>NC_071326.1:0-632500 GCF_943734725.1 Anopheles marshallii
AACCCCTATACTTATAGGCCATATGGCCCCCAACACCCCATGCACCTATAGGCCCTTTGGCCCCGACCACCCGGACACCCCTATACCTATAGGCCCTATGGCCCCCAACACCCCATGCACCTATAGGCCCTTTGGCCCCGACCACCCGTCACCCCTATACCTATAGGCCCTATGGCCCCCAACACCCCATGCACCTATAGGCCCCTATGGCCCCGACCACCCGGACACCCCTATAACCTATAGGCCCTATGGCCCCCAACACCCCATGCACCTATAGGCCCTTTGGCCCCGACCACCCGGACACCCCTATACCTATAGGCCCTATGGCCCCCAACACCCCATGCACCTATAGGCCCTTTGGCCCCGACCACCCGGACACCCCTATACCTATAGGCCCTATGGCCCCCAACACCCCATGCACCTATAGGCCCTTTGGCCCCGACCACCCGGACACCCCTATACCTATAGGCCCTATGGCCCCCAACACCCCATGCACCTATAGGCCCTTTGGCCCCGACCACCCGGACACCCCTATACCTATAGGCCCTATGGCCCCCAACACCCCATGCACCTATAGGCCCTTTGGCCCCGACCACCCGGACACCCCTATACCTATAGGCCCTATGGCCCCCAACACCCCATGCACCTATAGGCCCTTTGGCCCCGACCACCCGGACACCCCTATACCTATAGGCCCTATGGCCCCCAACACCCCATGCACCTATAGGCCCTTTGGCCCCGACCACCCGGACACCCCTATACCTATAGGCCCTATGGCCCCCAACACCCCATGCACCTATAGGCCCTTTGGCCCCGACCACCCGGACACCCCTATACCTATAGGCCCTATGGCCCCCAACACCCCATGCACCTATAGGCCCTTTGGCCCCGACCACCCGGACACCCCTATACCTATAGGCCCTATGGCCCCCAACACCCCATGCACCTATAGGCCCTTTGGCCCCGACCACCCGGACACCCCTATACCTATAGGCCCTATGGCCCCCAACACCCCATGCACCTATAGGCCCTTTGGCCCCGACCACCCGGACACCCCTATACCTATAGGCCCTATGGCCCCCAACACCCCATGCACCTATAGGCCCTTTGGCCCCGACCACCCGGACACCCCTATACCTATAGGCCCTATGGCCCCCAACACCCCATGCACCTATAGGCCCTTTGGCCCCGACCACCCGGACACCCCTATACCTATAGGCCCTATGGCCCCCAACACCCCATGCACCTATAGGCCCTTTGGCCCCGACCACCCGGACACCCCTATACCTATAGGCCCTATGGCCCCCAACACCCCATGCACCTATAGGCCCTTTGGCCCCGACCACCCGGACACCCCTATACCTATAGGCCCTATGGCCCCCAACACCCCATGCACCTATAGGCCCTTTGGCCCCGACCACCCGGACACCCCTATACCTATAGGCCCTATGGCCCCCAACACCCCATGCACCTATAGGCCCTTTGGCCCCGACCACCCGGACACCCCTATACCTATAGGCCCTATGGCCCCCAACACCCCATGCACCTATAGGCCCTTTGGCCCCGACCACCCGGACACCCCTATACCTATAGGCCCTATGGCCCCCAACACCCCATGCACCTATAGGCCCTTTGGCCCCGACCACCCGGACACCCCTATACCTATAGGCCCTATGGCCCCCAACACCCCATGCACCTATAGGCCCTTTGGCCCCGACCACCCGGACACCCCTATACCTATAGGCCCTATGGCCCCCAACACCCCATGCACCTATAGGCCCTTTGGCCCCGACCACCCGGACACCCCTATACCTATAGGCCCTATGGCCCCCAACACCCCATGCACCTATAGGCCCTTTGGCCCCGACCACCCGGACACCCCTATACCTATAGGCCCTATGGCCCCCAACACCCCATGCACCTATAGGCCCTTTGGCCCCGACCACCCGGACACCCCTATACCTATAGGCCCTATGGCCCCCAACACCCCATGCACCTATAGGCCCTTTGGCCCCGACCACCCGGACACCCCTATACCTATAGGCCCTATGGCCCCCAACACCCCATGCACCTATAGGCCCTTTGGCCCCGACCACCCGGACACCCCTATACCTATAGGCCCTATGGCCCCCAACACCCCATGCACCTATAGGCCCTTTGGCCCCGACCACCCGGACACCCCTATACCTATAGGCCCTATGGCCCCCAACCCCCCATGCACCTATAGGCCCTTTGGCCCCGACCACCCGGACACCCCTATACCTATAGGCCCTATGGCCCCCAACACCCCATGCACCTATAGGCCCTTTGGCCCCGACCACCCGGACACCCCTATACCTATAGGCCCTATGGCCCCCAACACCCCATGCACCTATAGGCCCTTTGGCCCCGACCACCCGGACACCCCTATACCTATAGGCCCTATGGCCCCCAACACCCCATGCACCTATAGGCCCTTTGGCCCCGACCACCCGGACACCCCTATACCTATAGGCCCTATGGCCCCCAACACCCCATGCACCTATAGGCCCTTTGGCCCCGACCACCCGGACACCCCTATACCTATAGGCCCTATGGCCCCCAACACCCCATGCACCTATAGGCCCTTTGGCCCCGACCACCCGGACACCCCTATACCTATAGGCCCTATGGCCCCCAACACCCCATGCACCTATAGGCCCTTTGGCCCCGACCACCCGGACACCCCTATACCTATAGGCCCTATGGCCCCCAACACCCCATGCACCTATAGGCCCTTTGGCCCCGACCACCCGGACACCCCTATACCTATAGGCCCTATGGCCCCCAACACCCCATGCACCTATAGGCCCTTTGGCCCCGACCACCCGGACACCCCTATACCTATAGGCCCTATGGCCCCCAACACCCATGCACCTATAGGCCCTTTGGCCCCGACCACCCGGACACCCCTATACCTATAGGCCCTATGGCCCCCAACACCCCATGCACCTATAGGCCCTTTGGCCCCGACCACCCGGACACCCCTATACCTATAGGCCCTATGGCCCCCAACACCCCATGCACCTATAGGCCCTTTGGCCCCGACCACCCGGACACCCCTATACCTATAGGCCCTATGGCCCCCAACACCCCATGCACCTATAGGCCCTTTGGCCCCGACCACCCGGACACCCCTATACCTATAGGCCCTATGGCCCCCAACACCCCATGCACCTATAGGCCCTTTGGCCCCGACCACCCGGACACCCCTATACCTATAGGCCCTATGGCCCCCAACACCCCATGCACCTATAGGCCCTTTGGCCCCGACCACCCGGACACCCCTATACCTATAGGCCCTATGGCCCCCAACACCCCATGCACCTATAGGCCCTTTGGCCCCGACCACCCGGACACCCCTATACCTATAGGCCCTATGGCCCCCAACACCCCATGCACCTATAGGCCCTTTGGCCCCGACCACCCGGACACCCCTATACCTATAGGCCCTATGGCCCCCAACACCCCATGCACCTATAGGCCCTTTGGCCCCGACCACCCGGACACCCCTATACCTATAGGCCCTATGGCCCCCAACACCCCATGCACCTATAGGCCCTTTGGCCCCGACCACCCGGACACCCCTATACCTATAGGCCCTATGGCCCCCAACCCCCCATGCACCTATAGGCCCTTTGGCCCCGACCACCCGGACACCCCTATACCTATAGGCCCTATGGCCCCCAACACCCCATGCACCTATAGGCCCTTTGGCCCCGACCACCCGGACACCCCTATACCTATAGGCCCTATGGCCCCCAACCCCCCATGCACCTATAGGCCCTTTGGCCCCGACCACCCGGACACCCCTATACCTATAGGCCCTATGGCCCCCAACACCCCATGCACCTATAGGCCCTTTGGCCCCGACCACCCGGACACCCCTATACCTATAGGCCCTATGGCCCCCAACACCCCATGCACCTATAGGCCCTTTGGCCCCGACCACCCGGACACCCCTATACCTATAGGCCCTATGGCCCCCAACCCCCCATGCACCTATAGGCCCTTTGGCCCCGACCACCCGGACACCCCTATACCTATAGGCCCTATGGCCCCCAACACCCCATGCACCTATAGGCCCTTTGGCCCCGACCACCCGGACACCCCTATACCTATAGGCCCTATGGCCCCCAACACCCCATGCACCTATAGGCCCTTTGGCCCCGACCACCCGGACACCCCTATACCTATAGGCCCTATGGCCCCCAACACCCCATGCACCTATAGGCCCTTTGGCCCCGACCACCCGGACACCCCTATACCTATAGGCCCTATGGCCCCCAACCCCCCATGCACCTATAGGCCCTTTGGCCCCGACCACCCGGACACCCCTATACCTATAGGCCCTATGGCCCCCAACACCCCATGCACCTATAGGCCCTTTGGCCCCGACCACCCGGACACCCCTATACCTATAGGCCCTATGGCCCCCAACACCCCATGCACCTATAGGCCCTTTGGCCCCGACCACCCGGACACCCCTATACCTATAGGCCCTATGGCCCCCAACACCCCATGCACCTATAGGCCCTTTGGCCCCGACCACCCGGACACCCCTATACCTATAGGCCCTATGGCCCCCAACCCCCCATGCACCTATAGGCCCTTTGGCCCCGACCACCCGGACACCCCTATACCTATAGGCCCTATGGCCCCCAACCCCCCATGCACCTATAGGCCCTTTGGCCCCGACCACCCGGACACCCCTATACCTATAGGCCCTATGGCCCCCAACACCCCATGCACCTATAGGCCCTTTGGCCCCGACCACCCGGACACCCCTATACCTATAGGCCCTATGGCCCCCAACACCCCATGCACCTATAGGCCCTTTGGCCCCGACCACCCGGACACCCCTATACCTATAGGCCCTATGGCCCCCCACACCCCATGCACCTATAGGCCCTTTGGCCCCGACCACCCGGACACCCCTATACCTATAGGCCCTATGGCCCCCAACACCCCATGCACCTATAGGCCCTTTGGCCCCGACCACCCGGACACCCCTATACCTATAGGCCCTATGGCCCCCAACACCCCATGCACCTATAGGCCCTTTGGCCCCGACCACCCGGACACCCCTATACCTATAGGCCCTATGGCCCCCAACCCCCCATGCACCTATAGGCCCTTTGGCCCCGACCACCCGGACACCCCTATACCTATAGGCCCTATGGCCCCCAACACCCCATGCACCTATAGGCCCTTTGGCCCCGACCACCCGGACACCCCTATACCTATAGGCCCTATGGCCCCCAACACCCCATGCACCTATAGGCCCTTTGGCCCCGACCACCCGGACACCCCTATACCTATAGGCCCTATGGCCCCCAACACCCCATGCACCTATAGGCCCTTTGGCCCCGACCACCCGGACACCCCTATACCTATAGGCCCTATGGCCCCCAACACCCCATGCACCTATAGGCCCTTTGGCCCCGACCACCCGGACACCCCTATACCTATAGGCCCTATGGCCCCCAACACCCCATGCACCTATAGGCCCTTTGGCCCCGACCACCCGGACACCCCTAT
This sequence comes from Anopheles marshallii, assembly GCF_943734725.1. NCBI lineage: Eukaryota > Metazoa > Arthropoda > Insecta > Diptera > Culicidae > Anopheles > Anopheles marshallii. The sequence continues at coordinate 5,560 of NC_071326.1, forward strand.
ACCTATAGGCCCTATGGCCCCCAACACCCCATGCACCTATAGGCCCTTTGGCCCCGACCACCCGGACACCCCTATACCTATAGGCCCTATGGCCCCCAACCCCCCATGCACCTATAGGCCCTTTGGCCCCGACCACCCGGACACCCCTATACCTATAGGCCCTATGGCCCCCAACACCCCATGCACCTATAGGCCCTTTGGCCCCGACCACCCGGACACCCCTATACCTATAGGCCCTATGGCCCCCAACACCCCATGCACCTATAGGCCCTTTGGCCCCGACCACCCGGACACCCCTATACCTATAGGCCCTATGGCCCCCAACACCCCATGCACCTATAGGCCCTTTGGCCCCGACCACCCGGACACCCCTATACCTATAGGCCCTATGGCCCCCAACACCCCATGCACCTATAGGCCCTTTGGCCCCGACCACCCGGACACCCCTATACCTATAGGCCCTATGGCCCCCAACACCCCATGCACCTATAGGCCCTTTGGCCCCGACCACCCGGACACCCCTATACCTATAGGCCCTATGGCCCCCAACACCCCATGCACCTATAGGCCCTTTGGCCCCGACCACCCGGACACCCCTATACCTATAGGCCCTATGGCCCCCAACACCCCATGCACCTATAGGCCCTTTGGCCCCGACCACCCGGACACCCCTATACCTATAGGCCCTATGGCCCCCAACACCCCATGCACCTATAGGCCCTTTGGCCCCGACCACCCGGACACCCCTATACCTATAGGCCCTATGGCCCCCAACACCCCATGCACCTATAGGCCCTTTGGCCCCGACCACCCGGACACCCCTATACCTATAGGCCCTATGGCCCCCAACACCCCATGCACCTATAGGCCCTTTGGCCCCGACCACCCGGACACCCCTATACCTATAGGCCCTATGGCCCCCAACACCCCATGCACCTATAGGCCCTTTGGCCCCGACCACCCGGACACCCCTATACCTATAGGCCCTATGGCCCCCAACACCCCATGCACCTATAGGCCCTTTGGCCCCGACCACCCGGACACCCCTATACCTATAGGCCCTATGGCCCCCAACACCCCATGCACCTATAGGCCCTTTGGCCCCGACCACCCGGACACCCCTATACCTATAGGCCCTATGGCCCCCAACACCCCATGCACCTATAGGCCCTTTGGCCCCGACCACCCGGACACCCCTATACCTATAGGCCCTATGGCCCCCAACACCCCATGCACCTATAGGCCCTTTGGCCCCGACCACCCGGACACCCCTATACCTATAGGCCCTATGGCCCCCAACACCCCATGCACCTATAGGCCCTTTGGCCCCGACCACCCGGACACCCCTATACCTATAGGCCCTTTGGCCCCCAACACCCCATGCACCTATAGGCCCTTTGGCCCCGACCACCCGGACACCCCTATACCTATAGGCCCTATGGCCCCCAACACCCCATGCACCTATAGGCCCTTTGGCCCCGACCACCCGGACACCCCTATACCTATAGGCCCTATGGCCCCCAACACCCCATGCACCTATAGGCCCTTTGGCCCCGACCACCCGGACACCCCTATACCTATAGGCCCTATGGCCCCCAACACCCCATGCACCTATAGGCCCTTTGGCCCCGACCACCCGGACACCCCTATACCTATAGGCCCTATGGCCCCCAACACCCCATGCACCTATAGGCCCTTTGGCCCCGACCACCCGGACACCCCTATACCTATAGGCCCTATGGCCCCCAACCCCCCATGCACCTATAGGCCCTTTGGCCCCGACCACCCGGACACCCCTATACCTATAGGCCCTATGGCCCCCAACACCCCATGCACCTATAGGCCCTTTGGCCCCGACCACCCGGACACCCCTATACCTATAGGCCCTATGGCCCCCAACACCCCATGCACCTATAGGCCCTTTGGCCCCGACCACCCGGACACCCCTATACCTATAGGCCCTATGGCCCCCAACCCCCCATGCACCTATAGGCCCTTTGGCCCCGACCACCCGGACACCCCTATACCTATAGGCCCTATGGCCCCCAACACCCCATGCACCTATAGGCCCTTTGGCCCCGACCACCCGGACACCCCTATACCTATAGGCCCTATGGCCCCCAACACCCCATGCACCTATAGGCCCTTTGGCCCCGACCACCCGGACACCCCTATACCTATAGGCCCTATGGCCCCCAACACCCCATGCACCTATAGGCCCTTTGGCCCCGACCACCCGGACACCCCTATACCTATAGGCCCTATGGCCCCCAACACCCCATGCACCTATAGGCCCTTTGGCCCCGACCACCCGGACACCCCTATACCTATAGGCCCTATGGCCCCCAACACCCCATGCACCTATAGGCCCTTTGGCCCCGACCACCCGGACACCCCTATACCTATAGGCCCTATGGCCCCCAACACCCCATGCACCTATAGGCCCTTTGGCCCCGACCACCCGGACACCCCTATACCTATAGGCCCTATGGCCCCCAACACCCCATGCACCTATAGGCCCTTTGGCCCCGACCACCCGGACACCCCTATACCTATAGGCCCTATGGCCCCCAACACCCCATGCACCTATAGGCCCTTTGGCCCCGACCACCCGGACACCCCTCTACCTATAGGCCCTATGGCCCCCAACCCCCCATGCACCTATAGGCCCTTTGGCCCCGACCACCCGGACACCCCTATACCTATAGGCCCTATGGCCCCCAACACCCCATGCACCTATAGGCCCTTTGGCCCCGACCACCCGGACACCCCTATACCTATAGGCCCTATGGCCCCCAACCCCCCATGCACCTATAGGCCCTTTGGCCCCGACCACCCGGACACCCCTATACCTATAGGCCCTATGGCCCCCAACACCCCATGCACCTATAGGCCCTTTGGCCCCGACCACCCGGACACCCCTATACCTATAGGCCCTATGGCCCCCAACACCCCATGCACCTATAGGCCCTTTGGCCCCGACCACCCGGACACCCCTATACCTATAGGCCCTATGGCCCCCAACACCCCATGCACCTATAGGCCCTTTGGCCCCGACCACCCGGACACCCCTATACCTATAGCCCCTATGGCCCCCAACACCCCATGCACCTATAGGCCCTTTGGCCCCGACCACCCGGACACCCCTATACCTATAGGCCCTATGGCCCCCAACACCCCATGCACCTATAGGCCCTTTGGCCCCGACCACCCGGACACCCCTATACCTATAGGCCCTATGGCCCCCAACACCCCATGCACCTATAGGCCCTTTGGCCCCGACCACCCGGACACCCCTATACCTATAGGCCCTATGGCCCCCAACACCCCATGCACCTATAGGCCCTTTGGCCCCGACCACCCGGACACCCCTATACCTATAGGCCCTATGGCCCCCAACACCCCATGCACCTATAGGCCCTTTGGCCCCGACCACCCGGACACCCCTATACCTATAGGCCCTATGGCCCCCAACACCCCATGCACCTATAGGCCCTTTGGCCCCGACCACCCGGACACCCCTATACCTATAGGCCCTATGGCCCCCAACACCCCATGCACCTATAGGCCCTTTGGCCCCGACCACCCGGACACCCCTATACCTATAGGCCCTTTGGCCCCCAACACCCCATGCACCTATAGGCCCTTTGGCCCCGACCACCCGGACACCCCTATACCTATAGGCCCTATGGCCCCCAACACCCCATGCACCTATAGGCCCTTTGGCCCCGACCACCCGGACACCCCTATACCTATAGGCCCTATGGCCCCCAACACCCCATGCACCTATAGGCCCTTTGGCCCCGACCACCCGGACACCCCTATACCTATAGGCCCTATGGCCCCCAACACCCCATGCACCTATAGGCCCTTTGGCCCCGACCACCCGGACACCCCTATACCTATAGGCCCTATGGCCCCCAACACCCCATGCACCTATAGGCCCTTTGGCCCCGACCACCCGGACACCCCTATACCTATAGGCCCTATGGCCCCCAACACCCCATGCACCTATAGGCCCTTTGGCCCCGACCACCCGGACACCCCTATACCTATAGGCCCTATGGCCCCCAACACCCCATGCACCTATAGGCCCTTTGGCCCCGACCACCCGGACACCCCTATACCTATAGGCCCTATGGCCCCCAACACCCCATGCACCTATAGGCCCTTTGGCCCCGACCACCCGGACACCCCTATACCTATAGGCCCTATGGCCCCCAACACCCCATGCACCTATAGGCCCTTTGGCCCCGACCACCCGGACACCCCTATACCTATAGGCCCTATGGCCCCCAACACCCCATGCACCTATAGGCCCTTTGGCCCCGACCACCCGGACACCCCTATACCTATAGGCCCTATGGCCCCCAACACCCCATGCACCTATAGGCCCTTTGGCCCCGACCACCCGGACACCCCTATACCTATAGGCCCTATGGCCCCCAACACCCCATGCACCTATAGGCCCTTTGGCCCCGACCACCCGGACACCCCTATACCTATAGGCCCTATGGCCCCCAACACCCCATGCACCTATAGGCCCTTTGGCCCCGACCACCCGGACACCCCTATACCTATAGGCCCTATGGCCCCCAACACCCCATGCACCTATAGGCCCTTTGGCCCCGACCACCCGGACACCCCTATACCTATAGGCCCTATGGCCCCCAACACCCCATGCACCTATAGGCCCTTTGGCCCCGACCACCCGGACACCCCTATACCTATAGGCCCTATGGCCCCCAACACCCCATGCACCTATAGGCCCTTTGGCCCCGACCACCCGGACACCCCTATACCTATAGGCCCTATGGCCCCCAACACCCCATGCACCTATAGGCCCTTTGGCCCCGACCACCCGGACACCCCTATACCTATAGGCCCTATGGCCCCCAACACCCCATGCACCTATAGGCCCTTTGGCCCCGACCACCCGGACACCCCTATACCTATAGGCCCTATGGCCCCCAACACCCCATGCACCTATAGGCCCTTTGGCCCCGACCACCCGGACACCCCTATACCTATAGGCCCTATGGCCCCCAACACCCCATGCACCTATAGGCCCTTTGGCCCCGACCACCCGGACACCCCTATACCTATAGGCCCTATGGCCCCCAACACCCCATGCACCTATAGGCCCTTTGGCCCCGACCACCCGGACACCCCTATACCTATAGGCCCTATGGCCCCCAACACCCCATGCACCTATAGGCCCTTTGGCCCCGACCACCCGGACACCCCTATACCTATAGGCCCTATGGCCCCCAACACCCCATGCACCTATAGGCCCTTTGGCCCCGACCACCCGGACACCCCTATACCTATAGGCCCTATGGCCCCCAACACCCCATGCACCTATAGGCCCTTTGGCCCCGACCACCCGGACACCCCTATACCTATAGGCCCTATGGCCCCCAACACCCCATGCACCTATAGGCCCTTTGGCCCCGACCACCCGGACACCCCTATACCTATAGGCCCTATGGCCCCCAACACCCCATGCACCTATAGGCCCTTTGGCCCCGACCACCCGGACACCCCTATACCTATAGGCCCTATGGCCCCCAACACCCCATGCACCTATAGGCCCTTTGGCCCCGACCACCCGGACACCCCTATACCTATAGGCCCTATGGCCCCCAACACCCCATGCACCTATAGGCCCTTTGGCCCCGACCACCCGGACACCCCTATACCTATAGGCCCTATGGCCCCCAACACCCCATGCACCTATAGGCCCTTTGGCCCCGACCACCCGGACACCCCTATACCTATAGGCCCTATGGCCCCCAACACCCCATGCACCTATAGGCCCTTTGGCCCCGACCACCCGGACACCCCTATACCTATAGGCCCTATGGCCCCCAACACCCCATGCACCTATAGGCCCTTTGGCCCCGACCACCCGGACACCCCTATACCTATAGGCCCTATGGCCCCCAACACCCCATGCACCTATAGGCCCTTTGGCCCCGACCACCCGGACACCCCTATACCTATAGGCCCTATGGCCCCCAACACCCCATGCACCTATAGGCCCTTTGGCCCCGACCACCCGGACACCCCTATACCTATAGGCCCTATGGCCCCCAACACCCCATGCACCTATAGGCCCTTTGGCCCCGACCACCCGGACACCCCTATACCTATAGGCCCTATGGCCCCCAACACCCCATGCACCTATAGGCCCTTTGGCCCCGACCACCCGGACACCCCTATACCTATAGGCCCTATGGCCCCCAACACCCCATGCACCTATAGGCCCTTTGGCCCCGACCACCCGGACACCCCTATACCTATAGGCCCTATGGCCCCCAACACCCCATGCACCTATAGGCCCTTTGGCCCCGACCACCCGGACACCCCTATACCTATAGGCCCTATGGCCCCCAACACCCCATGCACCTATAGGCCCTTTGGCCCCGACCACCCGGACACCCCTATACCTATAGGCCCTATGGCCCCCAACACCCCATGCACCTATAGGCCCTTTGGCCCCGACCACCCGGACACCCCTATACCTATAGGCCCTATGGCCCCCAACACCCCATGCACCTATAGGCCCTTTGGCCCCGACCACCCGGACACCCCTATACCTATAGGCCCTATGGCCCCCAACACCCCATGCACCTATAGGCCCTTTGGCCCCGACCACCCGGACACCCCTATACCTATAGGCCCTATGGCCCCCAACACCCCATGCACCTATAGGCCCTTTGGCCCCGACCACCCGGACACCCCTATACCTATAGGCCCTATGGCCCCCAACACCCCATGCACCTATAGGCCCTTTGGCCCCGACCACCCGGACACCCCTATACCTATAGGCCCTATGGCCCCCAACACCCCATGCACCTATAGGCCCTTTGGCCCCGACCACCCGGACACCCCTATACCTATAGGCCCTATGGCCCCCAACACCCCATGCACCTATAGGCCCTTTGGCCCCGACCACCCGGACACCCCTATACCTATAGGCCCTATGGCCCCCAACACCCCATGCACCTATAGGCCCTTTGGCCCCGACCACCCGGACACCCCTATACCTATAGGCCCTATGGCCCCCAACACCCCATGCACCTATAGGCCCTTTGGCCCCGACCACCCGGACACCCCTATACCTATAGGCCCTATGGCCCCCAACACCCCATGCACCTATAGGCCCTTTGGCCCCGACCACCCGGACACCCCTATACCTATAGGCCCTATGGCCCCCAACACCCCATGCACCTATAGGCCCTTTGGCCCCGACCACCCGGACACCCCTATACCTATAGGCCCTATGGCCCCCAACACCCCATGCACCTATAGGCCCTTTGGCCCCGACCACCCGGACACCCCTATACCTATAGGCCCTATGGCCCCCAACACCCCATGCACCTATAGGCCCTTTGGCCCCGACCACCCGGACACCCCTATACCTATAGGCCCTATGGCCCCCAACACCCCATGCACCTATAGGCCCTTTGGCCCCGACCACCCGGACACCCCTATACCTATAGGCCCTATGGCCCCCAACACCCCATGCACCTATAGGCCCTTTGGCCCCGACCACCCGGACACCCCTATACCTATAGGCCCTATGGCCCCCAACACCCCATGCACCTATAGGCCCTTTGGCCCCGACCACCCGGACACCCCTATACCTATAGGCCCTATGGCCCCCAACACCCCATGCACCTATAGGCCCTTTGGCCCCGACCACCCGGACACCCCTATACCTATAGGCCCTATGGCCCCCAACACCCCATGCACCTATAGGCCCTTTGGCCCCGACCACCCGGACACCCCTATACCTATAGGCCCTATGGCCCCCAACACCCCATGCACCTATAGGCCCTTTGGCCCCGACCACCCGGACACCCCTATACCTATAGGCCCTATGGCCCCCAACACCCCATGCACCTATAGGCCCTTTGGCCCCGACCACCCGGACACCCCTATACCTATAGGCCCTATGGCCCCCAACACCCCATGCACCTATAGGCCCTTTGGCCCCGACCACCCGGACACCCCTATACCTATAGGCCCTATGGCCCCCAACACCCCATGCACCTATAGGCCCTTTGGCCCCGACCACCCGGACACCCCTATACCTATAGGCCCTATGGCCCCCAACACCCCATGCACCTATAGGCCCTTTGGCCCCGACCACCCGGACACCCCTATACCTATAGGCCCTATGGCCCCCAACACCCCATGCACCTATAGGCCCTTTGGCCCCGACCACCCGGACACCCCTATACCTATAGGCCCTATGGCCCCCAACACCCCATGCACCTATAGGCCCTTTGGCCCCGACCACCCGGACACCCCTATACCTATAGGCCCTATGGCCCCCAACACCCCATGCACCTATAGGCCCTTTGGCCCCGACCACCCGGACACCCCTATACCTATAGGCCCTATGGCCCCCAACACCCCATGCACCTATAGGCCCTTTGGCCCCGACCACCCGGACACCCCTATACCTATAGGCCCTATGGCCCCCAACACCCCATGCACCTATAGGCCCTTTGGCCCCGACCACCCGGACACCCCTATACCTATAGGCCCTATGGCCCCCAACACCCCATGCACCTATAGGCCCTTTGGCCCCGACCACCCGGACACCCCTATACCTATAGGCCCTATGGCCCCCAACACCCCATGCACCTATAGGCCCTTTGGCCCCGACCACCCGGACACCCCTATACCTATAGGCCCTATGGCCCCCAACACCCCATGCACCTATAGGCCCTTTGGCCCCGACCACCCGGACACCCCTATACCTATAGGCCCTATGGCCCCCAACACCCCATGCACCTATAGGCCCTTTGGCCCCGACCACCCGGACACCCCTATACCTATAGGCCCTATGGCCCCCAACACCCCATGCACCTATAGGCCCTTTGGCCCCGACCACCCGGACACCCCTATACCTATAGGCCCTATGGCCCCCAACACCCCATGCACCTATAGGCCCTTTGGCCCCGACCACCCGGACACCCCTATACCTATAGGCCCTATGGCCCCCAACACCCCATGCACCTATAGGCCCTTTGGCCCCGACCACCCGGACACCCCTATACCTATAGGCCCTATGGCCCCCAACACCCCATGCACCTATAGGCCCTTTGGCCCCGACCACCCGGACACCCCTATACCTATAGGCCCTATGGCCCCCAACACCCCATGCACCTATAGGCCCTTTGGCCCCGACCACCCGGACACCCCTATACCTATAGGCCCTATGGCCCCCAACACCCCATGCACCTATAGGCCCTTTGGCCCCGACCACCCGGACACCCCTATACCTATAGGCCCTATGGCCCCCAACACCCCATGCACCTATACCTACTACCACCACTTAGTACCGCCCACTTCCTACCGCCCACTTCCGACCCCATGCACCTATACCTACTACCACCACTTAGTACCGCCCACTTCCTACCGCCCACTTCCTACCGACCTACTACTACCACTTAGTACCGCCCACTTCCTACCGACCTACTACCTACTACCTTATACCTACTACCACCACTTAGTACCGCCCACTTCCTACCGACCACTTCCTACCGACCACTTCTTACCTACACTATTACCTAGCCACCACCCGCCCACGCATTACCTACCACCCGCCCATTACCTACCACCAACCACCTCCTACCGCCCACCACCTGCTTTCTACCTACCAGCCACCCACCCACCCACCTGCTTTCTACCTATCACTAACCCACAACCTACCAGCCACCCACCCAACACCTCTTACCCGCCTACCTACTCCATCACCTAAAAACCACCCACCTCCTATTACCTACCACCCACCACCTGCTTTCTACCTACCACTCACCCACAACCTACCAGCCACCCACCCACCTGCTTTCTACCTACCACTCACCCATTACCAACCACCCACCCAACAGCTCTTACCTGCTACCCACTACCACCTCCTAACAGCCACCCATTTCCTACCTATCACTCACTACCAGCTGCATGTCATCCACCGCCCATCCAACACCTCGCACTAGCTAGCTCACACTGATCCCACAGCACATCGGTTTAGCTTAACTACATTTTGTGATCCCCTCGGGTAAAAATCGGTTGAGCTTAAGTACATTTTTTGATCCCCTCGGGTAAAAATTGGCTCAATTTTCCCGTGGGGATCTCAAAATCTACCTAAGCACAAGTTGAGCTTAAGTACATTTTTTGATCCCCTCGGGTAAAAATTGGATCAATTTTCCCGTGGGGATCTCAAAATGTACTTAAGCAAAACGCAAACTGCTGTGGGATCAGTGTGAGCTAGCTAGTGAGAGGTGGTGGATGGCAGGTAGGTGGTAGTTGGAGGATGGGAGGAGGTGTTGGGTGGGTGGTATGAAGTGGGTGGGTGGGTGGTTGGGTGGTGGTTTTGGTGGTGGTGTAGGTAGGAAGTGGGCGGTAGGCGGGTGTAGGTAGGAAGTGGGCGTGGGGTTGGTGGGTGGGTTTTGTTGGGCGGGTGGTGGTGTAGGTAGGAAGTGGGCGGTAGGTGGTATGGGTGGGCGGGTGGTGGTGTAGTTAGGAAGTGGCGGTAGGAGGTGATGGGTGGGTGGAAGGTAGTGGGTGGGTGGTAGGAGGTGCTGGGTGGTAGGTAGTGGGTGGTAGGAGGTGGTAGGTAGTGGGTGGGTGGGTGTAGGTAGGAAGTGGGCGGTAGGAGGTGATGAGTGGGTGGTAGGAGGTGCTGGGTGGTAGGTAGTGGGTGGGTGGGTGGTAGGAGGTGCTGGGTGGTAGGTAGTGGGCGGTAGGAGGTGGTAGGTAGTGGGTGGGTGGTTGGGTGTAGGTAGGAAGTGGGCGGTAGTAGGTGATGGGTGGGGGTAGGAGGTATGGGTGGGCGGGTGGTGGTGTAGGTAGGAAGTGGGCGGTAGGAGGTGATGGGTGGGTGGTAGGAGGTGCTGGGTGGTAGGTAGTGGTTGGGCGGGTGGTAGTGTAGGTAGGAAGTGGGCGTGGGGTGGGTGGGTGGGTGGTGGTTTTTGGTGGTGGTGTCGGTAGGAAGTGGGCGGGTGGTGGTGTAGGTAGGAAGTGGGCGGTAGGAGGTGATGGGTGGGTGGTAGGAGGTGCTGGGTGGTAGGTAGTGGTTGGGCGGGTGGTAGTGTAGTTAAGAAGTGGGCGTGGGGTGGGTGGGTGGGTTTGTTGGGTGGGTGGTGGTTTTTGGTGGTGGTGTCGGTAGGAAGTGGGCGGGTGGTGGTGTAGGTAGAAAGTGGGCGGAAGGAGGTGATGGGTGGGTGGTAGGTGGTGCTGGGTGGTAGGTAGTGGGTAAGCGGGTGGTAGGTAATGGGTGGGCGAGTGTTAGTGTAGGTAGGAAGTGGGTGGTAGGAGGTGTTGGGTGGTAGGTAATGGTTGGGCGGGTGGTAGTTAGGTGGTAGTGTAGGTAGGAAGTGGGTGGTAGGTGGTGGTTGGTGTTAGGTAATAGGCGGGTGGTAGGTAATGGGTGGGCGGGTGGTAGGAGGTGCTAGGTGGTAGGTGATGGGTGGGCCGGTGGTAGGAGGTGCTGGGTGGTAGGTAATGGATGGGGGGGGGGGGGGGGGGCGGTGGTTAGGTGGTAGTGTAGATTGGAAGTGGGCGGTAGGAGGTGGGTGGTAGGAGGTAATGGGCGTGGTAGTTGCGGGAAGGAAGTGGGCGGTAGGAGGTGGTAGGTGTTAGGTAATGGGCGGGTGGTAGGAGGTGCTGGGTGGTAAGTAATGGGTGGGCGGGTGGCGGTTAGGAGGTAGTGTAGGTAGGAAGTGGGTGGGTGGTAGGAGGTGCTGGGTGGTAGGTAATGGGTGGGCGGGTGGTAGTGTAGGTAGGAAGTGGGCGGTAGGAGGTGTTGGGTGGTAGGTAATGGGTGGGCGGGTGGTGGTTAGTTGGTAGTGTAGGTAGGAAGTGGGCGGTAGGTAGGAGGTGGGGTGGGTGGTAGGTAATGGGAAGTGGGCGGTAGGAGGTGGTTGGTGTTAGGCAATGGGTGGGTGGTAGGAGGTGTTGGATGGTTGGTGAAGGGTGGGCGGCTGGTAGGAGGTGTTGGGTAGTAGGTAAAGGGTGGGCGGGTGGTAGGAGGTGTTGGGTGGTAGGTAAAGGGTGGGCGGGTGATGGTTAGTTGGTAGGGTAGGTAGGAAGTGGGTGGGTGGAGGTGTTGGGTTGTAGGTAATGGGTGGGTGGTAGGTTGTGGGTGGGTGACTGACAGGGGGTGGTGAGTAGCCGGTAGGTGGTGTTGGGTGGGTGGTTAGTAATGGGTGACTGGTAGGTTGTGGGTGGGTGGGTGGTAGGGGGTGGTGAGCAGCCGGTAAGTGGTTTTGGGTGGGTGGTAGGTAATGGGTGACAAGAAGGTTGTGGGTGGGTGGCTGATAGGAGGTGGTGGGTGGTAGGTAGGAGGTAGGGTGGGTGATAAGTAATGGGTGACTGGTAGGTTGTGGGTGGGCGGCTGATAGGGGGTGGTGGGTGGTAGGTAATGGGTGACAAGAAGGTTGTGGGTGGGTGGCTGATAGGGGGTGGTGGGTGTTAGGTAGGAGGTAGGGTGGGTGATAAGTAATGGGTGACTGGTAGGTTGTGGGTGGGCGGCTGATAGGGGGTGGTGGGTGGTAGGTAATGGGTGACTGGTAGGTTGTGGGTGGGTGGCTGATAGGGGGTGGTGGGTGTTAGGTAGGAGGTAGGGTGGGTGATAAGTAATGGGTGACTGGTAGGTTGTGGGTGGGCGGCTGATCGGGGGTGGTGGGTGGTAGGTAATGGGTGACTGGTAGGTTGTGGGTGGGTGGCTGATAGGGGGTGGTAGGTAGGAGGTAGGGTGGGTGGTAAGTAATGGGTGACTGGTAGGTTGTGGGAGGGCGACTGATAGGGGGTGGTGGGTGGTAGGTAGGAGGTAGAGTGGGTGGTAGGTAATGGGTGGCTGATAGGGGGTAGTGGGTGGTAGGTAGGAGGTAGAGTGGGTGGTAGATAATGGGTGACTTGTAGGTTGTGGATGGGTGGCTGATAGGGGGAGGTGAGTAGCCGGTAGGTGGTGTTGGGTAGGTGGTAAATAATGGGACTTGTAGGTAGGGTGGCTGATAGGGGGTAGTGGGTGGTAGGTAGGAGGAAGGGTGGGTGGTAGGTAATGGGTGGCTGATAGGGGGTAGAGGGTGATAGATAGGAGGAAGGGTGGATGGTAGGTAATGGGTGGCTGGCTATAAGAGGGTGGAGGGTGAATGCGTCACTACCCAACCACCATCACACAAATAATTGTCTTTACTTTGACGACCGTGGAGTAATGCCAAAATCACTACAGCGTCAGGTGTTAGAAAAATAGCATGAAAATCATGACGGTGTCATAAGAATGAAATTGATCGGTAGATCTTATTGTTGGTGGAAGGGATTTGATAAAGACGTAATCGAGTGGGTTAAGGCGTGTTCTACTTGTCAAAAACCACCATTGGTGGAAGGGATTTGATAAAGACGTAATCGAGTGGGTTAAGGCGTGTTCTACTTGTCAAAAACCACAAAATATTCCGAAAGGAATAGTTACGTCTACTTGGCCTTCAGCCAGTCATGCTTTTCAGCGTCTTCATTAAGATTTGTTTCATTTTGCAGATTATACTTTTCTGATAATTGTTGACGCTTATTCCAAATTTATAGATATAAAGAAAGATGTCTTCTAAAAAAAACGTGTACTGAGAGTGTGTTAGCAAAGATAGAAGAAATTTTTAATTATTTTGGTCTACCTACGGAAGTTTGTTCGGATAACGGTCCACCGTTCAATTCGTCGGGGTTTATCGAAGGATGCAAGGCAAATAATATCAAAGTGTTGAAATCACCGCCATATCATCCGCAGTCGAATGGATTAGCGGAGAGGGGAGTTCAGACGATCAAAATAATGTCGAAGAAGAATTTGTTTGATGAGCGATTGAGTCCAATACCATAGCAGTGCAAGTTAAATCGAATTTTATTTAATTATCGTAACACTCCAGCTACTTCTACAGGTAAAACACCATCGTCTTTAATCTTTTGTTACGTACCACGAACACTGTTAAACACGAGCAATCCCGTTAAACTATCCATCCAGAACGATGAAAAACACGTAGACAAACCAACAAAATCTTTTCCAGTATCTGAACAAGTATGTTCCGTGTCTTATGAGAAAGGAGATAAAGTTTTGTCATCACGGAATCATCACGATGAATATGTTAAATGGATTCCTGCGTTAGTATTAGAAAAAAATAAGTTCCAATCGATGTTTAATAAATGTGCACGGTAATGTTAGAATGGTTCGTACGAATCAGATTCGGACATCTGACCTATCGGATGAATCCCATCCGTCAGTACCCACGGTCAGTACGCCGGTAGGGAAAGATAAAACAACTGTAAACGCGATAAACAAACAAACGGTTAGTTCGAAAAGAAGACGAAGTGAATCTACATCTCCTAAACTAAGAATATCTAAAAGAATACGCGATAGGGACAGAAAAAACTAACTGGTTATTTAGTTGCTTGTTAATGCAATACATATTGTTTTGTTAGGTTATCTAAAATCTCATTTAAAACTGGGAGAAGTATAATGTATTGTAACACAAGCACGCATACCAATCTTAATAAGATATATTGAAGTCACTAACACCACCATACCTTGTACTGTAAAAGGTGCTCCAGCATCTGCACGAGATCATTCTCGATCGTGAAATAATAAAGGTGACATCCCTAGAACATCACACACTCTACACGAAATATTGCACCGTTATAAACACAAGATGCATTGATTTTTTTTTCTTCGATTCTGCATGCTGCATTAAAGCCCACACCAAAGAATGCGCTGCATGCTTAGAGTACAAAAAAAAACAACACGCACTCGAAAAAAAAGCACCACAATGAATGCACAAATCTGTATTCAAAACAAGGTTGATTGTGGGGAGTTTGATCCATAACTAGAAGATTCACCTCACTGATGTCTGCCAATTTTGCGGATCCAGCATCTATTCCGACTTGACCACCTTCGGAAACAATGATCCGCCATTTTTTTGTGACCCTCCTAACCTTCGCTGATATCAAAATGAGAATAATAAATTCATCATTTGCTCGAGATATTAATATTTTATTGTTTCAGTTACTACTGTGTTGGTTAGCAAATGGTTATGGTGCCTGATAAGTAACTACAGAAATACGGACCAACAGTGCTTCACCAAAAACAAGCTGTTAAGAACAAATATTTAATAAACATAACAGTATGTTCCTATAAACCTAAGTTTGTCTAAGTTGAAAAGCAATTATATAGGCCTAGATTTAGAGTCCATAGGCAATTACAAGGGCTGAATTTTTGCTCACCGAATGTCTCAGACCGTAGAAAGCCATTTTGTAATCAACATGATTTACGGAGCTAGTTGTAAAGCCAAAAAGTAGCATTTATTAATGTAACTATGGACTACAACTAAACGGCGAAGCTGATCGATGCGATATAAAACAATCATATTGACGTAACGAGATTAATAAAAATTTTCATTTTAAATCCCCAAGAGTAAAGACTATTGTGTTCGTTAGTGAACTTTGTTTGAGTGAACACAATTTTGTAATAATTATAATTGTAAGTAATAACAACACATACCTGAGAGTTTCCATCATTCATTCTTCTGGAGAAATGAATGGTTTGTGGCTCCAGTTCGTCATCTGATTCCATTCTACAAAAAAAAAACAAAAAGAAAAATAAAAAAAATCGTTTTAAATTGCAACTTACTAGCCGGGAAGGTTTGCGGAAAGGTTAAGGTATTAGAATGCTAGGGTTGGTAGAAACAAAGTAGAGAGACACTCGACTAACGAAAACTCACTTTTAAGAGCTTAAAGCTGAATTAAATGAAAAAAAATCCTTCTGTGCTAGGCTCAGCGTAACGGACCATCCGCCACTAGCGCTACTAAGTGGAATGTCTCAGCCGAATGGTTTTTGTTGCCTCCCATCCGGTGGGTCACGCCGAATACGTCACGTGAATAATGTGTGCAACTTAGCGAACATAAAATTTCCTGCAGGAA
This sequence comes from Anopheles marshallii, assembly GCF_943734725.1. Taxonomy (NCBI): domain Eukaryota; kingdom Metazoa; phylum Arthropoda; class Insecta; order Diptera; family Culicidae; genus Anopheles; species Anopheles marshallii. The sequence goes on from NC_071326.1 coordinate 21,535, forward strand.
CATGTAATATATCCTTCGATGTTTAATAAATGAGAAGGATAACTGGTAGGTCAATAACATTCATACTTCAATTCTTAGGTAAACTTCTTCCGGCCAACTGGATGCAACACTATCATCAACAGTGCAACGACAGGCGGTGCCTCATGTTGAGTGTTTACGGCAAGAATGCGTCACTATCCAACCACCATCACACAAACCGGACGTTGCGTACCAGACGAACGGCTCTGTCCCCGATCCACCAACGATCGATGTGTGCTCACCGGACTATAATTGCCCATTTTGTAACATAAAATACACTACTGCGATTGCAGCAGAACGCTTGCAACAGTCTACAGTCTTGCCGGCATCAGTAGACCGGCTTCTACAGCATTGCCAGCGCAGACCGGACGCAGCTAGGAAAGCAATCGTTTCATGCGTAATTTTGGATACGAAATGCACTTGCTATTTGGGTTATAATAGCATAAATTATCATTTTTATACACTCACCTTACTTTCACTCACATTTGCAATTCAGTGCGAGATAGAAAGGATTCGAACGTGTACCGTGTTCGTTCGCCAACATTGTCGTTAGCTTACAGTCTTTAGCGATCTACACGCAGGAATCGCAACAGGTCGCGAACCGGGTCAGAGTAAGACGGGTGGGTTGTATCGTCACAGAACGAGCCAATATGATGAGTGGATTGAGTCGGAGAGAGCGCGGACGGCGTACGAGGAACGTCGACGTAGAAGACGTGGTATGTGGCGCATGGTACCGGTGTGTGAGACAGTGATGGATCAGAATACCCATCGTATGCCAGGGGCGGAATAAGTTACTCCAAGGACATGCCAGGATGCGGAGCGCGAGAACATTCCCAGCGGCCCCAGTGGTGCATCGGGCACATTACGCGAAGCTACCGACCCGTCAGAAGGACTCACCCCGAGCTACAACCCTATCCCAGGAGAAAGGGTATCATACGCGCGAGTGCCACAAAGTAAGGCGGGACACACGCATCAACACGAGAATAATTCGTCAGAAGAAGACACCGGGAGAGGCGATCTACACGCAGGAATCGCAACAGGTCGCGAACCGCGTCAGAGTAAGACGGGTGAGTAGTATCGTCACAGAACGAGCCAAGATGTGACGGATAACATGCGGTGATAATAATACGGCAAAAACCGTCATACTTGAAATTAAATACATACATTAAAATATTCTTAGGCTGCCCATCAATAGTTACAGTTCAACATTTGAGATTCATTCATATTCAAATGCTATTATTAAACGCTAGAATAGTTGTCCGTTTTTAAATAGCCATTGATTTTGCCGTTGTTTGCAAACAGAATTCATGAATATATGCTCCTTGGGGTTTGTTTAAGCTTAGAGCTGGAATTGTTTATCGTGTGGGCAATGTGTGAAACCGCTTCCAGGACCGCTGTCGCGAGAGAATGAAAACCAGGCACCCGCGCGGCTCCTTCCTCGTTCCTTTTACATCCCCTCGATGGGCCGAGCAATCTTGTTATCCGTCGACTATCCGGCCCAAAACCGGACAATCTTTCGCTTCGTGTCGACTTCGGAAGCGCTCCGTGGCTTGCCGGCAATCAAACCCGCCACGTTATCTGTTATGTAAGCAACCATTTACAAATTTCTAATCATAAAAATTAAGAAATATAAACTTTAGAATAATACATTTGATAAATTAATGTAAAGAAAAATGCGGATACGGACACAATTACGTCATGATATGCTTGTTTTTAATCGAAGAATATGTAACACACGTAATATAAACAAATTGCTAATCAGGGTAGAAACGAAACAAGAAAAATATTTTTTCTCGTATGTTCGACATGTTGTGCGTGTTCGTCCGGTGTCATTTCTGCTCGAGCGCTGTGTAAGTTTCGTATGTTGAACTGCATCACATTCGACAGCTTTCTCCTACATTTGTGCACAATTCTAATGTAATAACTTCAAGTAATTATGACTAACAACAATCATAAAGTAATGTTAATGTAAAACCCCGTCAGAGTTTTATAAAACCCCGGCTTGTTTTAATTTATTCCAAAACTATTACGCAATCCTCCAACGGAACTATCAGACAACACGTCGCGATTCGAGTTATACTGCATGGTTGGTTACTTTTGTAATGGAGCATAAATGAAAACATCGCATTCAAAAAGTTCGTTGAATGTGCAAATTTCCATCAGGATTGTTGCTGATAGTTTTTATGCCAAACAATAATTGTATTAATTATCTGTATTGTTATTATCTGACCTAATTGTTACAATTAGTCACTTTCTTGTATAACACATTGTAGAGGGTGATAAATAATACAAATAAATACTTTTTGCCTCATTTGATAATTAATATTTCTGAATGATTTTTATGACGTTACCATCGTGCCAAAATTACAAAACTGTTTTCGCTTAGAAGATGAAGGCAAGACAGATCAAGACCAAGAACAGTTCTAGAACCAAATTAGGAAGATACCGGTCACGTTTCACTTGTAATTCAAGGATCTCTTCAAACATCCTATCATATTAACAACCAAGAAGTGAACCACCAACTACTGTATCTTATTTAGAAAGTTGAGACATTATTATAAATTTGTTATTTTTGAAATAAATATACAAACGAATATACTAAACGATTAAATAATTCTCAAATAATTGCAGTATAAGTTTGTTATATTAAAGAAGTTTGTTATATTAAAACCCGGTACAGCCACGGTACACTCACACTGTCGTTTCTGCGCGGTTGAAGTTCAAAATCACTCTTCAGCAAATGGTTGTGAGGACGGAGCATCAAAATAAACTCGGTTTATCTGCCCCACTCGGCCAGCGCTGCTAGCGTTTTAGTGCATTTTCGGCAGCGGACGACGCTGGTCGACTGTTTGAAGATGAAGCTAACGGTACGGGTTTTACGTATTGCATAGAACAACAGCCTTTCGCCAACAGTCAGAATTTCTGTTTGGAACGAACCGATAAGAACAGCCTGAGCGATCTCCGTGTGCCAATTTTAGACACACACGCATCACACGCACGTCGAACTTCTTCGCGAGTTTCAGTGGCGCAAAGAATTGTACCGAAAGTGGATCTCTACCGGCGCAGCAAGGGGAATATGGATCGAAGTGAGATTTCGTGTCCAAGCGTACGATCGTAAATCAACGTAATTGCCGATTGACGGCGCTATTTTTAAATCATTATGATCTTACATGGTCCGTTTGCGGATTAGCCCTGGATTTTTCGTGTGAATGCGTGAGTGCGCGTGTGTGCAGATGCAGTGCTGTGCTTATGCTAACCTCTTCCAACGTTGGTCGAGTCGAACCGTAGCATAAGACCGTCGTAGCGTGTCTAAGTGTGTGGGCGGCAGCTTGTAAACAAAGCGATCGTATAACGCGGAAACCACGTGCCATCGTAGACAGAAAGATGGTTTTCGAATCTCCCAGCGCGCGGAATGATGAATTGGCTCGACGATTAGAGAACTATTATCATATTTTTATGTTAGTATTGTAGCGCCACGTGATCAACCCTCTGCATAGTTTCCTCCATTCCAGATCATGCGGAAGCCGCCACTTATGCTGGTGGCGATGTTCATGCTCACCGCTATTGCCGGATCCGATCCCGTGCCCGGTGAAGTATCCACGAACCAGGACATACGCGTGCAGCTGGACGATGTGAAATCTCATCTGAACCGCTTCAATGCACACTACCTGGTCAATCTTGAGCAGCGCATTGTGACGCTTCTTACCACGATGACGAGTTTGGACGCAAACGTGAAAACGTTGCAAGAGAAGTCGCAAATTTGGGATGTGTTCCAACATCACATCGGTGCCTGGAGCGAGCATATCAAATCCGTCGACAGCAAGCTGGACATTTTGCGCAAGTAAATAAACCGTGGCGCTGAAGTATGGATTTTTCCAACCGATTCCTTATTTTTCCGCCTTCTTCAGAGCACACGACACACCTTCGCCCACGCTTGAGACGCGCCTCTCCAGTCTGGACTTTAAGGTACAACATATCTTCGAAAAGGTCGATGTGATCAACGAGAAGCTGCACGACATAACGAAAACCGTGTATGCCCTGTCGAGCAGCAGTGCCAACAATCGGGGCCGGCGTAACGATCGCTTAGAATCGGCAGCAGAACAAGCGGCGATACTGACCAAAATTGGCCATCTGCAAAAGCAAATTAATCGAATCGAAAGCAATGGCAACAGCTGCCAGAACAAAAACAATGGCCAGGCAAATCGTGCCAGCGTACCGGCTAAACTTCGAAAGGACGTGTCGGATTCCGACGAGGAGATGGATGATTTTCTGGACAAGCTGACGGCGAAGAAGTTGCGCGAAATGGTTTCCAACCGCAAGCAATGCCGATTGTTGGACGCACTGACGGGCACGGTGCGTTCGATCGAGGATCGCACAGTACGCATCTACGATTTGGAGGCGAACCAGTTCGAGCAAATTCTGTCTTGCTGCCAGCGTACGAATCACGAGGTGGCCACGTTCACAAACAGTGCGGATATACTTTTGAAGCGAATCGAGCACCTGGTGCTAGACGTAGACAGGAAGGTGGAAAAGCGGAACAATTTACACTGCACTCAGAACGGGAAAGGTGCCGATCAACCTGTGGACCCTCCCGTCATGTCTGTTAGCAATGCGCAAGTGGACGAAAGTTTAGATGCCTCCGCCCATGTCGATATTGGAAGCGGCAGCGAAGAATCAAGTACCGACGCGGACGCTAATGTCGTAAGTGCGGGAATGATTGAACAACACGAAGAAATAAGCTTCCATCATCCGGACAAGGATGGGTGCCATCAGATACTGAAACGTATCAGCGGTGTGTACACCTTTGCGGAGGTGGAGCTTAACGAAGCTAGGCGAGATTACAACCGACGGTACTGTGAGTTCGCAACGGATGGCACCGCGTGGACAGTGATCCAGCGCCGCAATTTATACGATCTGCAGGAAAACTTTAACCGCTCATGGAATGAGTACAAGTACGGCTTTGGCGATCTGGGCTATGAGTTCTGGTTGGGAAATGACTTCATACACAGGTGATAAAGTGGTAGTGACGCACCAAGCATATCCTGAGCATACCTTTCGTTTGCAGATTAAGTTACGATGACAACGTAGAGCTGCGAGTCGAACTCGAAGATTTCGAAGGCAACAAAGCATACGCATCCTATGGCACGTTCCGGATCGAGTCGGAAAAGTTTAACTACAATCTTATGGTGGCGGACTACCATGGCAATGCTTCGGATGGTCTCGCCTATCACAACGATCACGATTTTAGCACCTACGACCATACAAGTGATAAATCGATTGACGGTTATCCGTGTGCTCTTACTTTCGGCAGTGGTTGGTGGTTTAACAGGTAGGCGGTGTGATGAAATCAATTCTTTTACACGTGTTTCACCCAGTGTTCGCTATCCCCGCAGATGCGCCGCTTCAAACTTGAACGGGAAGTATTATCTTGGGAACCATCAGATTCACAAATCCACCGGCATTCTATGGGAATTGTGGCATGAAGATTATTCGCTCAAAGCAGCAAAGATGATGATACGTCCGAAGGACGCATGGAACAAGGACGAGGACGCGACGGATAATGATGCTCCAGTAGATCCGTAAAGTGTACCAACAATTACTTGAAGCAGTTATTGCATTATTTCATGACCAATCTGTCTAGTAGCTTATGTATAACAAATATATTCTAAATGTTAAATGCAACCAACAAGCTTATTTTGAATTGCGTGATGGTTTTTATGATCGGTGATGTCATCAATCTTTTGCATCCGTATCATGAGTCATAAGAGTTGCTAAATTGTACTACGCTATCATTAAGAACAGAACCATCCCTTAGAAATGATTAATGTCTGGTCAAGTAGCATCAAAGTTCTTTAGTTGTAGTGAAAATCTTAACGATAGCGTATTAGAGAATATTATCCAAAATCATTTACGCACTGCCACATTATTCTTTTATGTCTCTACTAATCCCAGTCGCAAATCTTTTGCTGCTAAGGTTAATTCTAATTAAGGTTCTTATCGACGAAGAAGATACCTGTAGCGTGGACTTATTTTATCAACATTACAACCAAACTTTCTTACTCCAATTCAGCAGTTAATTCATTAGTGCTATTTTCATTCTTTTTTGCACCTCGAAACTTTGCAAATTCACTTCAATTCCCCGCCAGTTGCCATCAGCTGCGCATGATTAATTTTCAAATGCAATATTAGCAATTACTTCATGTACAACTCATATTGCATGTGAAGACTCAGATTGAAATATCTAATCTGGTGAATCATAGGGCGGAACTTCGGCACAAATTCACCAAGGGTTCGATCACCTGTGTTGTAGTAACCTTGATCTGCAGATAGAACATACGTGAAGAATTTCCATTTTGTTTCCTAGTGAAATAGATTTTATCAAAATTATATTTTTATTGAAATAGTTTTTCTGCAATACATGAGCTCCAAAATAACCGCATAAATAATGTTGTACTGCGCCGCGTCGCTCGAAGATGTCCGCTAGAAAATCCCATTGTGTCAAAATCGTTGTCAAAATCGCGGCAGTACAGCAACTTGTTTACATTGTGAACCGAAACGAAAAATGCGCTCTACTTAACAAAATTTTGCGGTTTATTTACTCAAGTAATTGTGAACCATTTATTATAAGGTGTCGTACAACGAGTGCATCTATATGATGGGAAGTAACGAACCGAAAATCTCCTTCGGAGTTAAAGCCAAACCGAAAACTCTGCTTGGCATCAGCCCAGCATCCAGCGTCACGCTGAAAGCAAAGGAAGCAAAAGAACGGATCGAGTTTTTGGAAGGAAATCTAATTAAAACGTCTGGGTAACTAAGCGACCTATAATGCTTAATATCATATCATAACTAATCAATTATTAATTTCTATAGCAAACAAGAAGAACAACGCTCGACATTCTTGGTCATACCGCCTCTCAAAAACGAAAGATCAACAGAGCGAACGGCAAAAATATCGATCATTCAGCAGCTCAAACAGCAACGACTGGGAGATGGTGCTACATTGCGTAGTACTAACAGTATGCTAAATGATGGGATCGAAACTCTAGATCAGAGAGCTGCACGAGAGATAGTGGAACAGACAGCAGAAGCTATAACTAAGATAGAGGATTCATCCAGTATAGTAGTGCCGCTAAGACCAGAAGAGCTCCCATTAGATGGTGCGCGCGAAAGCACTTTGAACGATTATGAATCTGTGCCGATCGAACAGTTCGGCCAAGGGATGCTGCGTGGCATGGGATGGAAGGGGGAAGTAAAAAAAGACACTGAAAAGTTAACGCTGGGCCCAGAGCCGCGGCCCAAAGGACTCGGCCTCGGAGCAGATAGATCCATCAAGGGAGGTGTCGGCCCAGGCACGGTACCGTTGGCACAGGGCGAAAGTTTAGTGATGAAATGTGGTGCACCGGTGAAAATAATTGCCGGTAAACATAAAGGAAAATATGCAACGGTAAGTCACAACCTCATTTACACTAAGCTAATGAATGCGAACAGTTTCTATTTCAATTTATTTTGTCAAACTTATCACTATCTTTTATCAGTTCGCGCATTACAGTGAAGTAGTGTTGTAATCTTTTATCCGCTAGATACTTTGTGGGGTTTTCGCAAATTTCCGCCGTTAGTTTGGCAAAGTTAGGCAATGCATAAGTTCCCATCGAGAGGGCTAGTGCTCCAAATTGTAGGAATTGTTTTTCCAACTCGTCTCGAGGCAACTCTTTGTCTGGATCACCTCCTAGCTGCAGTAAGCTGGCAGAGAAGGAGCTATAAAACTCATCTATCAAGCTGGTGAACTTGTCTCTACGTAAATCACGCTCTCCGCAGAGAAAAATGAACAGCGTGTAATCGAGTACAGGCGATCCGTATCGAGCCATCTGCCAATCGAACAGACAAACATCATTCACACGGCCATTAGTATCGTAACCAAACATTACGTTATTAGTCCAACAATCTCCATGGTTAAGGGCTGCGAAAGGTTCTGCTCGAACACCTCGAATGTGCGCTCCCGTCCTAGGCCACATAGACCGACTCAAGTTCAGTATTGCCCGATGATAGTACACTTCCTGTTTTGGATCGAAAGCCAATGCCGCTAGATGACAATTACGATCCGTTAATGGTCGGGTCTGTTCCGTGTCAAGCACGACTGAGAGCAGATCGTTCAACTGTCGAATGTGTTCGAATAATTGTGGCGCCGGTGGCGCTTTAATGCAAAAGAGCAGGCATTGAGTTTACCCAATGCTTGCATCAGAACGCACACATGCTCATAATCGACTGGAACATATTGCTCCAGTAGTTTCATAGGTGGACGTTGAGGGTCCATTAAATCCTCTAAAATAATCACGGCTTCTCCACGCTCCGCATCACAGAACGCGTGATAACATTTCGGATAGTTGCCAAAGTATGTTGCTTCCTGATGCTTAACGCCATGTTGTAGCTGAATTTCATCGAATGCTGGCAATATGCGCTGGTAGATGAAGGTTTCCCGCTCGAAGAGTAACATTGCGTTGAAACGTTTTCGTTGATGTGGATCCTCGGGTGGAAATTTGCAAATTAACGTCAATTCTTTCTGTGTCGGATTTACAATTCGTGCCCGTGCGATAAGTCCGATGTAGCCATCACCCGATTTGGACCCCTGTTCGTATTCGATAGTAAAATGATCACGGACGAAGCCTTCCCTTTCCGCTACGATTTGCAGCCTTTCTTGCACGTACGATGGAACACTCACTGTTGACATCTTCCTTGATACACGTTTCGTTTGCCACTCGGTTATACAGGTTTTGGTTGGCCGTGCTTCTATAACAATTTATCTGTTACACGACCCGAGAGAAGGGGTTGAAATTCTTTTGACAGAGATAAGCAAGAATCACCATATCACCGCGGCCAATAAGATTGCATGTGCTTTATAAACACATTTTGTTTATAGTATTTACCTAGCGGCATTATCACTTATACATTTAGCCACTTGATGGTTGAATGAAGGTTTATACTGGACTCATAAAACAACACTTTTGCTCTGTTCTCGTTTAAAAATATGCGTCCATCACTTTGTAGCGTGCTGTAATGAGGTTGCTGAACGTTCGACCTAACATAGAAACTCTACACGAATCGAGACCCTTTTTCATTCATTTTCAATCACTTTCACCTTTCTATATTCGAGACCTTGCGTCAGTGGTGTTTGATACAATCTACAAACGCTTTATTTGGTTTCCTTGCGACTGGACTTGTTTATCTTCGTGCAAACCTGCTCTTCTGACGTTACGTTTTACGTTACTTTCTTCAAGGCCGAATACAACCGTGCACTGGACGTGTCAGATGCGTCTGATAGCTGTTGAGAAAATGTTAACCTGCTCTTCTGACGTTACGTTTTGCGTTACTTTCTTCAAGGCCGAATACAACCGTGCACTGGACGTGTCAGATGCGTCTGATAGCTGTTGAGAAAATGTTTACATGAACTTTAGGCTTCTTGCCATATTCATTAGTCTAGCTTGTGCATACTGCCAAAAAGTAGTTTAAGCTATCCTACGGTTAAATATTCAAACAACTAAGTTTTCTTTTTTAATACTTCAATCGTTTGTTTTTATTAGCGTATTCTCTCTGGCGCAATACGTTGTTTTACCTTTTTATCATCAAAAATCATTATAAAAACCCTTTTCTATTGCAGATTATTTTAGCAGTAGTTCAAAGGTATCCCAGCCTTATAGTATCTCGGATACAGCCGGACATGCGCGATCGGTACCGAATAGCCGCTTTTTCCGTTGTGCCGTAGACGAAATTGATCTCATTGGTACCGGTGGGATTTTCTTCCATAATTCCATTCATTGCGGTATCCGTATCGGGCAGCTCGTCATTTGGAGTGCAAATGATCGGCATAACCATCATGGATAACAGAAATCCATATCGACCGAATTGTTTTAGTTGATCACGGAAGGCACTGCGCGGGAACTGGCGTTCGACATTTCCTCCCAGGTTGTGTAGATGTTCGCTAAGACTGTTGTAGTAGATGCTCAGCAGTCGTTGGTAGCTGTGAGCACGCAGTTCTTCGTCGGTACAGTTGAATATGAAGTAGACCAAGTCAAGTACCGGGGAGCCGTACCTAGACAGTTGCCAGTCGATCAATTTGATGGTCTTCGGAGTTTGATTCTAGAATTAGGTGAGAATTAGATTAGATAACATGTTCATGTGAGCAAGCAGATATTTTGCATCACTACTTACATCTTCTTGGTATTGAAACATCATGTTGTTGGACCAACAGTCACCATGGCCTATAATAGCGTAAGGCTCGGCAGCTTTTCCATCGACACATGCTGTAATTTCCTGCACAATACGATCTTGTATTTGTTCGAGTTTTCTCCGTCGGAAGGTATCATGCTTTTCGAGTGTATCGATTGCTCTACGACACATGCTCGACGTCATTTTTTCAAATGTATTCTTCGGATCAAGGGCAAGCATTGTGGTCATTGGATCGGTAAACTCACGGCACTGCGCAAACTCATCCGGTCGTTGATCTTTCATGGCAAACGAAAGTGCATGAAGGCGTCCTAAAGTGATCATGAGTAGTCGCGCATGTTCGAAATCCACTGGGTTCGCTTTGTCCCACATACGAAATGCTTGCAATCGTAGATCCTCCATAATGATCACTGATTCCATCTTGTCAACTGTAGTCTTCGCGTAGTAACATCGCGGCACATTGTTAAATCTGGGCAATCCCTCGGGGAGATTCTTTTCACGTTGGAACTTGAGTAACAAAGGCAGTATTTGCACGTACGCTTCTGATTCTCTATCAAACAACGGAACGCCCTGTTGTTTTCGTATTTCGTTTTCCGGCAGTAGCTTACACAACACTACCAGCTCACGGCCTGTCTCACGAATGGATACCTTCACTAAATCACCAGCGAAACCGTCACCCACATTACATCCTGACCCACTCTGGAAGCGGTAGAAGCCTTCGGTAAATCCTTGTTCCCGAGCGACTTGCTTCAGTGCGTCAGAGAAGCGTTTTGGGAAATGCGTTGTAAGGTTTTCTGCCATGGTTGCTTAGTCTTTTAATAAAGTTGGGTTGGTACTACGAACGCTTCCACTGTTAGGTGTAACTTAACTGATTGATTGACGTTGAAATTTAAGTCCAAGGGACCCTTGTTTGTACAAATAATAGCTGCTGAACTTAAGCCGAACGATATCGTACTGACTTGTTCTTCGGTTCTTCCCGTTGAATGATGTAAGTACCTAACCCAAAATCTCTGTAATAACTAAAACCCACTCTGGATGCTGATAGCAGACGGCAGCAATATTGATAATGATATGACTAACATACTGAAGGTGAGATTATTTCATAATGTGTTGTTTAGTATTTCTAACGTAGACTTGCACACGTACTCGATTAGATATTCTCTGAAACACAATTTTAGTGTATATCAGATACGCGAGCGATAAAGAATTTTCCATTTTTGATAACTGTTGCGAATATACTGATTGCTTACCGTAACAAAACACACACACACACAGACAAACAATATTTCGTTCAATGGGATCGACTGAAACATTACTGTAAGACAGGCAACTTTTATTCTTTGAAATTCAAATTTCTTTCATAAAATGTTAAAGCTTCAAAAGCTCATCAAACATAAACTACTGTCTCATTTCATAAATATCCCAATCGTATAGCATCGCGAATACATCCGGACATTCGTTTTTTGTAGCGAATGACGGCCTTTTCCGTTGTTCCGTACGCCAGCTCAACATCACTATTTCCGTCACTCATTTCTTTAAAGAATCCTTCCATTGCTGCATCCGTATCGGGTAGCTCATCGTTGGGAGTACAAATCATTGGCAGAGCTATCATAGACATCAATAGTCCGTACCGACCAAATTGTTTTAGCTGAGCACGGAAGGCACTGCGTGGGAACTGGCGCTCGACATTTCCACCCAGGTTGTGTAGATGTTCGTTAAGACTGTTGTAGTAGATGCTCAGCAGTCGTTGGTAGCTGTGAGCACGCAGTTCTTCGTCGGTACAGTTGAATATGAAGTAGACCAAGTCAAGCACCGGCGAGCCGTACCTAGACAGTTGCCAGTCGATCAATTTGATGGTCTTCGGAGTTTGATTCTAGAATTAAGTGAGAATTAGATTAGATAACATGTTCATGTAAGCAAGCAGATATTTTGCATTACTACTTACATCTTCTTGGTATTGAAACATCATGTTGTTGGACCAACAGTCACCATGGCCTATAATAGCGTAAGGCTCGGCAGCTTTTCCATCGACACATGCTGTAATTTCCTGCACAATACGATCTTGTATTTGTTCGAGTTTTTCTCTCCGGAAGGTATCATGCTTTTCGAGTGTTTCGATTGCTCTACAACACATGCCAACCATCATCTTTTCAAACCCTTTGGTAGGATCTAACTCCAACATTTTTCCCATCGGGTCTGTAAACTCACGGCACTGCGCAAACTCATCCGGTCGTTGATCTTTCATGGCAAACGAGAGTGCATGAAGGCGTCCTAAAGTGATCATGAGTAGTCGGGCATGTTCGAAATCCACTGGGTTCGCTTTGTCCCACATACGAAATGCTTGCAATCGTAGATCCTCCATAATGATCACTGATTCCATCTTGTCAACTGTAGTCTTCGCGTAGTAACATCGCGGCACATTGTTAAATCTGGGCAATCCCTCGGGGAGATTCTTTTCACGTTGGAACTTGAGTAACAAAGGCAGTATTTGCACGTACGCTTCTGATTCTCTATCAAACAACGGAACGCCCTGTTGTTTTCGTATTTCGTTTTCCGGCAATAGCTTACATAATACTACCAGCTCACGGTTTGCTTCTCGAATAAACACTTTCAGTATCTGTCCAACAAAACCATCGCCCATGTTTGATCCGGATTCACTTTCAAAGCGGTATAATCCATCGTAAAATCCTTGTTCACGAGCGATCTCCTCAAGCCCAGCTAATATGTAATCCGGAAAGGATGTGTCGAGTATTGCCGGCATCTTCACGCGTTTAAGTTTCTGATTAAACTTGATGCTTCACAACAGAAGTTGATGTCGGTCGACGTTGCTTCGATGTTAGCTGTTTGGCAAATGATGCTGCAAAGTGGCAAGGCTATCAGCTTTTAAACAAATAGTCCGCTTCTGACCGATATATACAGATAGTGACACTAGCAGATATTGTGTCGCTCTTTAATAAATACATAGTCAATGTTGATAAGACCCATGATACATTGATAATTTATCAACGTTCGCACGCCAGTAGAGACGCGTGACTGGCATCATTCCTTAAAACTCTTTTAATGGAAAGATAGTCGTGACTTTTGATGTGGTTTTCTTTTTTCTCGTTATTACTCTTTGATCTTCCCATATAAAGGGTAAACAAGTGGCTTTTCATTATCTTAAACTTGGCTCGTGACACAGTAGTAATGTTAGTTCAAGATAAGCTCCCATACTTCGAAAGGTGGTATATCATCGATTCACAGAATTCGAAGCACCGATAGTTTATGGTGTGTAATCTTGACAACCATAATAATATCTGAAAAACTTTGGATCTATTAATTGACATAGCAACGACAATAACGACATATGATTCTAAATAGGAGGCACGCAAATAACGAATCAGTGAAGCAAATTTTGTAAATATTCGACTGTGTTACTGTGTTTTCATGCTTTACCTCGGTTTTGACACGATACAGTCCAGCGGTGATCTGCTTTTCAAATATTAGACCATAGCCATGATTTGCTCTCATTCTCACAAACAAACAAGCCTAAGATCGAATCATAAATTGCAACACAAATTTTATTCTTTAAAATTCCAATTCTTCTAATTAGTTGATATGTGTTGTGAATGCGAGCACAACGCGTTGTTTACGTATTGAGTTAGCAGTGTTACCCTACAACAGTTGCGCTGTTGTAGGATTCTAAGATTAGGAGGATGGATGGATGGTGACAGCGTCCACCATCATTATAACCACGATTGCGATGGCGACGAAGCAGGAAAAAAGGCATAAATAGGGCCGAAGGACGCGCCTTCGACCTCTTTGACCGCAAACCATCGGGAAATGCACTAATTTTGTGATTTTCTTTTTTTTATAATACAACACTTTAAATCTACATTATTGTTTCCCTTTGGTGCTAAAACCATCCGCAACAATATGTTTAAGCCTACGATCTAATAGTAATCTATTGTGCTGACCCAACGTCCGGTAATATATTACGGTATCATTTTAAATATATCCGAATCGTATGACGTCGCGAATACATCCCGACATCCGATTTTTGTAGCGAATTGCGGCCTTTTCTGTCGTTCCGTACGTCAGCTCAATATCATCATTCCCATTGTTAAGATCGTTCATGAATCCTTCCATTGCTGCATCCGTATCGGGTAGCTCATCGTTGGGAGTACAAATGATCGGCAACACCATCATCGACATCAGTAGACCGTACCGACCGAATTGTTTCAGTTGATCACGGAAGGCACTGCGCGGGAACTGGCGCTCGACATTTCCACCCAGGTTGTATAGATGTTCGCTAAGACTGTTGTAGTAGATGCTCAGCAGTCGTTGGTAGCTGTGAGCACGCAGTTCTTCGTCGGTGCAGTTGAATATGAAGTAGACCAAGTCAAGCACCGGCGAGCCGTACCTAGACAGTTGCCAGTCGATCAATTTGATGGTCTTCGGAGTTTGATTCTAGAATTAGGTGAGAATTAGATTAGATAACATGTTCATGTGAGCAAGCAGATATTTTGCATCACTACTTACATCTTCTTGGTATTGAAACATCATGTTGTTGGACCAACAGTCACCATGGCCTATAATAGCGTAAGGCTCGGCAGCTTTTCCATCGACACATGCTGTAATTTCCTGCATAATACGATCTTGTATTTGTTCGAGTTTTTCTCTCCGGAAGGTATCATGCTTTTCGAGTGTATCGATTGCTCTACGACTCAGGCCAGCCATCATCTTTTCAAACCCTTTGGTAGCATCTAAGTTCAACATTTTCTCCATAGGATCGGTAAACTCACGGCAATGTGCAAACTCTTCCGGTCGTTGATCTTTCATGGCAAACGAGAGTGCATGAAGGCGTCCTAGAGTGATCATAAGTAGTCGCGCATGTTCGAAATCCACTGGGTTCGCTTTGTCCCACATACGAAATGCTTGCAATCGTAGATCCTCCATAATGATCACTGATTCCATCTTGTCAACTGTAGTCTTCGCGTAGTAACATCGCGGCACATTGTTAAATCTGGGCAGTCCCTCGGGGAGATTCTTTTCACGTTGGAACTTGAGTAACAAAGGCAGTATTTGCACGTACGCTTCTGATTCTCTATCAAACAACGGAACGCCCTGTTGTTTTCGCATTTCGTTTTCCGGCAATAGCTTACATAATACTACCAGCTCACGGTTTGCTTCTCGAATAAACACTTTCAGTATCTGTCCAACAAAACCATCGCCCATGTTTGATCCGGATTCACTTTCAAAGCGGTATAATCCATCGGAAAATCCTTGTTCACGAGCGATCTCCTCAAGCCCAGCTAATATGTAATCCGGAAAGGATGTGTCGAGTATTGCCGGCATCTTCACGCGTTTAAGTTTCTGATTAAACTTGATGCTTCACAACAGAAGTTGATGTCGGTCGACGTTGCTTCAATGTTAGCTGTTTGGCAAATGAAGCTGAAATGTGACGAGCAGATTAGCTTTTAAACAAACCTTCCGCTTCTGAGCGTTACGAATTGATATCGACACCAGCAGATATTGTGCCGCTTTCTGTTAAATGCGTAGTCAATGTTGATAAGACTTACGGAACATTGATAATCTACCACCGTTCGCACGCCAGTAGAGACGCGTGACTGGCATCATTCCTTAAAACTCTTTTAATGGAAAGATAGTCGTGACTTTCGATGTGGTGCACCCTTTTCATACAAACAATGGTTTTTTAGCGATATTACGACGCGTGGCTATTTTCTGTGACAAGTGACTTGCCGTTATTAATGAAAAATTAGGCTCGTGGCGCACGGTTGTACTGTTATCATACTATACCGGTTCAAGATAACCAGAACTTCCGACGGTGGTATATTGGCATCAAGCCAGTCAGGTTGAAAAATTGTTTTAAGCGTTTGAGCAGTACAGTAAACGTTTCCTGGGCTTAATGTCTGATTACCAAGATATTTTTTAAGTGATACAGCAATAGATTGCTTGATGCGTGGGGTTTAGCGCACATGATCTACGATTTGGGACCAAGATAGTCGGAGTATAGCGGGAGAGCGGGTGATCATAGACGTACATTAGCTATGACATGAAGTCATCATGAAGGTATACAGCTATCTGAGGTTATCAACTTGTAACCTAGTTCATAAGTTTACTTCGTATAACCCAGTAAAGATGCAACCCTAGACGACCAACATTTCACGAGATCACGAAAAAGAGTTTACGTTTCAATATTTTTATTCGAAAGTTTAGTTATAAGACGATTACCGTAAACTGCTATTGATGCATTTAGAAATATCCATACCGTATGCAATCCTTAACGACGGCCCTAATTCGTTTGGTGTACGTTTCCTGATTGGATTCGGTAGTTTTGAAAAAACTTTCGTTCAACTGTTGCGACTCAGCCATTTTATGTGCCAGTGCCTCAATGTCGGGTAGTTCCTCGTTATGGGTGCACATCATCGGTACCAAGAACATGCCCATCAGTATACCATAGCGTCCAAAGATTCGTAGCTGCTCCTCAAATGCTGCTCGAGGGAAAAGCTCCTTGACATCGTGCTGCAACTTTGCCAACATTGCCGACAGCGAACGATAGTAAATGTCAAGCATCTCATCGTAGTACTTTCGGCGAAACTCTTCGTCCGTGCAGCAGAACACGAAGTACACGATATCTTGTACAGGTGTAACGTATCGCATCACTTGCCAGTCAAAAAGGATGATTCCTTGAGGTTTCCCTTCCTGAAGAGGAGCGAGAGATATCAAAACATTGCATTATGTACGTGTAATATTGGTTTCTATATATCACTTGCCTCATAGCGGAACATCATATTGTTGGTCCAGCAATCACCATGTCCGACAACCGTGTACGGTTCGGCTAGCTGCGCGGTGCCACAACGAAGCAGCTCATCGAACACCTCCTCTTTCAGCTGTTCCATCTTTGCCCGCTCGACCGTATCCTGTTCGTCCAATGCATCGATAACCATTTGCAGCTGGGAGAGGATCATGTTTCTAAAGGGACCATCTGCTGTCAGCATCGGATCGAACGGGTTGGATAGCTTAAACTGCTCGAAACGCTCCGGCTGATCACGCTTCATTGCAAGCGAAATGGCATGCAGACGGCCTAGATGTGTCATGAACAGTGCGGCATGATCGTAATCGATTATCTTATGCTTGTTCCACAGCCGAAACTCGCGTAGCCGAAGATCTTCCATAATGATGACCGACTCCTGGGCCACTTCATTGCAATGCGCGTAGTAGCATCGCGGCGTATGGAAGAATCCACCGTCTTCCGGGCTGCGAATACCCTTTTCCCGCTGGTACTCGTAGATGGTTGGTAAAAAGCGATCGTACACCAGCACCTCCCGAGCAAAGGCTGTCATCGAACCGAACTGCTCACGTCTATCATCGTCCAGGGGCGGAATCTTGCATAAGTACACTTCGTGTCTATCCCCCTCACTGATGGTCGCCTTGAACATTTGCCCTACGAACCCATCGCCCTTGCTGGATCCAAAATCAAACGCGATCGAAAAGTTGTCCGCGGTAAACCTTTCCTTGGGGGCTAGTTGTTTAAGCGCCGCGTACAAATATTGTGGTAGATCCGGGACTTGGTCCTCCGCACTGATTGCAGATTCACCATGTCCATTAGTTTCCGCGACAGGTGTGGAATTTGAATGATCTGCCATTTTGTGCTGGTTCTATTCTCGTAAAACGTGAGCGATCGTCTTTAATGAGTTTGATCGCAACTGTACACCCAATCGCGCGCACCCCGTATGATCGTTCTCGTCTGTAACTGGTCGCAACTAAATCTGTACTAAACAAAAAACGTGCACTTGACCGTGAGCATCCCAGCACTGGGTTCGGCTCCAGTGTATATTTGCTACACAAATGGAAGTAATCGTCGCATACATGGGTGGTGGACAAGATACAAACACACTCGTCGGCATTGTCGGGCACCAACAGCCGTGATATACATCTTTTTCCTCTGGTTGGCGTGCGGTAGTGAATAACTACTTTGGCATCATAATGGAACAATATGATGCAATGGCATCAAAGCGTTCCATAACTGCGAATACCCCAGTAAAGCTGTCGATGTAGTAGTTCCGAAACGAAAGGGCAAGCGATTGGATGAGTTGTTGAGCGATGAGATTGGTTTCACTTCCCGCGCTGGTATGGTTATTAATTCTGGCTTCATTTCAGTGCCGTATTCTAATGTTGTGTTCCTAAGCGTCTATGAAGAATGACGCGGAACTTTGTTAGCTTCCCCACCATTATCATGGTATTGCAAACATCGCGATCGTTCCTGTGTTTGTGGTGTTTGCTTGTACGATTGTTGATTTTGGTCAATGGAAAAAATCCCCGTTTGCTGTGGATTCGTAATTCACACCAGTTTGGCATTCGTTTTCGTTTGGGCGCTACACCGAACAGGCACAACGCCGCCGAGCACAAGATAAGATTGCTGGAAGCGCGTGACACGGGGTAGGTCTTTCGCACCCGAAACATATCTCATCCCCACCGCTACGCTGCGAGATTTGATGCGTATGTTTTGAACGCGACCGTTGCCAATGACGGAGTAGTTTTATTAATTTATTGCTGTTGTCGGGCCCTGGTGGTCAGCAAGTTTCATACCCGACTGACTTGTCAATTTATACTCATTCTTTTGCAAGTCACGACACAATAGCAATGTCTCGGAGATTTTCAATCTAAGTGTCTTAGTAAAGATAAGAATTGTCTGTGTGTATGTTTCATTTTTGTCCCATCAAATAATTTAAAAGCTCTACTGTTGAACTGATGAAAGTGTACCGACTGGTTGATCTGATCTGGTGAAAGTGACCTGGTTCGAGAATGGCTATAAATGAGTTTCGTGAACAATGTGCAACAACAAATTCCTCAATGGAGAAGCTGTTATTTTTTAAAATCGATCCACCTGATAAGATAAATCGTGCTTTTGTCTTTGATCTACGGCTTGGAAAGTAGGATTTCCGTTCTCTTGTACCGGTCGGAACGTGACCTTTCCAAGTGCAGCAACATACAACAGAACGGATAATCGTCTTCGACAGTTCAGTGTATCGATTTCGACTGAATAGTTCCCACAGCGGTGTGACGAACCACAGTGAAAATGGTGCTAGAATCTAAATCTGATACATCCGAGGAATGATCGATCGTTAACGAATCCAGTACCAAAGTTCGCATCATGCTGGAAGCAATCGAGATAGCTAATCGTGTTATGGAAGAACCGGAGAAGGATACAATTTCCTATTAACACTAATTTGATGGCCCAAATAAACATCCGTAAGTCTTCTACACAGCCAGCGAAGGTAGCCGAAGAGCAAGTGTTCAAAGACGTTCAATACACCAATGAAGTTCAAGATGGTTCCAGCAAAGGTGATGGATTCGTTGGTGAAAGCATTTCTTACCGCAGGTGATCGTTGCCTCTTCGGCTATAGCACTATGAAGTGTTTAACAAGGATAAGCCAGTGGATTACGAGCATGCCCGATTAACGATGGAACTACTGGGTGGATACAATGCGGGGTGTCACTGACAATGAAACAAACTCAACCACAGGAGTTCAAACAGTTTAAGGTGAGATGGTGGCTCCTGGGAATCCGTTTTTAAGGATGCCCCAGAAGACGGCAACGGATGCGATCGAAGCCCTCGAACCAAATGAAGCGAAAGAAGGAACTAAGATGCAAAAGCT
Organism: Anopheles marshallii; assembly: GCF_943734725.1. NCBI lineage: Eukaryota > Metazoa > Arthropoda > Insecta > Diptera > Culicidae > Anopheles > Anopheles marshallii. Next base: position 41,433 of record NC_071326.1, read on the forward strand.
TCTCAATCAAAACAATTACTTGGCATCAAGCGCAGAAAGGGACACTCGGGAAAGTCAGTGTCAGTCGTGTAGATAAACGGCACGCTACTCCTCTCCTTCATTCACTGCCGTACGGATGAGGAATTTCGATGGCGGCACTACGTCGAGTAGATGAACATCTACTGCAACTCGCTATGTGAACTGCTCGAAAAGTGTGGTCATAGGGCCACAGCAAATATTTCCGCGAAACGCTTTGCTGCGTCCGCTGCGACAATATGACGACGGTTCGGATTAATGTTGGCCACGTTTTTCGTGCAATCAAGATCTGGATGTGGACGCGTCAGCAAAAATGTTCCCCGACACGCAAAATGTCAACATTGCTATCTACACAAAAAACGCAAACCAAAGCGCTTATCGTAAACGTATGAGGGCGGTGATACGAGACGGAACGTACGTTACGGATATATTTGAATCGCACAGCCAGTAAATTCGGGTTGAGTTCCTTAGTAAACTGTACGTAAAATATGGTTTCTTCGCAAGAATGAATTAGCATGTCAAATATATGATTAATTGGTTTGGAAAATTTGCAGAACACTTTATTAATTTAAATCTTCCTAGGCAAAGTGTTTATCGATTGAGTTGGACTGTTTATTGCTAAGAATTGCTGAGTATATACAAAACTGAAAGTGTGGCGTGTGTTTTAGCAAGTTACTTAACAACTGTAGTGAATTATAGCTGTTTAAAAAGTCTTTATTCAAGTTTTATAACTTTAACCCATTCGTCACTTTGTTTTACTCCATAGTATTGAAACCTATGTTAAGCACTCTAACCATCATTATGAACAGTTGCCTTCAGTTCCGTCCAACATATCTACCGCAGAGTGGTAGAAAATTTCCAAACAATAAGTACAGTCCACGATAAGATAATGGTACCGACGTGCGACAGTCTCGTGGCCGAACATTATATTCGCTCTTCCATATAAGGGTTGTGGCGCACGATAACGCTACGCTATGGATTGCAAGAATCATTCAGCCATCGTTGTTACGTTTAGTTTTTAATGGTCGTCCGGCTCAATTCGGTTTCATCAAGCTTCTTTGTTGTTGCAGATCATGACGTAGCAAGCTGCACATCATACGTACGATAAACCAATCTTACATTGATGGCACACTTCTGTGACTAAACTTCCGGCGGTGATAACAAAATGTAACGCGGTATGGACTCCCGCGTAATCTAGGAATTTGGATTTATTTCACTTCGATTGCGTTAAGGCACATGGTCGTGCCTAGGACGGGTATGATATCGTGGTTTAATCTAGTCCATATGTGTGTCTCCTAAGAAAACCTTGTATGGCGGTATGGCAAAGTGAGTCTATGCGGTAGCTACGACAACACTACAACGCTTGAGACGTGATAAGCTATCGACATTAAAGACGCTAGGTGGCGTCTGCACAGGAATATGTCCGTGGTGGTGATTAGATAAATTTCAGTTTCAGTGCAGGGAAGTGATTCAAAGTGCGGTATTTCATCGTTTCATCGGTTCTTTTTCTCAGTCCGTACGTGTCACATCGCTTCATCTGGTTGATCAAAATAAAAGCAGACTGCTGATTGCTCGTTGCAAGTCAGTTGATCGGACCCATTGCTGACTTACCGGACCAAACGTACCCACGCAGTTGCACAGTGTTTAAAGCTATAAGGAATTGGTGTGAAGGTGACTGAAAATGAACGGAGAAACAAATACGGAAGCGGTGCACTCCGAGCAGCAAATTGTTGCCCAACCTGAAACATCTACGGACCTGCCGTCTGCTGGTTCCGTAGAATTGATGGAAGGTTTAAAAGCCTCACCGACGACACAGGAAGCGACCAAGGATGCACCAGTTGAACAGTCACATGACAGTGCCGAACAAAACGCTACAGGACTGCACAATGATGATCTGCAAGAAGTATCAGCTAAGGAGGAAGCACAATTAGAAGAGAGCAAAGTGGAGGTACAACCGGTATCGGATTTGTCCAAATCGACAGCGGATGCAACGGCCACTACTACCAAACCTGTTGCGGCCGAAGAAAGGCCTCAGACTACCGAAGAGAGTACAGAGATTCCCGCGTACCTGTACAAAGCGATAGAAAAAGTGGCCAGTGAGCAGGGTTTTACGGCAGGCGAATTCAACCTGGAGTTTGACGTTGGATCAAACAAGGGTGACGGTTTCGTGGGCCAAATGTTCAAAGCTTTGATTACGGAAGGTGCTCGTAAGCAGGTATTTTTGTGTAAAATTCCTCCTTTGAACGAGGCACGTCGCCGTCAGTTCAACACGATGAGCAGCTTCAGTCGCGAAACACTCGCATATAAAACACTCCTACCGACGATTTTCGCTTATCAGGAGGAAAAGGGCGTTGCCCGGGAGGATGGGTTCTTCAACGTGCCGAAATGCTACTACGCGGAATGTGATGAAGCCACTGAAGAATCGGTCATCATCATGGAGGACTTGCGTACGATGGATTACCGAATGTGGAATAAAATGAAGCCTGTGAACTACGAACACGCTCGATTAACCATGCAACATTTGGGTCGGTTGCATGCCGTTTCGCTAGCGCTGAAACGAGATCGGCCAGAAGCATTCGAACAGTTTAAAGTGCCCGATTCGTTAGTGGTGATGATGAGCGATGGAAGTCCCTTGGCCCTGATGATGACGCAGATGGTAAATAATGCAAAGGAAACGCTTGAACCGCATGAAACGAAGGAACGGGCCAAGATGGAAAAGCTGGCCGAAAATGTGCGACAGGAAATGCAATCGTGCGCAGATGGTGCTTCCGCAGAGCCGTACACCGTTCTCGGACATGGAGACTGTTGGGTCAATAATTTCATGTTCAATTATAAGGTGCACATTACGTTGTGAAATATTGATAGCTCTTTCCTAACCATTTTGTTGTTCGGTTCTTTCTTATTAGAATAAAGTTCCGGATAACATCATCCTGCTCGACTGGCAGATTACACGCTACGTGTCGCCCGTGCTCGATATCGCTTACTTCCTGTTTTGCTGCACGGACGAGGAGTTCCGACGGCGGTACTACGATGAGATGATAAACATTTACCATAACTCGTTAGGAACGTTGCTCGAAAAGCTTGGCCACAGTCCGCAGGAAGTCTTCCCACGCACTGCGCTAATTCGGCAGTTACGACGCTACGGCAAGTTCGGAATCTTGATGGCAGTGTTTCTGGTGCCGATGATGTGTACGCGCAACGAAGATCTGTACGATATGGACGAGACGGCCGAAAAGTATCGCGATTCGAATGAGTTGGATGTGAACGCGATAACTACGAACACTAACAAGAGCGCGTACAGTAAACGCATAAGTGCCGTAATACGAGATATTGTCCGTTATGGATATCTGTGAAGAGTGAACGCAATCACTTCACTTCAAAAATGGGAACGAGTTCGTTGCGGAATGCGTATCAGGGAATCACATGGATGATCCTAGACAGCTTAACATTAATGTACTTTAAGCTTCGAGTGTTCCGTTTGAAGTTGTTTGATGCTAAAAAAAAAGTATAACTTAAATAGATTGAAACGAATAACAAACGGGAAGCGAATAGAGAGTCTCGTAGCTCAGCAAGGATTTTTCTTTCATTTTTCCTAATATATCCCACTATACCCAGAGGATTAATCTCGTACTATGAGGTATGTTTTATGGTGTAGGCATGCTCTTGCAAGTTCTAAGAATGTGCTCACAAAGCATTTAAGTCAGAACGTTAAACATCACAAGCGGAACAGTTAATAAAACGAAAAATCTTATCTGCGATACGCGCCATCTATTGCAAAACTACGCGAACTAAACTAAAGGCCTTATAAAGGCGATAATTTTCCTCCGAATCGAATATCACCGCGACGCACAGCGCGATAAGCCACATCTTATCGTGTGTCGATTTATCTTATCTTAAGTCGTTTTAAATAAACTTGTCTCTACTGTATTGCAAGTTTATCGTGCCGTTCAGTACACTGCAATACACAATAGCCAGTAACACCAGGAATGATAACTCCTTTGACCGTTCCCGAATACGTGCGAGATGCACTAAACAGCGTGGCACAAACGTTGGGCTTCACCAGCAACCAGCATTCGGTGGATTATGATTTTCGTACCAGCGAAAACAATCGTTCGGTGGTGTCCATTTTCTACCGGGTGACATTTCGCGAGGAACCACGTGAAGATACCGTGTTGTGTAAAGTGCCGCCAGCCGATGCTGACGACACCATGTTGGCAATGTTTGAGCGTGAAGTGTTCGTTTACGGGAAACTTTTATCCGCTTTTGAACAGTTTCAGCGTTCCAAACGGGAAGGAGGAACGCCCGATGCCTCAGTCGTCGAGGAGGAGATGGTATCCTTCGGACCGCTCTGCTATCATGCGCATTGTGACGCCAAAAAGGGCGAAGGAATTATCATACTAGAAGACGTCCAAAGGCGTGGATTTACCAACCGGCACAAATTTGAGTCCATGGACTATGATCATGCCCGTCTGGCGATGATGCAGTTGGGACGATTCCATGCGATTTCTCTGGCACTGAAGAAGCAACAGCCGGAACTGTTTGAGCAGTATCGCTACATGGGCGACGTTACCGGCGAGCGGGTACTAGCGATGGAAGGATTCGAGCAAGCAATGGAACAAGCGTTCGAGAGTGCTGCCGCCACGCTGAATCCGGGTGATGCGGGAAGGCGCGAGAAGTTGGCACGTCTTCGTGGGTCGTTTGCCGAGGAACTGCAGAACATCAACGACACCGCTCTGTCGGAACCGTTCTGCGTTGTGTGTCACGGAGATTTTGCCGGCGATAATATGATGTTTTCTTACAATGTAAGAGTTTTCCCCTTTTGTACAGCTATTCAAACTCTTGTTATTGAATACCGGATTGGTTTCATCCTTTAGGGTGGATTTCCCAACCGAATGGTGCTGCTCGATTGGCAACTGGCCAAGTATGGATCTCCGGCACTGGATTTTGTTCATGCCGTCTTTCTGTCGACGGATGAATCGTTTCGTCGCAATCACTACGACAATATGTTGCAGACTTACCATAATGCGTTAATGAGTCATCTTGAGCGACTGGGTGATGATAGGGCAACGGAATGGTTTCCGCTGACAGTGCTGATGCGACTGGTCAAGCTACAAGCCCGACAGGCGTTGGTGATTGGTATGCTTCACATCCCACTAACAGTTGCTAGCGAGGAAGCTACGTTTACGGCGGAAGACGCAACAGATGAATCCCGTGAAGATTCCAGCTCGGTGCAGATCAGCGATACGAGTGATGCAAAGTATCAGACACGCATGGCCGGTCTGTTGAAGGACGTGTTCCGATTAGGCTTTCTTTGAAGATCAAGCAGATGAATAATAAATTCGACGAAAGCTTTAATAAAATAATAAATCAACAACCTTGCTTTTCTCACTTGTTTACACAACCGGAAGGCGAAATATGAAAAATGAATAAAATGAATTATGCCCATGCTATCTCTTCTCTGTCTTGCAGATAAAAAGTATCGATGAAGACAATGGTCGCGTGATTGTGGAATTATCTATCGGAAAACAGCTGGAATCATTGAACGAGTGCTTCGTGCAGCTAGTATCGGTCGGAGAGTATTGCAAAAATTCGAACGTTATAAGTAGGTAAGCACTATTCTTGAGTTGCAGACGAGGTATATTCAATTTCCCCTTATTGTTACAATCCTTCAAGATACGGCTAAATACGAACAATTTAAGGAACGTGAGCTGAACAGTGCTTCGGCAGGCTCGTCCAAGGACACACGGGTGGAGAAAACCTATTCCAAACACAGTTCCTATCGCGACAGCGACAACACGAACAGTAGTGAAGACGAACGAGAACGCCACCGGCGAAAGCACAAAAAATCATCCTCACCTTACATTCGAACATCATCGGGAACGAAGAAAAAATCCCACAAGTACAAGCAACGCCGAGAGTATCGGGACGAACGGCGAGGTTCTTCGCGGGATCGGCGACACCGCAGCCCCCGTGCATCAGGCTCCGAATCAGACGATAAGTTTCACAAGAAGAAGACAAAGAAAAAGAAGCGACCAAGGAGTCGGTCGCGCAGTCGACAATAACCATTTTTCGTAAGTACAAGAAATTAGGAGTACTCTCCCGTGACAAGCCAATTGATCGTTTGGGACGCTACGAAAAGGTTAAATATTACTGTCCCTGAGACGTCATCCCTCTTTCTATTTGACCGGACTTAGTCATTGATGAGATTCGATGCAATTAAATAAAACGGAATATGCCACATAAGGAAATGGCCATTGCTCTAACTCTAACTTTAAATAGTTGACATGTGCATGAGGATGACAGAAATGATACACCTTCAGTAACAAACAAGCTCTCAATTATAACCAATGTAATGAAAGAACCAAAGAAACAATAGTGAAGAGTAATGGTTTTGTAGGTAGTGAACACCAGGAGGGTCTCATTTTTACTATTTCGGTATAAGATTTTATTCCATATTCAATACATTAATCTTGTTTGGTTCGCATAGTGCCATCGCCAAACACTTTATCTTACAGCAAATACTAAACAACAACTTACCAGATGACTTCCAACCCTCTCGGCAGCCTAGTGTAAATCGAATTACAATGCAGATTCGTGTAACGTTTTGCCATTTTTGCCACATGTGTTTGATGCACCTCGATCGTTCAACGTAGCGTCCGGTCCATGGATGTAGCGACGCACAAAGCCAGCCATCAGGTCGGGCGAAACTGTCTTTGGATCGTTACGTCCAAAGATCAATACAGAGCAAAGCAACGAAACCAGAATGGTAACAGCCGCTCCGAGGAATGTATACCACATGTACGACACGCGAAACAGTGGGAAAATATCGCTGAAAAAGATGCATTTCGAATCGTTTAATATTGTCACCAACCGTAACGAATTCGGCCAAAAGTTCACTCACTCAGTTGTGTACACGCTCGTACTAGTGGCGTTTATCATGGAACGGTCGAACTCGTACGTGCAACCATCGACCGACATCGGTTTGTGTGGGAACACTATCGTACCGGTCGCCACCCAATACTGTGCCTTCAAGCTCAACCAGGACATGAATATTACCCCGAAAATGCCACCGGTAAGAGCGCTCTGAAATGGCGTGTTTCAAGCGGTTAAGAATGTACCATTTACATCTACCCCACAATCACCCACTTACCCTGGATTCGACCCACGGGATAAGAATACCGATAGTAAACGTTCCCAGCAGTGGCCCATTAGTGATCGCTTCCAAGCTCATCGTCAACTGCAGTACCGTACCCATCTTTTCGACGACGAACACGAGCGCGGCACAGAGTGCACCAACACCCACGACAACCGAACGCATGATCCAGTTGATCGTACGCTGGGACAGTGGTTTGTGTACGAACGGTTTGACAAAGTCTTCTAAAATCACGGCCGACATGGAGTTGAGGCAGGTGGAAAGAGAACTGAGCGCTGCACTAAACACTCCGGCAACAAACAAACCCGATAGACCGGGAAGATCCCTGAGAATGTCCATCACAAACAGGGGCAACAGTTGATCCTTGGCCCGTGCGAGCTGTAATCAAACCACCGCCGTTAATCGTACGATCGGCAGCAAGTTTTTACAGATATTACTTACCTTGGTAGTAAGCGGATCACAGTTTTGATATGTGGCGTAAATCAGTAGTCCACAGTAGCTGCACAGTGACATAAGCAGACACACGCCGAACACGAAAATCCATAGAGCCCGTCGTCCAGCGGCAACCGACGGAAGTGATAAGTATCGTTGGATCATATTCTGACTGACGGCATTCGTTTGCAGCCAGTACACGAATCCACCGATCAGCTGTGACCAGAACGTGTGTCGTGTGGTTGGATTTATATCGAAGCTACCGATAATGAGCAATAGGACAAAGCACGCTTAACAAAATGTTAAACTGTCGTTTTACAACCAATTAACTTACTTGGGCCTTTCCAATCGTCCCGTGTTCCATGCGCTTCGAAACACAACATCTGATCCTCCCAGATCGATCGTACCCTTTATCGCTACCAGAACCAGTGCACCGAACATGGAGAACGTTTGCACCACATCGGTCCACACGACGGCTTTAAGGCCTCCCTGCGAACGGGTAACAAGAAACAGATAGTTAGTCCAGAAGCACTTGGGCACAGCAAACCGACAGTAAACCTACCACACAGGTGTAGAACACGCAGACAATACAAACGATAGGTGTTATGACGTGAATATTTACTCCAGTTACTGCAACGAACACGCGCAGAACACATTACACAAGGACAGAAAGTGTAAGTTTGTAAAGAAAGTAAGGTGAAATGTTTTACAAGATTCTCATATAATATAACAGGGAGATAAAAATACCTTGATTAAAAGCTAACGCCGGCACGTAAATGACGATAGGAAGATAGCCAATCTGAAAAGAAAATATAAAATCCATGAATTGTGCATTGTATGGGCAAAGGTCACCCATTTTACTCACATTCATGATGGTAAACATAACCGACCCAAACATTCGTAATCGACGGTCAAACCGTGTCTCCAGATACTGAAAGAGACAATAAGTTTTGTAGTAAAAAAAACTAGCAGAATGCTGTGAGACCTCAATGCAAATGACAGTTCCCCGGACGTAGTCACTTCTAAACATATCAAATTGAACGCTAAAATGTATCAAGGAGCCAACATTCATCCAGATCAATCACAACCCTACAATTGACTATACAGTATACACTACTATACTGTGCTCTATATATGACGCCCAATCGTCCTATCAGTGCAACGACAAGTTTAGGTCTCCGCTAGAAGACCCTGAAAAGATGTCTGGCCTGGGTAGGAACTTGCACACTGTCAGAATGAATATCTTCAAAGAAAAATACTACTGATCAAATCTTTCCCAACTCATAGATTCCTGACACTGAAAAGCCTAACCATTTCTTAGACTTGCAATTGAGTACACACGGCCCCATGGTTCGATGTGATGTGCCAGTAATAGGAATATGCCCAAGAATCAAATTTTATTTTACACTTTCCGGATGATCTTCATACTTTACGGCCACAGAAATAATCATGCCGCCACTGCTATAATGAACAATTTATTCGTCCAACTGCGGCAAATTGGGGTCCTTTCCTAATTTGAAACAGCGCAGCGTCGTAAACCGCTATCCATCATCGAATTAGACAGCAGATTAACGCCCGGTAAATCCACGCTACAAACCGCCCCTAGGCGAGGACACAGAAACATGGTTGAAATAACAATCAATCTAATTGAGTGCCAACGAACCGCTCTTCTAGTACTCAGCCGCCCAGTGCCGTCATCGTTGGGCACGAGACGCATTTGGTAGCTCCCTTTCCGAAGCACATGGTGGACATTTTGAATGAAACTGGCAGCGGGCAGACACACGACCCGATCACCGATCGAACCCGGATTCGGGTAGTTCTATATGCATGCAGATCGCTTTGAAAATAAACCGGGCACACTTTCACTATTTCCGGTTTGGCACACGATCGTGTACCGATTTGCAGCCTCCTCTTAGCGGTGGTTGTACTATCGTTGCTTTATTCCTGTCCAACGAACAATTGTGTCCGTTCTGCCTGTAAATCTTACATCGTCATAAGCTTTGGGGCGATATTAAATTGCTGTTTAACGTAGTAAAATCTAAAGCAATGCATGCGCATATTAGATTATAACCATGATTGATATAGTGTGGGGAAGACTGTTCTGTCTCGTGTGGGTCACCTCAAAAAGGGGGAAAATTTCAACCTTGCTGTGGGTGAAATGTGCGCGCAATCCGTGACATAGAAAGAGTATAAATTTAAATTTGATTCAATTAGGTAATCGTTTCATACCCCATTTTATCAAATTGATGCTAGAGGTTACGAAGAGGGAATCGCAACATTAGAGGGATAAAGCTGATTCATCATGTGGGTTCGTAAAAATAGTGGATAAAGCTGCGCTGTGAATTTTAAACTTGTGTTTAAAGACGATCTTCAAGTAATTGCCAAAAGTCCTTACCTCGTAGGTTGATGTGATGTTAAGCTTGTGAAATACGGGCAGGTAGATGAAACCCATCACAAACCCCATCAGGGTGACTCCAAGCGCTACATACACGTACTGAATACCGAAGGAATACACTTCGGTCGGTAGACCGAGCAGGGTAATGCCGGAGATGAAGCTGGAATACGGTTTGTCTGTCAGTAGTCGCTAGCTCACGATGGAATGCCTTCCCACACTCACCTAGCGATAAGGGACAGCGCGATCGGAAACACCAGCATCGTCCGACCGCCCATCAGATATTCGGACTCGGTGTTTGGTTTCCGTTGCACAAAGCCGAAATACACTCCTATCAGTATGCACAACAGCAGCATAGACACGAACACCAGGTAATCCGGCCAGGCGAACCGCCTCATATGCTCGACAATATCCTCCAGCTCCGTTGTCATCGTCCTTGATTCGTAGCGAGGAGGAACTAGCAACGGACACCAACACGTCACCAATCGGACACTCTACTCATGCACACACTCGTCAAGAAACACTCACATACACGGACCAAAAAGGATCGCACCAAAACCGGAAGCTCTGGGCGCACATCTATACAGGTTTGGTACGCAAGCAATGCAAATGATGTGCTCGCGAACCGTCTTGGCGCGCAGTGTTTGATCCTCACCCGCGAACAGCTGGCAACTGCGAGCTGTCCTCGGAGGTGACCACGTTTGAGCGCGCGCACCACACATCGCAATCATTAGACGAACGACCGTTATTCGATGTGCTAGCCCTCTCACAACTACGTACGTATCCACCAGGGCAGGGATTAGTGTACGAGCAGACGGACACGGTCAATATAATCTGGCAGACTGTGCACAAACGTGTAAGGGGGATGTACCGCGACTAAAGATAGCAGGGCAGACAACGGCGAATGCATGTAGACCGGCAGGTGGTGCTAAATATTATCCCAACAAACTGTCTTTGCTCTGATTTGTCCAGCGCGCACGTGTTAGCTCGGATGCTAAAATTGGTTCGATTGAAGTTAACGGCTTATCCATCATCCTGTTGTCTTGAGGAGGGAGGATCAATGCTAGAGGATCGCTATGTAAGCTTGCAAAAGCGTGGGGCAGTGAGTACCCTCCAGACTTAGATGTTAGCCCCGGACCCAGTTAAGTACATAAACGGATTTAGCTTAACTTGCCTGAATGAATTACGATCAATTGTGTATCCAACCTGCCATGCCCTCTTTCTCTCTTCAATCCTAACCAATGCACCCTTTAGACTTCATTCGTGTGCCATATGTGTTGGTGTAATCTCGGCGAAATGCATGTCGAAACGGTTGCCGACCCTCTTAGCCGCACATTCGATGAGTATCCCCCTGTTGCCGAAAAATTGTTGCCAGTCTACAATGTATAGACATTACCGGAGAGTTGCCAGAACATGTGCACACTTATTACCCTCCATTTTGAAGGTCAAGGTAGTGGAATGTGTAATTGCGGGCTCGCACAGGTGAGTAGATAGAGATTGATCGATCGGCAATGCATTGGTTAATTTTACCATTAATGATCCTATTTATCAAAGAACGCTGAAATAACCGCACTACGTTTCGTGAATGAAATTAAAACGGTGCGCCAGAAGCATCAGGCAGGGACATTTCACATGTAATCGCATTCTGTCGTCTACCGGGTTGCACCTGGGCAGAGGCTGTATGAAATTCTCATTCAAATGTGGACACTATTTTATTTGCTGTCGTTGATGTTGTTTCGCTGCAGTAAAACGAATGCCAACCCGAATATTTGGCAGCATACCAGAACGTTGGGGTAATTTGTGTGAACAAATTCACTTTCGGTCTCATCTGTGACTACTTCCCCGCTTTGGCCAGGTGCGCCGCCGAGAGCGAAAGGAATGTACGGAAAGACAAAATCAGTAGTTGTGGTTTACAACCAACGCTGATTATAATTTATATGTATGCGTTATTTGTTACATTTGTGTGAAAACGGTCGCATTGTTAAGATGCTTGTACCTAGCCGGTGTTACGATAGTGGGTTTTGCTTCGGTTCAAAAATATATTGCCTCTATCGGAGTGGATTCTCCTATTTCTCACACCTGCTCATCTATCAAGCCATCTGGTGACTGCGTGCAGTGGCCTGATGTTCGCCTTGATTTGCTCTGGCCGCATTGGACGAGGAAGAACTATCGGTCGCAAGACTGTCAACCGCGTTCAAACAACGCTCGTCAGCTTCTTCGTCCTCTTGGCCACCGTTATTCAAACCATCCTCCACATCCTCGTCCTCCTCATCCGGGAACACACCGTTGGAGTTGAGCAGCGTAGACGACGGTTGCGAAAGGGTCGAGTTGGAATCGTCACTATCGTAAGTGAGCTGAAGCGATGCAAAATCTCGCTCCGTTGCCGGTTCGCTGTCTACCTGTAGAAACGGTCCCGCTGCGCCCTGATCGGTATAGTGCGGAAGCGTTGATTGGTTGTGGATCGTTTTAAACTGTGTCGGATCGACGGACGTTGTGTCATCGGTTCCCATTGACCATCGAGCGTCGGGTCGTGGCTGAACAATCGATTTGTACTGTGTTGTGTAGGGCGAAGCGCCCGTTATAGTGCCGGTGTGTCCGTTAGTGCTTTGCGATTGTTCATTCGAGTAAAATCGAGTCGATGTTGCAGGATTATCTGTGGTGCCAATGCCACTGTTCGTACGGCTCCCGTTGGTATGTGAGATGTTCGTAAAGCTGTACGATCGGCTCGAATATGTTGCCGAGGTCGAAGGTGAAGAATTGAGGCTGATGCCGGCAATCGCGAGATCCTCAACATTCACTCTCCCTTCGACGGCACGGATTTCAAGTCTATCAACAAAGAGAATAGATAATTAATTTGTGCCGATACAATGAGAAAAGTCGAATGCTTACCGTTTGTAGTTGTGATCTACCGACCAAAGCTGTGGCAAATGCTTTGGACGCATTGTGTCGAGGAAATGTTCCCGCCATCTGCGCTCCAGCTGCATTAATCCTCCCGGAGTCTTCTTGAAGTGCTCTACCACACGCTCACCGTGCGCACAATACAGCTCGTTGCGAACCGATACATCAATGTTACTGTACTCTTCCAGCAAGGTATGTGTGAGCTCCGTGATTTGTGGTCCGGTCAATGTATCGGACAGACCCGTTTCTCCCGTGGCCTCGGATCCCAAACTGTTCAGTAACGATAGTAGTCGCTCCTCGAGTACCTGTTTCCGTTCTGGAGGAATCTTTGCGGCACTATTCAGCAGAGCACGTGCTGCCTTCCGAATCTCCGCCATGGACTCAATGCGAATCTCCTTCGAACCATTCTTTTGACCCGGAAGAGGTGCATTACACAGCTCGGCTAATTCCTGGCGCAGTCGTTCGTCGCAAAGGCTGCTTCTCTGGTGACAGTCCGCACACAACAGCAGCACATCGTGCGAAACGTGCTCTTTCATTACTACTAAAATGATTCAACGCGATCGATTGGTTATGACACGCTTCTAATGTAACATGGTAAGGATATACGTACCAGGAAAATGTTTACGATAGTCTCGCGGCACAATGTTCTTGCGGTTGAAGCTTGATTTTGCCCCACACACCACACATATGTTTTCTTTCGCTTGCAGATAGTATTTCCCAGCCTCATCCACTGCCCGGCCGGCGGGCTCAAACCGCAACCGCACCGTGTACGGATCCTCGCTCACAAGATCACCAAGCTCACGCTGGACATACCACTCCGCCTTGCGTCGATCACACGTGCACAGCAGCTCACCGTCAGGAGCCTGCATCAAACAGTTGTGGTACAGTGGCTTCGAGCGTGTTGAGTGGTATCGTTTGTTCGTTTTCTGATTACTGTAAACGAAGGAAAACCCGATTGCCATTTAGTGGTTCGGTTCCGCATCGACGCGTATGTGGTGGGACTTTCACTTACTTTTGGGCTTGGAGTAACTTCTTCGCTTTGGAGCTTCCTCCCGGTTTAGATCTGCGATTATTGTGCGGTTGGTCCATGAAGCAATCCATTTCCTCCAACACCTGTTCAAGCACTACCTTTCGGCTTGTCCATGGGTAGCTAGGATTCAGAGAAGCTGGAATTAGTATCGAACACTCTCACCACAGCCTATTTTGCTTCTACTTACTGAGGGACTAGTTTGTACGATAGTTTTTTGAACATCTCCACCGCCACGTGGGCATCGCTGGCAGCATACTTAACTTGTCTTTCGGACAGCTCCGGCGTCTCCCAATCGGAGCACCGGATTTTCCAATGTTTGTCCAGCGTTATTCCTAGCACCTCGTTGGCCAGACGCGCTATTCCGAGCGGCTCCAGTCCAGCCTGTTCTGCCATATATCGCAAATCGAGCGTACTTTCCACCTTCAGCCGGTAATCTTCCCGTAGTACGCGCGCATCTTCGTACGGGGACACCCCTACCTTGATAATATTGTCGTCATTTAGAAGATCGTATAGTTCCTGTGGTATCCTGTTGATCATAGACAGCCGTATCAGGGCGCAGAGGCCACGATGGGAGGCGAGTTGAAGCAGGGCTACCGGTCGTCTCTTTCCCTGATAGCTGACCCATTCGCAATCGAATCCTAGCACATTGTACTCCTTGCAGTGTCTGTGGGATTTAACGTTAGCGTGATTAATTCAATGCCATCTGAATGTGTGTGTGTGAAAGTATGCATAATATCTTCGATCGATCCTTACCTTTGTAGCTTCTCCACAATTATGCGACAGTCATCGGTCGTATTGATGATGTGCACCTGCTGTCCACGAAGCGGATCCCGTTGGTTCAGTGCCCTCAGCCGACTCATAATGCCACGGCGGTAGCGTGATAGTACGAACAGTACACCGACACCTACGGCTGCTATGACGGCAGTAGAAACCACGGTTTTCTCTCGCTGGGTCAACATTTATAACACCCCCAGTCGGTCAGCGGACCGCCAACGTTCCCAACATGAATGCAAGTTTTTCTCCGCGTTAATTTGCTGCGTGATTGTATCTTTTCACGTTTACTGACCGTAGGGTTTGCACGAACTTGTCTTTCTTGCACATCAAAAAGAACAAAAAAGTGCACCCGAACAGTTTGGGGAAAAGAAATTAATTACATCAAGAAGACAAGCACGATAGAATCACCCTCTGTCTGGCAGGACCTTTTTCCAAATTCATCAGTGCGTAAAAAATGCAAAACTTGTGCGCAGCTCGTGCGTATTCGTATGAATGTGTGTTGTTATGACAGCAGTAACCTCAAACTCGCTCCGTCGTTGGTGAACCATCAGGACGAGAGCGAATTTTTAAAATTACAATCATGGGTTCTTCTCATTGGGAAACAATTTTTCGTGAAGCAGAAAAAAATCTAGAAGTAAACCACACATTTAGAAATTACGTTCACCCCAACGCGGGAAAAGTGCTTTTCCATTGCCCAAGGTAATTCAATCCCAATGGCCTCTAGTTAGCTTGGGCGACATCCGTCAAGGTGTCAAAATTTCGATGAACGTCAAGCGGGTTCCCTTTGGCTGCTGTCAACGCATCGCTAGCTCTTTTCGTCGCAAGTTTTCGTTCGGTTCAGACGCCATTAAATATGGGTAAACCACGTGGAATTCGTACCGCCCGCAAACACATCCGACACCGGCGCGATCAGCGTTGGGCGGATAAGGACTACAAGAAGGCCCATTTGGGTACACGTTGGAAGTCCAACCCGTTCGCCGGAGCCTCTCACGCCAAGGGAATCGTGCTGGAAAAGGTCGGCGTCGAAGCTAAGCAGCCCAACTCCGCCATCCGCAAGTGCGTCCGTGTGCAGCTCATCAAGAATGGCAAGAAGATCACCGCATTCGTGCCCCGGGATGGTTGCCTGAACTACATCGAGGAGAACGACGAGGTGCTAGTTGCCGGTTTCGGTCGTAAGGGTCACGCCGTCGGTGATATTCCCGGAGTCCGTTTCAAGGTAGTGAAGGTGGCCAACGTTTCGCTGTTGGCTCTGTACAAGGAGAAGAAGGAGCGTCCGCGTTCGTAAGCTGAAAAGAAGGAAGATTGCGATGGATCTGGTCCAGCGCGGTTCGATGGCTATGGATGGTCATTGATTTTCCACCGGTGTGACGGACCAGTTGCCAGGACAAGAATTCGATTAATGTAAGGCAAGTGCGAAAAAGGAAGAAATACAAGCTGCCTGGAAGGATCTTGTACCTCTGAAATGGAATATGACTCTCACTGTGTTATTGGTCGTTGTGATATTGAGAAATTTGTTTATTTGTAGGATAAACTCAAGGAACGATATAAATTTTACGGGATATTGTTCGCAAAGTTTTGTGGAATGTAAACAAAGTAAAACATAATATCCAAGGGGTTAACAAGTGGATGGAATCGTTCATAACCCTAACTAAGGTGATATGCCAGGCGGAAACAATATAGTCATCAATCGACAGTAATCAGAACATCAATCGACAGTAATCAGAACATCAATCGACAGCAATACCTCAGAGAGTTTCTCGGGTATTGTTCATGTATAGATTTGTAGACTAGAATGATACATTATCATCTCATTCAATCCGAATTTCTTTCGATCTTGGAGCGGTGATATTAGGTGATTTTAACCGGTAAGAATCTGCGGCAGTACTCAGGCGGTGGTGTTGTTCAACAACGTAGGATTGGGTTCCAATGAAAGGTCTACTCCGGTATACAACAAAATTCGGATTTATCAGAGATGTGTTGTATAGTTTATATTTAATAACTAACCGCTGATGTATCCAATATAACTTATCAGGGTGGCTTCCTCAATAATAAACAACAGTGAAGCATGAAACATTCAAGCTCGTGTTCTATTTCCAGAGCTAGATTGACCAGTTAGCTTCCATTTGTGCTCTCTGTGAGTAGAATATGTATTGAATTCAATGAATCCAATCGATTATCATGCATTGTTTTGCTTGCAGCAAAATAACAAAATGATTGTGGGGCCTAAATTCCCAAAGAAAATTAAGAAAAAGAATCCACTGTACCGTGTTATCTTGAATGAGAAATAAACTTGAAAACTAGCTTGAATATCAATTCGTATGATGAGATTGTTCGAGGTGTATATAGAGCGGATGGGTTTTGGGAAGGAGTTGTGAAATTCATGGAAAAATAGTAAAAATAAATATTATCTTTACGTTTGTTTGATATTTTCCTATTTTTAATCGTATTTGTAGCAACACTCGATATAAATTATAACCACAATGTTTTTTTCCACTACAGTCTTCACTCTTCACTGGCACGTGCACCGTGCTAGATGTCCCACAGTGCATTTAGGGCTACTTGTCATGGTGTGTGTATTTTCTCCGTCGCCACGTCGCATTTGCTTGTTTCATTTTCGGCATTTTCACAACGAAACAAGAGCGTAGACCAAAAAATTCCGACCTCTATTTACTTGGAAGTGTCTCGGCGTCAAGTCAGTTGCAGTAAGTGTTCCCGCTCGGTGAGCAACCGAAATCAAACAATCCAGTCGAACTTTCGTCAGTGTTTTCAATCTTTTGTGTGTAAGCAAAGGAATCGTTTCCATCCTCCCCGACCAAACTGGCAGCCCACTTTCGCTTGTTCGGCTGGATTGCCATTCTCTAAAAAAACATTAAATTACCTCTTACGCACAACGTAATCATACAATCGTCGCATAAAACATTACTGTGAAAAACCTTTAATTGAAAACGAATATACACGAGCGCCACGTCGAATCTGTTTTTCCTCCATAACAAGAAAGCAAATAAGCGACAGGCGCGGGTGTACTACGTAGTATGTGAATGGAAAGTACGAGTGGTGAAAAGAATCATGTGGTTGCAGTTTAGTTCATAGTGGCCGTTTTTATTGACTTAACAAGTCTACTAAGCATACTCATCTACGCTTTCTTCACGCTTTCCCACAGAAACAAACCATAGCCTACTGCTGTTAGCAAAAGCGCCTCCGCAACGCACAACACATTTCCCGATTTAGGTATGTTATCATCGTTAACACACGTCTTAGCAATAGTGCAT
Source organism: Anopheles marshallii (assembly GCF_943734725.1). Taxonomy (NCBI): domain Eukaryota; kingdom Metazoa; phylum Arthropoda; class Insecta; order Diptera; family Culicidae; genus Anopheles; species Anopheles marshallii. The sequence goes on from NC_071326.1 coordinate 59,396, forward strand.
TTCGTGACACAGATTTCTTTCTCTCTTCTCTCGTAGTGTTCACAGCCGATAACACCTCACCAGCAAAACAGAACGATGGCCCCACAGCAGCGAATCCGCATTGCCAACGAGAAGGCAAGCAAGAACATCACGATGCGTGGCAACGTGCCCAAATCGTCGAAGAACACCGAGGAAAAGTATCCGGTTGGACCTTGGCTGTTGGCCCTGTTCATCTTCGTCGTGTGCGGTTCGGCGATATTCCAGATCATTCAATCGATTCGTATAGCATAAGCGAGGCGATCGATCTCGCAACCGATCGATTTGCCAGCCAGATTGCAATGAAACCGTTCGTTCTCTTGTCGCGTTTCTTCTATGTTTTACGAGGAATCGCGATGTTTTGCTTTTTCCTTTTCTATACACTCGTTTTGTTTTCCATTCCCACTTTTATGAGCTCGCCGAATGGGGCCGGATCGGCCGCGAAGAGTGTTAAGGTATTGTTTTAGTTTACGTGTTTCCAAAGCGTTTGCGCTGCTACGGATACCGAGTTTCCCCAAGATCGCTTGGTGTAAGCTTTTTGTTGTAAATTATGCCTGTCTCTGTTTGTAAAATATTGTGATGTGACTATGTTGGAAGGTTCTTCCATGCACTGACTGATACGAATTTTGTTTTTTTTGTTTGAATGACTTTGACCTTGCGAAGGCTACGCATTCGTGTATGATGCAAACATCGTCTTTGTCTTAAGATTAATACACAGTTTTCCTTCTATGCTTTTCCAACTCTGCCTATTCAAAAACGGAAGCAGGAATGCATTGCTTATTGGAGGAAATAGGCGCTTGGTCGAGAGAAAAGTGAACAGATATTTCAAAAACACATTTCGCACAATTCCACTCCCTGGATGTCAGGCGCAGATAGATTAATCGAATGATGCAGTTTATTAACTCCAGAACATTCTGCGTGTACGTAGATGGTAGGTGTGGGAAGTATGTAAACACAGAAACAAAACGACGCAAAAGCCTTGCCTGCCACATCACATGCGCGATCTAAGCCTTAAAGGATCGAGCCCCCGAGTGAAACCTGTCGTTGCATCGAAGCAGAAGCAGATAATTCCCGAATCTAAAAAAGACCAACAACGTAACGTTGCTTTTTCTAGACCAAGGTCGGACGTACCGCGTGCGATGAAGTTAATGCAGCACTGTGGATAAGCATAACCCAAAACAATACGAATCGCGTAAAATAAATATCCCCCTTCACACAATTACACTGAGACAACTCCTTATTCGTATACTTTCGATGCGAAACCGCGGTCGCAGGAACATTGAAGTAATGGTATACATTAAGCAGTGAAGCACTCAAAAACAGACAAAACTAATTTGGTGAAAATTATATATTATCAATGTGGAAACTACTAGTGTATTGACTTTTCTTTATGCTGAAATAATCTTCCGAAACCAAAAATTTGCGCCATTTAGGTGTATTATCGGCATCAGGTTTTTTTGACACCTGCACCAACATAACGTGTGTTACACGTTCCAGGGAGTTCAATTGGAGCCTATTTTGGCAAACGATGGCGCAGTTTACAAACGTAGCCACCTTATCTCCTTCCAGTGTCGTTGACATTGAAAAACATTCGAACCAACTCCCGTACATCTACGCAGCAACAGGATGAAGTGGTTATTATTGACTGCGTAACGATGATAGCAGATTGAACCTGTGCTCTCATACGTCTGCCCTCCATATCTACAGCGAAACATGGATCGCCATAGGGGAATTATTGATAATTTGCGTTTTTTTGGTTTTGCTCAAATTATTTTTTGATGGAAAGCGGAGCAAAAATGTTTCTATTTAATAATACATTTTATTATAATAAGATTACTATTTACATGTGGAAGCAAAGCTGTAAAATGCTGTTTAATTTAGATGAATAAATGTTTAAGTAGAATATTTCATTAAATGTTTTTTTTCTGTAAAAAACGTGATAGAAGCTGTTTGTGAGTCGATAGCTATTGTGAAAACTCATATCCTACAAGTCACGCTCAGTGTTTATGTTTAGCTTTGAACACGCTTCCTGACATGTCCTCGATAGTATAGTGGTCAGTATCCCCGCCTGTCACGCGGGAGACCGGGGTTCGATTCCCCGTCGGGGAGAAACTTTTTTCGTTTTTTTTCTTCATTTTTATTAATCAACGGTACATCTTATTCAATACATATATGTCACTTTGAATGCTTTCTATTAACTACCGCTTTGCACTATTAATTCACTTCCCTTCTCAGCGACTGCAATCACCACCGAGTTCGGTGTTCCAGACACAGGTGCCGGAAACACACTTGCATCAACGACACGCAAACCGTGCACTCCGTAAACTCTGTTTAAAATACCATAAAAGAAAAACTTCATTATTTGAAAAAGCAAGTCCACACAGTCTATACTGACCTTAACTGATTGTCAACTACAGCCTCACCATGCCGTCCTATAGCGGCCGTACCACCAGGATGATGCCCGGTCAGGGCCGAAGTACGTAGAATACACTCCAGAAACCGATCTGACGGTTCCTCGGAACTGTTTACCGGTGGTCCAAAGTTCGAGCAGCGTTTTAGAACCGGCCAGTGTAGATGTGCACCGATCCGGCGAAATGCATCCGTTCGAACCGTACGCGCTGCCAATCGGATCGCTTTGATCATGCACTCAATATCGGTCCGATCTTTGAGATAGTTGGGATTGTAAAACGGTACACTGTCGATGTGACGATCGCGAAGAAAGATAGCACCACGGCTGGACGGTTGATGGCAAGTGCTTAGGAATAAGAACCCTTCCTGGCTGGTATTTTGATACGAAGGGAAAAACGCACGAAACGTGTCCTGCTTCATGTTAGACACGTGGCGTAACGCTTGCTCATCGACACTGCCCATCCCGAAAAGGATGATCCCATACTGCCCATGGTGAGGACTTCCAATACCGGCGATGGCCGTTGTAGCCAAAACGCCCTGACCGTGCTTAAGATACTGCACGATCGTATCGATCGATAAAACTTTATCCATCGTTACACTTGCCGTGACGTTGATGCTCACAAACAGCGGCAGGTTGAGATGGTCGAAATAATTCTGACCCACGGCAGGTGAATCGTGTACCAGCTGGATACGGTGTCGTTGTAGTTCGAGTTTCGGCCCAATGCCGGAGAGTTTCAGGAGTTGTGGTGTGTGTAACGCACCAGCACTAAGGATCACTTCACAAACGACAGAGATATTAACGGATTGTTGACCTGTGCCGACCACCGTCACACCTTTCGCTCGATTGGTGTCATCGAAAAGGACCTTTGCGACGGAGGATGATGTGAGAATGGACAGATTAGGACGACCGAAAGCCGGTCGCAGATAAGCATGGTAACTGCTCCAACGGATCCCATTGCGAATAGTGTAGCGGGCGGGTCGAAAGTGATACTCTTGGCCAAGTTCTTGCGGTGTCTCTGTAAACACTTCTGCCAACAGAGAGTCTCGAGTGTTTACCTCCGTTATGTGTAAACGATCCTCGGTGGAAAAGTGTCCGCTTCGGGAAGAAAGCTTCCGGGCGCAAAAGTTAATGCTTGCGTGTTTGTCACTGTCCGATAAAATCGATGTGTAGTGGTTGTTTGTCTAAAATTAGAAGATAGGTTATATTTCACGTTAATCCTATTATCGTGTTGTCTTACCTCGTACAACTCCTCACCAGTAAGCTCCTGGTTGCAGTCCTGAATGTCGTCATCATCACCGTCGTACTGATCGGTCATCCCACCTGGATGGTTCAGCTTATCCAGGTAAGGTTTCATCGCGTGCCAGTTCCAATCACGTGCACCCAACTGCTCCCAACGCTCAAAATCCTCCGGAATGCCCGTGAAATGTAGCATGTAGTTGATTTGTCCCGATCCACCTAATCCTTTACCACGTGGTAAGAGTTGTTGCTATAAGTGTTCCGATATTGGTTATTTTCGGTGTGATAACAATTAGCACCGTAACTTACATTGTTACCCAAACCGTGTGAAGAATATTTCTGTGGTGTCGTCCGAAATGCCCAATCGTACTTGGTGCCTTGCATGGCGGTACTGATCAGTGGGATAATTGAGGCTGCGCCGAATGTATCGCCAGCTTCTATCAACAAGACGGTAACGTTCGGATTTTCGGAAAGTCGATTAGCCAGCACACATCCTGCAGTTCCAGCACCCACTAGAAAACGGGGTAATTATTGCCTCAATGATAGGAGTTCCTTCGAATGATATACTTTACCGATAATGTAATCGAAGGATCGTTCGCGAAGGATGTGTGGATCGCGAATTTGATTGGGAATCGTTTCCATCCCAAGCCATATCCACAGCAAAAGCAAAGCACTACAAAGCAGTATGGTGGTCACGAGCGAAACTAGTACCAATTTCTTTAAACAACCCATCCTGTCCAGTTGTTCGCTGCATACTGACCTAATGGTAATGTATTTTCCCGTTTGCGACGGCGACGACCAAGCCTGGTCGATAACTGTAATCCTATTACGCGCGTGAAACATGCCGACTGGAGCTATTTTTACTAATTTCGATGATGTTGGTTTGATGTATTACAGTCTGTGGAAACAGCTTTATTGCCTTCAACCTTTCCACTCGTTTGCGCAGGAGCTTTGTTTCTTTTTTACAACATGTTTTATATCTTCCTTACACTCTAATCCTTAACGAACGAAGCAGTACACATACACACATGATTTTACGCACGAAGCATTTCCTCATCATCCTCGAAAGCGGCCGACTCTTCGAGCTGCTTCTCGAGCTTGCGGGCATCGACGTACTGGATTTCCTCTTCCGCCTCTGCTTCTACGTCCATCAGCAGGGCCGACTCTTGCGCTTCCTCCTTCGCACGACGCTCCTTCAGTCCGATGGCCGGTGACCGGATCAGGGAAATGTTCTTCTGTACGTCCACGATGTCGCGGTGAATCTCGTACTCGCGCGCCTTTCGCAGACGCTCCATAACGAAGTGACACTCGCGCCGATGTTTGATTTCGTTGATCTTTTTCACCGCCTCGATCGTTTTGTTCCATAGCTCGCGATCGTATTTCACCGGTACGTTGCGACGCTTTTCGAACTCGAAGCTCGGATCGACCGTCAACTCCTTTGCGTTCGTTTTACGGTACGCTTTGGTCCAGCGGATCTTGCGCGGGTTCTTCTTTTTGTTGAACGCACGACGGCATTTGGAGCGACAGAAGCGGAATACCTACGGATGTGGCGCAGCAAATAAAAGCAACACGGATTGGAGCGGATGGTATCAGGGTAAACAATCGACTTCACTCACCTTGCAGTCGTTGCGCACGAAAACCATCCCGTGCCCGGGAAAGATTTTGTTCGAGCAGAAGAAACACGTTTCAATACGCATGGTTACGGCGTATTTAGAACGTTGTTAACAGAAATATTGACTAATTTTTGTTAAAATTTCTGTTGCACCATTCACGCCGTCGTAGCACGCGTGTTGTTGCTGTCAAAAAGGACTGTACGCATGAGCAGGCTGGTGTACAATGGATTGCGGACGCCATGTTGAATCGTATTTTGACGTAACCAGTGTCAATTAGTCCAAAATAAAAGAAAATAAATTGCATTTTTAATCGTAAAAATGATTACAAACGTACTTGACATGCGTTTGATTACTTTAAGCTATGGTCCAGGTAAATATAATGTGTTTATTATGGTTTTTGTTTACTCAATATTAATCGCTGAATTAGCAGCGCCATCTATTGGCGGGTATACTAATGACGATCAGAGCGATTCAAAATTCATCGCACCATGCTTTTTTGGAGGTTTGTTTAATTCGTTGTAATTCCTAATCTTTGGTTCCAACAAAATGATACATAAAATAGAAAAATAAAGAAACCCTTCGAACGTTGTAACGCAACGCTTTGTGGCGCGTCTCGACGCTAACGTAACGACTGTGTCCAGCTGTACGTAGAATATCCCATTGTCAATCGCCTGCCTATATAACAAAGAAGTCTATATTAAAGTCGTGCGTGAATAAACGCTGAGCTATCGTGCTAAAAGAGCTACGAAAAAGAACACTACGAATCATGGCAAGATGCCATCATGGTACGGGTAGACGATATTCATCGCGCGCCTGTGGTGTGTAAGTGACGATCGTTAGAAAATCGAATTGGATTGATTCTGTTCTTCGCCCTTCGGGAGCATTAACGAGAGTGGTGGCTAGAAGCAGTGTATAGATTGAAGAATCGCGTGCTGTTTTCTAACTCAAAATAATAGTGCCATTAGGTAAGCTTAAGTACTAGTGAACGATCATCAGCTGTGTGTGTATACCAACTCCAGAAAGATAAATCTAACAAAACATTCCTGAATACCTGAGAGATTGTTGCACTTGGGCCATGAACTTGTGGTTAGGAAAAACAGTCTAATTCCGTTTAATGGTGCATGTGTATTGGTGTGAAAATTCACTCACAAAAGTGTAGCTCGTACACGTGTGTAAGCATGCAGCAGCATAAACATTCGGTTGAACATATTGCGAGCACATGAGCCTGTTCAGTAGTTGATAAAATTAGCCAATGCATGTGTATTCGCCTTGCGGTACGTTGTGGACGTGGAGTACCATGTGCCACGATCTGGTAAACCAATGTTTGTGTGTTGCAGCATAATGTAATCGCGAAATGTGCCGGAAAATCCCGGAAATGAATATCGCCCGTAACTGGTTCAACGCCAGCGCAACGTGTATAAGCATCAACGAATATTGATCGTGGTAACAGTTTTAGAAGAAACATGAAATGCATTACAATTGCTACGGGAAATAGCAGTTTTCTCGTTCGTCTTTATTTAGTGAGAAAATGCTAATAAACCGACCAACCGGGCGGTGCAGTTCACAATTTATCTAACCCGTTGACAGCGAAAGTGAGAAGTGGGAAGGTTTCGTGTCGCGACGTCGTAATGATCCGCGCATCTCTTTGTTTCTGGCTGTGAATTGTTTGCAACTCGTTGCCCACTGTAAATACGGACGTTGCCAGACAAAAGTATTGCACGAATTTACGGTGGAGTTTTACTTAATTTATCCACCAATGAATTGAGTTTCCACTCAATGAATACTTGCTGTAAAGGTTAAAATGGAAAACGGTTGATTAAAACCTAACTGTTTGGAAATATTATTAATATTAAAGAACATTACCACGCACAGCACTAACACATGGTCTATAATGTAAAGAGCAGAACACACCTCAAGTTAGTGCAGTGCGGGCCCCGGGTGCTATTAAAGTTGCAAGCACGCGGCATTGACATCACCTTTACCTTGACAGGGATGTTTCTTTGCAAATTGCCAAATGGGATTGTTTCTCAACATAATTACTTGCGCGAGCTTAAGAGACACATTTAGCAGCGTTCATGCACTGATTGTTTAACTACAGTACCAGTTTACATCTTGCCTGCTTTATTCACAAAATTTGCATGATATTGTACTTCACCAGGCAATTAAATTGTCTTGTTTCTGGTTAAAATGAATAGCTCGTCAAAACCTTGATCTGTATCATAGCATATCTGGGTGAGTCTCATTAGCGACATTTTGTGGTTGTAACAGAAGCAATGAAGAAGCAGCATTTATCTTCACTGCCTAAGCTAATTTGAAAAAGTCAAATTAACCAACTTATCGCTCACCTCGCATATCTAAATCTGTGTTTTTATAGCGCTAGACTTGCTAGGTCGATAACGACATGCAATGAGATGAAGGTTCGATGACCATTTGCGTGAGATAAGCGCATCTGTATCAGTTGCCATTTTAGTTGTCCTTGTTGCTCTCCATACTATGGACGCGTATTTTGTGTGCTAATGTTTGTTAAATAGTGAAGAAACGGGTTACGTCTAAAAAAGCAATGCATCGTTCATTTGCTGAGTATGATGAGTTTCGCACAGTTACTACACCAAGATGAGACTAATAGTAGGCCGTTGTTTTGGTATATTTGCAGGGATTTTTCTCTGATTAGTATGGCCAGCTCGAGCAATAGAAGCGACGAGTCCCGCCGGCACGGGACTTCATCGCATTCAACGTCCATTCCAAGCTCCTCAGCCTCCTCTTCCACATCGTATGCCGTCGGCACGAACTGTACGACCGTGTCCAACATTCCGACAACGTCCAACACTTCCTTTCCCTCGTCGGCACTGCAACTCCCCACATGCTCCACCTCGCGCCATCACGTTCTCTCCCACATCAATGACATCTTCAAGTGTACGATCTGCTTTGGCAGGCTGGACGATCCTCACCTGTGCCCGCAGTGTTCGAAGCTGTACTGTTACGATTGTATCGGGGAGTGGCTCGATTCGGGCATTAGCAAAAGCTGTCCGAACTGCAAGATTGTGCTCCAGCTCGATCAGCTCGTGAAGGTGCGTTGGTTCGATGATATTCAGAAGCTGCAGCAGAAGCTGCGCACGTTAAGCGCTTCCGATACCGAGGACGCGCTGCTGATGAAACAGGCAATCAATACGGAGTCTGGAACGGATAACGAGCTCTGTGCGATGCACGGTAAAATAGTAAACTTCTACTGTTCCACGTGTAAGCAGTGCATCTGTGAGGTATGCGCTACGAATGTCACGGAGGGACGACACCGGGACCATACGTTCAAGGCACTGCACGTGACTTACGAGCAGCACGTGGATGTGCTGAACAACGAGCTGGAAAAGGTAGTGCACTATCGGGACAAGCTAGAGCTACTGATCAGCAAGATCGATCGCAACGTAGCGCTGATCGGACGGGTGAAGCACGTGAAGCAGAAGGAGCTGGAAACGATCATGGTGTCCGCAGTGAAGAGTCTCGATCGGCAGGAGGACGAGAAGCTGGCGAAGCTGCGTGCCCATCAGGACAGCCTGCTGAACGAAATGGAAGATATCGACCTGAAGCTTCAAACGATGCGTTGCGAAATGACGCTCTGCAGCAAGCCGGAGCTCATACAGATGAAGTCGAACATTCTTAGCGTTTGCAATGCGATCCGCATGAATCCGATAAAGGATTTCAAGCTACTTCGTGTGCCGGCCAATTTAAAAATGTGAGTTGTTAGTCCGCGAATTCGGTCAATTTGGGAAACACTCAACCGACACCTTCTGTTTTGCAGTGAAATTCCGCACCTGTTCGAGACTGGTATCTTCGTAGTGCATAACTTTTCCACGTTCGACGACAACAAGGTGTACTCGAATGAATTTTCGGACTGTTTGGGACGCACGTGGCGCATCATGGCGTGGTGTGTGATCTCGGAGGATCACTTCGGGATCTACTTGGAGCTGGTGCAGGGAAGTCCTTGCTGGTATGTGGCGTTGGCGCTCGTTGCATTCTTTGTAGCAATTGATTAACTTTGTACGTATCGTCTCGACTTTAGGATGGAATGTACGTTCCAGCTGATACATCTCGATCCGGAGCTGACCATCAGCAAGACCATTCGCCAGTACTTTGACAGAACACCGCAGAAGGGCTGGGGTTTGCGCGATTTCGTGACGCTCACGACGATACTGGAGAAAAACTACGTGCGCGATAATGATTCGCTGGAGCTACTGTACAACATACGGCCATGTTCGCCCACCGACGCACAGCTCGTCCTGGATGCTGATGAGTCTTTGAGTGAGCAGTGAGTGGGAAAGCGAAGGGAGGATAATTTTGTAGAATTTACTACCATTAGGTTTATAATCCTTTTGCGCGATGTGTGATGTGATGTGTGATTTAGTGTGATGATTGTGTGATAATGTTGTGAAGCTTGTCAAGTTTGGTTTGCGCATTTTACAAATAGTTTACAAAAAGAAAGCGGCACCTGTCATTGTTTATGAAACATTTTACAAATTGTGTTAGAAACTCCCGAAAGACTGATGGTGAAATAAGCAATATGTCTGTGCGCTAGTGTTTTAAGATGCAAATAAAAGATCCATAAACAGTGCATAACCCACCCAGTACGGCTAGCAGGTGCGCCTAAGAAAGGCGCAAGGGAAACAAGGGATATAAAAACATATTTATTGTTATGATGTTATGCTGCCCTCCACACAAACCAATGCGACACAACAACACCGATCCAATCAAATGTTTCGCCGACGGTAGGAAAAAAAGTAAAAGTAATCACTCGTTGATGGGGTCGTTGCCAAAGTGTCTTTGATTTGCGGCTTGACCACCGGCCTGCCGTACCGTCTACGCGCGTGTCATTTTTTTTGGGTACCGTTTCTTGCCCCTGATTTCCCACTCCTTGTTGGCATGCAACACCATAAGTGCTACCTCTAACGTGTGCCACGTTGGTAATTTCGCGAGTACACTTCGTCGGTGCGATCATTTGCAATCAGTCGGGGTTGTCTTGGAAGTCTTGGACATGTTTCCCCATTTAAAGCGACGGGATCTTGTGGGGAGGAGTGGGTGGGCTTGTAGGGAGGAAGGAAAAACCTTTGGCGAGATCATCACATACGCAACCGGGGAAACCTGTTCTGTTCGAGTGCCGGTGAAGGTTGCGCTGAAGATGGTTCGATTATCATAATCGTCGTTCGTGAAAGGAGCCGGATTCGAGATATTGTGTGTGTGTGTTGGTCGCTGTTTGGCGAGCAATTTCATTGTGATCATGATCATCGATAGGAATGGGTGGGAAGGATGGATCTACTGAGCGGTTGGTGGGTTGTGCGGTGTGTGTGGGCGAAATGGAAATTCGCGTTGAAGAACGCGGAAGCGGACCGAAGTAGTACCTTTTTTTTCGATGCAATGCACTCGGGAGAGTGAAGTTGATGCGGAAGAGTATGAGAAAAACATGATCAAAGATGGAATGTCTGACGAAGGTGACACAGGATGCGAATGGAAGATGCGCAAAAAGATGAGCCTTATGATGTTGACACTGCAGGCGGTTTATTAACAGATAAGACGATATACCTTTCACTCAGTACTCTCTTTACGCACTAAACACTTTACGAACCTTGTACACTTAGACGAGCCGTTATTTTGTCTACTCGGATAAAATATGCTTAGTAGTGCCAAAAAGTAATTTCACTTTCGCAGCTACAATTGAAGCTTCAATTAGAAGTAATTTCTACCATTTAACGTCGCAGTTCCATTCCGAGCCCGGATTCAACGTGCGGTCGAAAGTGTCGGGGTGACATAATTTTGTTTCGTACCATTTACCACCTGCGGAGAATGGCCTGGGCTTTTAAAACAGTCCCCCTGGGGAACATGGCCAAATGGCCGTTTGAAAGCGAGCGAGAGTTCCGTTCGTTGGACAGACTCAATGGAGGCTGATTGATAGAAAAGCTCGCGCAGCTTTTATCTACACCACCATGCCGAGGTATACTGACCTATCCGCAAGCTTAGCGTTCAAGGGGATGCGTAATAAAATTAACGATCCTACATGAAGCAGACGATACTAGGCTATCGTTTGAAATGTTTTTGTTTTATTCTGGTTTTCTTCTTCCACCATTTGCCATTCACTCTGCCAGGAATGGAATAAAACTGTCTTTACTCGCGATCACCCATGATCGGAGTGTTACCTTCGCATATTTTTTGTTTGATGCAGCGAGGGAAAATTAAGCGCAAAAAGTTGAGAGTTTTCAACAGCAAAAAGCTGAAACGGAACCTTGCTCGCTTCGGGTGAAGCTGTTGGTTGGTAATTAACGGAATACGATGAGTGGCATCGATAGCCTTATCACACAAGGTGCATAAATTCGCTTTACGGCAGTACCTGCGCAAAACGTTAAACTAGACTGAGTTTACACTGAGCCACGATGTTAGCGGGAAGCGAATAGATTTGCTAGTTTGGGATGTTCAAGGCTTATTTCTATGACTGGAAATAGGTTAGAGACATGGGTTTTGCGTTCACATCACTCAAAGCGACGAACCTCTCGCTTCCAAACGCATTGATGTCTTTTGTTTAAGGCTTCTTCAGTTTCGTTCGCTGCACGCTGCAAACCAAGCAACGAAAACAAACCATTTTTCGGCGAATGCTTCCAATGATGGTTGAAATGTGTTTGCGGAAAAGGTGCGAAAACAAAAGGAATTGCAATATTCCATAAAACCATTAAAACGTTCAGGCTTTTAACAGCACCCAAACGGTGCGGGGATTTTAATCCCACAGCCTTGAACGGCGGTGAACGAACCGATTCTTTGAAGGATGCAAAGTGCGTTCGTTTCAGTTAAAGCACCTTTAGTGTTTCTCGCACGCCGGACACGGTCCGATTCCCCAAAGTTTTTGGATACACCGGAATCAATGGACGAAATTAATTAGAGAGATTTTTTTTTCACACAACCGATTACGGTGCTGCTACTGTGCGCTGGGCTCGGGATAAAAGGGTGACGGGTTTCGATTAAAGATTGCCACCGGTTGCCTAACAGCGCACCTGGTAGGTCCGCTAATACGCATTTACAGCCGTAAACTGCACAATTGTGCATCGTTAGAGGGCGCTGTGACCATCACTTTCTGCCCAATGGGTTGCCCCATTCGCCTGCTGCCCTACAGACCCAGTGTTGATTGCAGTCAGCGCGTGAGTGTGTGTCTGTTTGTGGTTGAGGTTCAATGCGTTTCATTGCGGATGGTACTGGGTAAACCCTTGCGTGCTCATACTGGAAGTATTTCGTCATTGTTTTGTATGAGTTTGTTGAATATTCAGAGTGATCTCTGACTAATTTTTGAATTGAAATACACTAGAATGCCTCCTGCCAAATGATGCTGAGTAGATTGAAGTAGAAAGATAGGTAGTAGACGAAGTTTCAAAGGCAAAGATAGTTGTCCAAGTTGTCCTTTATCGAATTTTCTCTAATGCAGACTTACAGGACCTGTGGGATATTTAGTTTTCAGTTTAGAGTGGCTAGTACTGATGCGATTCTATCTACGATATTCGATAACTGACAACGAAGCATGAGATCATAGCTTCCTCCCTAATCTATCGGCTACTCGTTTTGTGTAAATTGATTGCTAGTTTTCTCTTAGTTGTTTGGAAGGAAGATGATCAGAAGGATGATTGACTCCATAGATGTTAAAAGACAATATAGAAGTTCTAGGAGATGTACTCCGATGAGCTCATTGCTATGAGTTCACAGCGATTTTGACTCGTCACAGAATCCCGTGAGTTGGTAATGATCTTAAAATGGCACCGAACGACCCAGTTCGTAAACGTCGTCCACATCGGACAGAGGAGACATGGTATGCCCAAATTGAGATGGCGTTGCTGACAACCAAATAGATCGGTAATTTGGAATTTCTTAATTCACCCATTGTAAAAAGTTATCGAGCATCAAATAAAGAATAGTATTCAGATCTCTCTTCGCATGACTAATACATAAAGAACAGTCTTAAATAATTGTAATAAGACCCACGCCACTGTACTGTCATCAGCACACACTTCAAGGGTTAAATAAGAAATACCATGTTTCATCAGCAGTTGGTGTCGTATTGGTTTTACCTTTCTTCAATGGCAATTGTTTCACTGTTATCCTCTTGTGTGTTTTAATGTTTCACTTTTATTTTCTAACGTTGTTGACTAATGGGTTACCATTCCTTTCGCCTGTGGGTGTACGTATTTTGGTAAAGGATTTATTTGATGTTCGTTTTACACACAAAAGAGGTTTACAAAAGTGCATTTCGTAATATAAAATTCGTATCCATAAATTAACAGAAAAGTTACTTAATTTTATGCTGTATTAATCTTATTGCTTCAAGAGAACATCAAGTCCCATCTTCATGCTACAAACTTTTCCATCTTTAATCACTCCGTGATCACATTTTCCGCCATTCATTTTCTTTCCGACTCGAAAAAACGCCTCCACAATAAAGCAAATTAAAAAAACATATCGAAATAATTATGAATTTGCTAAAGCTCAGCGATGGGGCGCGAACGTACACGAACTTATCGGGCACACACTCTACCATCGTTGCAGTGGAATAAAAGCGATTTGTCTTACCGAACGCTGGTGGCACGATCTCGATGATTGTATTTTTGAGCCGTACATTCTTCTGTGAGGTTGGAGGATCTAGTTTTTTTGTTCATTCCTTTCGCTCTTGCCTTTATTATTGTTCCATTTCCCGCCAGCGGCAGAGGATCGCGAGAGGATGTGCATAAGCACCCATACCGTACGAAGTCGCGCTGAAACTCGTGAAGCATGGCAAACGTAAAATGACACCACAGTTCTTGCAGTTTACTATCGGCCCGACGATGTAATGGAAAGAAACAATTCCGCCGACGGTTCGCGTTTGGAGGTGGAAGACATAAACGTGAAGGGAACGACTTTGTCGATGAGAGAAATAGTGGACTTAGAGATAGCTTAAGCTGACGTAATGCCCAATGTTAATGAATGATAGTATGATCTAATTTTCTCTATCCCGAAGCAGTGCGATCTCTCCACTTTGAAGCAGTGCAACCCGAACCCGGTGAAATTGTGGGTGGCCTTGCTGGTATTGTTATTGGTTTCGGGTGGAGGTTTTGCCGTTTGCCAAAAGGCTTGCGCGATCATTAAGATCATCTGCTGGTGGTGGAGATTGGCCCGCCAGAGGAAGTGGTGCAACCGCGTCCGATAGGAGATAGTATCGTTATTATGCATTATTCATGCTTAAATTATACACCATTTGAATCGGCGGTACAGAGGCAAAGCCATAACCCAAACAGTGCAAGGAATTCGTGATTGCATTAGTAAAAATGTACTTTAAAACTGGGCTCGATAATTGCGTGAGATATCTCCTGCCTATGCCTTTTTTACCAATCTTGCTGTCATTTGATTTATTCTTTAATGACTTGTTCGTGAAATTATAAGCCACCGTTGAGCAACAGCGGAATGTCGCGGAGATGGAGGAGATGTAATTAGACGAGGCATGAAAAGACTTTCGGATAAGATCGACGATTTCGTTTAGGTGAACAAGATGGGATGGATAAGCTTGTGGGCTGGTTTATGGCTGGGTGGCTTCGGTCCAATTGGAGCTCTGCTAAAGGTGGTCCAGATTTGTGGTAATTAAAATAGATGTCAATCATTGCAATACGACCAACTTACGAACTGCAGTCGTATTTGATTGTTGGGTAAGAGATTCGAAGTGCATCTCCAGAAGTAGAGTAACTACGGTGTGTACTTACACAACTCATTAACTTGTACGGTGAGGTCACAGCCATCCAATTATGCTCCTATTTTCCCTAGAAAGTGTCTTAATATTTGGCTGAACATAGAATTAGACGCTTGTCCAAGGTGATCCTCACATAGTCATTATTAAAGAACACCCCCCGCTTCCTGCCTCCCTCCCTCCCTGCCAAAATACCTCTGGACGAAAGCTCTCTTTCCGACGCTTCTCCTCGTACGGTCGTTAATCCGTGCGAACTATCAAGTGTGCCCTCTTCGGCTGGTTGTCTGAAATGAGATTTAATTGATTGGCGAGACTGAACGTAACACACCGGCCTGACTTCCGAAACCGACGACAAGAGCCATTTCTTCCCAAGCGTTGGACCCTCCAAGCCGTGGCGCTAGGTGCCATGATACGCTCAATCGAACCGCTCACTAGAAGTGTCGAGTGAGAAGCGGAATTCGGACAACTTCATCGGCTCGGGTGGCTCATTAGTAAGCCTCATTCAGCGGTTCGCTCAATTGAAGTCGCCGTAATTATGCAACGCGACGTACAGGGTGCCTCGCGAATGGGTAGTACACAGCCACTCGGAACACTTGCCAATGCAAACCCAAATTCCACTTCCTGCACGATGGATCGCAACCGTGAGAGGCCGTTTGATTGGCTCGAATAAGAAACAAAAAAACCCGGTGGTCGATTGTTGTTGTTGAACTCGGAACCTCGGAACGTTTCTTCGGTGACTACCGTGTGCCCGATGTCCGTCCTTTTGTGCACCGGCCTTGACGCTCTTGCACTACGGCCGCAAGCTTGCGGGCTTGGGGTGACTCGAGCAATAAGTTGAATTTAATTTGGGTACACTTTTTCTTCAATCTCTTCATGCTCTTCATGTCTCTTTCTCTGTACGTATGTCCCGCTTCCCTAGCTGTATCGCTCTTTCTTCATCGTACCCGCGAACATGCACTTGACTCGGACTCGATCAAGCCGAAACCGACTGTACCGTCAAGGTCTGACAAATGGCACGTTCGGATTAATGTGGCTACGAAGCTCCCTCGGGCCAAATTTCCCTTTCAAACCGACCGAGAACCGTGGCTCGATTGTCCGAGATGACATCTTTCACCTGCTCTCGGCGCGTGTTAATCGTGGCACTCCTCTTTCGATCCCGGTGAGGCCAAGGCAGTCTTCGTCTGATGGTGGACAACGATGGCTGGGGTCAGATTTAGAGCCACTTACCGCAACACCGATAGATCGAACGATAGATCTACTTATGCCACCGCAAGTGGTCAAAATCGGGCGCTACCAGGCTTTAGGTTGGGAAACCCTGCGCAACACCCTGCTTTGAAGTGGTTCGCCATCGGACATCAAGAAACACTTCAAAACAAAATCTTAACGCCTTTCCGCGTGATGAAAATATGTATGGACAAACTTACTAATGGATCGGAACTCTTCATGCACAAGTGGCAATGTTGGGTACGATGTGAGATACCAAGTGGCGCGTGACACTGATCCTCAAGAGATGTTTTACTGTTTGCCGAGGACTTCTTCTGCAGGTAGCCGATCCTCTTTGGTGCAGTTCTAAAATCCTGCCTTCGGGTAGCTGCGGGACTCCAAGTGAAGGGAATCCATCCATCGTAGGAAGCAAAAACGGCTGCTACCACACTAGGCACGAGCGTAACCACAACAACGCTGCGGAGGCAGTGCGTAGTGCCGTGTGCGGTGTATGTAATTATGCAAGGTCAAGCGGTTAAGACTCTCGCTTTCAAACGGCATCTCCGGCAGCAACGTACGAATTTGTGTTTGACCTGTTCGCGTTCATTCGTTGCCTCCGCGTTAACCTCTTCCCATAGCCCATTGCCGGTGGTCCGGGCCGGTCTAAGGTTCGTGGCTGAAGATTGATGGAACAAAGTGATGATTTGCGTAGCGGATCAGGTCCGCCAAATTCGGTCGACGAGGGTCGAAACGGCTCGTTCACCACCGTGCGTTGTTTGGCTGTTTGGCGGGTGAAAATTGGTGTGCAATCGCTTTCAACCGGAGCCATACGGTTAACCCGGTTGTTTTCGGTTGTGCCCTACACTCGTAGCCCCTTAAATCAGTTCAGTGGGCGAAGCTGGGGAACTCAACAACTGCGTCGGCCAGACACACTTCAGGCAGACGACCTAGCGTTTCTTCTCGAACAACACGGGAAACATCATGACGGTTGGAGTTATGTAAATTCTCTTCTCCACAGCTTCACGTTTCATCGGCCAGATTTAGACCGAATCGAATGCGGTTGGATGCTGGGCGAGTAGGGAGGCTCTGCAACCCGTCATCCGTAAGACGGCATAAAATCGATTTATTCTGCTTCTTGTCAGGGGTTGCAGTTTGCATTCAGCGCCTTGACGTCTCACACACGGAACGGACGAACGATGTAGGAATCGGACATAGTCTGATATCTTCTGCCAATTTGGTACCTTTGTTTCGTACCAGGAGATCTCGCCGTTTCGGAATGGTAGAATATTTGATTGAATTGTTGGATGCCGGCGCGCAAACCGTCTCGGTGCGAAACCTTTACCGACCGTCGCAAGACTGACAGTTGGCACGGCGTTATTCAATCCGAACGATTACATCCGCGGTCCGGCGCCTGACGGGTTCGGGTTCAGCAAGGTAGAGGATCTTTCTTTCTCTTCTTCAGCAATTGTGGGCTTTTATCCCGTGAGGTCTCGCACCATACTGTAACAGATTCGATCTCGCATAAATGGCATCAGAACCAAAGTCAAACAGTGTGCATCGCCATTAAGGGGTTGCTTTTACTCGTAGACCATTCAAATAAATCTAATTCAACTACGGGGAAATGCGACGTAATGCTCTTCCATGAAAGTCCACCGAAGCGGATTGCAACAACGTGGATCGTTTTTAGCCGGCGCTTGCAAGACGATAAGTGCTATTGAAGGGCGACCTTTAGCAATGCTGCATGTCCGTGCGCTTGCCAACGTTGGGCTCTTGTTTGCATAATAGAGGAAGTCGTGTCCAGGATCATCGAAATCTCGACGAGGGAAATGCAATGCTGCTAAGCAAATACTTGAATGGGAGCAAACTCAGGCTGGTTGGAACAGTCCAGAAATTGGATGCTGAAGGTAGAAGGCTGCGACATATAAGTAGAAGAAAGGTCGATTCTTCTTTGTAAAAGATCAAAATAAATTAATTGATGTAACAGTTACCAAAAAACAAAAAAACAATTCATCAAAGTATTTTACTCATGTTTTTCTTATGAAGCACGTATGACAGTCGCGATCTCTGTGAAAGTAAATGTAAGACATTTGTCACAATATTAGAAGGTGTCTGACCCTGATGGAGTGTATAGTATACATTCAATTTGGACATAAATATCCACCATAATGCAGTATGAATGTTAGTAAAAGAGCAATCAAAAGCTCGCATGAAGAATGTATGGCATTGCAATGTAATCAATCAAGCACCATCGCGTAACGTCAACTTGATTAGCCAAACCAGTCGTATAAACGGGCGAGTATTTAGTACACAGCGTGTTTGCTAGTCTGCTTAGCGGCTTATCTCATATATGAGAAAAAAAGGAATAAAAACACCAAAGCACACATTAGTGTGGCCGTTATTTCATAACACATTAATGGTAGCTTTTTTGTGCCGTTTGTCTACCTCCCAACTTTGCTAAATCGTTGGTCTGACGGGACGGGATAGTCTTCATAACGCACATTCCTCTGTGTAGTATCGCATCCGTACGAGGCACTACCAATCTTCCCTCCACCATCGGTGTACTGCTGGCGGAAGAGACTGGTTACCTTTCACCAAACAGTGTGACACAAACACAGACATTTAAACGCCGCCAATACGGTGGCGCTATCTGGCCAGTGTCTTTCTCCGTAATTTGTCGTAGAATCACCCAGAACCTATGGTCGGCGGTGCATGGCGGTGGTGTGAAAGTGAAACGGAGCTTCCCGTACGATGGATCGCTACTGTTGGGTTTGGGATATTTTTTTTCCCGTCTTCTTCTACCCGAAGAGTCTCCGGTGTGCCCTTGACGCATTAAATTATCGCATTTGTCACTGGCAATTAGCAAAGCTTTCCTGTTTTAATCTGACCGTTTGTTTATCGGACACACGGTCCGATCGGTTATCTTCGTATCGTCGCCAGCCACTGTGCATACAGGACATCTTCCTATCGTGCTGCACGTGACAGCAATGATCGGCCTTTTCCAACAGTGCCTTCCTTAAAGTACGCGAAATTAAATCCACTCTGCTGGATATGGGGTGGTGGATCTCGGCTATGATTTTGGGCATTGCGGTTTCTGAGCGGTGCGAATGTTCCGACAAAAAAAAAGAAGCAAACACGTAAAGCGAAGGAAGGTTCCCAGTGGGTCGGTTTACCATTCGTTCGTGTGCCGGAGAAGGGCTACGCTTCGATGGTGTGCGCCATTTGGCGGATGCGCTACGATGAATGGCGTCCGAACTCATCTTCCCCGACCGGTGTCCGCGGACCGGGGCGCTTGCGTTTGCCGTTGATGGTGTGCGTGCTTGGTTGGTGCTCGGGTGTGGGGGGATGCTACCACTCTCATCACAGCAGGCTCATCGTGGTGGCTTCGGATGCTGATGAGCCGCAACGGTGCTGTTGGATGCGCTAGTATAAATAATCATTGCACTTCAAGACACAGCAACAGTTTCAAATTGTGCATTGTTCCAGCAGCATCAGCCAGCCTAGCATAAGCGCCGTCTATTACACGCCTGGTGGAATCGTGTGCAGTGTTCTATTTGTGTGGTTTCGCAAAACTCCAAACGATACGCACGATGAAGGTGTTCATAGTGTTAAGTGTTGTACTGGCGTACGCCGCCGCTCGTCCTGAAGCCGGATTCTCGTCCTACTCATCGGCTCCGTCGTTCACGTCGGTCGGGGACTTTGGTGGTCCGTACTCAGGTCCGTAATTGTGCAAAAATGGGTGTCAATGGTTCGAGTTATTTAGTGAGAAAGTTTCAACAGTTAATAGTACAAGATATCCTGCGGCCATAATAAATAACCCGCGATTAGTTGATCGTTTGAAGAACAGTGTGCTTGGGGCTGTTTGATTCATTGCTTCCGTACGCAACTAAGTACTAAAGAAAGCTCTTCATTTCGTTTCCCACCAAACAGGTAGTAGCTCTAGCTCCAGCTCCGGATACAACTACAACCCAGCCCCGCAAATCGTCCAAAAGCACATCTACGTGCATGTGCCACCGCCAGAGAAGGAAGAGGTTCACTACCCACGTGTTAGCCCGGTAGCACCGGCCCAGAAGCATTACAAGATTATCTTCATCAAGGCCCCGAGCCCACCAGCCCCGAAGGCACCGATCATCCCGGTGCAGCCGCAGAACGAAGAGAAGACCCTGGTCTACGTCCTCCACAAGAAGCCCGAGGAACCGCAGGACATCGTCATCCCGACCCCACCACCGACAAAGCCAAGCAAGCCAGAGGTCTACTTCATCAAGTACAAGACCCAGAAGGAGAAGCAGCCCACGCAAGAATACGGACCCCCTGGTCAGTCCGGTCCGTACTAAATCATGCAGCAGGATTTGTGGCAGCTTCACCAGGTGGACCTGCCAATATTCCCGCTCCGGGCCAGTACACTCTACACCGCACATTCATACACGACGACACCATATCATCCAGGAGATCATGCATTTTTGCCGTACGACGAACGACTCACGAGATTAGACGATCGAGGCGATCACTCGATCGGAAGCGGACCGCTACCTTCCTGACGTTGTTACTTCCAGCGTCATCGACAGGAACGGCCAGCGGTCGGTGCCTGTATATAGATCGCGTAATGCTTTGTTTTTTTTTTCACATGTATTGTTTTCTTTGACTCACTATTTCTTTCCCATCTGCTATACTTTAGAAAAAGCGAAAAGTCTAGAAAGATAACAAAACGATAGCGAAAGGATTTTTGTAGTCCAACGGTAGGAGCAGCTGGAAATGGTTTCGAGCAGGCAGATGAGACAGGACAACAGAGCGGGATATAAAGAGAAAGGATAAAAAATGGACGAGAACAAGCAAGAGAGAGAGAGAGAGAGAAAGCCATAGTCGTTACCATTTGTTATTTATTACTGTAAGGATATTGCATACACTGAGCGTGCGATCCCATCGCTTCGTTTGGGCAACCTCAGACAGCGTCGCCCGGACGAAGTGAGTGGCGCAACTCAAGTAGAATAAAAAAAGTAACGGTGACAAATTTTTATTTAAACAAAAACAAAATCGTCTTTTTCTCGTGTACATTACTTCACTAATAGGAGCGTTTGGAGGGGGTTTTTCTTTAATCTAGTGCACCCGCTGCAATTGAGTTGAGCTTGAAGTGCGGAAACGTAAGAGGTCAAAAGGCACCATATGGTACACGTCGTAAATCTGCACGAGACCTTCGGCAGACCAGTGGCGGCTGAGTGCTTCGAGATGCTTCGCAATGTAGCGCGCCTTGGAATGTGGTTTTGTTTTGATTCGCTTGCGGGACTTAACAGCATTAGGAAGACGTACGATCGAGTGGAGCAAAAACAACAAGCCGAACATGGTGACGTGACGACATGGCATGTCAAGGAAAAGTGTAATTTCTATTACTCAAAACAGTTTGCGGGCCCAGTCGATTGAAATGTAACGAAATCAAGAGTGGGAACGAGAATTGGTGGAAGCGATATTCTATTTTGCAGATCTCGCACCACTTTTCGGGCCACCGCTTCGTGCGTGTTGTGCCGTGCTGATGGATGTTCAAGGATAGTTGGAGATTGGATTGGAAATTTGGAAAACCCCAGAACTTTGGAAGCAAGTCATTCGAATGGTTGAATTTTGTGTGCACACACTTGTATGATGTTGATGTGTCTGTCGGCGAATCAGTGTGAAGGAACTGCCCCATGTTTAGTGACTCAATTAACAAATAAAATTACTGCATACTATTTGAATTAACAAGTTTAAGATTGGTTTTCACTGTGTCACTGATCGTTCAGTTGTTGAGTAACTACTGTTTGGCAATTGGCATCCTTGAAGGTCAAACAATATGGCCAAAGTAATGGGATAAATGTTCAACTAGCTTACCTTCAGCTTGAATGCTTTAGCAAATTGATTATCAAACTTGTTCACTTCCAATTAAGTGCAGGTCATCATGCAAAAGCAAACGAGAAGTCAACAGTGCCTCCAGTTACATATATTTTATTACTTCCCAACGAGGTAAAAAGAAAGACAAACAAAACTGGTGGAAATGGCAAGAAACGGTGCTAAAAAAATCTACGCGTTTGTTTGATGTTTCGATTGATCGAATTCGAATGTTTTCGGTTATCTGGCACCTGTTCAGCCCAACTACTCCACGCACACGTTGCTTTGAATGGGTAATTTGTGCTTGCAGCATAGTAGAAGAGAGGACATAACATTAGGATGACTTACGCGCATTTCACTCCCGAGGTGTAGAGCGAGACGGAAGAGATTGGTGAAGTAAATTGGCATAGCAGAGGGGCAGCGCCGAGTGACGCGCAACAGAAAGATCGCAAGCAAAACAACCGGGGAGCCTCTCTCGGTCCGCGATGATTGTCAGAGCTCCACTTCATCACCATCACCGTCCGAGGCGACAAATCGTGGTCAATTCGCACCACTAATTACATACCATACGACCAGGAGGAAAGGAAGAGTCGCTGCGAGGACCGGAGAACATCAACATTATCAACGTCTGAAGAAAACTCCTGGTAAGGCTATCGAGGTGCCGTCCCGTACATTCTCTTTCGCCGGATCGGATCATCGTTATCGATCATTCGGCCCTTTCACAACGGTCCCGTTCCTTGGCGGTACGCAACCACGACCACTAACAATGGGCGTGAGTGCGACTGCGCATGTAGATTGCATAATGCCATGCCAGTACATGGGGATGTAATGGAAGTTGAGAGAATTGTTACATTAGCTAGGATTTTTTTTATTAATATTTAGTGGACAGATCTGGAACTGGAACACACCCTTTCACTCTCCGCGGGAGGTCCTAAAGCGAGCTATAGAATCTAAGGTTTCTACGACTATACAGAAAAAAATGCTTCCCATTCTACTACACCCTAGAACACGTTGGACACGAATGCATCCAGAGTACCTCCAACGGACACAGGAGCACTGTTGGTCTTGGTGCACTTTCCGCAAGACTTTTTAGAACCACGCTGGCGGCTGCTAGTATTGGAGCCAGAGCTGGAGACACTACCCGATCCACCGGTAGAATATCCGGACAGTCCAATGTTGGTTACTTTGATGCTTTGGCCCTTATGGCCGTGATGGCTGCTGGCCGTGCTGCTGACGTAGGACGATGAGGGAGCAACCGAAGATGAGGATGACACGGAATGAACGGTGGTCACTTTCACCGGAGCTGGTGTCGTGCTGTGGTACGATCCTTCCGTAACGACAATCGGCGCAAATCCTCCAAATCCGGAAAGATCGGCCACTTCGTAACCGCCGCTAGTGCCGGTAGAACTGCTTCCGCCGAACGAGCTAGACGAGTGCTGCTCCTCGTGATGGTACGAGTGTTGGTGTTCCTGCTTCTTGGTTTTGTACTTGATAAAGTACACTTCCGGTTTGCTGGGCTTTGAAGTTGCTGGTGGCGGTACAACAATTTCCTGCTCTAGTTCGGGTTTCTTGTGGAGCACGTAGACAAGTGTTTTCTCCTCGTTGACGGGTTGCTGCGGTAGAACCACCTTGCTGACGGTCGGTGGAGACGGAGCCTTGATGAAGATGATCTTGTAGTGCTTCTGTCTGGTGTAGGTTGGAAGAATCACTTTTTGATGAATTTCTTCCTTCTCTTCCGGAGCAACGTGCACGTAGACATGCTTGTGGACTTCTTCCTTCACCACGGGCTGTTGCACGTAGTGTACGGAGGCTTCGTGGTGGGTATGGTGATGCTGCTGTTGGTGAGAATGTTGATTCTGATGCTTGTGCACATTGGTGAAGTACTCGACCTGCGGTTCTACGTGGTGTTGGACCGTCTGATGGTGTTGCTGTTGCTGCTCCTGGTGTTGGTAGTGGTAGTGGCTGGAATCGGACGTTCCTCCAGACAGAGATGCATGCGAGAGCACTGGAAGCGACGACGACGG
This sequence comes from Anopheles marshallii, assembly GCF_943734725.1. NCBI lineage: Eukaryota > Metazoa > Arthropoda > Insecta > Diptera > Culicidae > Anopheles > Anopheles marshallii. The sequence goes on from NC_071326.1 coordinate 83,477, forward strand.
GTGCTCATGATGTCCAGAAGCCGTGCTCAGGTAGGACGAAGATTGTGGAAGCGTCGATTGGTGCTCGTGATGTCCAGAGGATGCGCTCAGGTATGACGAAGATTCGGAATGAGCGGAGGCGTGCGGGGCGAAGAAGTGCACTTGACCGTGCTGGAACGGAGTCAGCTGCTCGTGCTCAGGCTCTACACAATCATCCACAGCACTAGTACCGGACGCACTCGTACCAGAGGTAAATTGAACACTAGCACTCGAAGTAGCGGAATGACCGGAACCGGAATCATGCGGGGTGTAGTAACTATAACCTTCCGGTCTTGCACTGGCCAGAGCTAACACTAAGGCACTTAACACTAGAAACTGCTTCATTGTAGGATGGCACGTTATTGGCACTCGCAAACGAGAAAACAGTTCAAGTCTCCAAAGACTTTGTCGCTCACTGTTTGTCGCACACGTCTCAGATCACCGCGCACAGATATACTATCGATTCGGTCCACGATGCCGCTAACGTACGCCAACGGACACTCCCTGGGTACTGTCCAAAAAAAGGCACAACTGCTCCAGTTTTATATGGCGTACCGAATTCGCGTCCTCCATATCCTCCGGCCCTCGCAGCATCGAAACAGATTATCACCCGCTCGGAGCAGGTTCGGAATTTCTTTGCCCCTTTTCTTCGATCTCGGAAGGACATCATGATCAACTTCGGCTCGGGCGCACTGTTCAGACATTGCATAATCACCAACCAACCGGCGGTTGTTCGAACTTGTCCCCAAAAAACGAAAACTGAAACGAAATATGCGAGCAAACGAAACGCAGTATCAGTGGTTTCGGGTGTACGCGCCCGGTGCAGGCCTTCCTGCTTGCTCCTCGCGAGCCCTCGGGGAGGCTTGACCAAATTAACCGAACGCCAACAATTCCAGTCGCTTCGCGCCCACGGACAACGCATTCCTGCAAGCAGGACTGATTGGTTTCCCGCTTCTTTTTCGATCGAAATCGAAAGCAAAATGAGCGAACCGTTTGCAAAGCGAGGAAAGTAAGTGCATTGGAAAGACAAATGTCCGACCGTCTGGTGGACACACCGGCAAAGTCTGCAACGACTTGGCACTAATTTACCTTCTGTTTTCCCTTTTGTGCGATGTTCTCAAGAAGGGTTTTCGTTTTCCGTCACCCAAGGAGACCCGGCCGCTCGTTTGGGGTCAATCCCGTGGAGTCCGGCTGTGGATTATCGCTTGGAGGTTAGCTCGGAAACTGCTCCGGTCGTCTGGTGTGATGACATAGGAGGTTGGTCGCAAGGTTCTCCGATGGTAACGGAGAACAATCAGGTTGGGCGTATGTCAGCTTTATCAAATAAATTAATTGAATGTAGCCCTTTTCGCTGCAGCGAGTCAATCATCAGATTACGCATAACGTGTCCCATCGTGACACGCATTAGCCTGTGTCAAATGGAGCCGTCGATTGAGTGCATACGTTTGATTGTGTTTGATTTATGGCGCAAACTCAGTGAGCCGGTCAAATCTTACGAGGTCACCTCTCACCGGTATCTCCGGTCTTTCCTTGCATGCTCGGCGGTGATCGTACCGCAGTAGCACAGCTTGTTCGTAAATGACGCGTTACAAGCGCGGAATCGTAGGTAAAATTCGAAAGGCAATACTTTCTTCGGTTCGGGCATGAATTTGGCAAACGTGACGTAAGACCGCACCGGTTCTTATTATTTTCCGTTCCCTTTTCGCACGCGCAATTCGGTACGATCTTAAGAACGATGTTGCATAACATGCTCTATGTCTACAGGGCGATCCTTTCGGACAACGGACCTGGCAAACCGGGGAAGATTGAAAGTTTGTGGGTCCTCTCACTTGCTGCTTTGTTGTCTCTTTTACCGGTGTTCCAGATGGAGATAGTGTTTGGCCTTGATAAATCGTGTTTTCTCATTCAACTTCGCTCACAGTCGGTAAAAGTGGTCTGTCCTCGAACGGTTGGTGAGTAGAGTAAGCAGTTCCCATATTGAATGGATTTACGGTGGTGATAATGTCCGATGGTTATGGTGAGATGTTGAGTGGGATGCATCAAGTGCTTGGTGTGATTAAGCAAAGCAGCAGGTGAATGTATCGTGTGGTAGAATGCTGAGAACATATTTATCGATTTATGCGTCTGGTCACTGCAGTTTGGAAAGGTGAAGAAAGCGTAACACGCATTACGACCTTCCCGCAAGGCATATTGTAGGTCGACCGGTTACAGAGCGTCAAAAAAGGAAGAAATCGAACGAAACTATCTGTTCTCGCGGTGGACTTCCGATAGGGTGGAGCGATGCACTATTGACCAGAAGCGGCCAGAGGCACCGATCGTGTAATTACAGTGTCTCGACATCTTTGCTTACACATTTTCTACCCGTTGGCCCTGAAATTACTTATGCCGGCATCACTTGAATGAGGTGAAAAGTGGTAAATTGTGGCCTTCGATTGTGGTGGCTCAATCTTGACCACCCGCACTATCTCGCCTGACGGTAATTTGATTCGATGCCGCAAGGTCGTTCTGGTCGCTTTCCGAACGCCCGGTATGCCCGGATTGGTATCGGCACGGGCAAGCGAGCGTGTAAAACGGGTATCGAGTAGACCAGCGTACGGTGGCGATGTTCTGCTCCAAGAATAGCTAACCTCGTTTTGGTGGTTGTGTTCCGTTGCGTAGCGCTGCGTTCCGGTGTCATCTGGTGGGTGCGCTTGGCCGATGATGCGTCGAACCGCTCCTGACGTTCGGAAAACACGATTGTCTCGATGGCGGAGCAACGGCGACAAGCAACAGGTATAACATACATTTGTCCCAGTTTCTTCTCCGGGTGCGGTTCCCCATTCGGGCATTCTTGGCGTTTTTCACTTGTAACGAACAACGAATGGCGCCATCCACATCCGCCACACGGCGATGGATTCAACACGCGGTAAGGCGGGTGCTCTTGCGAAACGTTGGGGCACATTGTGCTGGGCGATGATTGGAATAGACTGAGCTCGTAAAAATTTGTCTTGTTCCAATGGGAAGCCAATAAAATAGATGCTTCACAGCTTTTCGCAAACCGAACATGATGTGCGAAATGTGTGCGGTGCGTATGTGTGTAGTTGTGTGGGAACTAGGACCAGACCCAGAGAGTGTATGGGACCTAATAATATCCCGAGACACCGATCCAATCCAGCGCTAACTGCAGGGAATGGCTTAAATATTCGTCATTTGTTGCAAATTTACCTCAACGCATTCGCGTCCATCATGCGCTCTGATCATCACTTGATCGATGCTTCGCATCAAGAGCAAGACAAAACGGGTGAAGATCCCGTCAATCGAGTCCCCGGCGATGGGAAAAAAATGCAGCCCGGCGTGAAATGAAAATATCGTCAAATATCTAGGTTATGGTTTCCCGTGTGATGCACCCAGGGGGGAGGGAAGAAGTTTACAGGCACCGTGATAGGACACAGCAGAGACCGGTCGGTAGGATATCGTCATAAAATTTTGACCGAACCGTGCATTTTCCGCACCCAATTTACATTGCTCGCACGGTGGTAGACTTGACATTTCGGGCCGGCCGGATCGTGTCACGCCATGCCACCGCGAGACGGTGAAGACGCCGGGAGCAGATCGGTCGCTGCAAATTGAGCGGAAATAAAAGATTGTCATCAACCGTACACCAGATTCGGGTGGCGACCAGAATCTATGAGCTCGCTGTCCTTGCGTAGAGATGAAAGTCCACGGTAAGGCTTGTCTCGCACGATGGAGGGACCATCGGACGAGGTAGTTGGAATTTGGGCGCGAAAATAAACACTCAGGAAATCCTGAGCACCGGCTGAACAGCGGCTCTGTTTCGAAAGTGCCAAGACTCGCAGTCACCCTAGCCTGATTGGCGCAGGGCAGTTCACTTCAAACGTCACCAGTGCCGGTTACGGGTGCGACAGCTGAATGCATCAGTGAAAGGTACGAAGATACAGAACAGTTGGTTTACGACTGCGGCTGACAGGTTGGTCGATGTAGCCAAAACCTGTCAACGGTAAGAGCACCGGTGGCAGAAGCCCTTTTTGGCATCCCGGGGAAGAAAGAAGAACGCCAGTTGCGTAATTCGGAGTGCAACGTACCACCAGCTGTCCGAAATCGAAAGTCCCAAAAGTCCCGAAAGTACATTACGACGATGCGGCTCAGCAATTCCATTCCATCCATCTCGTTGATGCTTATCGGTGGTTCTTTACGGCTTATCACACTCCGTTACCGTCGGATTTATCCGACGGTTATGGACTGGAGCGGCAGATCGCTGCCAATTGCTGAAGGAATTATATCAGATTTTTACAACGGTCCGATGATCGTTTCACGATTTTGTACAACAACAAAAAACCGCAGGGGACCATTCATCTTGCCGTTCTTCATGGACGCCAACACCGCGTTGGAATCGATTCAACAAGTTGTCAGCAAAAATAATGTTATTGTTATTTATGAGACAGTTTAATTTGAAAGCCAAATTTAACTCGTTAACTCCCGCCTGGGCCCCATTCCTCTGGTGGGTTTTATGCGAACATAAATTGTACAGCTGATTGTATGCATAATAGCCGTAATGGAGTGCATCTGTTTTGAATCATTCAAGTGCAAGTGCTGTGAGGTTGATTACGCTCGTGGTGAGGTTTTTGGTTGTTGTGTGTAAATTGCCTTCAACACTTTTATATCTCAAGATGTGCTAGTTAAAAGTAAAGCCAGTAGCATCAGGATCAACTGATATGGTGTGTAAGCTGTTCAATGTCGGTCAACGATTAAAGTTTATCATCCCGACATGATTCTGAAGATGATAGCGATTTAATGAGTTTCACTCGGTGATGGACCTGAGACCCCCGAAAGTCTGCAATCGTTTAGGTAGTATGTTTATTTAGACTACCATTTAGCAATAATATAAGAAGTAATATTCTTATATCTGAGGTAGCGGCGCCGGTCTTCACACGAACGGATTGGACTAAAATCCCATCCGGACCAATTCCCCGTACACAGGATTGACCATCCAGCTACGGGTCTCCCGAGGTTGTGCCGATAAAGAAGAAGAATTCTTATGTCTTGTTTTATGTGCTCTTATGAAGGTGCCAAGGGAACTTAAAATCGATCTACTACCGTTCTCAAACTCGATCTAGTGTCCTGCTAGGAAAACATTCAACAGATCGCAGAGAGTAGGCACGCCACAGAAGAAGCTCATTAGAACATTGGCCTTTCAGTGAGTGGCACGTTCTTTACAAACCTTGAAAGTGCATAAATTTCTCATGCCTGTCTAGCTCATCGTCGACCAGTTCTTGGGTCACTAGCCGCTACTAGGTCACGCATTCGTACGGTACCATCATATGGTCTGCTCGCTTATGCATTCTCTCTCTCCAGCGGTTTGATGCAATGTTACAGTGCGGCACGTTTGCCACTGCACTCTAAAGTGCATTCTGTCATAAGTCGTGCAGCTTCTGGATCAATGTCATCATCCATCCCGCCGTTCATTCAAGCGCGGTTCTTCCTACGAAAGCAACCCACACAATTTACTGCAAGGGGCATCCATCGTGCAAGATTAGTAGTCCGGAGAAATAATTAAAGCAAATGGTGACATTGTTGCACCAGCGGGTTTTCCATAAAAAAAATGAAAAACTAATTTGCCGCGCCGATACCCGGAGAGAGGTTCATTATTTTCGGTACCACTTTTACCGCTTTTTTTTACCATCCGCGTCCGGGCAAGGTTGCATAAATAATCCCGTCAGCTGAGGGTGACCGGTGAAATCTGCAATGTTTTAATTTTCGTTTCATCTACTGTGCACTTAAATTGCCGCGGTCAAAGGCGAGCGACGTCTGGGATGATCGGCTGCGTGAGAGCTTTAACGGGCGACGGTGAAACACGGCGATTTTATTTGGGCAAGGAGTTAAGTAAACGAAACCATTTCACCTGAATCGTGGTGCCGCGAGCGTTTGCGTGATCTCTTAAAGCGAACCCCGTTGATCAAGAGTATCGCGTAGCGGAGCTGTTGAAATTGGACAAAAGCTAGGTGTCACGACTACCGGAACGCTGTTCACGCTCCCGTTCCCGTCGGAGGGGATTATGGCAGGTTCGGCTGCACAGGGGGTTACAAATACATTGTTTGCTAAATAGCGCACCGACCGTATCGGGCAAAGGGGTAACAGGCAATAAAAAAAATGACCGAATCGTACTCCTAAATGGAGTCAGTGGTAGAGCTGGCGCACTGTGTAATCTTAAACCAAATCAATTCGTTTTAAATCAATGGCTGAAAGGCTGGATGAAGCTAAGGTTACCGACAAAGCAACCGGAAGGTGAGAGTGCTTGAGATACTAATTTGATTAGAAATAAGAAAGGGGAAACTGTCATAGTTGTCTGGAGACTTTGCCCAACTGCAAGTATTTCAGCTGTACCCGTCGTATTGGGATCGCTTTTGAAGTTGAGCACTGAGTGTAGTCTTCAGTAGTAGGAGCTCAGTAGTTCAATAAGAGTGTACTAGGTCAATTCAATTGATTGTTTTTTAAACGATCAATACGAAACGATATGAAAGTGTAATTTGAGACATTAAGTATACTCCTAATTACTAATTAGTAATTACTCTCCTCAGGGTTCCGGCCGTATCGTAATGTTCATCATAATTGAAATGTTTTTCCTCTCCTTCGGTTTCACCGAAAGTGTCCATAACATAATACAAATCAAGCTTCCCAATCTTCGGGGCTAAGCCGCTCGCGCTTAAGTAGCAGACGGTGACGAATGACTAATGATCGGTAGCAGCGCCCATGTGGAGATGCACGTGCAGTGTGTGGAGTAATCCTAGAAGGCGGCTGATAGACCGATTCAGAAAACCGTCCCGTAGTGGCTGTTGTGTTACAATGCTAGTAAAGCTGGCCGGGGGACAACCTCTTGACGGGAAGTTTTAGGAGGAGTTCGGTGGCCCATTTTAAACATGGGAAGTCGCTAGTGAACTGACGTGCCAGTAGCACCTGAACGAATAGGAAAGAGAAATGGAACAAGAGAGACATTTCGTGCCAGCGGGCAGAGTGGCCGAGTGAGATGGTCGATCGAACAAATGAGCACGGTGCGCTGGCGAACCGCAGTAATCGACATATTAATAGAATCTCCAAAACTTATGCAATCGGAAATGTATACCCTCGGCGGGATATTTTTAGCGTCCAAAAAGGCTGGGTCTGTCTAGGCGGGGTGTGTCGGGACGGTAGTCCCACTCGATAGTCCAACCATAAGGGTGATGGAACGGAGGGTTTGATGTTAATCGTGACGTAGACGGCCGTACATGTTACCAATAAGAGGTCGCTGAAACACTGGGTAATGTTTATCTGCGCTCATCAAACCTTAAATAGAAATAGCTATTAGCGATGATAGTATGTTATTAGCGTACTATTACAACTGATACCACAACCCGACATTTTTGGTGAATGTTTGATTCGTAATTCATTAGCCAGCAGACTTGGGCTCAGTGCGAAATTGTGATGTTAGGGTAATGAAATCAGCAAACCCAACAAACCCCCGTATTTCTGAACCCTTGTGTAATCGAATACCGGTCTCTGGTGGGCAACTGGTTTGTAAATACCTTATCCAAGCCAATCAAACATGCCCTGTCAGATCAATCAACGAGTTTAAGCGGCCCACGGTTACCACGAGGACTCACTCGCTAAGAAGTAGTGGAAGAATGTCCGAAATTGCGAGAGGTTAACGAAGCAGTTTAGCGCATTGTGAACGTGACTAATGACCCCAGCTGGAACGTAAAATAGCGGTCTAAACTAGCACGAATGGCATCTCGTGTGGTGAAAGTGATCTTACGTGAAGATAGCTGATTAAGGAGTAGATGCTTATAGCTATTCTTTTGAAACATTCCAGGTTTGTTCAATTAGAACTACCCAATACTCGCTCGAGGATGGAACGCTCCGAAACGCTCTAAACTTTCATAAAAAATGTCGAATATTATCATTCCAACTCCATCACAGCTACCCCGAAGCAAGTATCGATCGGTTAGCTTGGCGCTCACGCAGTCACGCTTGGCTTGTGCTGGATGAGCCATACGGTTTTTGGGAAAACAACATCAAGATCGCGACATTCAGAAACGCACCAAACTGTCACGCAGTGCCAGCCAGAAACACGATCTGACGTTTCGTGTGTGCTAAAAATAAATCTTTATTAAGTGTATATTATCGGTTGCGTGGGGTTGACCAAGCAGACCAGGCCAGCAGAGACCGGAGCATCCCGTGGAAGTCCTCAAAGACACATAATCCTAGACTCATCGTGATCGGCGATCCCGTCGAACAGTTATCGCGAGGATCGCGCTTGCTTTGCGGATGGAGAGTGTCCGAGAGTATTGATTACTATCAGCCGGTTTTAGCGGAGACCCTTCGAAGATCGCGATCGATTGTTACGTGCACGGTCCCTGCACGTCTTATTCGTCTACGCACAAGCAAAAAGAGAGCTCCCGTTTGAGTTTTCCACCGTGTGGCTGTATGTTTATCTGCCGTTAGTAAACGATCACGTCCACACTCTCCGCACCACTGAGTGAATCTATTTTCTCCGTACTTTTGCGTCAACGTCTGTTAGAATTTTGGGTGTGAGCGTGTGGCGATGGGCGTCGCGAGTGTGGATTAGTGCAAATAATTTTCTCACAGCTTTCCACAGCGGAATCTTCTCAGTTCTCGGTGGTCGTTCTACGGTTTCGGTTCGGATCGTGTGCTGTTCGATCGACTTTTCCAACGGCACCGGGGGGCATCTGCTACGCTACGTTTAGTTTTGTTATTTTTTTTCATTTCCAATTTATTATAGTTTTGCTTTACCTTCGATTCCGGCTTCTGTGTTGCCTTGGTGTCCGACGGCGTTAACCCGTGCAGCATGCGCTAGAAGGATCGATATCTGTCGCGGAAAACCCCCGTACGGCTGCGATCATGCAAAGTGTTAGTTAATTTAATATTATTTGACACCCGATCGGGTGTTTACTGGCGGTTTTTGAAAGTGGTTGAAGGCGGAAAAAGTGTTCCTCCTTCCCGAGTCAGCTATTAGTGTGGTTCAGTGTGAATATTGTTGTATGGAGAAAATGATCTTTCGAAGAAAATGAGCTCAGAATAACCGAGCTACACACGTCTTGGTTGTGTGCGAACGAGCCGGAAAGCATGGGTGTGCGAGTGTGTTTGGATGCGTGCTGCCGCCGTGTGTGTGCGTGGCCCAATTTATAAAAGGTGGTCTGTGGTGAATGGTACGGTTGTCTTCTCACCCCTCCTAATCCCTCGGTGGGTGCGTGGAAATGCGGAAAACCTCTCGTCGCATACTGTGCGTACCGTGCGTGCGTGTATGCGTTGATCGGTGTATGCGTGCATGTGAAAGAGGGTGGCAAACGTGAATATGTCACCGAAAGTGGAAAATGGTGACATTGCGTGAAAATGTGTGAAATTCATTAGCCCGTTAGATAGTCGGTATTCGAAATCTATTTTTCGTTTGGTTTTCCCACTTAGAAATTGAGTGATTCCATCCAATCGGAAGTGTTAGTTTAGTTCAATTTTTAAACGGTTATCGTCCTCGCCTCGCAGAACTCGCCTTCCCTCTCAGAGGTGAATGTCTAAGGATCGAGGTAAACGTGACACAGTTTGCCTGCCGCCGCATGGCTGCGAAGGAAACCCGCGAAGGGCCGCGACAGTCGGAGGTTCGGCTGTGCGGTGTGTAACGCACCGACGAAAATCAGCGGCGACAGTGGGTTAAAAATATTTTTTTTCTTTCACCTCCATCGGGCACAGTGGTGGCCGCGGTAGTGATCCCGACCGATCACGATCACGCACACATCGCGACACCTGGGCTTGTGCGCTCGCGAGATTTTCACGCACGAGGCGTGAAGTGTCGGGTTCGCTACAGCAGCGCCATCTTTGTGTAGCAGGAGTCAACCGATGGCAGAATGCTGTGAGAGAGTCGTTCGTTCGTGCGCGGCAGTGCATTGTGTATGTGTGTGTGCGTGTGTGTGTGGAAAATTGAGCGAATGCAGAGCGAGCTGGGTTGGGAGGAAAATGAGAGCTAGTTTTCCTCCCATTTTTCGTGCTCAACTGGAGAGCGAGATGTGTGAAGGAGAGAATTAGAACGATTCAGAATTCCCATGCAGTTCGAACATTATAAAGGAAGAACCGATCTTGATGATAGCACGCCGCATGTTGACGGGGAAAACGAACACCCTTGAAATGAGTAGATAGTTGAAAAATTTCCCAGATTGTTTACATGCATCGTTAAGAAAATATTTGAAGAATTTTATTTTCAAATACATTGCTGCTGCTTCTGTACATTGTAAGATCCCAATCGATCCCAACCAGAACAATGCACACATTTGTCACTACTGCAGTGGTGTGCGTGTGGCGACAAAGCTTCTAACCGTGCCAGCCATCAGGTCTAAAGGAAGTGAAACATCTTAATTAATCAGGCGGAAAGATGCAAACTCTGCAACCGCATCAACTGCAATTGCGCATGATCCTTGCAACTGCCTATCCTCAGGAACATCCCGCACTATCTCCGCCTTCGACGACAGTTGTCCTGCCTCGCGAGCTGCCCTTCCCCAGCAACCGGTTGTGCAGATTGCACTATAACATGCTACAACTATTTGTGTCGAGAAGTCATTAGTCTCGTCTCAAATTTCTGCCACCTTTACTCGCGAATGAAACAAGAGGCATAGTAACACACGCATCCTTCACCCCTTTTTAGCCACCTTTGGGCGGTCGCTGTGCCTCCGTACTGGTACGGGGCACGAGATTGTATTTAATGCTGCTGTCTTGTGATGTGCCAACAGACGTCCCCCCCCTGATTACCACCGAGGCACCGCGGTGGAGTTGCCCGGTGTTGAAACTGTGTACCGGGCAAAACGCACTTGGCAGTGTCCTTCGGACGGAAGGGACGAAGTAGGGCCGGCGGTGGACAAATCGAGTTAAAATACCGAATTTAAGGTGCATAAAAAGACGACATCCGCACAACTTGACCTCCACATGATTTTTTTCCCTGGTTGCTCCTACTGGCGGATGCCGTGGACGTTGGACGTTGCGGAAGAACGCAGAGGGTGTGCAATTTATTAAACTAAACCGTTTCCAATTTGTCCAAATGTACACATGAGTGAGAATGACATGTTTTGCGAATCATTGCCAGCATTTTGGGTAATCTGCGCCCCCAGAATGCTTGAAACGGATCCGAATAGCTGGCGTGTATGTGTGTGTGTATGTGCGTGCATGTGGGTGAGGATCGGATAATCTTCAACATGGATCTGTTTAACGTTCATTTAGCTGATGATGAAGGAGACATGTTGTGTAACAAGGATGTGGTTCAGAAATACCTTTGTTTTGTGTTGAAGAAATGGAATGATTGTTGGACCAAGAGCGTCTGTTGTAAATCTCCCGCACTGAGCAGGATGTTTGGACATGCATTCGGAACAGCGTTGCGTCCCTTTTTGATCCGCGAACCATCAAGTAAAGCCCGTGACAATTCGCGTCAACAGTGTGTTTACCGTCGGGCGGTTTGAATTTACGACAAGTTGCATCGTTGCCCCCGTCGATCAAAAGCGCGCGCGCATTACAGCATGATTAAGGTTTGGTGAATTTCTGCTTCGGTTTTCGCTGTGCGGATACGCCGTTAAAATGACAGACCGTTCCGGATGGTTTTGTGCACCGGATGTGTGGTCACGAAAGCGTATGGAGCGTTTCGCGAAGCGCTAAATTGTGCAACGCGCGTGAAGTGATGAACGGTTGAGGATTATTGAGGATGATGCAAATGGTTAATGAGATTTTCGCAAACGAGTCGATCTCAGCCAGAGGGATGGTGGGGTGTTCCTTAGTGTAGTCTGGTAGTGAGTGGTAATTTGCTTCTCTTTAGTCCTTTCCCGGTAGTGGGGCGGATCCGAGCAGCAGCAGCAGCGGCGGTACAGTGCAGTCTGGTTAGTTGAGTGCAGTGCTCGGAATGTGTGCGGCTGCAGTGCGACTGCTTGATGTGCGCGAATCGATAAACATTAACCCTAGTGCTCGAGCTGTGCAGTAGTTATCTAACTCGATAATGGGAGATTGCGTTGGACGTGCGGGGAACCACAACAACACCAGTAGTAACAGCGTATCGCCTTTGATCGTACTGCCGAACGGTGTGATTCTAAACCGGCGCCCCAAGTCCGATGCACCGGCCGCACTGAACGAGTGTCTGCTGTGTTGGAACCAACCGCAAGATCCGAGCCGCTGCCCAAACTGCGCCCGCCAGTACTGTCTACAGTGCATCACCAAGTGGTTCGGGACGAAGCGGGCCCAGACGCCCGGCGCTATCGAGTGTCCCAACTGCCACTCCAAGCTGCCACTCGAGAACCTCGTTCAGTGTGCGGCTGAGGTGAATGATACGCTGGCAACTGCATGCGAACCTGTGCACCTTACCAACGGTGCCAGAGACGTCTGCAATGGGTCGCTTAAGCTGAGCAACGGTACGGCCCCACCGTCCGTCGAGAAGGGCACTATTCGCGTCGTGGTGAAGGTGTTGGAGAGCGATGCCAATGCGTCACCAAAAGACGGACACGCATCGCCTCCAACGAGGAACCGAGCGGACACATCGAACGGCTCCCAGACCATCCTTACGAACGGTTCCAGCTCGGAGAAGATGCATCCGCCGGTGACGAATGGTAAGCAGCAGCATGGCAAACGAAAAGATAACACACCGTTAAAATCGCAACCGGATCCGTCACTCGCGAACGGTGCCGGTACGGCATTGGACGCGGTCGAAAAGAGGGCATGTTCAGCACCATTGGAAAACGGGCGAAATAAACCAAAATCGCCACCGATCATCTGCAACGGTGTGCATCCCGAAACGCTGTCAAAGAATGCCGATCGAAAGAGCAACCACAGCAACGGAAGACCCACGGTAACATTCGAGGAACCGAAAACGACACGCAGGAACGGTTATCGGCACAAACATGCGGCCGATGGCGAAAAATTCCTAACCGTGGAAAAGCAACCGTCGCCTCCGCTGGAAGTCTCCCGGGAGTCGGGTGACGTGACGGCCGATTCGACTCCACCCAATGCGCCGGAAAAGGTTCCGGTCGAAGAGGACAACGGGCAGAACGGCGAAAACCTCTGTCCCACACACGCCCTACCTATGATATTTTTCTGCCTGTCATGCAATGGGTGTATCTGTGAGACGTGTGCTCTGCACGACGATACGCACGCCGAGCACACGTTCAAGAAGATCACCACCATGTACGACAGCAAGGTGGAGAAGATCCGGCACGAGTTCGGAGGCATCAAGGAGTATCTGGCAGATGTGGGCACGGTGCTAAAAGCCATCGAGCAGAACATTGACTGGGTTCGGGCGTCCAAGGCGCGCAAGCTTCAGGAACTCAGCCAGCTGCTGCACACGGAAGCCGAAAACATTGAACGGCAGATCCAGGCGAAGCTAACGCTGCTCCAACGCCAGAAGGACTCGGTGAGCGCGGAGATTGCTCGTGTTACCAGCGCCTATCGGCGGCTGGAGAGCGAACTGAAAGTCTGCTCTAAGCCGGAACTGCTGTTCAAGGACGATGACTTCCTGCAGCGGTGCAGTCGGTTGGTCGAGTCACCGGCATCCAAAGCCTTCCGCCATGAGCACGTCCCGGTGGATCTGGATTGGTAAGCCAAACGGAGGACATCCGCTGGTCTAGTGTCTAGTGCTAACGAGCGCCGTTGCTTTTACTTTGCAGTGAGTTTGTGCCCGAGTTCCGGTCGGAAGTGTTCGTCATCAAGAACTATCACGCCATCGAACCGATGGAGGAGTGCCGAACGTCGGACGTGTTGCGCGATGTCGTTGGATTCGGGTGGCGTCTGCACATATGGAAGAGCGACCATCTCTCGGTGACGCTGATCATGACGGACGGTGTTATTGGAAGGTAGGGGTGCTACTGACGAACTTGAGACCATTGAACGAGTTTGATCTTACCCATGACAGATACGAATACTGTATCGAGCTGATGCACGAGGATCCGGCCAAAGCGTTTAGATTGACACAGATCGATCATTTCGAGCTGCACCAGACAGGACCGGTGCACGATCTGATCGAGAACGAGCAGCTCGAGGTGGAAGGTTTCCTCCGTCCGGAAGATGACTCACTGCAGATAAAGTTCTCCGTCCGTCCGCCTACGATCGTCATGGTGAGCCGATACCAGCAGGAGTTTATCGATCGTTTCATGAAGGATAACATCAAGTAAGTGGTAGCTGCTGTGTGTCAAACATACTTTGTGCCGAACGTGTGCAGCACTTTGAAATGATCCAGGCTTCCGCCGGATGCCGGAAACTAATCATCCAATTAGATTGTACCCGTGTTACATTCCGCCGCAACAGTAACCAGACGCCGGTAAACTATTCGTAGTACAGGATCAACTATTTGCCGCTTCCCGATCAGGTTGTTAGTGCGAGGTACGTCCGGCACATTGCGCACACCTCGATCCGACGTCCAGATTTGGGGTTGGAATTAAATGATCTCCAAGAAATTTCGAAACGAAACGGTTCGTTTGCTTCGTACGAGCCGAGTAAGATCGTTGGTCGCCGAGTGTGTTGAGGGGGGAACGGTAGCAAATGCGCGAAAGTGCACCCGGGATCAATCACGAGAAATTTTAATTGGTCACCCAGAGGGGAGTTGCCACAACGCATTAACGTAGTTAAACCTCCCGTACTTGGCGGACTTGGCGTGGCGTTGGGAACGGGCGAAACGAAACGTTTGCGGGAGTCCAATCGTGTAGTGTAAAAATAGTTTAAACCCCCGTTCCCTTCCCGTTCCGCGCATCCACACATGCTCCACCGACAGCGCACGGTGGGAGAGTTCGGACATCATCGGTGAGGTATTCCAACCACGTGAGCTGCGCACCTTGCACTCACCGATTGTGAGGCGTTGCTCATGATTCATCTCGCTCACTTTGCGCTGTTTTGGTGGTGGCTCACGTGATCTTCAACATCTGCACCGGGCAGGGGTTCACAGGTGCAACCAGACTGCAGTGTGAATAATTGAAGTCACCAATGAGACATATTAATTTAATGTAACGCTAATTATCATGCGTCCGTCGGTGGCGGTGATGTAAACAAAACCGGCCAAGAACAATGGCGAAAGATGAAAGTACCGTCCCGATCATTAGATACGGACCCCTCCTCGGGTTCTTCATGGCTCTAATGGTTGATGGTTGGATAATCCCCTTCGCCGGATCTTGACCATCTTCACCGCGCAGCACAACACTGCGATATCGTCGCTCACGTTGTGACGTTCGTTTGATTTTGCGAGGACTCGCACGTTGTCGGATGCTGACGTGTGTTGTTAGCGTGAAGTCAATTAGCGCATACTGGGCCACCCGCGAACAGTGGCGCGCAAAGGTTTTCGGCCGGGGCCAGAACCTTAATGCCGGCGCATGCACGCGTCGCGCCACTCCCCGTCAATAATGTGCCACGTCCGTTCGCTTGGGGCGTTGCTCTAGCGACCGTTTGCCAAGAAGCGGGGTAAAAAAAAGAACGCTCAAGCTATGTGAAAAGGCAAAGGCAAACAATGTGAAACAGGCTTCGGAGATGCTGAACAAAAGCGACGTGTCAGTTTGGATGCAGGGCGACGGATTAGAGTGAAAGTCGGGCAACCAGTGACGTCTTGTTCATCGAACTGTTTAGTTTTCCCTTAATATTCTGTACCTGTAGCAGCGTTAGTTATTAAAAACGAGCGACTTTTTTTTGGAGGTGTGAAGGAATTCCGCATTAAGCGAGTCGCCTGGCCGATCTAGGTTCGAAACGGGAGAGGAAAAAAAAGCTGGCGGGAATAAAAATAATCATAATTAAGGAAAGCAAATGTTGGGAAATGTTTAAACATCTGAAGGACACTACACGCGGGGTGGGGGAATTAATTAAAATTCGCCAGTGTACGCTTTGCGTATTATGTGTTTCATCTCTGTCCAAGCTTTCCCTTTCATGCTAAGGCACTCCAAATGTGAAGCGATGCCCAGGCTCTATTATGATGTGCAGCTGTAAATCATTTTTTACATCACCAAAGCAAAGTGCAATTTATGGCCCAGTTCACACACACCCACCTACCGATCTCAATATGCTCCCCTTCTTTCTCTCGAACACATTCTCTCTCTCTCTCTCGCTCTCGCACTGAGAAGGTACGGATTTGTGGTCGATTTTTGTAATATTAAATTTCTCCCATCCACCGTCTGCGCGACTATCAAAGCCTGCCTGCTTCCGAACCGCCGCATGACAATGAGAAGGAGCGTGGACCGTGGCTGGGAGTGTCTTTATCGTCCTGCTTCTTTGCGGTCTGCAGCAGGAACACGCCAGCAGCTGCCAGCGGTGGGTGCATTTAAATGGTGTGTTAATTATGTTTTATTTACACTGTAGTGCGTTCGAGGTTTTCTTGTCCCGATGACGACGACGGGGCGCGCGACGTGCTGCGTACGGTGTTGATATTTTAGTGGGCTTTTCCGTTGAGACAAGCCGCCTTCGTTCGCTGATGAATGTTTATTTTATTTATTTTTAATGCATTCATCTGCCCGCGTGTTATGCTACACCGTAGTACGGGTTGGGAGCGGCACTAGTGCTTGACTTTGTACTAAGTGCGTAATGATTTATGTAGATCGCTTGTTGCACAGAGTTGGTTGGTAAAAATGGCTGTCTAAAATTACATCCAGTTACACTAGTGCGATGAACGGCATGTTTTCTAAACGCACAATAGCTCACTTTCTGCCCTAAGACGCACGGTGAGAGTTTCAAGTGATCTTCACGATTGCGTGGCTCTTCATTCCGAGCTGATCGTGTGACCGCGTAGTTCACATTTTCCAATTGATCTGTTGCATTTTTGCAATCAATGGAAGTGCACTTCAATGGGGTGTTTTCCTCCCCCCCCCCCCCCCCGGCAAATGTGTCTGATCGCGATCGTAATCAGTTTACAATTAGCATGTTAACGACAACGTCTTAACGCGCCTGAGGCTGTTTACTATCAAACCGATTGACATGGTTTCATTTTTTATTCCGACGACGCCATGACAATCAATTTAGGGGCTGGTGTCTTTTTCCTTGTTGTTTCATTTAAAGTTTCCTTTTTGTACAGTTGCAGTGGTAGAGCTCTTACAGCAAAGATAAAAGGACGCTTATGTATCATCCGGATTAAAACAACACTCAAAACGAAGAACGAAGCGGAAAATCCCAATAGCTGAGGAGTGATTTTTTAAGGTTAAAGAAGATTTGGGTCTGGGATTATAATTCAACCAAAAGGACCTTGAGTCTTTTGATCGCTGTACCCAAAACCACAATCAGCGTACGAGAATGACAACCCTCGAACGATCACCACAAGATGGATGATGAATGAAAGTGAGAGCTGATTTACGGTGTTTAGGCACAGTGAATAAGAAACAAAGCATCAGAAGAAGGAAGAATGTTCGTCCCTTCTTCCATTTGCGCAAACGACGGCCCACTGCAAGCAACTCTGCACATATGATATTGGTGCTATAATTTGCACCATTTTTAGTGCCGTTTAACACCATGTTTGGATGTTGATGGTCAAACCGTTGCCCGGGGTGCCCGGTCGCGAACTGGGTCCGGAATCCGCAAAAGCCAAACCAATCACGCAAGTGAAGGTCCTTTGCTATGTGCGTATTCGTTAATTAGTATTTCAAACGAGCAGGGGTGATGGGGCGGTTGTTGAACAAACAATGAAGGTTTTAATGGCAATATGTTTTATTGGGCTGAGTAATCGATTCTTTTGCAATAAACATGAATCAATTGAGCAAGACATTATGATTTATGGTTTCGGTGGAGTCTTGGCTGGTAAATATTAAATTGCTTCCTTTCGGTGGTTGTAGAAACGATCGCCTCGAAACGTAAATAACAAACAAATTAAATGTTCGACACGAATCTCCTCGGGTAAGAATATTTATTGCATAATAATGAAACAGTAGCAACACAGGCGTGAAGTATGATAGCTCTCCAAATTCCTAACGCAATAGATAAAGGTAATTGAATACCGTACGGCATGATGAAGTCTTTAAGCTAATCAATTTGAAATGCTCTTTTTAAGGCGTTCAAAAGGCTCACAGTAAGGCTTCGGTCCACAATTAGGTTCGGACAGCATGATAACAAAAATACATCCCCTTTAATGGCCCTTTAAGGTGTCACTAGGGGGGGGCACTGTCATGTCATGCAGTATCGTTTGTGGTTATGTCGGACAATGGTGGACAAAGTACTTGACCCACTTGTCTGCAGGATTGGAGCCTAATAGGTGAAAAAATCCCCCAAAAATGCAAGACATCATTGGGCATTGGTTCGGACACCCGACTGTTCGCGCTTACAAGTGAACATTCTTTAGCTGGCTTGGAGGATATGAAGGGCTTTGGAAGAATGGGACTTAGTAGGTGCCTTAAACATGCATGCATTCGTAACCTTGCGTTAATTGAATGCTCCAAATTGGGTAGGCATTGGATATACTTACACCCGGTCGATGCTACCTTTCGAAGCGAGATGATGAACCACAGCTACACAAATGCACATTATGGACGCGGTCTGCGGTGCATCATCAACCACCGAACAAATAGCCCCAAGCAACTGCATGAGAAACCACCACCGGGTGGGATGTGATCCAAGCGGCGAAACAAGTTGCGATGCATAAAGGCGAACACCAAACACAGCCGCGGTGTACACAAAACGATTAGGGCCCAAAACATTAAACTATTGTGTAGTCTTGTGGAAGATTAACTGCTGCCAATCATCGTCCATCGGCTGAAACCATCAATTTTCTGCTAAAGAAACAATGACGAAGCCACCGGAGATCAACAATACACATAGCCACGCACCGGCAAAACCACACAGGCAGACGACCCAGGGCGACCTGCCGTTGCTCATCGCAGATCAGACACCGATCGCACGTTGCCATTTTCCATCGTTTGCATCATAATTACATTCGGAGGTGGCTTTGATGGTGCCCGATGTGCGAGGCAATTGGAAGTTGCGGTGTGGTGTCGTGCTTTCTTCCACACGAGCGCCGTGTATGGTACCTCCGAAAATGGTGTCTTTCATGCTCCATTAAATCCTTAAACTACGCCATGACATGGTGTCCCATTTTCCGCCACGCAGTCCATGACCGCTTGTGCGGTGGTGTACTGTTTCAGCGTGTGCGTTCCGTCGCGCGGCCGTTAGACAATGATCCGGGACTGACAGATTGAGTCGATGACTAGGCGATCGAGTTCGGATCGAGTGGCCGTTTTTAGGCGGTCTATTAGATCTTTCGGGTGACCTTGCGCGGGGTTGATAGTTGGTGAAGAGGTGGGAAGGCATAAACACGTGGTGGATTCGAGTAATTATGCATACCAACGTTCTGCCGTGTGACAGCTGTTGCGGCAGAACGGTTAGCGATTGGTCGAATTGTGGTTAGTGTTCCTAATTATGATGGTGATAATTTGTGTGCGTGCACGAGCGAAGGCTATCGTAAACGATCAATTTGTAACCGTGTTTGGGCTGTTGGTTGCAGCCGCTAATGGCCGCTAATAACGATAGTTAGTCAGACTTTAAAGAGAGCTTTTAAACGCTGCACACATCAAGATCTCACCACAGATAAGCGAACAGAGATTTTGGCCGCTGCACCGCTAATGACGGTTGTTGATTTTGTCGTTAATAAAAGTAAAACATTGTCTTGACCTGTATAGCGCTCACAATTTGCTAACTGTTTCGGTTTTGTTTGTACACTTGGGACTCGCCGTTTTGCAGCGAATACGACAGCAATGTGATCACGATCTGCAACATTCGCGATCCCACTACATCGATCGTACTGTCGAAACAGTACACCGATACGGTTGGGTCCCGGTGGCGGCTGAACGTGTATCCGAAGGGAAACAACACCAACCAACGATATCTGAGTACGTACGTAGAGCTGTGTGATGGTATCGCTGGAAGGTAAGAGCAGCACGCACCAAGAGCTGCAGAGCATGCGGGATTAATTATACACCCATCTCACCTACACCATGCCAGATATCAGTACACGGTGGAGCTGCTGCATGACGATGTGACGCGTCAGGTGAAGTTCCAATCGGAGGATCATTTCAAGGTGGGCGAAATACGCGGTTACCAGAAGTTTATCCGCGTCCGAAGACTACTGGAGGAGGGCTATCTGAACGAGGAAGGATCCATTCTAATTCGTCTCTCGATTCGTCCGGCCAATCTCGCACTGCGTTGCCAGTATCAGGAAGAGTACCAGACGCTGAAAGAGGATAGAATCCGTACCCAGTTCAATACGTACGTGTGCAGCGGTTACGTGCGATATTGGGGACGTTACGCCATTCGCCATCTTATATCTTAATGCTCTTTGCAGCCAGCTGAACCAGAACTTGATGAGGATAAATAGTCTACGCGATGACAATGCATCACTGCAAGCCCTAGTGTATCCCGAGTATGCTTCCAACATCTTTGTGGTACGCAACTTCTCGGCATTGCGAGAAGCGCAGGAAGACATCTGTTCCGACAATGCGTACGACGATCTTGGGTGTTGCTGGCGGTTGATTGTGTACGCCAACGGTGATAAGGAGGGTCGTGATGAATGGCTAAGCGTGTACCTGAGACTGCTAGAAGGCATTCCAGGAAGGTGAGTACCGGTGATCATCCTAATGCATTGGAGCACCTGATAAATGTTTCGCCATTTTGGTTCAGCTACGAGTACTGCGTGGAACTGTTGCACAACGATGCGGCGAAAACGGTAAAAATGGAAGGAACGCAATCGTTCGACATACAGGAACGATTTGGCTGGACACGCTTCGCCCGACTGGACTGGATCTGTGCGAATGGGTTCGTTAGCGAGGAACAGAATGCATTGTACTTTCGATTTTCTCTACGACCGCCCAACTATAAGGCAAAGTGTGAGTACCAACATCTTCTGCGCCTGGAAGCGAAGCGGGAGTGTGAGCTACTAAAACGGTGAGTGTCTAAAAGGAAGTGTTTCTTTCTGTCTCTGCATCATCGAACGTTATTATCTGTTACTATCTGTCTACAGTGAACTAATACCAGCATACAGTACGATGACTTACATGTTACGCAACTTTTCCGAGATGCAGCGGAAGGATAGCTTCGTTTACTCCGATCCGTTAGTGGACGATTTGGGATTTTCCTGGAGATTATTGATCTACGCAAATGGACACAACGAAGCCCGCGGGAATCATCTGAGCATGTATCTGATACTGTTCGAAGGTGTATCGGCCAGGTAGGTAAACGTTGCTTAAGATTTTGCAAATATTTCATTGAAGAGAAGCAGATTCGTGATACAATATTTAGTAGAGGCAAGTTACTTTATTCCTTCCCCAATGGAGGGTGTCGCAATTCGTTGAGACTCTACATGCTGTGTGTACAAAAATTGGAGATGACAAGACTGCACAGTAATCTGTATCGAACGCGATCGTTTACGAGCTGTTTGTTTCTGACGCTTTCTTGTCTTTTGCTTTATAACGCTTCGTGCAGCAGGTTCGAGTATCGCGTGGAATTGCTACATCCTCTAAATCCAACGGCAAACATCAAGATGGAGGGCGTCAACGTGTTCAAGCTGAAGAAGATCTGGGGCTGGCCACAGTTTATGGATCACGAGCGGCTACAGGAGGAAGGCTATCTGGACCAAGCGACGGACACGCTCGAGTTCCGCCTGTCGATGTGTCCACCGGACATTAAGCTGAAGTGCGAATATCAGCAGGAGTTTATACGCAAGCTGAAAGAGAATCAGAAATAGGGGATTATCACGCCTAGCCTCACAATACTGCCAAACGTAACCGTAGGAAGAGACTTTCGGGAAATGTGTCATGTGTTCGGCCGTTCGAACATGTACGCCGAAACGAAAACAAGCCCGAAACATGGCGACGGAAGTTTCAGCTTGTCCGTAGTTTGGACGCCACGAGTGGGCGAAGGGTGCTAGGAGAAACAAATCCGTGGGGTCTTATCGCGTACCAGAGTTTACGCAATCGCGCGAATAGTATGGTACGAATGAAGTATACAACACGTTCCTAGTGCCGTTGCATCGGTCAGCCCAACGTTGGAGACTGTGCGGATTTTTAATATAATTTTTCTTCCGACAACGCTTCGCCGCTTCGGTCCGAGCGTTGATATAAATCAAAGCTAATGTTTGAAGCAACCCCGAAAGGGTAGGGGCAAGAGTGAGAGCGTGCGATTGAGGTAGGATGGTCGCACATTGGGGAAGGGGAATGGGGATTGGGAAATGGTAACCGTTTCTATATTTTTAGCATAAAAGTGTAAGGAATTCGATACGTGACACC
Source organism: Anopheles marshallii (assembly GCF_943734725.1). Taxonomy (NCBI): domain Eukaryota; kingdom Metazoa; phylum Arthropoda; class Insecta; order Diptera; family Culicidae; genus Anopheles; species Anopheles marshallii. The sequence continues at coordinate 105,727 of NC_071326.1, forward strand.
GATGATGATGATGATGATCATGCTGCTATGAGCGGTGATCACGCGGCGAAATGGGTGAACAATTTGAAATCAGCAACGGGTCACACAGACACGTGGTTGGAATAAGTTCTAGTGAGCCATGGCGAAACCGCCGACCAAAGATAAACCGGAAGAAGAAGTAAGTTTCGAACGGATCGAACGAGACGAGGAAAATGTCATAAAAAAGGGGGAAAATTAAAACAACGGACCGTACCGCGAAGGATGTTAAGTGGCTTGGCGGTGTTTTTTGTTCCGTTTTTTATATGGTAGCGTCCGTCGCGTCGTGAATAACGGAGGGAAGTTGTGTAGATTGTATATTATATTTATTTGCTCGGTTTTAGTTTTCGTGACACACCGTTTCACGTCCTGCTGTACGGTAGCGCGTGTAGTCTTTAGGGAAGATATGAAATTTAGGTTAAGTGTACGTGAAACGGTATCAGTGGACACGGAATGCTTTTTTGTATATTATGGTTTAGATTTTTTTTGTTGCTGATCTTTGACTGGTAGATTCGTAATGTTTTGCTAGCTCACTTGATTTTATTTTGTGTCGGGTCGTTAAGAAGTAGTCGAAGAATATGGCTTTTTTCTTTTCGTTTGTGCTGTTTCTACAACAATCAAGACCAGAAAAGAAGATGGTTGTAAAGTTATGGTTATTATTTTGCGTTCTATCCACGTTTATGTGTTCTTGCGCGGCTCGAACGAATCTGCGCGTCCAGGGTGGGGGTATATGGGATAGATTTTCTTTCCTATTACAATTGTGCACCATGAAGATCGACTTGAATTTCTCAGTGAACGAGAGCAAAAATACAATAAAAGAATATTTTGCAAAACTTGCTTGTGTTTATTTGGAGTAACTTATTTATTGCTGAAGAAATGTGGGTCCAATTTCGATGTAAAAAAAAGTCCAAAACAGTTCTAAAATTCAAATTTTAGTACATTTGCCAACGCTTCATGTTCGAAAACGGGTCTAATATATTGAAACTGGGCATGGTAATTTCAAGCAAGCTGGAAGTAGTACATGTAACATTATTTAATATTTCAGATGTATTTTGTGATCAACGAGCAGGTTTGTACCATAAAAATATGAAATTAAAGATTTGGCTGTTGCGCGAGTTCGAACTAGTTCGGAGAGTTTTTCGAACATGACAGCTTGTTCGCTGGGTTGTCACAGACCATGGTCTCTTTCTAACAGGGCTTCGCCCGTCTCGCTCGCGCGCTGTCAAACTACAAGAAACAAAAATAAAAAAAGTAAACTGCGGGCTGGTTTGGGTTTATTTTTCGGTATAAATTTCACGGAAAAATGGATTCCGAAGACGCAGCTCAAACAATTTTCGATTCGGCGGTAAGGCATCCATGTATTGCAGACATTAAAATGATTCCCCTTAATTCCGTAGTCCTCAATCGAGCGATTCCGTGTGCGGTTTGCACGAAGTAAACATTGGTGGCATCCCGTATGTGGAGGAGCCCTAGCGCCAGTAGAGTATTGCCGCTTTTCGCTATTTTTTGGTCCGTACCTTGGTAGAAACTGTTCCACGAGAAGGAGACCACGAACGTGCATCGCAATAATCCAAATAGCGGATGCACAAATTGCCCCGTGCGCTGGGACGAGTGATTACAACTGTTTGTTTACGTTTTGTTTACAGTCCTCGCTGGTGGAGGGCTGCCGGTTACCGGTCAAAATGAGCGGGACGAACGATTGGCCACTAGCAGAAATCATCAGCATTAGGGAGGGTTCGGACCGAAAATGCTATTACTACGTACATTATGTAGATTGTGAGTAGAGGAGCAGCATCCGTAATCTGGCACGGACAAGGCACGTTATTTCAACCTGTTTCTGATTCCCGTTTCAGTTAACAAACGACTAGACGAATGGGTAACGGAAGAGTATCTGGATATGCGCAAGGTACAGTTCCCCCGCAAAGACGGGATGACGACGGGACAGAATACCGGCGTAACGACACCGAAACGATTACCGCCCGCTCTCACCTGCTCCCGACCTGCCAGTCCCGTCCAAACGCCCGAAATTACGGTGAACGGAGGTGCCGTGCTGGAGGCGGCATTGCAGAAAAAAATCAGCCGCAAACGCAAAGCAACATCCACCGAAAACGAAGATTCCGAGGATGTTCCGTTGACGCCGACTCCGCGCCAATCCGGCAGCATGGTGGCGCACCATGATGATGTGGTGACGCGCATGAAGAACGTGCAGCTGATCGAGCTGGGCCGACATCGAATCAAACCCTGGTACTTTGCACCGTATCCGCAAGAAATGTGCACCATGTCGTGTATCTACATCTGCGAGTTCTGTCTCAAGTACCGCAAGAGTCGCAAATGTCTCGAGCGTCATACGAAAAAGTGCAACCTACGGCACCCACCCGGCAACGAGATCTATCGCAAGAGCACGATTAGCTTCTTTGAGATTGATGGGAGGAAAAACAAAAGCTACGCTCAAAACCTCTGTTTGCTCGCGAAACTGTTTCTCGACCATAAAACGCTTTACTACGACACAGATCCTTTTCTGTTCTACGTAATGACCGAGTACGATACGCGCGGGTTCCACATTGTGGGGTACTTCTCGAAGGAGAAGGAAAGCACGGAAGACTATAACGTGGCGTGCATATTAACTATTCCACCGTACCAACGGAAAGGTTACGGAAAGTTACTAATAGAATTTAGTAAGTTCACTAGTTGGTCGGGCTTGTTTGCTTTGTTTGTTTGTGAATACTAATTGTCAACCCATTCTACCATTTGCCAGGTTATGAATTATCCAAATTCGAAGGGAAAACGGGTTCACCGGAGAAGCCATTGTCCGATTTAGGTTTACTGTCGTACCGCAGCTATTGGGCGCAAACGATACTAGAAATATTAATCCTCCAAAAGCCAACCGGAGAGAACGAAAAACCACAAATAACGATAAAGTAAGTTTGAGGCCTGTTCTGTACTGTTATCTTCCACATTTCTAATCACGAGTTGTTTCTTTTTTTTAGTGAAATATGTGAACTAACCAGTATAAAGAAGGAGGACGTCATTTCGACGCTGCAGATATTGAATCTAATCAACTACTATAAGGGCCAGTACATCATCTGCATCAATAAGGAAACGATTGAGCAGCACAAAAAGGCGATGGAGAAACGAAAGATTCGCATCGACTCGAAATGTCTCCACTGGACGCCCAAGGATTGGACGAAGCGATCGAAATGGTAAAGCTCACGCTAGTATTTACCAATCAATCAAAGGAGCCACAGACTGTTTAGCGGCGTCAAGATGTTCTCTGTACGCTCGGAAGGGGTTGTTTCTTCTGATGATCTCTCTTCTTGCATATATATATATATATATATATATATATATATATATATATATATATATATATATATATATATATATATATATATATATATATATATATATATATATATATATATATATATATATATATATATATATATATATATATATTATATGTATGTTTGTGTGTGTGTATGCGTGCGTAAATCTAGATGAATAAGCTTTTTCGGTTAGGAAATGTCGAGCGCAAGCGCAGGATGAGGAGGAAGTTACGCACGCAGCTTTTTCTCGGTCGTGCACAAAGCGGAGAGAAGAAGAAGCGCCATAGAGATTGGGTTCGGGAGGGTGACAAAGAGAAGCGTGAAAATATGGTACAAGAAAACTCCGATATTGAAGAAAAAATGGTATTTGATAATTCCATTTTTTGTTTTATTTAATTTCATTTTGTACCAAACGAACGAAACGAATACATAGCGAGTGTCGCATGGCGTCAGCAGAAAAAAAACGGGTTTATCTGTAGATAGTGTTGAGATGTTTAGTACGCTCCATAACCATCCGTACTGTAGGTAGCGGAAGGTGGCGGGGGAGGTAATCTTGGCTGAGGAGGAAATCCACCTCCTGGTGGAGGTCTTGGAGGGAATCCCGGCATCTGTGGTGGTGGTGGTTGTGGAGGCCTTACCGCACCGGGTGGTGGAGGACGTGGAGTGTTGGGTGCGGGAGGTGGTGGTGGAAATTGTCCCCCTGCGTTACCGCCCCCGGGTGGAAAGGATGGCGGCGGTGGTGGAAACGGCGCCGAAGGGGCGGGAGGTGGTGCTGGAGCTCCGACAGGTGCCGGGGGCGCTGGAGCTCCCGGTTGTTGCCACGGTGGTGGAGGAATCATGCGCGGTGGCGGCGGAATGCCCATCGGTGCAGCTGGCAGTGGAGGCTGAGGTTGAACACCGAGTGGTGGAGGCAGTGGAGGAGGAGGAATCGCTCCCGGCCCACCGTAACCACTGGGGGCTTGTGGTGGCGGCATGATTGGAGGCTGCGGTATAACAGCAGCCGGATTGGAGGGTGGTGGAGGAGGTGCCAATAGTGGCGGTGGCATCATCGGATGACCACCCATCATACCCGGATGCATTGACGGCGGCACGGGTGCATCGGCGAACAGTTGATGGGGTCGATCCGCATGTGACAGTGGATTCTGTGCCGCCAGCAGTCGTTCAGCAGCCGAACCGTGCCGTTCACCCTTGGAATCCTTCTTGAACGCGTACGAAACTGATATTGGGCGATTGCACAGATACTGTCCGTTCATCGCGTCCATGGCCGCATCCGATGCTTCGAAGCTGGCGAAGTTGATGAAGGCGAAACCTTTCGAATTGCCCGTCTCAGGATCACGCATAATCTTTGGCGTCTGCAAGATCACACCGAAAGCGGAGAACGTATCGTACAGCAACTTCTCATCCACTTCCAGATCCAGGTTGCCGATGAAAATGTTTGCTCCCACGTCCAGACTCTTCTGGTGTGCGGATGCCTTATTCACGCGGATAGGCTTCCCGTACAGTTTGATCATGTTCATAATTTTAATCGCATAATCCGCATCTTCCTCGCCGAGAAACTCGACGAAACCGTAGCCTTGGTGCATCTGTGTTACGCGATCTTTCGGCATGTGCACATTAACGACGGGTCCGCTCTGAACAAACAGTTCCCAAAGCAAGGTCTCGGTAACCTTATCATCCAGTCCTCCAACGTAAATCGTTGCATCTAGAACGAGGAAAGTGTACGGTAAACATTGCTAGTAAACGCACAGGAAACGAAGCATTCGAAACGTGCGAAATACTTAAAAATTCAAACCACAGTTTATGACACCGATACTTCAGGGCGGTGTTATACTAATGATAATCACATTTTAGAAATTATAGCTAAAAATGAAAACACATTTTCTACGATAAATTACCTTGATTTCGTTCCGCTATTGGACCGGCCGCCATGGTGTGTTCTTTTCTTTCTCGCAAACGACGCACAAACAAACGTCAGCCAAATGTCAAAACGGTGGTTCCGTTTTGTACCGACAGTTTGACAGCTCATTTGTACCGAAAGCTCGTTGGCAAAGTAAAAATCACAAAAAGTGGATTGTTTCTGATTTTGTTGAATGTGTTCTGTCCCTGAAGTTATAAAGCAATTTGGAATAGATTTTAGCTGATATTTTAAAAGAATTTGGATCAAAACATTGCATTCTACATTTTGTTATGAAATTTTGAAAGTATGACAGCAAAAATGGCGCCAATCATTTGAGCTACCTAAATCAGTCGTAAACACAAACTTCGTTCAACAGTGGTGCAAGTGAAGGGGGCTGCTAGTAATGGCCTTTTTTAAGCCAGTAAAACAACTCCACCCTCCGGATGATGGATCGGGATTTGCGTTCCCTTTTTTGCCGTACGATATTCAGTTGGATTTCATGCAAACGCTCTTCACGGTGCTGCACACTGGAGGCATTGGCATCTTCGAAAGTCCTACAGGCACAGGCAAATCGTTGAGTTTAACCTGTGGAACATTAACATGGTTAAAGGATTATGAGCGACTGGTTGGGGAAGAGCTGCGCGAAACGTTTGAAAGGTTACGCAACGAAATCACCAGACTGGAAAAAGAAAATGAGGTCTCTAGTGACTGGATCTCGGGACAGTACAGTGCGATGGGTCAGCGAAAACAATTGGATGAGTTGAATCTGTTTAAGCAATCCATCACAGAATATGACAAGCGTTTGGTACAGATGAAGGATAAAGGTGTTTTACACAAGATTCGATGGGAAATGCTTCGAGCAAAGGATGACACACTGAAGGAAGAGTCACTGCAGCAGGACGTTACAATTGATGAAGATGAGTTTCTACTTCCGGAAGAAAGTGACGATGATAGTGACGAAGATCCTGATGCCGATCGCCAAAAGGAAGATGAGGAGGAGAACCGATACCGTCCAGTGCGGGTGATATTTTGCAGTCGTACACATTCCCAGTTGTCTCAGGTAGTTAACGAAGTGAAAGAAACGCAACACGCGAAAGATCTTCGTCTCATGTCTCTTGCATCGCGTCAAAATCTCTGCATCAATGCGGAGGTTCGAAAACTTAAAACCAGTACGCTTATGAACGAACGATGCTTGGAATTGCTGAAGAAAGGAGGAAAGAATAAAACGAACTCCAGCGACGATGATGGACGTGGCGTGAAGAAGCGAAGGAAACTCAGACACTCCTGTTCTTACTACAACCAGCGTGCAATAGAAGGATTGAAAAATGGCATCCTCTACGAAATGCCCGATATAGAAGATCTTGTGAAGGAGGGAAAGCGGGAAAATGCCTGTCCTTATTATGCATCTCGTGCAGCCATTCCCGACTCACAAATGCTGATGGTCCCTTACCAGCTGATCCTACATCGACGCACACGACAACAATCCGGTATTGATCTGCGCAATTCAATCCTCATCATCGATGAAGCACACAATCTGCTGGACACAATTGCAGCTATTCACAGTCAGGAACTGAAACAGGAACAGTTGCGCCAGGCGAAGATACATTTATCCGCTTACAAGGCACGCTATTTTTCTCGATTTTCCACCAAAAACCTCTTACGGATTAATCAGCTCATCTTCATCGCTACCCGATTGGATAAAATGTTATCCCATGTTGGTAAAACCAGCACCGCACGATCGTCACGAATGATCGATAGTCAAGAGTTGTTACTTGAGGCGGACATATTTAATTTGAATCTGTCCGATATACTTTCATTCTGCGAACGTTCACGCATTGCGCAGAAGGTGCACGGATTTGCTCAAAGTTCGCCACGTGAATTACTTGAACAGGATGTATCGCCCTTCCGTGGGAAGGTTGGCAACACATCGCGAGGGTCAACGAGTGCATTAAAATCGTTGATAAAGAATCTTGAAGAGGACAAACAAAGCAAAGCGCAAACGAAGAAAGCTGGACGATCAGCAACGAAGCAGACAAACCCGGAGCCGGTAGCCGTGGGTGACCAGGAAAATGATCATCAAACACAAACGAAGCCTTTGATAACAAATGCAATCCGACCGATGATCAACTTTCTCCATTGTTTGATGGAGGATGGAAGTGGTGATAGTCGGGTGTTATTATCGTACGACGAAAAGGATCCATCACAGGCAGCCATGAAGTATTTGCTGCTTAATCCGGGTGCACGATTTGATGAAATCGTCCAAAGTTGTCGTTCGGTAAAGAGTACACTATATACACACGTTGGGAAAGGATTATTAAAGATTTTATCTTTATTGTACAGGTTGTCCTTGCTGGAGGTACGATGCAACCGACGGATGAACTTACGGAACAGGTATTTCGCCACTGCCGAGAACGAGTGACAATCAAAAGCTATCCCCACGTGGTCCCGAAGGATGCGGTACTTCCCATCGCGATTGGCCGTGGACCGACTGGGAAAGAGTTTCTGTTTAATTTCGCCAACAAACAAAACATTGAAATGGTATGGCCTTCTCATGGTCCATTTTTCTATCGTTTTTTTTTACTGTAAGTTAAGGTAATGTTTCTTTCTTAACAGCTGGACGAACTTCAGTCGACGCTACTAAACGTTTGTCAAGTGGTTCCGAATGGCGTTGTGGTATTTTTGAGCTCCTACGACTTCCTTGATTTGTTCTACCGAAAGCTGGAAGAGTCTGGCAATCGTGCACGGTTAGAGGAGCGTAAGAAAGTGTTCCGTGAACCGAAAAGCTCCGGTCAAGTAGAACAAATCTTGGCTGATTATGGACGTGCCGCTCGATCAGCCATCGGCGCCATACTATTCAGCGTTGTCGGCGGTAAATTGAGCGAAGGCTTAAACTTTTCCGATGAACTCGGTCGGTGTGTAGTGGTGGTTGGTTTACCGTACCCGAATCGTACCAATCCGGAGTTGATCGAACGGATGCGATACCTCGATCGAAGCTTGCCATCATCTGGTGAGGTCGGATCGTCGGCTGGTAACGAATACTACGAAAATCTTTGCATGAAAGCTGTTAACCAGTGCATAGGAAGAGCCGTTCGGCACATAAGGGACTATGCGGCCGTGATTTTGCTCGACACGCGTTACTGCACGGGAGAACGCATACGACGGAAGCTACCGGTGTGGATTTCGGAGCGATTGGATTGTGCCGAACGGTACGGTCAGGCGCATGGCAAGCTGGTGAAATTTTTCCGCCAACACAAAGCAAAACGTGAGTAAATCGGATAAATGTAATGTATGGTTGTGTGGTTGGGTGTGTGTGTGTGGTTTTTGTGCATGAAATGGAAGCAAACAATCAAATGCCCGGAATCGCTGTTATATTGGGCTATTTTAGTCCGATGTTGTTTATATTTTTATCCACCATGGTTTCGCTTCTCGACACAACAGTAGCGTGGTTGTCTCACTGTAATTCCGTATTGCCGTAAAGTTTGGATGCGTTTGAAATACTTGTTTGCCGTTTAGCATACGAAATAATACGCGTATCTGTTCCTTTATCTTCCTTTGCGTCATATGCGCGTTTTGTTTACCTTTCACACTACTACAGCTTTTCATACTGATTCATCACTCGTTCGTAGAGCATTTGTTGGACGTTCTACCTTCCCTAGATTGTAAATAATTCCTTCCGTTTTCTGAATCGTTCGGGGTTTTTATTATTGTTTTGATAGTCCTTAGCTTTCCAACAAGGCAGAAATATGATTCGGCTTGTTTTTGAAAGCTTGTCTTACTTTTTCCACTTCCTTTGCTCTAGTCAGCTATGCTGTTTTACTCGTAGTTACAGTTTCTTATTGATGCGCAACACATTAGGCAACACTTATGCGAAAATTCAATATGTTTTATCTCAAGCTTCTGTTTCGATTGTTGCGGCGGAATCAAGGGATCTTTTGAGGATTCCTTTGTTTGTCTGGTTTGTGCGTACTCGGAAGCTGCGACGAATAGATGCTTAGTAAAGTAGATATCAGGCATGTCTTGTTTCGATTGTTAAGATGCCTTCTCGTGTCCGTTTCTGTATTATGGAGATACGAAACCCTTTTTGCAGCCCCGAATCGGTAATGGCGCAAATGCGTAGTATCGATATAGTTCTTTTTACTTGACATTCTTCTTGATGTATCCTGCAAACTCAATAGAACCGATTTTAATCGAATGGAAGGCATGGAAGGCTGTAGAATCCTTTTCTCTGTCTTTTAGATTCCAATGTGCCCATTCCGCAGGTTGTCAGTTTTTTTTGCGCTAGCAATAATCTAGAGTAAGGAGATTGAAGTTGAGTCCTTTTCGTTTTAGTTGCTTGTTTTTGCGTTCATGAACGCCATGAACGTAGCCAACGGTAGCCAGGTACAAAGTAGAATAATAAATTTCGATTCGATAGGCTTTCCTCTTTCTGCTTTTGTGCATACGTAAATGGGGCTCGACTGGTACGGGCTAGGGATCGGTTGTTCTGTTTTGTTTGAACGCGTTTGTTATCTGTTTTTGGGTCTCGCAGGAAGTGAAAATTATATGAGCTCGTATCGATTTTAGGACAGCGTTGGAAAATAGGGATCCGATGTTGGGGATTTTGTATTTTATTTTGCAGATTAAATTATTCGCAGGCGTATGTTATTTGATTATTATCGATCTGTCTCCCAGTGTTTCTTCAATATCTATAGTTTTGGTTTCCTGTTATATCCCATGCGACCCTGCTTCATTTTGTTATCACACTTTTCTATTAAAACAAGTTGCAATGTGCTTTCTTATACATGTTTCACATCCCGATCAATGTCCTGGGTACAATTATAGTAAGAAGGGGAAAAGCGTTTGGAGTATGGTCTTGGCCCACTAATGCACAATAGAATACAAAATATTAAAAAAAAACATACATATAGCAGCACGCACAGTGCACACATCTAAGGCTAGCAATGTATGCAATAATGTTGAATGTTAATATTTTTTGTCTATTTTTCTCTCGTTTGTTTTCCGTTTGTCGGCTTTATTATTTTTTTTTTGCACTTTCTGCATGACTCCTTGTCGTTCGGTTTTGTTTGTTTGTTGGTTAAAAAAACTAGCAACATGCATTATAACCTATTCATGGAAATAGGAAGGCATTTTATCTAGTTTTGGGTAGTGAATTTGTTGCAATATTAAATATCTTTTTAGTAGCACATTGGCTTATTTTACCATACGTAAGGCATGCGGTTGGTGGCTTAAGCGGCACCTTGAACGGATTCGATGTTAGCTTCACAGGTTTTGCATTTATCCTGTTACTATTCGCACCTCTCGGGCGGCATGGCGTATGATAATCCGCACCGAAACTCGCGGAGGACGTTGTAGGCAGGCGTTAGAACAAAACCAGTGAAGCTAAACTGGTCCAAATAAACACAAACCACCTGAGTATAAAACGAAGACACAGCCGCACAGCAATCTGCTTTTGCGGCGCTAAGGCTCTGGGGCATTCCAGGTGGAACGAACGGCTTAAAATGGTATACGATGAACATGATTGGCCTTGTACGCGTTGCTTAGTAACCCGCCTATAAACTGAGCTGCTGACAAGACTTTCCCGTACTTAAAGGCTCGCAACAGTGTTAGTTGATAAATATATATAATATATACTCATGTCGTAGTGCCCTACACGACGACCATTGCACGATTGGCGATTGTGTTTCCGCTGCAGTTTGTTTAAAGGCCATAGTAGTACTATATATATCATACTCATTGTCCTATATCCTAGTTTTTCACAGTAAGCTTTCGGTTGGTTGTTATGCTTAACAATAGTACGTTTACAACTATCCAAATCTAGCTAATATTAAATTGGTCTTGTTTTGATGCTGTGCCTTAGTGATTTCGTTTCGTAAAATGGGGACTGGGTGTGATGCGTCTGACGGGCTTTTTTATTGAATGTCTATGCGATGAAGCACGAGGAACAGATAGTGTGTGGCCAAAGTGGTCAAAGGGAAGGTTGGTGTTAATTATTTAAACGAGAAACTTAATCCGTTAACAAATGCGTTTTTGGGGCCATTCGCGTTTGATTGGCAAATGTCACACTCATAATAACAACAACAAAAGGGTAGTGAAACGTCTAAGTAGGAAGACTATAAGTATTAACCATTTGACGTTTCCAGAGATTGGTTTGTTGCCACTAATCGCTAAATGAGATTAATAGTAAATAGAATGAAATAAGAAACGAGTCATGAATGAGGAAACGACTAATAATAGTTGCTTGTAGTATATCCTCTCGTTGGCTGGTAGTAGCTTACACACGTACGCTAATAGTATGGCACCCGTAAATTAAAGATCGCCTTCGGGCAATACACGTAAATACTCTCTCCCCGCATTTAAAGGTTTATGGTTTTAAATCCATCCAGTTGGATAAGGCAACGAAAACGTAAGCTTCTGGCTTTTTTTAATCGATTGGTAACTTTCCGTGTGGCATGCTCTGTACCAGAAAGACAGTAAGAGTGTATTCGCATGTAGCACATTGGTAACTTTCCGTTGGTTTTTTTCGATATTTGAATCAGTCCGAGGTGGAAGGAAACGTTCCTTCGTACACAATAGAACAAGTGTGAAAACATCGTTAGTTAGTATTATCATTAAGTTAACTAGCTTTGCTTTTAGACCCTTATACATCTGTTCCTCGGTACTTAGCATTAGACTCGGTGCTCGGTGCATTAGTCGTATCTTTTCGTGCTGGAATGTTGAGGTTTGGGCCGATTTCCAAATAAAACAGAACGGAAGCTGAATGTTTTGAGATTCCTTGCTCGCTGTATATCAATCAGAATTACCCGGATATAATCCCAACAATGGACATTCAAATATCCTCCAATCGTGTTTGAGGCGTTGCCTTGAGCGGCTGTTTTATCTTCCTTAGTTTGCCAGCGATCTCGAGTATTCTTCGTATGTTTAAAATTTCTTCCTCCCTTCCAGCTCACTGTTGCAAATGATAATTTAATTAATGAATTTACTTTGCATGGTGAGAAGTGGACGAAAGAACGACTACGAACAGTGAGGTGTGGTAAAACATTGGAAGATGCCAGTATAAAGTACGTGAAACTGCCTCTTTTGTATGTGTTTTGCCTTTTGAATGATAAAATATGGCCAGAAACACACCTCTCACGCGAAGTTGCGTTACCTATAGTTCCCATGTGGTACGTGTAACATCCATTTTATTCTCTCGTTTTAGCACCCACCTAATGCGCACCATGCGGTTTGTGGCTGTACACATGCAAAATGAATTTTATGCCGTCAAAAAATTACAAAAAGAGAAAAAAAACCTACGATTGCACAGTATTCAAATCTTGCATAGAAAGATAGAGTAAGGGAGAGTGAGGTAGGGTACAATCGGAGAGCCATTCTGCTGGTTGACAAAAATTAGCTTGCGGGTGTGAAGAAGCACAAGACATGTACACAACACTTGCCAAAAGAGCAGTGTATATGCAAAACTGATTCTCTGTCCGGTTGAAAGTCCACAATAAACTAAAACCGAAAAGGTATGAACAGAAAAGAAGGGTAGGAACAAGTAAATGGAGGATGAAAACAGGCCAAGAGCTACACAAAAACATACAACAACTGGAAACAAGTGCCAAATGGGCCAGAGGAGAACGAAATGTTAAAGGAACGGTGAAAGATAGCTTCAGCAATAATGATAATAATAATGATAATAGTCGATAGTAGGAATAAGAATAATAATATTAATAACATTCAGTATAGTGTACCATAATAGTAATAAAATGAGATACGATTATTGAACCTTACGCACGAAAAAGGAATGCATTTCCGATCTTTTCATTTCCATCTGCCATCTCGTTTCGCCCCGTCTGTTTCCCATTGTTCCTGTTTTGTCAGCCGCCATATACTTGTTGTAGTCTTTTTTAGTTTGTTTGTTCCGTTGTAGTTGTATAGTTGTAGACATCAAAGCGAAATTCCATTTGCGCAAGGGGACAAGTATGGCGATTTTGGAAAGAAATCTTTTGGACAGCTATGAAAGACACGGAAAAAGTTCACAGTGGTCAACAATGCTAGGGATATCGGTACGAAAGTATAATTGAGACAAAAAGTAGCTTCTCTTCTCTTTCTCCTGATTCTGGACACTAGGAAAGTGGGCATTTCTTGGCAGATGTGTTTTGGGTGCAAAAAGGATACAATTCTGTGTCGGATGGTTTGGGGATTGGTGCAATAATGCTATCGCCTAACTTCATTTAAGAACGCAGTAGTAATCTCCTATCGTATATTGCCTTCTTTGTAGTAGCTTGGGTTCAAAACGTAAGATGTCAATATTGCGCTGGCTATTTAAGAACTCTCGGCTGAAATGTCCTGCCAGACCATGATTTGTTGGACGAAATTTGTACAGTAGCAAAAGGAACGCAAGCATTCCCACACCGGAAGAATCCTATTCTGTCCAACAAGTTTGGAAGACAGGCAAATAAGGAATATAAAAAGAGTGGAATAAGGTTCAGGATGTGAGTAACCCTACACGGAGGATCTCTAATGTTGTTGGGTAGTAGCAGTAGTAGTAGTAGTAGTAGTTCGACACGGTCAGAAGGGTTTGTGCTGTCTTTGTGGAAGGTTTTTTTGTTTACAGATCGAAAGCTGCAGGTCACGCTAGACATCCGTTGATGCTGCTGTACGCGGTTATGCCACTATCCAGATCGGTGAAATCCGTCGGATCATCGTCAGTCATTAGGAGGAAGTCATTTGCGACCGGTCCCAGCAGATCGAGTGCATTGTGGACGAGTTGTTGCTGTTGGTGGTGTTGTTGCTGCTGCTGCTGCTGGAGCTGTTGCTGTTGCAGGTGATGTTGTTGTAGTTGATGCTGAAGCTGGTGGTGTTGCTGCAGCTGGTTGTGTTGATGATGTTGCTGCTGGTGCTGCTGTGGCTGTTGCTGATGTTGGTGATGGTGCTGGTGGAGATTCTGTTGCTGCTGCTGGTGATGATGGAGCAGATGGCCGAGAGTTGGATCACCGACAACCAACAAACTGTCCATCTGCTGCTGCGGTTGATGATGCAACCCGTTGGAGTGTTGCTGTGGTTGCTGCTGCTGCTGTGGTTGTTGTTGGTGCTGCGTATAGTCTACTGTGGCGGGCTTTAGCGTTTCAAAGCTCGACCCAAACTCGAGCAGCGTATTGGAGGTGTTGTCTTTAATGGCGTTCAGGTGATTAAGCTTGTCATTTTCGTTTACCATGGTTGGATTGTTGTTGTTGAGAGTTGCACCGTGCTGTTGTTGCTGTTGCTGCTGCAGATGATGATTGTGTTGCGATTGTTGCTGAAGTTGCTGCTGCTGTTGTTGATGCGATTGGGCACAGTTGAGCCCGGCAGTAAGAGGACTGTGCGCGTTGTTGTTGTACAGATCAAGTGTGGCATCGAACAGAAACCGATCCGCACTCTGCACCGTTGTGTAAGGGCTGTGCGTGTCGATGAGTTCATTTTTCAGAATAAAATCGTCATCGTCGGCGGTGACAAGTGTTCCGAGCGGGTTGATAACGTTCACTGTCGACACCGAGTTTCCTACAGTTAGTGGAGAAGGTACAGATGAGGGAGAGGAGGAAGGTGTCGTCGTCATGAGAGTTGCTGCAATCAGGGGATTCCCTTTGCTACCGAAGGTGGTGGTTGTGGTACTGTTTAGGGAAGGCAGATTAGTGCCTGTGGATGTGGCCACCGCTGCTGGAGTCGTTTTGTTCTGCGCTCTAGATTGTCGTGGTTTGGGTCCGGGCTTAGAACGTCCGTTCTTCGTGGTTTGTTGGGCGTTGGAGTTCGGTCGTGAAGAAGTGGTAGATACTGCAGGTCCGGGAATGTAATCGGATTTGGATATTTGCTCTCCAGTACCGGGCAATTCTGAGGGTGATTCGAGCAGGAAGGTAGTCGTTTCCGTGGGCGAAAGCTTACAATAACCGGGAGGAAGAAGGTTGCCAGAGTCTTGCTTGGAGTAGCTATCCATTGGTGAGCCGGAACTGGAGGAAACCGATTTCAAACACTCGGAGTACTTAATTTCTCCCTGGCCCGTTTGGTCCTGTTCCAGATAGTTTAGTTCGTTAAGATATTTGCCGGTGCCAACACTACCACCGCTTCCGGTTATGGTCGACAGTGAGGGAAGCGGTTGATAGCCCTTCTGGTGAACGCAGGTGGGACCGTGCGCTTGCAATACCTCCACCAGCTTCCGGTACTCCGTTTCCAGCTTGCTGACCTGCGACTTTAATTCCTTGTTCTGTGCGTCGAGTGTTTCCGATTCGTTGATAAGATTAACCGTGCGTTCGCGCTTCTTCATGCGACACTTGGTAGCGGCGATTTTGTTCCGTTCGCGGCGTCGCCGTCGCCGGTCCTCGTCTTCTGGTGTTAGCTGTTAGTGGGAAGAAAGGATGGGAGGAGAATATTGTACATTTACTCCTATAATACTTAGACTGTGGTCATTTCTGTTTCCAAACCGCTCCCGGCAGTACTTACCGCAACAGTCGAGCGAGGACTCGCCTTCGATTCCATGTCATCTTCACTCGTCTCCCGGTGATCGGTCATGGAGGGGTCACGTCGGCGTGCTACCTTTGCCTTCGGCGTGCTGGATTCGTTTCCATCGCTCGAATCTCCACCGCTGTGCTTGCGCTTACTCTGAATCAGCAGTTTCACACCTTCCTTGATCAGTTGCGAACATGTCTGTAGAGTGGAAGCAGAAGAGCACACAAACATATCAGTAAAGGTCAGCAGGTGAGACTTACACAACACCGTCTCCTAATGACTATCATGTGTGCAACATGCTGATTCTATTTATCGCTCTTGCGTTTCGAATACAATTTTGTTTAAGATTCGTTTGTGAACAGAATCATACAAAGAAAGTACGACACACGAGATCGTGCATGTCGTTTCCGTCTGGTTACTAGAGGCATTTTGAAAATGATCTCCTTGGTCAGACCTGCGTATTATTCTGATGCAAACGTAAAGAGCGGAGTGGTCAAGGAAAAACCAACTGTCACTGCTTTGCTCTGTAAAATGTGAAAAATTGGAATTAAATTTCGTGTCGTTTCTGGTTCATAAAATGAAATCGTGAGACGGTAAAGTCCGCCATTCATCTCTCCTAAAGTGACGATCGAGTACGGAGATCGCATTGCTAGTTTGAACGTACTGAACAGCGATGCGTTTAAAAGTAACAATATGAATTAATTAAAGGCGCCATATTTCGTATGAATAACGCACCTACCGATCCAATGCCGGTTAAAAATTAATTTGACAAACAGAAGCAGAAGCAGTGAATCATATTGCTGCTGCTGAAGAAGCACACGCACTGCCATGCTCGAACACAACTGCAAGCTAAAAACTAGTTTTGAGAATAATGCGGTAAAGCTGCCATAATCATAATTCAACGCCGAAACGTGGCCCGAAAGTCGTGAAACATAATTGAACCAGCAGGGCTGCGTAAATGCTCTCAGGGTTGGGTGACTTATTTGCCCGCATTATTTATTTCGCAGCGAACATCCTTTTCGTTCCTTCTTTGCCTTTAGCTTTCGGGACGGTGAGGCATGAAAAATGCTTTCGCCATTTCGGGACGAATCTCATGTCGTTATCTTCACGCTATCTTGAATTGCTGTGTGCTTCTCTGCTTATTGAAGTTCGTATGCAATTCGAAAGTTTTCTTCTTCGCGATTATAACAATCCGTAAACTTTGCGGGTGTAAAGTACTCCGAAGTAGAAAGGAGTAATGGAAAACCTCCTCCTGCTGCCTTATGTGGTGCGAAGATCAAGATCGAAGATCGCATTTTCCAGCACGTTGATACTGCCCACAGACCCGAAACGTTATGCCAAACCAGCGAAGCGCACGAAATGCTTTCAAAATCACGCTCGCATGTGGCATTTGTCGTCTCGCGCAGTGTGTGAGATCGTTCGCCTTTTGCTGGGAGGAAGATGCCGGAGATCGGGAATGAAATTGGACCCCGAGAAGGTGGGAGCATTTCGCGTGCTGCTTGTGCGCGGAATCGAATTGTTCTTTTCTTCTTTACTTGATATTTTTGTATGCAAATGTGTGCGGGCCCGGGTGAGTGCGAACGTGCCTGGGGTTGACGATTGGTTCGGTGTGCCACGCAATGATGATGGGATGGGCCGAGTGTGGGGCGCGTAGGGTCCGAAATGTTGGCTTGTCGTACGTATTGTCGCACTGTGGGCGTCGAATTTGGTTTGGGTCGAAATGTTTGCGGTCGTCTCATCAATCAGCATTTCGTGGCGCAAAGTGCGACCGAAGGGTCGGTATGGGGGAGAGTGCGTGAGGAGAAGTTGATCGAGAAGTTGAAATGCAAACAGCTCGCGGATGATTGACCTCGGTGAGGGATTGTTCCGAATAGTGCGATCTTGCACTGTGGCCGGAAGCAGAAGCTGCGAAAAGCACTTTTGAGTTGCGAGATTGCGAAAGAATGCAAGAAAGCGGCCTCGACGAAGCATTGACGTCTTGGAATTCCCATTTGAAATTTTCTTTCTAAAACAATACCAAACGAACGTTATTGTGTGCGTAACAACTTAACACACGAATCTTCGTCAGGATATCAAATGGGTATCAAAATGCCAACACGAGGACACGAGGATCCATCGGCGAAGGTTAACGCTATTTGAATATCAAAATATGCTAAAATGCTAAACGCGCGCTTGATTAATCGAAGGCCCGTTGGGGTCGTCACTACCAATATTCGTAATTATTGTCATTAGTGATTGAATGGAGAACAAATTGATCGCTTCCTACCGGGTGTCAGCGCTTGATTGGAGGCTATTCAGGAGGGAGTTGCGAAAAAAGGAATACAAGGAAGTAAAGACTAGCTAGCGAGGAGACGCAGAGTGTCGGAATTTGAGGTTAGAACGGGGCAGTTCTATTCAATGGGACAGCAATTAGAGAAATCAATCTTTCCATAATTGACTTCAACAATGGTTGAAGTGACTTCAATACAGACATTAAAGACGTGTCCACGGGTGGGGTATTTGATAACGGCGCTAGTCCCACACGACAGGACCGCAACCATATCCCATACGGATCGTTCCCTCGTAGCAAGGGGACTGACAATCCGTCTACGTGGTAAAATATGGCTAGTAAATCAGAAATGGCAGACATGACATAGTAGTAGGTCCATACGCCAAACTAGCACAAAAAGAAGACACACCTACAGGTGGGCTATTTGAACTCCAAAAGAGTGATCCCAACAAGGAGACCTCATGAAGCCAAACGTAAGCACAAAGTTGATCTCTACACAGGTTGCAGGATCTTGCAGCCTCTGTTAGTAACTTCAAGTCGTGCCAAGATACACGTATTCAATAACATCTCCATGTAATGTGTGTATTACAACCAGCAAAAGAATGTTACCATCTACAACGACCGATGGAGCGAGGAACCTCAATTTCTATATTTGCTGAAAAAGTAATCGGCAAACAGTTCCACTCTCTTCCAAACACTCTCTCGCAAACACATGTATTTTTGTGGGTCGTTACTGTGGCATTGTTTGCACTATTGTGGTTGGACTCTCCAAAAGAGGAAAGCTTCGCTCGATGGTTGGGCTGTTCCACAACTGGTCGCCACGTTTGGTTGTTGGTGTGTGTGTGTGTGTGTGTTTAAAATTATTTGCACTTCGCAAAAAATCCTTCCACTTCCAGCACTAGCGAGAGAGGTGTGAAAGGAGCAGGACAGATGGATGGTTTGTTTTGTTTCGCAGTTCATTTACCTGTTGTACGCTCGGCGTCTTGCCGGTGTGAAGGTGAAGTTGTTGCTGCTGGGATTGATGTTGTTGGCTGGCTGGAGAGTCCAATGGAGAGTCGGAGCTGTTGGAATGGCTGTCGTTCAGTGATGTCTGCTGGGAAGGAGTAAAAGATGAGGGAAGGGAACATTAATTCAATTTTAGAAGAGTTTTTTTTTGGATTATGGGTTATTTGATTAACGCCCTGCTGCATAGTGATGATCGCAGGATGTTTTGGAATGAAATTTCATGAAATATTTCACGAAAGGATTCAGTTAAAGGTTTGACACCCTTGCATTTTGATTTGTTTGAATGTACGGTGGGTTCTCTTGTATTATGCACCTGTTATTCGGTGTTTATCACATTAAAATTGTATTTCAGTATGTTTCTTGTTTTTTTTCCATTTTTTCAATTTTCTATTGCTATTCGCACGCCTCTCTCTTTCGATCAGCCTCACTGCTAGAATAAAGAAGCCTCACATTACTTCACCCCACAAGTTTCTAACCCATAATTGTAACCCACTCCCAACTGGGAAAACACAATACGCCAATACATTTCACGACATATTCTATGGTAATGAGGGTTACGCTGACGGTGTGCGTGCAAGAAATAATTAATCAACGGTCATTTTCAATGTGCTTTTGTTTAACGCGCCGCGTATGTATGTTGCCTTTGCCTCGCGCCTTTCGGCCTGTCATTCGAACTGAGTGGTTTGAGGTGAGGTGCAGCTTATCTAAAGTAACGCATCTTTAATTTTAGCAAACAAAAACAGTAAATAAATAAAACGAAGCAAAGCAAATCATACCACCCCGGGGCTGGGACTGGAACGGAAGCCTGGTTTTGTAGGTTGATGTATTGAAGCTGCCACTGATACGGTGATAAATAGGAGGTGGCTTTCCACCGGCGGTGGAAGGTACCCGGTAAAGGAATTTCCTTTCGGTTCGTTGACACTGCGGCTCCACTGAAGTCGCGGTCCGAAAAGTGATGGGTGTGCCCCGGGTCGTTATCAGTTCGTACGAATCGGGCTTGTTTAACTGCGACCAACTGAGCCAATCGGCTCTTCCGGGCCGGATATGCTCGCCGGAACGGAAATGGGCCGCCTTTTTGGGAAATCTATCATCCGAGCCGTGGATCGATGGCCGATCGGTTGGCGGGCCGGGTTGGTAAGTTGTGGTACATAAATTAATGCTACATTCAACCTTGTCGGGCTGTCAAACACGCTTTCCACCTTTGGGCTGGTCGTTGGCGATATTAATGATATGCTCTCTCGTGTTTTCTCTGCAGCAATATTAGTTTTCGTGCTCCAAGTGCGATTACCACAGGAATGTGGAACATAGTTCACCGTCTAGTAAGTTTGGTAGTGATTGAAAGATTTCTTTGCTATCTCTCCATCACATCCGTCTTTAATTTTTCCAGCAGAAATCCGGTGATTAAGAAGAAAGATGTTCCGCAACAGGAAGGAAGGTTGATTGTTAAAAGCTATTTACGTACAACAATATATGGCGGTGTGTTGCGGAGGTATGTTGCACGCGTGTTTGACAGTACACGTAAGGGTGTGGAGGAAAGCTACTCAGGCCGGGAGCTCACGCTCATTTGGAACTTCACGTACAGAACGATGCAACGCGCCGGAATCGCTGAAGGATTGTGCTGTCGTAGTCATTGTCATTGCGAGCTAGCGAAAAATTGTCGTCAGACACGCGGGGCATGACACAGAGGTGTGAAAAAATCTAACCTAACCCAATCCCGCACAAAACACACACGACACTGGCTGTTCGTGTTCCCCCAATCAACGCAAAAAAGTAAGGTTAGGATGGTAATAAAATCTATTACAACATTGTTTCAAACAAGTCCCCCGCACGGAAGCGTGTCCCAGGGGAGAAACGGGTGGAGGGTTTATTTCGTTTGATGGCGGCGCCATGACTGGAACTAAGCGCGTTTTTGTTCCTCCATTTTCATTCCAAACGGGAACCGGACCTTTAGTTCGCGCTGTCGGCGACAGAAGTTATCGAAGGGCATGGTATGGGCGGTTACGCCTGCTGTTGCCGTTCTGTACGGTGCTTTCCCGCGTAGGTATTTCTAGCGAAAGAATGGCGATAACGATAGGGCAGTAGGGTTGGGCCCGCGTGTAATTGGAATTACAGTATGGAGTAGTAGCACCTGCACCGGTGTAAGGTGTAAGACGTACTTGGGTATGTACTTCAAACGGTTGGAGGTCGCACCATTGAAAGGGTCAGGGTTGCTTCTATGATTATTTTGTCCGTTTTGTTATTGCAGTTCTCTTTCTCTCTCTCTCTACTTTGTTGCTGGTTGTTTTTTTTTTGGGAATTAGTTCGAACACGCACTCACATTAGAAAGGGTTCGTGTCTTCGGTAAGAACACTATGGCGCTTGCTACCCACGAGAAATGGCAGGTGGCAACTGTAGAACCTCACGTCTATTAGGAGATCTACGGTTTGGTAGGAACTGTTGCATGTACCACGCGATTACGCGCGTGTAGGAAGATTTATGAACTCCACCTCACATTCCCCACCGCAGTTACTGCGCCTGTCACGATCGAACGTAGTTCTCACTCGCAACCTGTGTGGGTGTTTGGTTTTTAAGGTTCAAAGTCGTCGGAAATAGGTCCACGGTGGAGCCGTACGTATAATGGATACGCTGATGGGCTATAACCATCATGGTCGCGGCAATTTCCTTTGAGCTTCATCAAGATCTAAGCCCCAGAGTGACCCGCTCAATAGAACTCTAATGCCTTTGCACAGCGAAGCAAGCGTTCTAAGGCGCAAGATGTTGTGTGATTAGTGTACCCAGCATGTGTCACTCCATATGGGAGAAAAGATTACAGAAGTCTGGACGTTGATTGTGATTTATTTGGGCTCGTCTTGCTAGGTCATTTCTGTTTTCATTCTTAATTTTAAAACCTCACAGAATGTCTCTTTTGCCTATTGTTAAATTCACAGCATCGTGGTGTCTGTGGTGGCGCCTTCAAAGTCGCTTTCGGCTAGACTTTGAACGAAATTCCAACCTTTACCCACAGACCTTTGAAATGCTCTGGATTTAATCAGCTGTGGTATGATTGTTGCGGCACATACATGGTGACATACCGCACAATGGTAGTCGCTGTCGGAAGGGGACCAATGTACTGTCACTACTGTGCTGCCTCCACCGTGATGTAGTAAATTAGATTTTATTCGTTGAGTGATTTTTATCGGTATTTGATTGAATTACCGAGGACCGCACCGAAACCGCCAAGAATAACAAAGATTGTAGAAAGCTAGCGTACCGTCTAGGCGGACACATGCACACAATGGGAGTTCTCCTTGGGGTCACGAATGCACTACATTGTAGTGGCGTCGAGATAGAAGAAATGAACGTTAGCTAGTCGTGTAGATGGAATTCATTGCGGAGGTGTATTTAAGATGTTATCACTGACATTTCCTGCGTTGTGTAGCACGGGTATGCAAATGAGTTTCTTCGTGGCGTATAAAACCAATGTCCCATTAACTCATAGTGTACATAACCTAACACTGCAAGATGGGAAAACACTCTTTATAGAGGTGTGAGGCGATACCAAAGGGTGCGGGAGTTTATTAAATAAATAATAACTGAATAACTGAACTGAATAAACTGATAGTTTATGTAGTAAAAAATAGTGGAATCTCGTATAAGACTTTGTGAACTTAGACATAGTTGAATATGAAATGTTACGGATAGAAATTCTGAGTAATTCGCATTTGGGCAACAAATTGTTGGAGCAATGGGAAAGGAAGTTGAAACCATTGAGCTCACCTGTGAGTTGTTCACTGGGTATGAGTACTCGAGCGGATTTGTCATGGCCATAAGCGAGTTCAGGATCTCTGGCGTCCTGGGTGTGCCACCGTCCATGATAAGGAGCGATGGCACGGTGAGGCTGAGGTTTGTGCTGAACATGCTGTTGTGTTTTGTGGAGTGTCGATGCTTAACAGCGCTGATGCGCTGAAGGTGTTGTTGCTCTTAGCAACTCCCGGCTAGCGTAGAGCCGTAGGATGACTAAATGACGGGCCGAATTTGATTCTCCCGGAAGTTTAAGATGCGTTTTGCTTCGTTTGACGCAGTTCGTATATCGGTTGTATATTTTGTTGAGTAACTTTTCTCAATGCGTTGTTTTTGTAACGCTCACTAAAACAAGTCGTTTGTTCGATCGTTCGTATATTATGTTTAACGTGGCACTTTGACTTCGTTGCAACCAACCAAATGATTCGTTACAGAACAAACACAAAACAAAAACAAAAATTGTAAGGCTCACGGACCGTTACTAAAATAAAGCAAAACAAAGCACACAAAATTAACAGAATAAATTTAATCACAGATATTACGAATACACTCCTTTGCGAATACACTTTTCACCGGTATGTTTGCCGCAACGGACAGCTCTTTGCTCTTGGCGCTGTTTACTTCTGCACTTGGAGGACGCTCCCACTCGCACACAGCGTCAAATGGTTCGATTTCGGAAAGAGGCACGTGTTTGTAAGCGTTTGCAGTACACTGGTATCGTTTGTGTGTGGTTTTGCAATTGTTTGGTTAGTTTTGTGCAACTGCGCTTAAATGGTGATGTGTTGGTGTGAAAGGATGCTGCCAGGAGCACAAAATATAAGTATCGTGTGTTGATGCTTCCGCTTAGTATACGGGTTTGTTTTAAATAGACTTGTATTGTATGGTTAAATATGATTGATTGTACGTTTTGTATATGAAAGTATTGTTTGCTGTACATTAACTTAAATCACAATATGCTTGCTGCTCAGCACCAGCCGTTACTGACTGAAAGACTGATTTGCTTTTCACGATAGCTCTCGGAGCTCGGAAAACGATTAACTGTCGTTTGAACACGATCGATCTTAACGATCGCATGAATTGTACGATGAAACAGCACTCTTGTGTGTTTTGTCACAGACTAGCGATTGGCACAGAATATTTCACATCCCAGTCGATGCGCGTTGCTTAGCGGCACCACTGTTCTGATTTTGTGGGTCGAAATCTTTGCAAACAAATAGTTTTTGCCCGAACCAGAATGTTTCCTCCGGCGAATATGGAAAGGCACTAGTTAATCGTTCACAAAAGTCTCAAGGCGATGGTCGTGGCTGCACTCCTGTGCACTTTCGTTGCTGCTGTGCCGTAGGATTGATTGATTGATTTATGCACTTGTTGTTTGGTCGCGGTTGCAGGAGTGTCCGTGAGTGTCCAGCCGGCCCACGAATCCGGAAGCTTATCTGCAAATGGGGGAATGGAAGCAAACGAAAAAACTCGGTTAATGATAATTACCAACCGGCATTGAAGCGGTATTGTGGGTCTTTTGATGTACTGTGGTACGAGCGATAATTAATTTGACTTCGGTTAGCCTGAGTTGGGTTAAGCAGCGGGAGGAGCGAACCAAAAAAAAAAAAACCGTGTGTGTGCGAAATAACAACATGCGTCCAAAGCCGCATCTCCATCGGACATTGAGGATGCGAACTCTCGGAGGCGTTGGGGCAGAACGCCCTCTCAGCGATTGTGAGACTAGCAGGTTCAGGTTGGTTGGCGTGCCGTTGTTTGTTGGAGGTCATACAATAGATTCTAGTAAAGCTTGGGACGAGCCTCACCCACTCATACTGGAACCGTAGCAGGCAACCTCACGGCGAGGATTGAAATGAGCTATGGGCTTCCAAAGTGGACTTACCCCACACCCCGGCAATGTGCCAGTAGTGACCGGAATGGATCTCGTTCTTCCATAAACGTAATGTCAAGTCATTATTCTCTATGTTTGCCTCACCCTAGACAGCGAGAACAAGATATAAGCTATCCGTTTTTTAATAGCCCAATTCATGCAGATTTAACCATTCATTTCCTTCCCATTGGATTTCGCTTCCTTCAGGAACTGATTTGAAGTAAACAGACAAAGTGGGGGAAAAAAATTGCACAAAAACATCGCACCCACCACGAGCTCAGGGAGCGTTCTGAACCGGTCTCGTGGTGGTAATTCTCCATTATTCCCGTCGCCGAAGCCCGAGTGAGCAACGCTATCGAACCGTTCGGTACGAGATTGAGGTTAACTCCCTGGGAGCCCCAATCCCAACGCCCCCATGTTCCGGACGGGCCATGTTTGGCACAAACAAAACAATCCGAACGGTCGACGACTGTCAGAGCGGTGTACTACTTTGCACCAAAAGTGTCGACCTCTAGGCGGAGACAAACAGTAACAGTTTCCCAGGTGGTGTGTTGATTCGGGCTAGAAGGCGAGCGTAGGTTCTCGTGCGTCTTGTGACAGATGGTCATAGCGTAATGTACCATACCGGGGTCAAATAAATCAAACAGAGAGAAAGAGAGAGACAGAGAGAGAGAGAGAGAGAGAAAGTGAAAGAGAAAGATAGCTTCTATATCTAGCAAGATGATTGTTCCAAGCTTATTAACAGTTTAATTTCAATGAAATTTTACCATTGTATAGAGGGTTTAGAGCACCTGGGGTGCAAGCTGAGCAAGTGTAACTTTCGCCGCCATATGTTCAGGTAGAACTCGGACAACATCCTCTCCTCCAAACTCGATTTAGCTGAGCTCCATTTCTTCGTTTGTATGATTTGGAGTACAAAAAAAACCGTGATAATCGGCTGTTTATACGAGTCCTCGTGTTTGGATGATTAATTATACGTGTCGACTGCTTGACGTTGAGCTGATATTGAACAGGTAACTGTTGTGGGATAGAAACGATCTGGAAGTGATCTATCTTGACGTTGAAACGTGGCTTCGTGTAAACTTTCCAAGCAGTTGTGAACGTGTTACAATTTAGAATTTGTTTCATACGAGATCTCGCTCGTTTTAACCGCACGTGTCGTTTGTCAAAAGTGTGTACATTTTACATCAAGAAGATTGCTTACTACTAGCTAATGTATCACTGACATTGGGTTGCCTAATTGAGTTAATATGATTATAATCGAAGCAAATAGAGGCGAACGGTTCATTTTATCATTGCGCATAATTTGTCTTCCAAAACACGCATTGTCTTTCGCTGTCCACCTTTTCAAACAATGCAAGTCCTGTGCCTATTCCTTGCTGTTCCACTTTCCATTCGCTGCATTCATTGCACTTGCGTTTCGTGTTTGCATCGGAAGCATCGGCAGTAAAAAAAATCGGAAGAAAGAGCAGCGACCAAAATCTTCGATAAGCGACCGAAAGTGTCCCCGTCGTATGAATGGCCATTGTGTTGCACTTGTGTTGCTCCGTCCCAAAACGGGTAGAGTAAAGGGCCCCGCTGTTGTGTGGAAGGATCGCGGATTTAATTTATTGTCCCGTTGACTCCATACGCGTCGGATCAGGGACAGTGTGTGTAGGCGCGTGTGGCGAATTTGCGCAAAACGAACGCCGGAATGTAATTTACGCAACGCGCATTCTTACGGCGCTTCGGGGCGTGTGGCGTTTGATGCATCTGCACGGTGGTGGTGGGGAGGGGGCGAAGCAAGTGTGGCAAGGTAAAAGATATTAACGGTGAGTTAGTATTTCGAGATACAATAAAGATTAACGAAGAAAAAAACGACTAAAAATAAATGAAATTTCATTTACCACGTGTTGTTGGTTTATTTGTTTTACGTACAGTGCATTACGAAAAACAGCACCAGAAGATAATTTAGTAAATCATTCGTTTTGTGCTTATAAATAACAGCGAAATATGTTGTTTAGCCGATGATGGAACAGTCTATTCTTCGCTAACACGCAACCAAAAAAGTAACTCTAATGTACGTCAAGCGAAATGAAAGTGCACTCGAGCGAATGGAAGGTGGTTAGCCATTTGAAATTTATAAATAAAATCCGTTACAGAGCCAAGCAGACAGCGTTGGGGTTGGATTGGGTAGGAAACGGGGGAAACCGAAAGGAGTGGTGTGTTGTAAAGTGCTTTTGGTGGTTTACAAAACCTTACAGACCGCTTGTCATATGACCCGCATCCGACGCGTACAATGGCATACGCAAATGATGTCGAACAACAACAGCGCCAAACATTCATTCACACTTCCGTGTTTTGTGTGATTATATTTCTTTGTACCTGTTGTGTTTGTGTGCAGTGTCCGTTAAGAACAGCCACCAGTAGAATTCGTCCGTTTAAAATGAATTTGCCGGTCTTCTGGACAAATGGTCTTTAGAACTGCTGGGCCACACCTGTGTTTTTACAGCTTGGAGCACATTTTATCTATGCCGTAGCATGCATGAAGTGAGAGCTTCTTCTTCGCACAAGAAGAGCCTTCATTTGCATCCATTCGCCGGTGGTCCCCACTTGTTCGTCGAATAGAGTACGTGAAGGCGTTATGCAAATTCCGATATAATGCAGTTTTTATTGCGCCAGAAAATGTGTGTATGTGCAGGCACATTCGGATGGCAGCGTATCGCATCTCGTACCTACGTCTTGTACGAATATTTTGTCCGCACCCGGCGCATTGTGGTGGCGTCTTCAGGCTCTCGCTAGAAAACGCCAAGACGGGTATTGGCGAGGGAATGTATATTTCCATGGCAACTCCAATAAAGACTCCAATAGCACATCGACGACGACGCATTGTCGCGTGAGCTGGATGTTGATGGGTATCATAATTTAGATTGTAAAACGTGGCACACGTTCGGAACACACTCTGTTCCTGACGCCACATTTGTTTTTCCCCTTTGTTTGGCTGACTTTTCCAACGAAAAAGTGGGGACATTTTTTATCCGTATTTTGTTTTAGTAGCAGAGATAGGGGTTTACGATTATTTCTTAGGGTTTTTATAGTTTCCTTCGCATAGCGTTTCAAATGTGAAGTTTGATGGGAAGTACTCCCATTACGTGGAACAGCTTCCTGAAAACATGGCTATGTTCGAAATCTTCGCTATTATTATGACATTTCCTCGGGAACTCTCCGCTAGCGACCAAGACGCACAAGGAAATAACAAATATTTCTTCAATATATGGCTGTGCTTTCAATGACATGTTAACTCCTGCTTATTAGTTTTTGTCTCCAAGCGTTACGGCATATTGATACTTCCACGCCAGAGTGACATCTTCAAATAGGTTCCCAATTTCCAAAGGGGCTTTTGTGCGCCTTTTTTTGTGGTCTTCAAGAGGCATGACATTGAAAATTTGTCTAGAAACAAAACCCCTATGTAACAGCGCCGTTTGCTCCACCAATTAGCAAGACAAAAAGCTGCTGCCAAATAAAGTAGCCAATAGCCGACAGACGAACTGACATAAGATATTCCACCGTAAGGCATGCCGTTGTCGTTGCGAAATGCTTGCTTGTTAATCGGCCTGACCGAGCAGGTTAATTATTCCATGTGTCAACCGAAGGACAGCTCGGATCATCCTGGGGTCCTGATGCAATTCTACTTCAATACGCTTATTTCAACACTTAAATTAAAGATAAATCAGCCATTAGCTCCAAAGACCATCATCGGAAGGTGTCAATGTGTCGTGTGTGGATGTATCTCGATAACGTTTTTATGACGACACGATAACTTGGCAGAAGTTCGGCCGATGTTAAGTAGCAGTTCGAGAGACCCTCGCGATCAGGAATACGCAAATGCAATTGTTTTTTTTTTTTGCCTCGTCCACCACCCGGTTAAGGTTGGCCATCTTCCGTGATTGCCTTTTTAAGATTGCAATCGGTGACTCGTGCCAAGTTCGAATTTATGATCCGATCGATGAACAATGTCTAGCACAGTGGCAACCGGAATAGGCTACCAGACAAACCAGCTAGCTGGGGTACGGTCTTGATTGGATCCTTAAGACGTGTGACATGTTGACCATCCGGGGATGCCACTTGTTAGCTACCGAAATGAACGTGGCGACGACGGTTGTGGGAAACACATTGCCGTCGAACATTGGTCGCTGATGTCAACAGTAGAAACGTGTTTACAGACCAACTTTTTGGCAAAGGCGAGCCGTTCAGGCGGTATCTTTTGTACAGCCGTGGTCAATGCTTCTTCGGACACGTTTTTGGTATTGAATGGCAGGAAGACGTTTGAGTGCGATATGTTGCTAGCGGAGTTGGATGGTCTCCACTCTCTCTGCCCGCCGGTGGAGAACCATTGAAGAACCGTCCACTTGGCTACCGTTCTCCGTGGATAGCATCGACGAGGACCCTACGCGGTAGCAATAATGGTTTGGCCATTTCGGGGGAGGGATGTATGCTCCCCCCGGTGGAAGATTTCAAGCCGCCATGACGGTGGCGGAGCTTACCGTTCGACAAAAAAAAAAAACGCGTGGCAATTTAAAAAGGCCAATATCTCATCTTTTTATGCGGTCGTAAAACGAACTATCAAGCTGAGCATCGAGTGGTTGTGACTTTTTTTTGTTGTTATTCTTCTTCGTTTTGCCGTACTGCTGCAAGAGCAGCAACGGTGTGGCTTTTTCGGAGCTTGATCCGACGTCTTTTATGCGGCTTGGTGTGTGGTGGTGGTCATATTCGCTGCTACTTTTGGACGGTAGGACGCAGTCGTAAGGTATGGGTCATAAAATCTTCCAGCCTGTCAAGGTGACTGGAGGACTTTTGACCTGTCCCTCCAACCTCGGCCTTTCCAACCAATTCCTCAAGAGACTCTTGCGCATGTATATGCGCGTGCTTTGGGGGGAGGTAAACTGAAAAAGGCACATGTTTATATTTAAAATTATCACCAGTCTAAAAATCAGGTGTACGGAGCAGTTTTTGAAACTTTTAATTTTGAAGTACCGAATTTTTTAAAATGTCATAAGACACCGATCACGTTTCCTTCTGCCACCGGCATAGCTCCCATCCCGGTCCGATCTGATCGGTTGCTTGCCAAATGATTTTCATTCCAAAACAACATTGACGCTTAATGATTGCTATTAATTTTAATCAATATCACCTCTCAACCCATCTTCAGCTCTTGTCATCTTCTGATTTGTGGGTCTGTGTTGTGTGTTTAATTTTTTTTCCTCAGCGAATGTTGTGCATTTCGGGTTAATGTATAACAACACATCATTGGAACGATTGGGACGCAACGGTCAAAGTTGTTGCCGGGTGTTTACTTCATAGCGACTACTCCTTTATGTTCTCGCATTCTGAGGCTCCTCTCACGCACGGTTCAGAAGACTGGGCCGTAATCGGTGAGTGAGGAGTTGAAAAAATGTCCAAAAATCTGCATCCTGTGTCGATCGGTTGATCCATTGCAACAAAACCCCATCACAGCATGCTAATGGCGCCGATTAATCTTCAACCTCCTATGTTCCCTTTTCCTCTTCTTGGGACTGTGTGTGTGTGTGTGTTTTTTTTTTGTCCAACCGAGTATTGATTTCTTCGTTTCGATTCCAGTTTTAGTTTGATTCGTTAATGGGCCCCGGACGATACCCAGATTGGAGCTAGAGTGCATCGAAGTGGATTTTTATGATCATCGATAAAGCCCAAGGAGAGTATCATAATTTCTGATTGACCCTCGAGCTTAGATCGATACTACGTTTCGGTAAGGTGTGGCTGAAAAACTGCATTCATCGGGACAAATTGTTGCTGGTGATCGATTGAACCGTTTAGGTTTAATCGTCGCTTTCCACGAATGCAGATTTTTATATCCGCCAACAGGGGTCTAATAGCGCTCAAAGGTGCTCCAGCTATTTGTGTTTAACGATATGAACTGGAAAGAAAATGCTTGCCAGCGTAAACCTGGCGCCTTGTGCTATGCTCGTTTGGGTCTTACATTTTTCTCGCCGTCTTCATTTATGGCACAGGCCTTGGTTTCCATCTGTATGAATTCAAATTTCACCCGCACCGATCGCGGGATATTCGAGACACGGGTCTTGATTGCTAACGATCGCGTGCAGACACATAAAAATGTTGCCATGATTAATTCTCCGTTTGCTCCGTTCGTCACTTGATTTGCACTGGTTTGATCACGCTAAAATGCATTTAGTTACAGCAACATGAAGGATCCAAACAGGACAAAGTGGTCGTAGCGATGAGTTGTATTCACGTGAGTTAACCGGCGATCGGACGGATTAATTCCATCCGACCGCGTTTGTACACATCGATTATGGCAATGTGTAGAGGTGAGCTTTTACGGCTCGTTCGGTAGATAATCGTAAATAGCGACTAATGGTAGCTGTTATGGGGGATTATGACGAAGAAATAAATATTTAAAAACAAATTTTATTACACCAAGAATCGGTTGTCCAAAATCATAAAACGCTCCAAACAGGACTCGACCAATTGCAGAAGATTTTTTTTGTGTGTCATAACATTCGTCCAAAAATAAGCAACAATAAAGTAACGAAACCGTAACGGATCTTCCTCACGAAGCAAGACACTCATCTGCATGCTCAAAAAATCGAAAATCGATGATAAATGAACTAAAAGCCTGTCCTCGGTAACCGACCCGCGTCTGAGATTCATACTCCGTCACAACGCAAACAAAAATTGCTGGCCAGAGTCGCAACACAATCCAGACGAAATCCAAAACGCACATTCAGTTGATGGAACGACGCCACATCGCCAACCGGGTCTCCAAACATGGTGGAACCAAAGGGAACGGATGCCCGTACCGCTTGCAAGGAGGACACAAAAGAACGGCAAGACGACGACCACGAAAAAGCGTACACCCAAGAAGCTACGCAAACAAGGAAAGTTAAACATCCAAAAATTCGTAAAGCGATTCGTAAAGAGCGATCCATGAGCAAAAAAAAAAAACACGCACAAAAAGTATACGAAAAGTAAAACCATCTCCATCTCGCAGACACAGGCACGGTTTATCTCAGTACGGCCGCGAGGTCGAGATTCAAGATGTAGGGACCTTCTCCCATTTTCGTTCATTTCCGATGCTGGTGCGTTCTGTTTTTTTTTCATCATTGGCGAAGGGAGGAAGACATTTCGGTTTGACCTTGGAGTAGCGGACATCTGGCAGAAAAATGGTACTGCCAGCGAATGGCAGGGTGAGAAAATTCGAACATTGACCGTCATTGACAGAGTGTCGAGAAGATGTCGTAACGACGTCGATGTTACGCGTCGATGTTCGAATCTTCCTGCCGAAAGACCACGCTAGAACAAACAAACAAATGGAACCCCTTTTCCGTTTCGAGCGGCATTGATGCTACGGAGGAGTTTTACGTGTTTGAAGGATCTTGTGCAGTCCGGAAGGATGAGTTAGGTAACGCTAGCCAACTAGAACTGGATGGCGCGCTGGTCGTAAAGTCGTTGGAAGCAAAAGCGAACCTAGGGAAACAGTTTTATTACGATAGTTTGAAAGTTCGACATGAAGACACTCCTCACAAAGAGTTGACACCCTCGATTAGAATCATTTATGATTGCTAGAGATGAGTCACCTTGGCATCTTGAAGAGATCTCCAACTCGTAGATCGGAGTGTTTAGTGTTTTTGTGTTTGATTTTTGAGCATCGATTGTGTTTCCGCACAATTTGCAAACCAAATTTTTTAGTTCATTGACACACCGTCAACGTGGACCGCCACTTTCAACCTGCAGGTTTTCGCGGGGCTACAGGCGGATATTAATGACCGGAGCTGTGGGAGCTACTCCTTAAGATTTCTTCGGATGGAAGCTAAAATGTCCCTCCCCGGCCCGAGACACCATTTATGTCACTCTTAATAACTCGTGACGGGTCGGGCCGGTCAATTGTACCGTCGGATGAGGCTGAGTAGTTCTCGCTCGCTTATGTATCTGCGCTTGATCTGCATCTGAATGGTTTGCCGTCGGTGGCAGCCGATTCTGGGCAGGAAAATATTTGACACTTAAAAATTGCTCTCGACTCGGTTGAACGTTAAACGATGTGCAAAGTTTTCAAGTGCTCAGCACCAGCACAAACGTACCCCGAAATGAGGTGACTCTAAAAGCGACACCAAACGGACCGTGTACAAAACGCACCATTACCACTGTGTGCTGGGGGCCGCCACTTGAAGTGCTGCAGTGTGTGAGACGAGCCACGGAAACACTGATTACGAAAAATATGTCAAACGGAATGGAGGCCTCAGGGCCACATACAGATGGCACGGAGGGAGTATATAGAGTGTACGGTAAATAAATCGAATTGACATCGTAATCTCCCGTGTGTGAGAAACAGGATTTTACCAAAAATGACAAGAAAATGCTTTAAAATAAAACATGGCAAGAATTACTTGTTTGGAAGGTTTTATAAGCACCGGCAGGGAAGCCGTAAAAACATGCTGGAGTGCGCGTGAAGAAGGTGTAAGAATGCGCTATGTTTCAGTGTCAGTACGGCAGTGTCCTCAATCGTGAATATTTAAGCACCGAGATAAGTGTATTTTCTCTGATTTCATTACGGAGCTTTTGGTTCCATTTTTTTTTTTTGGCCAAGTAGCTTACGCACGATGCCGGGGTATCTTATTATGCAAAGTGCGTTCTGTTTTGCAGATGTTTAACACCGGTGTGAAATTCAAAGCAATCAAGATAAACCCGACGAGTGGTCGTCAGGAGGTATCAAAATTCATTAAGAAACACCACACGTAAATGAATCTTTTAAAAGAGCGTTTTGGGAAGAACCGAAAATCCTCGGATAAGAAGGTGTTCGTTTAATTGCATTATCTTAACCGAGCATTAATCTCCCGACAGTGCATCAAGCTCTAGGTAGCAGATTAACACGTTCGCACCTCGGTGAAAATTTACAAGATTCTCCACTGATCGCACTGATCGAACGCCGCACGCTCGAAGGGAGCGGAT
Organism: Anopheles marshallii; assembly: GCF_943734725.1. Classification (NCBI taxonomy): domain Eukaryota; kingdom Metazoa; phylum Arthropoda; class Insecta; order Diptera; family Culicidae; genus Anopheles; species Anopheles marshallii. Next base: position 139,326 of record NC_071326.1, read on the forward strand.
GCATTAACAGCCGGAGACACTCGTTCCGGCGTGTGTGCCTCATCGTGGTGGAATGCAGGCGGCAGGCACGGACGCGTCGCGAGCTAATGAAACAGTAATGAAAGCCGCTAATTATGGCAACATGAGCATGCGATAGTGACGGCGGCGGCACAGTTGACCCAAATACTCGCGCATAAAATTGACTCGCTGCACCCACACGTCCTCGGCGATCGATGCACCGATGAAAGGTTTGTGTCGCTTTACCGGGTGGCCAAGGAAGGTGACGGATGGCTTGTACTTGTCTTCTTCGTCATCTACCGACCCACCAATCGTTTCGGTCGCATAGCGTTTGCATTTTTGCATATGTGTAACGATGGCGGGACAGGCGCGAACGGAAAGAAATTCTTGGAGCTCCACGGTACATTCCAACGATGTCGTTTGGAGGAACTCTTTGCATAGTTTGTAGTTTGGAGTAATTTGGCGAGAGTATTTATAGGAGTAGCGAAACAGATGTTAGAGAGTATGTTTCCCGTGTAAGCGCATCTACCTTGTGCGTATCTTTAATTTACAAGAAATTTCAACGCATTTTTTATTCAGGTGGACAGATTTTGCTATTCATGTCCATGCAACTAAGTTATTGAGATATGTTTTGCTGTAGTTTAGTAGTTTTTTCATGCTACGTAAAAAATCTCTGAGCCTTAAGAACTTCACTAAGCACCGTGCTAGAACGGAGAGATAAACACTGCCAGACGTTACGATCCGAGCTCCTCCGCAGCGTTTGTACTTGTTCCCTAACAGCAGAAAAAAATAAAAACGAAGAACGTCAACAAAGCGGCCTACTCCAAACGGCATACATCAAAGCGATCGTGGCGATCGTCGTGCCGGCAGGCAGTAAAGCGGCGTGCCTCCGTTCAGGGTCACCAACGATTGCCGATGGGTCTAGCTGGTGATGAGAAAATAATCAGCACAAAGTACACCCGCGAGCAGTGTGGTAAAGTGTCGTAAAAGTCTGAGCCTTCGATGGTCGAAACCATTTCGTGAGTTCCGCCCGAGAGAGGAAGTCGTATCGCGCATTTGTTTGTTTGCTTAAGGGAATCATGGTCCGGTTTGGGACTGCGATGTGAGCGGGGAATTCGTTGATTGTCTGAGTACATAGGTTTAAGGAAGTACCACTGCAGAGGGGAAGGGGGGGGGGGGGGGGGGGGGGAGAGGATGTAGGGTAGCATAACCAAACTATATGATTTTTGGTAGGACTTCGTGTGGTACGGGACGACTTTTTGGAAAGTCTAAAATGGCAGCTCACGATCGTGCTCGAGCGCTCGAGTGAGGCGGATGCAAGTGCAACTGCGACAAATCAATTGTGCTGCGACACCGCAACCACGCGACTTGCTTGACTCGCGAGACACAACCAAGTTCGCGTGATCGCTTAGTTGCGCATTTCATTTGAAAAAAAAGGGCGTAATGGTGGTGGCGGTCGGTGGAGATTTATGTACCTTTTGCATCTCCAAAATCTGCCACCCATCTCCGATTCGGGAGGTTGTTTGGATTGGAACCCATTGGGAATGTCTCGAAAGGCCTTTGTGTGTGTTTATTCGCATGAACGGCTTGTGGAGCCTGTATGGTTTGGAACTTTTCGTATGGGAAGCGGCTTTCGAAGGTTAAGGTAAAGAAAAGCTTGAAGCAGTTGGTCAACACTCTACACATTGCCTTGTGCGCCCGCTCGAGTGTCTTATCGTGGAAGAAACGATTCTTTTTATTCTGTTTGTTGGCAAGCCACTAATTGCTCGTGTAAACGATTCTGTTGACATATTAATACAATACATTGAATGGGTTTGAAGAGAGCAATATGAATCCTGAAGGCTGCTTACGGGTCGCCGCAACGACGCAGGTGACTTTGACATTTGACTTTGCCACGCAGTACACGCTGCTCCTGCGGGCGCTCCCCTGTGTCAACTGTCGTCCCTACTGTGTTTGATAGATGAATAGTAGCCGGCTGGCGGCACTCTATGCTTCACCACGCTTCACCATCGCAAACGCTTGGCTCCGTGTTTGGGAGCCCTTGATCCCGGGCGTTGGAAGGGTTTTTAAGCTAATTGTGTTACGTTGGCAGAGCAGGCGAGTGTGCGCGCACTGTTTTATGACTGTTTGATGTGGCGTATTGTGGTGTGCGAGTTGCGGCGAACAGGTTCGCTATAATTCTAGCTTCGATAAAACGCGTAGGCAATTAACCCATAAACCACAGCGGATTAAACACATTAAAGAGGCATCGTTCGCAAGGAATTGCTATTTGATTATCCGTTCGTAAAGTTATAGGGTTTGATTAAAAATCAAATCAATAATCGGTACGTGCTGGTAGGTGTCCTTTATTATGGCAGTAAAGTCTCCCAGCGTTGGTGACGTCCAGCGATGCTATAATTGGACACCGTTAAGCGTTTTTGTTTTTGCTAACGCCGGAAGTGAAGATTCACAAGAAAGTCTTCAGGCTGACGTTAAAGTTATGGATTTTACTGCTCACATTTTATGTTAAATCGTTTGCCTGAAGGTGAATAGAAAAATATGCTTCTTTCGACTAGACATCTCGTCGACGGTTTGCGTACATTTTGCTTGATAATACGCAAACCACGTGTTGCGGTGAACCACGTTTCAAAACCGATATGGAGGAAATTATTTTTAAAATGTTCCGAAGCGTATTGTGGGATTTTTTTTTATTCGCTTACTCGACATTTCCATCTGTGCCAGTCAGTAAACGTTTTGCTTTTACACATGACGGGCAGCTTCCGGGGATTAGAAATGGGGGTTGCGCGGTTGACGTTGTTGTTGGCTGTATTTATTGGTATTGATCGATCGTGAAAAACGATCCGCTATCCGGTTGGTGTAGGTTGAGTCGAAAAGCAAACATTGTATGGTCAGCAGTATGGCCTTCGAGGAGTTGGATATTGGGAAAGAAATTACAAATGGATTTTCAAAGTGTAGCTGTCGCGTGAAAGTTAGTAAACGTTTTGAAGGAATAAAACACATAAGTCACGAACAGTTTTAATAGTTTCCGCATGAAAACGAATCCCTGAAAAGACACACGCTGTCGTTCTGTGACGAAGGTCACAAACACACTTTAAAGATGCTGCTTTTGTTTATTCAGAGAAAAGTCAACAAAACGCAGCATGTGTTGATGTTTTGGGATGCATTGTGAAAGGGAACTTTGCGTTTACCGGTGACCCTGAGGAGATTGATAGTGCTTTTGAGCTAAGAAAATGTTTAACATTTTATTCCTTGTGTAGGTTTCTAGTGTAGGAATAAACATCTCACTGACGTTCTCAAATTCCCGATCTAATGAAATTCCCGATGAAATGGGACAGAGTTTTGATGCCATAAATTTAACAATTAATCAAACCGGAAATATAGAATACATAAGCGTTATGCATGGGGCAGGAGGGCTCGAACTTGATAGGTTCATTAAAAAAGATGACATATTGATTAGAGAGTGATAACATATTTATGGTACTCTTGTACGTTCGTATCGTTAATCTAATAAATAGGTTTTCAACAAAGGTGCCGTGCTAGAATTTGTTAAATAAGGCAATTAAATATCATGTAAATGTATCATGTCTCCGAAAACTTCAAGAAGTCTTAAACTCCGAAACTTTGCTAACGGAGATATCCGGTTCAATTTATTTACCCAAATTTAAGTCCAAAAAATTTACGCTCATCACAAGCATTATTATAGACAGAAAAGTAATTGATGTTGCAAAAAGCGACAAAAACACACACACACACACACACACACACGATGCGCGAAGACATTTCTTCCAGTGTCGCCCAACTGTGGAATATCTCCATTTGCAAGCTGTCAAGGGTCGATCGAATTGTCCGGTGGAGGCGCGCCACATTGTCGCACTTGTCAACAACGCGCCGCACGCACACCATCACAGATGATTGGCGAGCCACAGCTCGCAATGTAGAGCTGAAGCTGTGCCGGTCATATTTGGAGACCTCCCCCTCTCTCCCCCCTCCCCATCTCGTTTGCCGGTGTGAAGGTATTTGTGCTGAAACGCGCGCCCTTCGGATGTGGGAATTTTAATCGAATGTCACATGTTGCGCGTGTTTCTCTTGCCACTCGCCTACCATCACCGTTTCGAACATGGGCACGCTCATCATGGCATGGACGTTCCTTTCTTTCCTATGTGTGTGCTGTTTTTGTTGTTGTTGTTGTCTTCTCTTTTCGCTGTTACGCTACCAGAGCGGTTGTGCCCTCTGGCCCCCTTTTATCGATGGCGGTATCTTTCAAACGTCACGTGCTGCAACGGAGTGGCCCATGGTGACAGTGTGTGTCCGCTGTTGGCGTTTTGCTCTCGCATGAACCGCACCGATTGTCCATCCCGTTTATGTACGCACACGTGTGAGCGGTTGAAGTGTTGAAGCGAAGTTTAAACAGCAAGTGCGATTTCTGTGGAAGCTGTTACTCAATGGATCGCTTTGTGTTGGCGAATGCATTCCGAAGCATCCCAACAGAGTAGGACGGGGATGCGCCTAACCGCATGAGCTCTTAATCCTGGTGAATGGATGCTTTTCATGCTGTTACCCCGGTATGTGTATATCTTTTTTATTGCAACTTTATTTTAACAATTTTCTACTAAGTTGTTTAGATATAATACACCATTTCGTACTTTCACCACAAAACAGCTCTTGTGTAATGCAATTGATATAAAGTAAAACAATACAAATAATACGGGAAACATTCTTTGGATTCATGTCATGGGAAACGGCAATTGAATTGCGATGCACACACACGCACACACACATAATCATCATCCGATGGAGCCGCCTGGTATTGGCAGCAGGGAAAAGAATAGGACCTGGATAAAAAACAAACTTCATCTCAGCCGTTGTTGGCCAGCGCACACCACGCACGCGAAGGGAGGGAGTTATAAATAATCAACAAGCTCTCGTCGAAAGCATTCCACGCTAAGTAGACGTACGGCACAAAAGGCATAACTGCATGAAATATATTGCAACCGCGAGCATGACGGGGGCGCGCCGTGGAAGAAGTGAGACGCGGCGAGCCCCGGCCTGCAGCTGTCATAATTTGCTTAACGTCAATGAGCTCGATTGATGGATCATCGTATGAAGGGGTGGTGTTGTGTTTTTAGCTTCAATCGGCGAAAAAGTTAGGATCGTCTGAGGTGGCAGTGGGAAGCGCTGAGGGTGATAGATTAACCCAATAATGATCTGCAAGGGAGCGATTAGTGAAGGCCATCGGATAAGCAACACTAGCGCCACACAACGGGTAAAACAAATAAATAGTATTTTAGTACTTTTTTGTTGTTGCAACGAATGTTTTGCGTCATCTAGTGTTTTTAAACTGTTGCACTAGATACAATGTGCGCGTTTTTTCTCCATTTGAACGTAGCAATAAGATAAATGCGAAATAAATAGACACAAGATCTATCAATTACGCTTTCCCGTTCGTGCGTGGTGTTTATACGCGTAGGATCCCCAGATCGTGTGTACGATCGTACACCAATGCTCGTCTGGGGGATTTCAGCTGTAGCGCCAGTCGGGGTCAGACCGTTGGATCATGAGCTCCGTTGCGTTGGCGCAGATTAAAATGCGCACAATTCACGCAGTTCAAGTTCACTCATGACTTATGCTACCGGTTGGTACAGTACGCAACATGAAAAGCTTGCAGCGTTTTATATATTGCATTTGCTTATCCTCCTAACGTTTGCCACCGGGTGTAGCACCGGGTTGGGTTACATGAATCTAAAGTCGCTGTAAACATTTAGCGGGCATATCAAGCGGGCATGCATAACGAACGAACTCCCCCCCGCAGGGCGGTGGAAAAAAATAAAATAAACAACCTACACAACAACCGAACACCGAGGGGGAGACCATAAAATAAGTCATTTGCTATGGGTGTTACATTCGTGATTAGAAAACAGGTGTCGGAAGGTTTCGGTGTGCACAGTAACGCACAACCACCATGGTGTGAGTGTGCGAAAGGTTAGAATGTTCCATATCGTAGTGTTAGGCTACTGATGCGATAACACGTGTGTTATGTTCCACTTTCGGCCTCAAATAAATTGGACCAACGTGTTCGGTAAATGGGAATGGATTTTAAATTAAAACACCTATCGCAGAGTGTCCTTACTTGATGTACGATAAATTCCTGCAATTGGCCAATCGGTCTGAATGAAGGGCTATGAATTGAGTTGATTGGAACTCTCCATCCAATTTGGGTCAAGGGTTCTGGATATTACCTGTAAAAAAAACCGAAAAGAGAAATTATGAATTTGCAATAACTTATCACAACTTAAGCGAGTCATTTGACAACATGAGTGTGCTGTAGAAATTAAATAATATAGTTGTAAATGCTATTAATAGAAGCAGTGCCTACTGCAGAGTGGCATTTGTCGACCCAGTGGGTGTGTAAACGATAATACTAATCCCCAAAACACATCGTGAAGAACAGCGTTGACAGGGAACGATCGAGCGAAAGCATTTGTCAACATTCCGTTGACAATTGCTGTCAAAGTGAATTACACAGCCGTTCGTTAGCGGTAGAAAAAGCAACACGACAGTCCGAAAACGCAAATCGCTTGACCTTTTTGCCTCTTGCGTTGATGCACCTTTCGCAGGAATGCACATCGCTGCCTGGTGTGTTTCGAATTGCACAATTGCATCGTTTGTTGCTCAACTGTCAAAAACAATCATTCGGAAAGGCGGCACACACATGAGCTCAGAGTGTAAAGTACGAAATAAATAAAAGGGGCGCATTTACTCGTACGGGTAATTTGGTAGTTATTTGTCAGTAATATGGTACTTCAAAAACCTCTCAGAAAGAAATCAGAAGCAGTTAATTTTGAAGCGTAAGAAGAAACACTTAAATGTTTCTACTTCAAGCCATAGTTGCGATGCTATTCGTCGTTAGTTTTCGGTGTTTTTGTTGCTGTCTTTCTCAGTCAACACAAACATTTTCCCAATTCGTCGACATTTCGGTGAGTTTTCCCGTGCCATGCTCGATCGGTTTCGTTAACTTTCGGGCTGGCATACTGACAAGAATGTTCAAAATTTACTGCAAACACATGTTTGGGATCGATTCTTTTTGTTTCTGCTTCATTCATCTGTGAAACGCTGAGGGATGAAATTTTCTTTTGTGTTGCACAAAAGGGTGGAATGTGTCTGAGAAATATCCAATACACTTCATTCCTAATATGTGTCCCGATTGCAAAGTGTGCAACGGTTTAGAAAATGCTATACAACAGCTGCAACGTCTACAGTACTGTGTAACTGTTTCGCTCCAACTGCATATGACATATCTCCATCGTAAAACGTGTTATAAAATTGTGGAATGAAAAATTGAACCCCACCCCGACACTCGGACAAAATCCTTGAACACCGTGAACATGCGACTAAAACAAATTGTTGCTCGAAACAAAACATGTGCGTAAGATCGGAGCTTTGAAAACCCTGTGACAGCGCGATAGCATCAGCGACATTGCGCACTCCACCAACGCCCGCAGTCGTGCCCGTTTTGACAGTTATTAATTTCTAACCTCATTTTTGGGGAGGGTTTCACTCATCCTAGCGTTCGCACGTGAATATGTACGTGTCGGTTTCGAAAGATCCCATCGGCTTAAATTTATTTGATATTCTCCCCATGCTGTGCATGTGGCCACGGATGCATCCTCAAGCAGGAGCGGCCGCAGTGGCAAACGAAAAGTTCGAAAATGTGTTAATCGACCCTGGCAGGCACGCAAACAGTTAAAGGTTTTATTTCGCATCATGATCATCCACTTGCGCGCTAACTCGGTCGATGGTGCAGGCATCGGGGAAAGAACACCGAACACAGACGATTGCAGTTGTGTGTTAGAGAATTAAGTGCTACAACGTCTCAAAAATCAATATACAACGTGGTACGATGGGGAACGATGGGACGCATCTTCGGGCGGCGTTCTCCACTTTCCCGGTGTTGGTTCGAAAAGCTGTTTCATGTTTTGCAAAAGCAGCAATAAGGTCACATTAATGCTAGAGCAAGCGCAGAAACATAACATGCGTCGTACGGGAAGTGGAGCTAGTGCAGTGGACGTGATAGTTGTTGCTGCTTCAACAACGTTTGACTGTTTATTTTTTTTCACAATTTCGCAGGAAGCTGGTGGGTGCCAAGATCGGTGAAACACTTGAGTTTTTATTATGGCGGAGGCAACATCTTCGCTTTCGGGAAACGGTTTCCTATTTCGCTTCGTGTCAGTTAGGAATGCTCTTTCCGCACACGGAAAAGTGCTTTGATCCATAGCTATGTACTTTCATTTGCCCTAGGTGCTGTCCGATAGATCATTTCGGTTAGAACTATTCGTACGTTGCAACACAAATGCAACACGTAAATTTTGAAGTTGAGTAGCACATCAAACGAAATAGATATAAGGGTTCATTCACTTGGAACAGTGTTCCTGATGAGTGATCACCGTAGCAAAGAGTTGTAGAATTAGTTTGAAGATCGTAGAGTTACCTTGCCTGATCTAATCATGGGTAAAATCTCCGGTTTTCCCGGAAGCTTCAGTGGGTTTGGGAAGTTTACTCCGGTTCAACTTTAGACATTTATTGACGGGAGGATTTTCTAAAATTTAATACAACATTTTAACGACAATTGATCCGAAACTACAAAATCCCCTAAAGAAACTGTTCAAATGTTCGTGATAAAACGCGTGGAAAACTGGCGAAATCCCCGATAGAAACTGCAACAATCCGGATTCGAGCTTTCATTTATCTGGAGCTAACTTTTGAGTAACCCGGAGTCTATTACGGAGTCTAATTCTAAGTAATCCGAAGTCGCTTTCTAAGTAATCCGGTTGTTCGGCTCCGGAGGAGGAGTGGATTCATAAAACCACTTTGGTTTATCGTTACTATACTGATCGTTAGCGATCGTTACGTGCCTTTGTTATCTATCTGATTATTCAGGATGTTTTTCTTAACTTCTAGTATCATAATTCTGCTAACGCCGGATACAATCGACACACAGCACTCTCATAGTAGATGCGCATTAAGAACCTGTTATCGGGCTCAAACTACTCGTCACATCCATCACGGTACGCTGCTGACGAACAAACGCGTTGGAAATCAATCATGCACAATGAAATACTTCACACATGCGTTTACGTCTCGACAAGTAACAAGTTTGTGTATATGCTGTTGCGAATCGCACACTTATCTGCCTTATGTTTCACCATTATCACTCGGAACACGTTCTGAGATGAATCACACCGGTTTCGTGGTTTCGGAGCGATATTTGGATTCGGTTGCCGTTCAGTGGGGTACCGAGGTGTGCAAAGAAATGCACACCCTTATTTAGCACATGCACTTAGCGAACAATTCACCATCTCCCCCTCAGTTCGGGCGGGAATTGCATCCGGGCAGCTGCTGTTCCCATTGCACAAACATTCGTTAGCGTAAGCGTTATCGTGTTCCGATCTTACAACATGCGCCTGTGGCCGGAGGGAGTTTACTTTGTAATGCCGGTTTGAAGCGCGTGTGGATAGGATGTTATCAGTGATGAAAAACGCACCCTCTCTCGACAAGGTGGAACATTGTTTATGGAGAGGGTGGAGCACGTGAGGGGGGACGTGTGGGAAATTACGGTAATGGTGCGTTTCCAAGAAAATGACCAACACCATACAATCGTTGCATATCGGTCGGAGTGCACTATCGGAACTAGTCGGGTGAGGCTAGAAGAAAATGCGCTCAACCTCCATAAAATCGTAAAATGAATGATATATTCTTCGAAGCAGTAGTACACAGTGAACCGTAGCACTGATTTGAGCGGAAAACAAAACGATGTCATTGTTTATGGTTCGATGGGGTGCGGACCCTCTCTTCGACTAATAAAACGAATTGATTTTATTTAGCTCATTTGAATTTTCTAATGCGCCAGTTTTTGGTCCACCAAGTGTCGAATCGGTGTCTTATTGTATCTCTCAAAGAGTTATTTATAACCTTCCTCTTTCCGTTTCCTTTTTCTGTACAGGGGAAGAATTCTAACTCAGCCGTTGTTTGAATTCTTAGGAATCGAAGCCGGGAAATCCAACGTGCTGGAGGATTGGTTTCAGATGAAGGCAAGACACATACCAAAGTGTACAAATACCACGTTCCGAGTAAAATCGTAGACGTACTTGCGCTGGCGTCGACTGTGTTGTTCTTGGAGGCGCCTCGTCCATCATCGTATCTGTCGCGAAGGTAAGTACAGAGACGTGATGAAATTTGATTCCATTACACCGATCCTCTGATCGGTCTGTAAACGTTCGTGGATGGAAGAAGTTAAATACTTGGGGTGTTAGATTGGTTTACATCGTCCTGATAATTGAAGCATTGTTTTCGAAGCTGTAGAAGATGAGGACGCAATTACTGAGCAATTTCTGGTGGACGAAAAGCTACAAGTAACGTCTAAAGGAAAGATCTATGCAAAGGAAAGATCTATGGTGATTAAAAAGTATGTTACACGGAGAAGGAGTTAATTGTACAAATCCATGGTCTTAAGTTTCGGCATTCGGTTTTGTGTACCAAAAGCTAGCAGTTGAATGTCATCTGGTGAGCTGAACTATTAAGTTTAGAAATCCAGATCTCATTAGGTAGCTGGACCTCATAACCTATTAGTTCGCTTAGTTCGCACCAGTTTACTAACACTAGTATCCATTTGACAGTTTTGACAGTAGGAATCTTGTACCGCTTCATATCAGCCACGCTGTAGCAAATGTTTGTGTTGGAATCTGAGCATGAAAGATGCAAATCGGAGAGCAAAATATTGATCCAATTTGAGCACGTGAAGAAAATGATCGTGTCTGTTGCATAAATAGGATAGATCGGGTAAATCCAAACACACTCCATTTAGGATTAAATAGAACGGTTTTATACTAAGCCTCGTTCGAAAGGCAGCATTCCGGTTCTAAAGGTGTGCAATGTGGTTTCCTTCGCACGATGCAAACCATTTTCAAAACAAACATATTGGCCGGCTGTGTAAGCAACACGATCGTCTCACACCCGATTCATTGCTCACTGTGTGCAACGATACAACCGCTGGCGAACGGAAGTGCACGCAAGTACAATTAGGCTGAAGAGTGTGGCGCTCCTCCAGAGCTCAACCCTGTTGACAGTGCAAACAATTCACATACGCAAACTGTTTTGAAACGGGCGAAAGTTTTCTTCGTGTAACAGTTTAGTCCTGTGCTGGTAGACGTGGAGTAGGCGAACTAGAGTGTGTGTGTGGGTTGGATGTAATTGGCGAACGTATTAGGTGAGTAAACATTTTTTTTAATCTGGTGTGCAAGTGGATATTAAAGCCTAGCAGTAGGATGATAGAATTAAAAACTGATCGTCTGAGATTAACAATGATACTGAAATGATTTAGCTACATAAAAATAGAATGTTTAAATTCCAACAGTTTATTAAAACTTTATATTTGGAAAATATACTTTATTCTTAATATCATCCTAGCTGTTAAAAATATTATCCCACTTCCAAAACGATTTAGATAATATCCATTTGGCATTTGGTTCGCTTGTAATCACAGGCATTGCAGGGAGAATTGATTCTCTCCACGATCAACCTTCTCGAACGAGTTCGAACGAGGAAACTGTGCAAATGCCATTTCCATGTGGGGTCGGCACATTTGCCACAGCGACGCTTCCCATGGCATGCTATGGCGCTGGCGACGAGCCGATTCAATTAACTAAATTAAATTAAGCACCGCTTTTTTATTAGCCTCATCCTCCGGTACGCGTCCTTCCGTTTCGGACCCGGGTTTCCTAGTTTCGATCTTTCAGCCCGTTCATTTCCCGTGTGCCGTGTCGGAGATTAGTTGTTTGCTCTCTGTGTGCGCCAACTGTTTTGTTGCGCTTCTTCGTGCTTCGCCATTGTAAGCAAAGCACGAGCATAAACGGCCATCCGGGGTTCCAGTTGAAACAGGAAGGCCATACAGGTGTTTCCTTCACTCCGAGCCCCTCCTCCTGCATCAGTGCTGAGGGTATCATTAAAGAAAAAAAATACCCCAACAACCCTCTCAAGCTGCAGTTTGTTGAACGGCGTGCTAAATGGCGTGCCCCTGTGTCGCCGAATGGCGAGATATAGGTTGGGAAACGGGTCACCCGTCGCACACTATCCCCAAATTCGAGCGAGGTCCGGCACGGATAGGTAGGGGAATCGCGGAGCCTTGAAGACCTAATTTAGAAATAACAATAACGCCATAAAAGTCACACTGACTGAGCACACGGCACATCGTGCTGGCGCCAATATTCTGAACTTTGTTCCGCTTTTCCGTTCTTCGTGCAGCTCCGAACGATGCTTCAACTAACCCTAGCACTAGCGATGGCAAATACGACGCACATGCAAGAGAAATGGCGTGGAGTGTCTTTGGTGTGCAATGGAGGCGCGGTCGCCGATAAAATCCTCCATTCATCAATATTAATTGGGGAAATTTTTGACGACGATTTAAATAAGTAAAGCGCCATCTAGCGGATTTTCGGAAGGGCAACACATTACATAATGCATGGTTAACGATTTCGTTACGCCCCGTTGGGCCCAATAATCAAATCAAAATCAAATTGATCTATTGATGCATTGGAATTGAGTGTGCTGGGTCTCACAGGAAGGGCAGGGTTGAAGTTTGTCAATTACGCCACGGTGGCATGATCGTTTGTGTTTGCCGCTAACTTGACACTGGGCTTGAAACCGATGCTACATCAATGGCGGCTTCATGTCCATTAAACGCATTAAACAGTTCCATCATCAGTTAAGAGTTAAACTATAAAGAAGGTAACGCCCCACAGTGATGGAAGTCGTAAAATGGGGGGAAAAACAGATAACATTTTTTGTGGTAGAAATAGAGTTGTTATGCTAAACGCGCAAAGCAAGGCACTATGTAGCGATGCTATCGCTTGTTGTCTTTTTTTCCACCCCGCTTGGGAAGGTCTTTTTTGGTGCGCGGAGTGGAAAAACAAACTAAATAAAACAACTTGATTGATGCTTCTAGCGTCGTGCGACCTTCAATCGATCAAAGTTTACATTTCACGGCTTTGCGCTTTGTAGCTCATCTTTATCTTTACGCCAATCGGGGGAGAATGCCTCCGTTGGGGGGTTTATCTGTTTCGCTTTAGCTATCATGCAACCGAGCACACTGCGTTCATTCCGTTCGTAATTGGGACAGTAAGATGGCTCCCCTAAACGATCGTTAAACGCGATGCGGCGTATCACTTCCGCCCACTGCGCGCACAGTGTAAATTTAATTTAAACACTTCTCGTTGGTGGGCTCGACTATTCATTAGTACACGGCCCGGGCGATGGAACTCGTCGACAGCATAATGCGATGCGTATGATGCAAGACGACTCGGTGTCGGCGATCAATCGTTTATGATAGCGCTTGGTGAAACAAGGCACCATATAAAGCATCGCGAAATTGAAGTTTATTGATAGATTTGACATTTCGGTGGTAGAAGTAACGTTTGCCAGGGTAAATCAGCGTGAAATGCGCCGGTTTGGTGATACTTTTGTCAATCGTTTGATATTAAGTTCAAGGTGTATGGCCAGTTTGAAGATGTTTTATGTATTTGCTTTAAGATGAGCATAATTATGGCTTAAAATCTGATAAAATAGACCCATAATGGGCTTTCGCGGGAGAATCGTAAATATTTGAATATTTTCCTTCCGTGCTTCTATCGTACGCTGAAAAAAAAATCGCATCAAATAAGTCTCAATAAACAAATCTCAATTTCGGAAAAGAGTTTGCAAACACAGGTGGGTTAAAGCGTTTGCCCACGAATTGCGTATTTACGTACGGATTCGATCGATCGGTTAATCCCATTGCCTCATCATCCTTTGCGCTGTCATCCGTGGGCTTGAGCGATGGTCAGTGCGCGGTGGCTGGGCTACAATAAAATTAAATAATTTATATGCATTTGCGGCCACATACTGCATACAAAGGGTAACATACGCATACTACTGCCCACTTCCAACACACCCACACACGATCGAAGGTGCATAACCAATAGAATATTACGTTCAGCGAGCGGAAGTGGCGCTTTGAAGTAAAGATGAAATCTTTCCAAACTAACCACTCCTAACCAGTTTCAGTACACCGCTGGCGAACTCACTCTCACACTCTCAACAGGTAAATCTGGCGAGTTTATCTCAAAGCTCCGCTTCCCGTCCCATCTAACTCATACTGTGAACGCAGTACTTTTCTTTCCTTTCAACCAAACAAAAACCGTACCCGTTGGTTGCCGAGATTTTCAATGTCAAAGTTAATTACCTCTCGCGGGGGCTGTCAAACTCAAACACACGACGGTTGGAAGAATGGCCCAGGAGGAAACGGGGGAGGAAAAAGGGCACCCGGCAAAAACATGTGGGTACTCTCGTGTGGGTGGGTGCATCGTTCGTTTATTTTAGTGTTAGTTTTTTTTCAATGTGCTACTACCATCGCAGCGCCACAGATTGCCGATAATTATTTGTAAATTTTATATCGTGCCATTTGATGCTAATGATGACGCGCTGACAGTGAGCGATGGGCCAAGACGACAAAACGCTCACGTGCACAACGTGCCCGTGTGAAACCGGATGTGCAGGTATGAAGGAAAGAAAAAAAAGTAAACAACACTCACACACACACACACAAGTGGGTTGTTGGGTTGGGGAGCATCGGCGAAACGCGTGCGCAAAGCGTTAATGATCGTCGCCGCGATTGGAGCGGATCGTTCGAGATCCAGAAAAGATGCGATGGATTTGGACGTTCAACCTGTGTTGTATCGTCTTTGTGCGTTTAACAGTCCCATAAATTTAAGTGTAGTGTGTAATTTTCACCTTGTAATTTAACTACTCGACACTATTATGCCGCATTGTAGCTTCTTCAACTGGCACTCGTTTACAGGTAACGCCATATTTGTAGAAGCGTGAAAATGTGCATCGCCAACATCACACCTGGACTGACAATCTCGCTGCCGTCAGTCAGCAGCGTGTGAATTATTACTGATCATTCTGAGCAACGGCATCTCGTGGTACTCGAGGTCTCGGTCGCCTCCAGATGTCAACAGAAGTGTCTTCTTGCAGGGGATGCGAATAGTTCGCGAGCAAATGGCACTATTGCTAACGATCCCCAAGTTATACAGAGCACCAGTGCAATTGCTTGTTCACTTCTGACTCTTGGATCTGCAAGCTCACTGATCTGCGAGCACAATTGGTGGTATCCGTGCCCTGTGGCGATGACTTGGCGAACTAAGCGAGCGAGCGAGAGGAAGCAGAAACAACGTACACGCCCGTTTCCACTTTGGCACTATTTATGGATGAATTTGATTTATACTTCCCACCGATATTAAGGTCAATGTTGTACGACGGTGTAGCAGCAGCAGTACGCTTACGACAACCACGCGCTCCGTGTGCAATATGCCTTGCGGGGTTTTTTTTCAGTCGCAGCTATAATCCACAAAAATGTAGCACTGTCTTCTAACACCGGTGCTAAATCTTCCAACAAGCTCGCTGTTGCACACGGAATTGGCGTTGTTGGGGACACAATTTTTGGACACACGACAAAACACTCCTCGAGAGACAACGAGAAATGCACCAGATGGCGCCACAAAACTGACGCATGCAACAGCATGTCTTTTGTTTTTTTTTTCTGATTCACGGCCAGCTTTTGTGATTGGATGTGTATGTGTGTGTGTCTGTGTATATTTTAGCCCTCCGCTGCTAGAGCCTTCTTCCTAACGCCTGAGCAGTGTTGCCAGCAAAAATTCGCCTCAAGCCTGCCTCACTATATGCAGAAATGGTTGTGGCGCTGCGGTTTTTTAGTAAATTTTTTGAAGCTCCTTTCGCCTGTGGCCCGTCCCTCGTCCCCGTTTCTGTTTGCGTTTAGTGACGCAGAGTTTCAACTTCATCTCGCACAGACGAAGGATGTCCGCTGCAGCCATGGGAGCTTGTTTTTGTTAGTTTTGGAGGAATTTTGTGAGATTTTTGCTTGTTGCCATCCACCAGTTTCCTGATGTGACCCTTTTTTTCGGTGGCAAATTGTGTTCGTTACGCTGCCACAATTCCAATTATGCGGCACTTAATCTCGGTTTCATAGGAATGTATAGACATTGAGTGTATTTTTTTTTCTTGAAGATCCGGCTGAGGCTTGCTGGTTTTTACCGAAATGACTATTGTTTTTTTTTTGTGCACACGGTCAACAAAATTGCTATGACCGAGATTTTACAATCCCAGCAAGGCTAGTTCTTCTGTTTGACTCGCGAAAAAATCTCAATACAACTTTGTTTTCAAAACGTAGACCATTTGGCGTCTTGTAGATGACAAGGAATGAGGAAACGTTTGCAGTACGTTATCCGAATGTCGTTAGGCTCATGATGTATTAATTTGCGGCCTATGCCTTATATTTGCTTTCTTACTTGTTTCAGGATACTTTTAGGAGCATTTAGTTTATTCTAAACATTTTTGCTTTTGTAATGTCTCTATTTTTTCCCATCTTTAATGACATTTGAGCTGTTTGTTAAGTCTGCTTGAGCTTGTTTTGAACATTTTATCTGAATATTCCAGTAATAACGATGGATAGTGTTTTTCAATTCTATTAATAATGCCAAATTAGTCACTTGAAAAAAAAAATTCCAAAAGACTTTATGAATGTACAGCTGTTTAAAACGATACTTTAAGATAATCTGGTAAATGTCTGCCATAAATTTCTTGCAAAATTTACGAACCCTAACGTTCTATCACATCCCTTCTTCGAATGCCATAACAGACGACGCATAATTACTTTCTTCGACACATTTTGCTCTCAAGCACATTTGACGCACCATAATGACTTGCTGACGCCACGACTGGCTTCATCGGTGAACGCCGTCGTTAGAACAGTATGTTCGGTGCGATTGTTTTACAATTCGCCTGGGAATGTGTGGTCGTGAGTACTGTGCAGTGCTCGTTTGTGACAAATCAATTATCCGGATAGAGCACCGACCACTTTCTCCACATTGTGTCCACCATTGAGCCATACCAATCCAGTATGGATTTACCCTCAATGCCGTATCCCCTTGTCCACTCCACAATGTATGATGTGGGGTACCTTTCGTAACCCGCCTTCTCGTTACGTTCCTTTTAAGGAGCGTCTTGCAGGGCGCCACGAATCTGCGAAGGCGATAAAGTAACTCCATCTGTCAGCGGGCATGATATTGCACGATCTCACCCATCCGTTGGAGATCGTTGGACGTGCTGAGACGAGAAAATCATTATCGCACATTGTTTCGTTTCGGAGCATTTCTTCCATTTGAGTACGAGAGGCAATCGTACCGAAGCCCGATTCTCTTGGCTCCACTGAACATTGTATTCGTTACTGAGCACTAAAGCAAACAATTTGAAATGCGTCCAGTAAGGAGATACGAGACTATTTTACGGTGAAAAGTTTTCTATTCCCACATATTTCAAACTATTAGCACGTTTAAGGTTGTGTTTATATACGCAATATAAAGTTTAAATCATCACACCCGTCTCTAGTCCACTGGCTGGCCGGACATTCGTTAATTGTGATGTGCTTAACAAATGGGATCAATTTATTTGCTGCTCGGTTCGCTAAAATTAATTACGGTCATCATGCCCGTGTGTTCTGGAAGGGAAGAAAATAGCGAACGAAAAAAACCGCAACCGCATGGCTTGGTGGTCATTTTGTGAACTAGTTTGCTCTTTCTCCCAATCGGTTGCTGTCCGCTGTTAAACACAAACCGTGCAAATTATGCGTAACGTACGCTTGCAGAGGATGATAAAATCGTGGGCGAACACACTCGTCTCATTCCAACACACTTCATCTGTGAATGTTTTGACGTTTGAAATTAGCTTTTCTGCGTGTGTGTGTGCGTGTGCTGTTTGAAATCCGGAACTGCAACCTAGTGGTCAAGAGGCAAAGTTTAAACAAAAACAATCCACCCATAGACGGTTGGTACGTTACATGCGTTGCTGTGCGCAAACGATCGAAGGTTATGTGGTCGTTATATCGTTGAGGATTTTTTTGTTTTATTGAGCTGAGTTGAGATAGCAGTCACACAACGTTATTAATGACATCCTCTCGGCTCTTGATGTGGAAGACTTCTTTTTTGGGAGATGCTCTCTATTTCAATTCTCCACCCCCGGCGATGTCCACACCGTTTCCGCATGGAAGATCGTGCCCGAAACCGAGATACTGATCTTTTGAATGTTTTTCGATCCAAATTTGATGCAAATGCGTCCGGGGCCTGATGAAGATCAATCGTTTGGCGCGGACTGTATCGAAAATCTAAGGCAGTTTTTCGGCAGCCTTTTGATGGGACATTTTCAATGCCTCGAAGGCTTCCCGCGACGCGACGTTGGGAGTGATTTATGGGGTCGTCAATCTGTGTGCGGTGTGTCCATTATTGAAGGAAGAGCTTGATCGTATCATAATAAACGACTCAACAGATATCTTTAAAATTGGAAATGAGAAAGAATGACCGATAAGTACCGAATCGGTTGACTCATCATTTTAGCATTTGGCAAATAAAAAATCGATTTCTGAAACAATAAAATCGAAGAGGGAAATATAATGCGCTTGAAATGTGGCATATTGTGATTGGTTAATGACATATTTGCATACATTAATTCTTTACTACCTAGGTGGGCTTTTACTTGTGGCAGTGTGGAAAATACGACGAAAAGAATGAAAGCAAAGGCATACAATATGTACTTTTTTTTACTAAAAAGGAATGTGCTACATGATAGATTATTATTTTCAATTACTACTTTTGTTTGTTTGACTAAGCCAATCAGCTTAGAGCATCTATTGTTGATCAACAATGAAATGTATTTGTACAAAGCCGAACAAAAGCTTCATTTAGTGTTGCTTATAGTTTTCTAGGCTAATAACCAATCTATCATGAGCTCAGGCAAATGGCAAACCGTCGTTTGAAATTAATCTGAACCATTTGTAGAGGGCAACACACCCCAAACGCAACGCGCACAGTCTCTTGAATGTGGATTCCATTATCGAAGCGAGAACGAAAACAAAAAAATAGAGTCATCAATTTGTTTTCCATTCCGAAAACTGAACGTTGGCCTACATTCTGTGTGACATTGTTGTGTCGAATTTCTTCGCAGGCCTTTCGTTGGTTTTGCATTCTTTTTTTTTATTCACAATCCCCCCGATTAGCATACGGCGTTAGCGGTGGTGGTAGCGATGGCGTCTAAGAACGTTTTTACCGTCGGCAGATCGCAAACAACGTATCGAGCCAGCTTCCCATTTGACAGCAAACAAATTTGCCAAGGATCGGCTTTCCGGTGAAGCAAATGGGGCAAGTAGCGCAAGACTCGAACCTCACCAACAAGTGATAGTGGCGGTAACTGATAGCTATCAGCTTTCTTGTTTGAAAATTTCATTCTGACAGGAGCATAAACAGCGAGCACCTCTTTGGCTCGGTCCGTTGTCTTGCGACCGTCGACCATCGACCAAAGGGTATGCAAAATTCTCGCTTTAATCAACTTCTCAAGCATTTTTTCAGCTCCCCCCCATGACTCGGTAACGATCAATTAAGTAGCTTTATACAAACAAAGCGAATCGCTTGGGTTGAAATTTGTCACACATTGTGTTGTTCGAATTCTGAGACAGACCAGAAACGTACGATAAGCAAAACGGCAAAGAAAGTCGCTCAATTTTTCGTACGTCCTACGTCGGTTTAATGATAACCCCAAAGACGCACGGCCCCATGAGCGAAAGGACGTTAGTTCACCTCTTGGCTCACGTTTGGATATTAAATAACACACCCATTTTTATTCGCTGGTCCCACGTTCCGCGGTTCATTCGCATGTGTGTATGGTGTTTGTTTTTATGTTTTTGTCTTATGTCGGGGGCCCTCTCAAAACTCCCATGTGAAACCTCCCTTTTTGGTGGAGCTATTTTTGAACAGGGCAAAATGAACGATCCGCAACTCATGCACGGACGCGAATCTCGCCCAGCGTGCCAGAGCGTCATAATGCCGCACCGAACCACCGGGACCAGAAAGAATAACAGCCGTCCCGTGTATGTTTATGATGAAAAAAAAAAACTAGTAAAATCCAACCGTAAAAGAAATGGTTCGAATGGAATTGAAAAATCAAAGCCCGAACAGTTGGATTTAATCTTGGTCTTGCACTCATCATGGATTTTGTCCTGTTTTCGATCCGATTTTTCAAGTTGCGTAGTTTTTTACTAGCTTAAGTCATTAAAAATAGCATTCACATTCCGTCCGGCAGAAACAAAACTTGGTGAAATCCACACGACTATCATATGAGAGAGAAAAAATAGAATGTTTTGATCGATTCCAGTCAATGTTTAGAAAGAGGAATGGATTGTTGCTTGAGTTAGAGTTAATTTTGATCGTATCCCGCGGTAAATTGTTTGAGTATTTCTTCCGAAGAACAGCACTAGTGTGGTGCCAGACCACACAGTAGTGTGCAAAAAAAACACAACAACAACGAAAACCTTTGATTATCTTATCGAAATTCTACGAAGTACCAGGTGACTCCATCGGAGTGCCTCCACATGCTGGTTCTTTATCTGGTGACACTTTACCCCACGCTTAAGTGACGGAAATGCATCACCTACGGTCAATCGCTTCAGACACTTGAAACCAGCCAATCGGTCATCGTAGTTGACGCCTCTCGCAGCCGTGTAGGCGCAAGTGCGTATGATTATGCAATATTGACCGCCACATCGTGCTTGCATATTGTGAAGATAGAGAGAGGCTTGTCATAACCGGACGGCTCCGTTGGCACACATTTTGCTGATGGAAATAAATATTGTTTTGCAGCGTAACCGAGCGACCGCTGTTACATCTCCGTTTGAAGTTCCGCTCCGGACAGGATGAAGTGTTTAAAAAGTGGGAAATGGGCGAAGAGTGCGAAGCAGTTGCAGATTACGGCAACGTGCACGCAGAGACGGCGAGAGCAGCGTTAGCTAACTTGCATGTTACACGATTACGGACATACGATTCGACGCCATTTTGTACGCAGAGCGTTATATTCGCTAATCGTACGGCAGGCAGCAAGTGACGAAATTATGACTAACTCCAGAATTTTACTACTGGCGTACGTGACAAATTGCACGTCTTGACACATGTTACGGTCAGTCTTCTGGAAAAAGAAAACATAAGAAAATGTACCAAAGTAATGATGCAAAGAAAAAACATGAAATTAAACAATCCACTATCACCTTTTTCCATAAACATAATCTGCGCAGAATGTGACCTTGGTGGGTGAAGAAGAGATGCCAAACATCGCGATTACTGTACCCGTGAGCCCGAAAATGTCCGGGTAACGATCGCTTAAGCAAATTCAAAATATCATTATTTATACTCCGGCCAATCTTATCACTTTCCTTTCAAAACGAACATGAAAAGACCCCCGTATTGGCTGCTGCTGGTTATTATCTCAAGAGACAGGGGAAACTAATGGGAAAACACAATGGGTGGTATAAATAATTGCACACAGGTCACTCCATTAGAATTGGAAGAGATGAGTTCCAAGAAAAAAACAGAAAGAATGTTACCACGATAAGAAATAGGATGAATGTGGGCAACGAATGTGTTCTTCGCTCATTTGCAAGTTCTCGCCAAGCAAATGCTGTAGTGCACTCGTGGCAAAGGTTGGTCTTACGTAGATCAGAATCGCGTCTGCTTGCGTGACAAGTGTTTAACCAATGAGGGCCCACTGGGTCGACTGGCCGATGCCAATCTCACTGTCTGGCTGGTGAAGATGACGGCGAAGATGTAGACGACCAGTTGTCTAGCGTGGGTTCTACTTAGTTGCAAATCTCTTCATGCTATCTGTCATCATTAACTAATTACTTCAAATAGCAGCACTTTTGAGCCGAGTTGCTTGTAAATATTGATTGGGAATAGCCGATTTATGCCGATCCTTAAGTTGGATTTAGTCATCATTTTTACAAAAAATAGCATCTGATCTTGGGTTAGATTAAATCAAAAAGGTACGACACGTACATAAACATTGGGCCATTCTTCGTATGTCGCCTACTGTGTGTACTGTTGGGCTCACAGAAACAATTTGTATCTCATTTCCTTTTATAGGTGCAGCCCATTTCGTGCTGAATTTATAGCAGCACCAACAAACAGATAACTGAAACAGGAAATTTGAAAGGAACCAAGAAACAACTGCCAATAGCAGCCAACGGCAATCAAATTCATTTTTGACAGCACCCCACAACGCCCATATGTCAAAATAAAGACAAAAATAGTGTCCATATGTCAATTCTCACGAACAAACAAGCTAACTGCAGCATACGAGCGGGAAAAAAAAGTTTTACACCGTGTGGCCCTAAGATGCGGGATATGCTTATCAGTATCGTACGATCTCGAAGTCATAAATTTCTTATTCATTGTCTTTTCGATAAGCCCTGAGATCTGGCGGGAATGCGACCGCAGATGTTGATCGCCGAGGGGTTTGCAAGGGCTGTTAGTGCAAAAAAAAAAAACAAAACTGCACGCCCATCATGCAGTATGTGTGTGGGTAAAGGTGTGGTTGAATGAACGAGTATTAAAAACCATACCCTGGCCCAAACTCCGATAGCGCACGCAGGGCGTTGAGACGACCTCTTTCAGAAGCTCGAGTGCTAATCTTCGAGACACGATCTTGTCGATCGTGCAACTGCTGCAAGAAGCCTTCGAGGTGGTGTAACGAGGGAGGCGGGTTTTGGGGGCGATGAAAGACGCCAACACACACACACACACAGCCACACGCGCGTATGTTTTATGTTCTTGAAGCTCGCTTGCGTTGTCGTCTCCACTGTGCTAATAGCCATCAACCTAATTTGATTTGATCGAGCAGTCGAGTTAGAAGAAGAATACAAGCAGACAAGGAAAACAATTTGATGGAAAGAGGAAGACGGAGGAGGAAGATCGGGATAGACCGGGTGGTTTATGTGTTGAGAATGCTAATAGAAAATGTTTCTCGTCTCATCGAAGCAGAGAAAATCACCTCGGGCCATCAACGTAGCGTCGCGTAGGAGGCATTTGTGCGAAGGCGAAATGTGTTGGCCTCTGCATGTGCGATACGTGGCCCGAGCTTGTAGCTGTGAGCGTGTATATGATTGATGTGTGTCTCGGCACACTACCCTCTCAGCCTGATCAGCACCAAACGGCAGGGAAATTCCATTTTCATTGTGATTCAATCTGTTAATTTCACTGCATTATCACCAATTCACAAGCTTTCATCTGTTTGGTAGACTTTTATGAGATCCAAACAAGAGTACCTGTTGGAATACAGCATGTCCAGCCTGCCGCCCTCTGTATCAGGTGTCTTGATCTTTGCCCATCGGATCACAACTAACACACCTCTCGATTGGCCACCAACTCAATCGACACAGCTGTCAAGGCGTTTCGAGCGTGTTTAACTTGCCGGTGTCACCATCATGACACTTTACGGGTAATTTGATTCTAATAGCGCCGTTGTTCAAGTGCAACCCTCCATTCGAATGCAACGATCACATGCTCTGTTGTTGCCGTCCCTGCTCCTTGCGTGTATCTCGCATGGTGATTGAAACAAATATGAAATAGATTGATTGAAGTTGAACTCCGGTTCGTACAGTGCAGTTTCATGAGGAATCTATTCTTGAGGCAACTTGCGGTGGTGTGTATCTTCCACAACATAACCTTTAAACGGCTGCTCGTTGAGGAATTTCAAGAACGAGATTGAATGTCCGATTGGTTGTTGAGGGAGTGAATGAATATTAATGCATCATTGCGACACCTCGTTTTAGCGATACCCGATGTCGAATACGCCAAGGCTCATAAGTTTGCTCATTATAATTAGCGAACGATCAGGTTTATACCACGATCTATTGGGTAGAATTAAAATATTTTATAGTTCCTGTAGAGTGTTGTTTTCAATCATAAGTTGCATGCCCTGCGGTCTTGAGCATAATCCGCCTAATGAAGAATATTAGAATTCCCTTAACTGCCTGTCAAGAACCCGGGAACATCCGAAACAGGCGTTCGAGACCACGTGTCAGTAAAGGAGCTGTCTTAATCAATTCTTCAAGCAGATAATCCAACAGATCAAAATCCTACTAACAGCAACGCGTAGACATCCCCAATCCCCTTTCGGACCAGTAAATGGCAAACATCTTCCATTCTGCTCGCTTCTGCCTTCCTAAATCGAGTGAATTTGCATCTTTTCAGCCACCAGGCACGGAGCAGAACGCGTACCGTGCGCACAGAAGAAGCTCCCCCATGTCCCATAAAGTGTGTTACTTTATGTGCCACTTTATGTAGTCGGAGGCGCAATCTTCTCGCACCATTATCATTTGCGGCTCGGTGTGCGACTTGGTAGACACAAGTGTCCGGGTGCATGACGGAGGACGCGAGCGTTTTAAACGATCCGATGCCCCCCGATGCTGGTGTGGTACAGAACGCCCTGCAACGAGCTCTGGTGGAGAGACTTTGCATATGCGCGTACACTTCCTTTTGCGGTAGCGGGAGCTCTGGAATGGCGGAAGCGGAGTTATATCGGGTGTGCGTACGGGGATTCGGGATGCGTTTTATTAATATGATTTTAATTCCGAGCACTTCCAGCGCGAATTCATCCCTTGCATGCGCCGGATGCGGTCTGTAAGCTGACCTAGTGCCTCCACCCGAAGATGCAAATTTATGCAATTCATTTACGGAGTGTGTATCGCATGTCTTCTCGCCCGACCCTAACCCCCGGGGATGCGCCTTTCGGGTGGCTTGGGAAGGTTTGGTGTGGTTTGCTTTACATTCATTTGCAGTGAATATTTCGTTTTGTGATTCCGCCCAACAGAGACCGAGCGAGCGCGGGTAAGGTGAATTAAGCTAATGAATATGACCTAGGCGCTAAACTTTATGTGCCCCAGCGGGGATACACGGTGCGTGAAGACTAACGAGAATAATTAGGAAGCGATGTGAAGGGAAACAGTCCGGTACAAGGTCCATCTGGGTCTTGCCAAAACGACAACAAATAGATTACAGTGTAGCAAACCCTGGGGAAACGATGCAGTGGTCTTGCACGGTTGAGAATTTACTTGGAAAACATACGACGTTTTCGGGATGCTGTCGACACACTCGTGCACCTGTACATGTCCACATTAGTCAAGTCATTTACGATTGAGCTGGGACACAAATACATCCACCGAAATCACCGGAAACGAAGGATTAACGATGCAATTTGCACTTTCTAAGTATGTGCGTGTGTGTGCGCGTGATTGGCAATTTGGTAACAGTAGCCATAAATTGTTCGCCAAAAGAACTCCGAAAGCATTGGATAAGCTCCACCTACACAGCGTTTTTTTAGCGGCCAGTTTATGTTTCACCGTTCAATGCTTAATCCTTTGCCGGTACCAGCGCCGAGCGCTCCGAGATCGATTCCCTCTCCCTACGATTTCGCGTCAGATTGTGTTTTACAAAGTAAAATTAATTATCCTTCCCGTTCGTTGAAGCCCTCGCGGTGGTCATAAATCTGAAACTCGAACGTCCACGAAAGGTGAACCTTCCGAGATCCTCGCCGATCCACCGAAAAAGACCAGTTTGGGGTGTTTTTTCCATCTCTCTCTCTCTCTCTCTCTCGATCTCGCTCGGATTCATTGGAACACTTTCTTGCGAATTTGGCTCTTTTTTCGGTGTTGGTTTTTTTTTGTATGTCCAAATACGAGATATAACAGGCAAACAAAAAATTCAGACAACTTGTCAAGACCATTTGCAACGATCCATCCACACCTACACCTCCCGAACTTTGGTTGGCTTTTTTTTTTGAATACGAATACGATCTACAAGCCGGCGCGAGGATCACTGCCAGCAAGCAAGCAAGCCGTTGACCAACCAACTGACCGTTTTTCGTCGCAGTGAGGCAGGAGTGAACTTTCCACAGCACATAATCACCGCCTAACTATGACCCTTTTCCACGGGCCCGGGTTTAATTCCATTTTTTGCCGGTGTTCGTGATGGTGTACCGACACGCAATTGGACCATTTCCAATGAGCTATAATTTTGTATTTGTTTCTCACACCGCACGCGGGTGGAAAACCCGGGCTTGGAAAACTGTCCGGGCAGTGGGCCAAGTGGCCGAACCTCAGTGCCGCGACCGCTCCTTTGCTTGCGCTCGGTTCCTACTCACGCGTCACGCCACATTGCCAAAAACATGCAACAAATGTTAGACAGTGGAGGTTCTTTTTTCCCTGAGTGGAAGATTGGCAAACGGGTTCGCATCATTTAGTACAAACGCTCTAATCGTGAATTATGAGCGCTCGGCGTAATAATAAGGAGCAAAAACTGTATAACCACCTGTTGTCGTCGCCGTCGTTGCGTTGCAGCGTTACGATCACTTCCGGCGCGTGTTCCTGCCACTATTGCCGCGTTTGTGTGCGTTCAATGGGCACTGGTGGAACGGAGGGATGGCTGCCTGGAGACGACACTAACACGGCTGTCATATTTTCCTTCAGGCGTGAATCCTAGTGCATTCGTGCCGCCGCCTGATTCGGTTCATTTGCCGCTCGAACACTATCACTCACTATCACCGTGCTGTTTTCTTCACTTTGTTGTTTCGCTTATGACACTTTATTTTTTTCTTCACACTCTTTTTTTCCTTCTTTATTTTTCTTCTTCTTTTAAACACACTCGCAACACCTACACCTTAGCACCTTTTCACATTTCGCACAACCACAGCGTTGACATTTGTATTCACCTTTTTCCCGATGCACTTGTCTTCGCTGCTGGTAATTCTGTTGTTGGTGGCCGGCAGTGACGTATTGCACTGAGTGCTGCGAATAGCTGGAGAAAAGGATAGAAAAGCATAAGAAAGGCGAATGCACAGCGCGGTGAAAACTCGCCGGGACATGTTTTCCCACACTGCAGCGCACCATCGTCACCGAACGCCGTGCGCACGAAGTTCCACGAACCACTTTTCCGAAGCCGAAGTTTTCGAACCGGATCGGAAAGGAGATTGGAAAAGCCCCTTTTGGTTGGGAGTGGAATGGGAGAGGGAGAGGGAGGGCATGGTGGTGCACGATTGTGTTTCCCGGTGGCGCCGGCCAGTCCAGAGCCGAACAAGCGCTGCCGGCGGTCAGTCGATTTTTCCACTGTTTTTCCACCGTAGCTGTTTCTGTCGTGAGTTTGCCAGAATTAGCATGCCACTACGGTTTCGGTGTGTCGGGGTTTCCAGCTTTTCTTTTTGCTTTCGGACACACAAACCACTCGAACAGTTGTTCTTCTTGGCACATTACTTGGCAAATGCTGCAACATCCGAGCGACGCGGTAACACTTTTCGTACGTGGAGTGGAAAACTCGACACTCGAAGACTTTTGCGTGTTTTTTCCGCTGGCGGAACTAGATAGGCGTACTTTTTCGGAACAGTGTATTTGTTGCACACTGGCACACGTTCACAACACACACACACATACAAACGCTATAAAACACCATGCTTGACTACGTGTAGAGCAGGATTGTGATGCGGAAAATCCTTTTCGCGATCACTTTTTTAAAGGTGGGCTATTCGAATGTGGCTTTCAAATGTCCTTGACGTTCCTTACAAAAAAGGTCCACCAAGCAAAATATATGGCAAATCCACTGATTGTACTATAAATATCGAAAGAAAACATTGTTTTTCTTATGTGAATGGTGACATTTCTTTATCAAATATGGTCACTCGCTTTATCACTTTTGAGCACGTTTCATGTGTTTAATGTAAATGCATAAATTAATTTATCTAACCCAACCTAAACGATCACAAACACAACAATACACTTAGTTGTATTATCACTTTTACCGTAAATCACCCTTGGGCAGGTTCGTGTTTGATTCAATTTTAATTATTTTTCAACCAATTGACGAAGAAAGCGATGCCTGATTTAAATCGCTTTGCCTCGTAATGCATTTGCGACGCTGCTTCTTCATAGGGTTGCTTTTTCAATTTTCGCAACCGTTTCGGCGTTTTCACTTGTCGTGAAGAAATTCGATGTTTCTAGGCTGTGATGCTTCAGTTTCACAACTTCTGTTACAAGCCGATTTATTTCCGTTGAATTGTTTGCGCAGAAATTGTTTGAATTTTCCTCGCGAGCGTCGAACGTCGGTTGTGTTTATCCGCCGTGTGCATGTGTGTGCATCATGTGCGTGCGTGCGTGTGTGTGTGTGTGTGTGTGGGTTTTCCTTCCCACAATTTTCACGGTTTACGCCCGGTTCCCACCTGAAGCGTCCGTATCCGCTGCCGGTTCGCTGGGGGTGCCGTAGTAAAATGTGAATTTTCCGGCGCTTTTCCGTCGCGTTTCGCGTTTGGCGCATCGAGCCGAGAACAGGGACACGTTGTTGCGTACGGGGTTTGTGGTTTCGCGCGACAAAGCTCGCGATCCGGTCACTGCCGTCATGTGCGGTCCGTTTCGTGTGCGATTGTAAACTGGGCACGCCGCATACATTCGGTTTCGTTCGACGGTCGCCCGCAAACGGCCAAACGAGAGACGACGACCACGCTTGCTGCTGTGCCCCAATCGTGTTGTCGTGCGCTCGCAACCCGGGGTGAGCGTGAATGTGAGTCGCGCGTTTGAGTTTGCATTGCGTGTTGGCGACCACTCACCGCGTGGGCAGGGTTCGTCTGTAGCGTTTTTCGTGTGTCAAGGAAGTTGTGGTAACTCTAATCTGCTAGGGTTGTTATGCCGTGGCGGATGCACTATCCTCATCGGACGCTTCCATGAACTGACAGAGCGTCCAATTCTACCGCTAATGTCAGTAACCACTATCTCCTGCATCTCAAAAATACTTCTTTCTCATTTGTTTGATGGCTCTTCATTCAGTTTTACAGAAAAATCCCAGACAACCTTACCAATCATGAGATTGGATGTGTCATGTGTCAGCGATCTTGAAGGTCACTCAGATGCTCGTTATTTGATATTTGTAAGTGCCCGCTATCAAATATATTATGTTGTCCAGCTCTAGCCGGTTAAGTTCCAGGGAAACTGTCTAATGTGATTTCATCTTTTGCAAAATATAGCTTGGGGTTCGAGGAGAGACGTATCATCAACATCATGGTTGGTGTGCTGAATGTGGCCCAGCCAAAAAAGTCACTCGGAGTAACGCCGTTACACACTGTACTCTCCACGTGTAGCGAACCCTGTAACGGCACCCCACGTTGGTAGTGAGTCGCTCTTTGGCTCCCGCGAATGAAACCGGCTCGGGTGGCTAAAAATAGCATACCCAACAGTTGGCATCATCGGAACCGTCGCATTGGTGCGCAATGCCGTCATATTCGACGCCGATTGGTCCATTGCCTTCTAGCCGGCATTTCGGTACCGCGTTGACAGCGCTTTAGCTTTGCGTCCTTCCGCCCATTCCCCAACCGCAATGTGATTCGCTAGCAGCTGTGGGGCAGCACGACCGCGAGAAACGTGGACCGCTGTTCCACCACCTTCGAAGCCACCACGTCGTTTGATAGTGAAATCGCTCTTGCACCGGGAGCATTTTGCGGGCCATCGTGTCAACAATGGGGGGAAAAAAATAAAAACCGTCGTGAGCACGTGAGAGCGCGTACGAGAGACCGACACAGTGGGGATCGGTTTTTATCGCGATCTGTTTATCGAGAGCTATCAGTTTATCAAGCGACCGATCGCAGTACAACGATCGGAAACGGTGAGAACTTTTCCCACTTTCATTAGTGCCACACACATCATGCACGTTTGGGCCGTAAGGGTGTTGTTCTTTATCGAACATTAGTTGCATAATGATAATTGGAAGTTGTTGCAAAAAAAAAAAACATGCGCTCATTGGTACAGAGATGTTGGCCATGAAGGTTTTGATGTATAGCATTTTTATAAGCACAGTGGAAATAACTTTTTAAAAGCAAAAATATGTGCCTCGAGATAAAGCTGGATACTGACTGTACGTGTGGTTGCTGCTGAAGCTTCTCTTCTCTTATTCACGCGTACGAAGCAGCTGATTCTCGCGTATGCAAAGTAGTGAGCTCCCCACTTTTAGTACATGTGCAGTAGAGGTAGGGGGGTGGTTCGCATCCCAACACGTCGACACAAACACACTCAAAAAACCACTGTGGCTTATAACTGACCAGGCCGCTCGGGCAAGATCCGGTCGGATTTGCACGCGTCTTTCCGATACTGAACCGCACACGCCGACCAGTGGCGATCTCGCCCACACCCAATACAATACCCACAACAGTAGTGGTGAGTGTTTTTTATCATTTTTAATTCTGTTTTGCCGTATATAAACGCGTGTCCGAGGCTTTAAATAATGCCGGTTCCGAAGTGCACGCACACAGATCTCAGCAGCGGCCCGGTTCTGGTTCTGTTGAACAGCAGGCCAAGAAATCAGCGATGTTGTCGAGAACTCACAATTGTGACGATTGTCATTTTTAAGCACTTGTACGATAATTGATACCGGATGAAAATATGCAAATTCCAACATTTTGAGTGACTTTTGCTTAATGTCAGTGTGTATGTATTGCCAATTCGTACGTTCATCCGATTTTTTTTTTGGAAGGGTTTGTCAAGAAGAGGTATTGGTTTCGCGTGTTAAACATATTTTCCAAAACAAAACGATCGATAGTTGCGCCACGGCACAAAAGTGCGAAGTAATCTGAGAAGAATCGATTCTGCAGTCACGTACCGCTGAGTGCCTTCTCCTTAGCAACAGATGGTTTCAGGGAGGCTGGGCTTCTTTGTGGTTTTCGATAAAATCCCACATACGGAATTTTATTCCATCAATTTTTCAAACAAAAATTTGTTTTCAACCTTTTGTTTACACCTTCCCGGAACCGTTCTCTCTCGGGTGATACGTTGCAGGAGCAAATGGATATTGGTGACCAAAGCAAAAAAAAAAAAGATCTCCAAACATTGCTATGCTCCCTATTTTTTCCATTTACATATCAACTCCCGTCCGCTTATTCCAGCTCAATCTTTCACATCTTTTTTGCCCACATATTGTTTGCTTCCTCTCGATTATTCGGTTCACGCTCTTTGGGGTTTGCTTTGGGGTTGATGTGATTTTGTTGTGTTTGGTTCATACTTTTTTCCGTTTATCGTTCCGTTGTCCATGTTTTTGATCTTCTGTGGGATGAGAAGTGAGACTTTTTGCTGGCAAACCCCGCCACTCTACAGCTTCCAGTTCCCACCACACCCCGCGAATTATTCGCCACATAATTGAATGTGAGCTTAAGACACATTTTAGAAGAGTTGGCTTGTTTTTTTTTTGTGGACTGTGTATGCCAAGCTTTACAATTTTTTCTTTCGTTAGTGTCTGAAAA
This sequence comes from Anopheles marshallii, assembly GCF_943734725.1. Lineage (NCBI taxonomy): Eukaryota > Metazoa > Arthropoda > Insecta > Diptera > Culicidae > Anopheles > Anopheles marshallii. Next base: position 170,568 of record NC_071326.1, read on the forward strand.
GAGGTTAGTGTTAAACACACCCATCTCACGGCACATTCCATCCCTAAAGGGTAGGTTGAGGGGGGAAAAAAGGTCACTTTCGTCACCGTGGGGAGAGCAGCGATGGAGTTCGCAGGGGTGCTCTCGGGGCAGCTTCAACCTCAATTAATCGATTCGTTTGTTGTCCTCTCCTTTTTGCTTCATTACTTTTCGGCATTGCCTCTTGCTGCTGCTGCTGCTGCTGTGTGCTGTCTGATAAGAGGTGCTCATTTTTTTAAAGTTTGCTGTTTGGTTCGCACAAATAGAAATAACATGCTGATAGAGAGCACGAGATAACCTCTGCGTTCCGTTTTGTGCCGGTTTTGCTTTTTTTCGGGTTGTCTTTCCTTTATTTCGGCTACTTGTCGCGATACGCGATTACTTTTGGCAACGATGCTCGCGCCAGTGTGTCTGCTTCGACCATCGTCATGCATTTGAGATGGTGTGCGTTTGTGGATAGAACCGGCCGCAGTGAGGTGTATCAGCGATCGAACGAATCGCGTTGGGAAGACGGCACGGGGAGAAGAAATGACACGTGAGCGGATCTAGCGCGGTTCAGCGTCGAGTCGGAATTTTCATATTTCGTTGATTGCTATTTTGGCGTTGCGGTGGAACGTGACTTTTTTTTGTTTCGCTCATGGAACTCATATCCGTCCGTTACTCACCGTTAAACATTCGGCAGTGTGGGACCGTGAGTGATCTGTTGGGGGATAGGTTTTATTTTGCTGTTCTTTTTTTTGTTCTTCACACACCCGTCTTATTTTGACAGGGATGGATCGTTTTTTATCTTTTCTCAACTTGTGATATTTCTGTGTGTAATTTTTTTCCCCTTTTTTGATCATTTTTTTATCCTTTTCGTTGGGTATACGATCTTTTGCGTTTTTTTCTGTTGCTTTTTCTAACGATCGTGTCTTTCCTCGTTGGTGGTTGATGATCGTATTTGGATGTGTTTTGTTTTCTTTCTTTTTTCTCATTTCTTGTAAACCTGTCTCACAAATCGTACAGGTTTGTTGTTTTGTTGTGTGTGTGAGTGTGTGGCATATTCCATGTTTGCTATTGATTTCACGGTGTTCCTCATGACTTTTGTTTGCAGTGTGTTGTGAAGACTAATTGCTTTCAGCGATCTTTTGCCTTCGCTTTTAGCTAAAGTTGAATGAAATCGAGGAAACTGGCTGGTATAATTCAGGTTTTTTTTCTACTTCTTATTGATATTCTAGTCGCTGGCGAAAAATGTTGAAGTTAAACGAATTGTAGGGTAAAGGTAAATAAGGCAATTATTTTGCTTTACCTACGTTGCAAATGAGAGTTACAGGGGTATGCGAGTTGATTTGAGAAAGTTAGAGCTAAATTTCTTTATGTTACTCAAATTATACGATTAACTCTGTAAAAGATGCTTTTATTGATTTGATGATCGATGATATTCGATAAAACTGTATTTCTCAATCAAATGTGCATTAGTGCTCTTAAAAGTTGGTTTCTGTTATTTATTTCTATATTATGTCACCTTCAGTAGACGCGGACCATCCCTTTACTGGGACGCCTAAACAAAACAGACAATCCCTTCAGTACGTCACAAATCTACCTTTATGTTCGGGGTGGTCCGTTTTCAACGAGTGCTGCAGATTATGAAAATCAAAAATAACAACAACAAAGTATACGTTATCAACGTCCTCCCCGGGGGGTATGTCACCTCCCTTCGCGATGTCACAAATTTGAATATTAATGATTCCTCTGGAACGATCGACTCTTTCGGGTCGCCCTTCGCACCTCTCAGCAACGTTGTGCTGTGGTAGTAGCTTCCACAAAATTTTACGGCCCTGACATACCGTATGTGACCAGATGTGGAAGAAGCGATTAATTTTCGACAAGGCTTGAAATAGCTGGCCACAACAGGTAGGAAACATCCTTCAAACAGTGCCCACCTTGACCATCGGAAGTGAAGGAATTATAAGTCTTCCAACCGTGCGGTTACCATCCATCTTCATCTGGTGACCACACCGTTTTGTGATGCGATAATTTCGGTTCTGCTCGTGGCTGTTTCGCTTTGTTTCGTTTTGCTCCCCTAATTTTCATTCATTTTGAACCCTTCGCTGGTGTGCTTCGCGATGTAGGCGAGAGCGTTATTCATTAGACACGGATGGGTCGAATAGGCAGGTTTCTGGGGTTGTTTTTCTTCACTGTCTGATGGAGAAGGTCTTTGTTTTCGGTCGGTGTCGGAAAGGCTTCCGCAAACGCTTCCTATGGTGCGTTGTGTGGCCTATTACGGTGGGAGACCACACCGAAGGGCTTCACCTATTTTTATGGCAATAATTCAGTGTGAACACAACCCTTCCACAAGGCAACGCTCACAATCAATCATCCGACTGTATCCCAAAGCTGGAGAAACCTTGGCATCATTAGACATTAGAAGTTTCCTTCTTTCCCGCCGGATGAAAAGCCGGAAAAGGGCAGCCACGTTCGGAATGGCGAGAATGAACCTGTTACTCACTCCAAACTTTGTCACGCAAGGAAATTCCACAACTTAATATGAAAATATGGGACAAAATGGAGGAAAAAACACCAAAAACCGATCCATTTCGACAGTTGATGCTTGTAAGCGAAGACAAATGGCGCCCATTTGCAATCACCGCCAGCTTGGGGCGGGCACCAAATTGGTGACGATAATGACAGGTTATAGGAGTCTGAGTCTGCGTACGCATCGGAGAGAACGAAATTGATTAATTTCTTAGCGCGTTGGCGCATTATCGGTTGATTGGATGGCATTTGAGGGAATCCCATTCCGGTTGGTAGTAACGGGCACTAAGGGAGTAGCGAGTGGTTTGAAGGGTTGTTAATCCGTTGTAAAATCAATGGCAAAGTGGTCTTAAATAAAGATAAGCTGAAGAGGTTTTCGGCCTTGTTGTGCGGTTGTGTAGGGTTGGGCGTTGATGGCTATTGCAGGTATGCTTAACGATTTATGATTGATTTTTCAATTCTCTCCTTTATGCCGTTTTACTGCGTGGTGAATAATATTAATCTTAACTTGTTCAAGTGTTGAAATTATTTTTTTTTATCATATGAAGATTTACATTGGTTGCTGAAATATAAATTCTAACACGAATTACTCCGATACGGTTTTTTTTTTGTAAAATATAGAAAACCATCCTTCTATCCAACTCCACAATAAAACGCTAAGCTATAAAAATAATGCGTAAAATTATGACATGCCCATTAGTCACGACACACTGATTTGAGCTTATCCTTCCCATAAATGCCATAACCCTCGAATAATATATAAATACCAATCTATGGTTCGAAAAGAGCATACATTGAAAAGTAACCTCTTGGGCAAAGACAACGCTGAGCCGTTGGAGGAAAATTTGTCCCAATGCCATTACTACTGCTGCTGCCTACCACGGCGTAAACTGTCGTCGACTGATGAGTGGCTTTTTGGAATATTTTAAAAGGCATAATCGTCCATTTATCTTTCCAAATTAGCCAGGCAAACATTTTAAACCCACCGCCGATCCGTCCGATTCCACTGTCGCTCTTTCGTCGCGTTTGACGATTTTGTTGTCATGTTAGAGCGATGTTTTCTTTTTCTTTCTTCGCAACATCCTCTTCCTAGTGACCACCATCGTTGCGTACCGACCTCCACCGTAAACCGAACCACCCAAACGCCATTGATCGCGTGGAAAACGGCGTGAAGATCACAACCGATGGGGTGACACACTGGCTAGAGTCGAATGGGTAATCGTGATCTCGTGGCGGGGTTTGCTTTGACGGATCGGCTGTCAAAGGTAAACAATGCCCCTAACCTCAATTAAGGGAACATCGGCCCAACATCTCCGTCCGCGTCCCGGATAGTGTACCATTGACAAATCCGAAGCCATTCAAGATTCACGACCAAAATTGTACTAAATCAATCTTGCGTGTTGCTTTGAAAAAAAGCTATCTACGAATTCTCCGGAAGGGGCGTCTGTTGAAAAGGGGCTTGAGACAATTTAATTTTCGGTATTAACCTGTGCCTCCATCGGAGACGTTACTCAAAACACCTGAAATTTATTTAAACCGTCCGCTAGTGTGATAGGAAAAAACGGTGTCAGTGTCCGCCAGCTGACAGTGTCGTTGACATTTATCATTTGTCTTCTGTTTACACTCGGCCGCACGCATCTTGCCGCATGATGAAACACGCGATCGTTTCACACTTTTTGTGATCTTTACACTTTGGGTTGAGGTGGATATTTCTAATGCATATTACTCTAAATTTACGTTTCTCACTGTTAATTTAAACTCTTGGAAAGAAATATCTCGAAAAATATAATAAAATTGTAAAATCGCAAATCAATCCATCTAGAAGATGCTTCAATTCTTTGGAAAACGAATCCGAATCATCGTGTCTGAGCGAGAATGTATTCAGAACCCTCATCATTACATGCGGTATTTTTTATTTGACAAATTATAGGTGAATAATTTTTAAATTTAAAATACGAGCAACCATGAAAATGCAACACGTGCTGTGTTTGCAGAAAAATTGATCGTTTCCACGAAAAAGCATGAACCGCAGGATGGTTTTTCATCTTCTCGTGATGAGTTATATGTAAGCGAAAATAAAAATAACACATACTTCCCAAAATGATAAATAGGTGCTTGAATACGCGCCGAAATGTTGCGTCGTCTTTAAGTCTAGGCAGGTTTGGATGTTGATTAAGTTGGCGTCAAAAAGGGATGGCCCGAACGTAGGGAAAGTCCATAAGGGGAGCAGAGAAAATAGGTTGATGACAAATGCGATGTTGTTGGCTAAGACTTGCTGGTGGTTTGCAGAGCAAACACAATCAGGATGTTCTCTCTGGTTCACGAGACAAAAACGACGAGCCCGTATATCGAATGTCGTAAGTTCAGGGTTTTGGATCGGGACAGTTGCCCGAGCCACGGTGTACAACTCGAGAGGTGTCTTGTATGAAGTAAGGTGCATTTTTAAAACTAACCACCAGGAGGAGGTTCTTCCTTGCGTGTTTTTTTTTTCTCCGGATGCTGGTTGGTACATGGTTTTAATTTTACTGCCAACTTTTACCTCCCCATGACCCGGGCGGGGTTGTTCACTTTCACGCATCGTTACACATTGCGTTGGCCTTCGTTGGCAATCTAACAAGCACACCGAAACGAACAGTAGCATAAAATTTGGTGCCAATGCATAACGAGGCCCATCACGCGGTTGAATGTTTAAAATTTGTCTCTTTGTGTGTTTCTGTTTGTCTGATTGTTTTTTTTTTTTGTTTCAGGGTTTGTGTCTCCCTTTATGGTGTCGATTTATCTGCAGCTGCATGTGCACCCGTGTGAATGCATAATGTTGCAACCGTAGCGAGTGAAGATATATTATATTTCCGTTTCAGTTTTTAGGTAATTGCTGCGGGAACATAAATTAACATACGAATGGTGAGAAACAAATCATTTCTCGTGGGAGTTTACTCTGGCAAATGAAGATGTTGTCATTTTGTTGAATAACTGCTATATTATTTTACAAAAAAATATCATTAGAAATCCTCAAATTTGGGGAAAAGTATTTAATAGAGACTATTATTGGCCACCAAGCAGAACCCATGTTCTCCACGTCGAAGCCTTCTCTTATATACAGTAAAATGAGAAATTATTCTGTTGGTCTCAATTGACCAATTCCATATTATAACGAAATTTCACAATCTCGCATCTCTGAGGAATAACCTTGTTATTGAATAAAAAATTTGTTACTCTTAACTTATTTTATTTGCCCAATGGTTCCATTTTGAAATATTATATTGTGAATACCCGATACACGAGTAACATCGTGCGTCTGTAGCAGCTAAATGCACAAGTTACGCAACCAAGACACACATTCCAACAACAGCTACCAATTTAGCATCGGAGAAAACGCATGTTTCATCGAATAAGAGGCCATCTTTCTCATACATTCCAGTACACGCCCAAGAGAACCACCTTTCGCTTCCCCCAAACCCGATACAAATCGAGTGCATGTGCGTGTAGGAGACACGTAGAGTGTGTCACATTTCCTGCAAAACAGCAAGCGAGATTTCACCAGCGTGAAGAATTAATCATAAGTTTGTTAAACAATTTTCGGAACGAATTTGTATGTGGTAGGGTGAAAAATACACAACACACATATTCGGACATCTGACGGGGAGTTTTGGAGACGCTTTTTCGTGAGCGCGAAGAAGACAGAAATTCTAGAATGTCCTCTCTTATTACATGGCTGAATAGTTCTTAATGTTCCCGAATTCTGAGGCAAAATTGATATTTAAATGGATGTTAAGAAGCTTCAAAGCACGTAAAAAATGTGAAAGATAGGATTTGATCATTTACGTTATCCATGTCTCTTCCAGTGTATGATTCATCACGTTTCGTATGCAATTTCTCCCAAAACCAATCATAAGATTCTTCTGTCCATTTCCATAAAAGTATCAATATCTTTTCGATCATAAAAGATTTCTTTTCAACTCTTTTCAAGATTGACCGTTTAACACTATCCCAAAACCGTTTTCTTGGAGCCCTCATGCCAGTGGTATGATGAATCAGCCATACGAAAGGATGTCTTATTAAAGAAAATTTCGTAACGAGAAAAGGGAGAGATATTATATTCATGAAATTGATATTTCCGTTTTTGAGCATACGCATGAGTATGTCGAACTCCTCACAACAATAATCAACCTGTCAGCAGCATCGGAATTGGACAGATTGGATAGAAAGAACAAATAATCAATCCAAATTCGGTAGCCGCCTACAAACGCTCTGATTTTTAACTGCAAACATTTCAATATTCAAATCAAAGACGAATATATTTACAAGCGACGGTACGCTCTGACACACAAATTACAGCATTTCATCTCAACGACACGTTCCGTAATTCCGGTAGTGATGCTATCGATTCGATTCGGTGGAATATGACCGCACAATTACTCGACCGTGTTTTGCTGCCACCGTTTCTGTTGTCCCTACCCTTCTTGGTGGTGGCACCAGTCAAGTGTGCGGCACTCAACATTAGTCATTTTGGGATGTGGCAGGCTGAGTTGAGGAGATTGTGGAGAGCAACAAAAAAAAAACACACACACAAAAAGGAGCGTGTAATCGACGACGCCGCGGTCTGCCAGCGAGGCACGTTCGGTCGTTCAATCATTTGGAGAGTCGTAGCATCCGCGGTTCCTTACCAGTATTGCACATTGACACTAATAAGTGGGCAAAAATTGGGTAATGCAATGAAAATGGTTTGTTTTCGTGATCATCCTCTTGTTCACTTGCCTTCTTCCAAGAACTTGAATTTGAAAATAATTTTGGAGTGATGATTTTTAGTTTCAGTAGTTTGTGTAGCTTTGTGTGACAGATTATTTTGACATCACTGACAATTAACACTGTCTCAGTGTGATCGGTAAATGGCAGTGTATAGTCAGAGATCGTACCAACATGATTCGAACATGGTTGGACCATTCTCAATCCTCGCTGGTACCAATTGAATTCGTTCTTGGTACAGCCCAGAGGGCAGTCCTGCATGTGGGGTTGCAACTTCATAACTGCACACACATCTTACTCGGACCGGGTCGGGCTCAGCTGGATGACTTAAAGCTCGCTAAAAATAGACTATTATCGACAGTCCTTAGGAATGGATATCAGAATCCGTCAGCGCCCGTCGAGGCTGTGTCTAATCGGGGGACGCGGCGAATTTGCTTAATTGTTTTACATCAAGCTTACGTCCAGGGACGATGCATCGTGTCGAGTTTCTCCGAGAACTGCCTGGGGTGGAATTCATCTGGGAAGTATGAAACCACTGGCTGGCTGTTGGTGGGGTGGTTAAAAAGTGAATAATAGATTTAATATCTGTCGGTCTTAGTGGGGAAGTCGAAGGGCAGAGATGGAACCAATGAAGCGTACAATGCGAAACAGATTCAATTAGAGGTGATTTATGGTCATTGCTTTCTCTACAATCGTGTACACAAAATTGGTATTCAAATACAGCTCAATTAAACAGCATTTGTTTTTCAAGTTGTCACAAGTTTTCCCAAAAATTCCGCAATTAAATACTTCAAATCGATGATAAAAAAAGGTACTCTCTCGCTTTTTGTGTGTGTGATTATTGGTTTAATGAAGAGACAATCGATAAAACCTCATTTTTTTTATTATATCGCATCTATAACCGTTGTTGGCTTTGGTTCTTGACTTGCTACTATACCAAATATAGTTGATTTATGTGATCCCGATGGGAATCTTAGATAGGTTTGCTATAAAATGTACCTTATGACTCCCTGACTTATGACTCTTATGACTATGACGTCACTCTAGCTTCCGATCTAATTTGGGCATTAAGACAATCGATATTACTAAAGCTCCAAGAGGAATACATTGTATAATAAAATACTATCAATTTGGGAATTTCCAAAGATTCCTACGCATTTATTACTTCAATTCTAAAATTCTACAAACACGTAGAGGTTGTCCATCCTTGTGCTACAATCGTCCATCTACTCACGAACTCGTGATCGTCCGGTGGTTCACTGTGCGCATTGAAATGTGTCTCACAGAAATCCCAGCTCATCGGTGTCAACCACATTCATCCGTATCGAGACTCCATAATTGCCGTTCAAGAAGCCGTGGTGCGTAACACGGTTGCATCGAACCCAAACCCTTAAAAAAAACCACCAGCAAAACGACGATCGGCAAAGTGCATGTTCGACAAAGTCCTCCCGACCCCGGGGGCCAAAACATGATACTGCCTACTGCTGCCGACCCATTTGCGTGGCCTGCACGTTTCTGCGCAACTCCATTGGTCGGCAAACGAGCTTTTTGTCACGCCCGTCATTTTGCTAAGGAGGACGCCTGGGCTTGCTTAGATTCCCTACGCTATGCTTCGAATGGCGCATTTGCGTACACCGGCGATCGGCTGAAAAAGGGGAGTTAAAACGTGGAATTCATTTACGCCCAAGCGTGCGATGATAAATGTTGTGTTGCCATTGACATCCCGGGTGCGTTGCCTATTCCGTTCGTCTATGTTTGCGGGCCGTTTGGATTTGCAGAACAAGACACTCAGCGCAGTGGCGCGTGTTGTTCTGCCAAAGATGGCGTTTGATGTATACCTTACGCATGGCACTTGCCATGTTGCTTTCGGTTGTCATCGAATCGAAGCGTAGTGATTGGTGAAGTCATCGATTACGGTGGAATCCTGATGGCATAATTTGGTGCTCGTCTTGTATATCCTTCCATTGAAAGTCGCAGTGCATTCGCACGGCAATGGTACACAACCGCTTGAATATGGTAAATGAAGTCAATTAACCTTTTCAACCTTAGTGCTTCGAACTCATGACAGTAACCATGACTCAGCTGTACCACACGAATAACAAATAGTCATGTTTTGGGTAGTTCGATGCTGTAATCTATGCAGAAACAAATCTTTTTCCCTACTACACGCACCATTACACGCCTCGTGTCGGCTCTTGTTTGCCCACAAATAAGGCACGGACGATTGAAATTGTCCTATGTTTGCCCACAATCTGTCAAAGTAAACAATTGCACGTGCAGTACGCGAGTGTCACTTGTGCCACAAATGAGTGTTCTGAAACTCGTGTATTAACCCATTCCAGTGATCAAGATGTCTCTAATCGAACGGTAGGAAGTGGGCTCGTCTACCTCACGACATGCGACAACATCATGTTACATAGATATGACTTTCAAGGTAGCACAGTCGAATGTTTTTTTGGGCAACTGATGATGTAAGGCTGCTTACCTATCGCTCCTAGGGAGTTTTCAATGTTGCTATGGAAGTCGCCTAAGGGTCTCAAAAGGGTTCTTCAACAACGGCAACTTACTTTTCAAGGAGAGAAGTAAAAGAGTCTCGCATCACAATTAGAATCGACAAGAAATAGTATGTAAAACAAAAAAGTCATCGACGAATGGTTAAAAATGCAACAAAACCATTATTGCAGTCCATCATAGAAAACATTGCAAAGCGCATCACAAAAATATAGCATAAAGTCAGGAAGTTAATTGCTACCTTGGTTAATGAGCGTTAATGAACTGTTAAAAAAACCTGCATCATTAGCGAATATCGTGACAGATCATCGTCATTGTGCGGTGCTACAATCCTCCCTCGGTTTGCGTGTCTTTCTATGTGTCGTTTTTTTTGTTCTTGTCCTAACAGTCCTAACAAACTTACACTCACGACAAAAAAGCGGCCTTGAATCCCTGCACTGCTGCACCACGAAGATGCAACGAACGTTGTTGTGGTGAAGAAGAGAATATTTATAAGTTTCCTTATGGTGCTTAACAACGCCACGGTCGTTAGGGTTTCTTCCCTCTTGCATTGGTGGCAATACTGGCGCGTTGTTAGTCGGTCGAATTGTAGCATAAGCTCATGATATTATAGTGTCGCGTAAATAAATAACGATCTTTTTTCTTTGCTACATAGTTAACATCCACTCGACGGATGCTAACAAGACAGCACGGGGTCAAACGTTAACCTTAACCCTCCGTCAATCTGCTGCTAGTACAGCAATCACGTTCTGTGTTATCGTGAAATAAATCGTTTTGTGAAGTTTTGTGAACTGACGCATTGAACCCACGGACTTCCTGTCACCATGAGGTAGAATTTTTCGGTATGCAAAATTAGGCCCCGAAAGGAACTTCAAAATGCGACTTCCACAAAAAAAAACAGTCAAAAATAGATACACTTGGCATACTTTTCACAAATCTGCAGCTCTATTTTGATTGCGGTTCAAAGGTGTTTACGTCAAACGTCGAAGTAAAATTGAATGTTGGTAATTGGCATTGGTTTAGTCTCCAGTTTTCAATCGTTCAACATTTGAAGGTCTTTCTGGTGTAACAATTTAAGCGCATCTTGCATCGACCTCGTTACCATCGAGCGCAGGTTACCCCACCAACCACCTTCTCTACATCAACGTTTCGCACCCGAACGGATCAATAAGTTCAAAGCTATCAATTACGGCCCGGGAGATCCTGCCTAGTACTCCCGTCATCACTAGTGCCAAAGGCACAAGGTTCTCCTGCCGAACGGGCCAGGTTGCAACCCTTTTCAACCTTTTAGCGCATTCGCTGCAAAAGATTAATCGCCATTAAACCGGCACCGACGCATTGAACCCACGGTACTCTCCGTGTTTGTCTATTGATGCCTTCCCCTCCGGAGAACAAAATAGGCAAATAATAATAAAACTAAACAAACCCTTTCGAGCGATGCCAGCGGGCGGAAGGTGGCCAGCCATGCATTGTAGAGGGCGCTGGTGGTTGTGACCTCCGAACGGGAAGTTACATTCTCGGAACGGAAAGCGCGAAACGAATCAACGTGTTCGATACGCGCCTTACGGATTCTAGCGCTCCTCTGATACAGAATACGGTGAAGTTTACATTGAAATGTTTGCCCCTGACCAAGTGGAGCGGATCAACCTAGCGAATGAGGCATGGTAGACGGGAAACGCGCGACTGGAAGACTTAAGACGATTGTTCACCAGACAGGAGAAACAGGCTCCAGCAGTGCGAGCCGACGGAATTATAATCGCACAATCGGTAAAGCATAGAACATGGCTGCCGTCTAGAGGAATGCTTGCCGGTGAGGCAAAGGTACGCAGCATCGACTGTAGCCAGTCTGTCTAACGAGAAATATTTCAAGGTTCCTCACGAGCCTCACGTTGGAAAGTATTGTACAGCCAAGATCTCAACTAGGTTTTTATTACACATTTATCATAGCTTCGCAGTGCTTACATATTTGTTCAAGACAGAAGCACCACACCAGACGAGAAATACCTCGTTGGTTTTGTGTGTTGAAGTAACAACAGTAAAAACATAAAAGTAAGAGTGACTGTAGAGGAATTGGAAATGGAATCTAGGAAGTTCTGAAATGTTTCCACTAACCTAGTGGCCCACTTAGGCGGGGAAATGGTGAAGTAATTTTGATAATTACTTGCATAACAAATCATTTTCTTTGATTCTCTTTGTTTACACGTCAAGGATAATGTTACTCTAATAGGTAGAAAAACAAATATGCCCATACTGGGAGGGAGGCTTTTATTATTTAATTGCCCCAACACAGCAACCTTTGCCAGGAACAACATCAAATACCACGAACGGTTTTTCTAGAAAGTAAGGTGAACCTTTCCCAGGAAGTGGGGACCCTTTCGTGATTTCCGGCAACTTTGTCCTTCGACATTTTCTCACGACTCACGATCACTATCTCAGCCGGTTCAGGATGGTTATCTCATACCGCAGCACCACAGAACGGTGGACAGCGTCGGCTTTGGTTCCGGCAACTGGTATTTAGAACGGCTCCAGCCTAGAAACCGTGCTGGAAACAGGCGCGTCACTTACAGTAGTGTACGAAAAGAGTGCCATTTTGTAGCTGTCATTTTCTCTCGATATGTCGAGCAGCAAGCGCCCTCTATTGGAAAACATGTTAAATCAACCAAGAGTGTCTGTTTCATTTTGTGTCAGAATCAGTGTTTCTACCATTTATTTGACGGTGTCTGTAAGTTCTACTGACCGAAGCACATTGAACTCGAACCTTTTTATTGCTTGTTCCACTTATTTGCAACTACTCGGCACATTCTCCCTGATTGTTGGGTCATGCATTCCGTACGCCCAAAGGAGGTTGTGTTTCGGCTGTGTGGCAGGATTAGACACAGCACAGCATGGTGACTGGGACAAAAACTGAGTGGCTTTAGCAAACCCAATAAGCTCCACTATGCAACATTCGTCCAAAGTATCGTAATTAGACGACTCGAAAAAAAACATGATTATCCCACCCAGTAAAGGACTTCTTTCCCGTGGACTACTTCCATGGCTGCATGCAATGGGCACAAGCCTCCCGGAACGTATGATAAGGCTTTGGAAGAGAATCGTACGGTCGCGGTCCGCCACATAACTCACATTTCAAGGATACTCGGACCATGGGCCTCGTGCTTTAATTATAAATTATGTCGTTTCATTGTGTCGACCAGGCGGTGCTGCTGGTGGCGATTGGTGACTTGGCATGGCTTCTGTTCCGGACCGCCCGTTTGTTGGGTTTTAATCGATTCTCAGGGCCCGTGTGCACCACCACGTTCCCTTGCCACGGTGAAACGGACATGTCTGGATGGTGGATTGTACGTCGGACGCCAGGGTGTCGCTCGTTGAGTATGTTTTAAAGCGAACATAAATAATTTCCTTACCGCAAGATGTTACTCCCGGTTCCTGCTTTGGCCTCCCTACTGATACCGACTATCCGGACAGTAAGAAGCTGGAACCAGAAGAGAGAACCCTATCGCCGGGTTGGGGATCCAAAGGAACACGATTGTGAAGATGACGATGATGACGCTGATGATGATGGGCCACTTTGCGTTGGCGAATTGTACCAACTTGGGATGGGGACTTGTGTTGGTGGTTCGTTTGGAAAAGGTTTCAAACAGGAGTCACTCGTCTATCGCCCGGACGGAATGAAGTTGTTAATTAATTATCCCATCGGACAGACGCCTGGCTTCTGGTCATTAGGTATTTTATTTTCTGCGAGGAAATGCCACAGAAACCTAACCCAGTCATATCAAAAGCCTGCTTGATGAAGCATATCACTAAGGCAAATAAATGTTTAGAGCCGTTTTGGGATTAAAACAAGGAAGCACTGGACGCAAGTCCCCGTTAATTCATATTTGCACTCCAACAACAACCTTCAAATGAGATGTCACATAGACTTCCCAAAGATAGCAACCTATTAATTCCTTAAGTTCATTACATCGGTCCCCGGCTGCAGCTAATGGCAACTCCCTACGGAGAACTGATCGATAAAAATATAAGTGCATCGGGGCACAATTTATCGCGTCCATGTTCAATAGTCCATCGAAACAGCATTACACGATCAGTACGATCGGGATTGCTATCGTTTGGTCCACTTGGATATGGACCGTAACATTTCTTCCAATTCCCAAGAACCAATCCGACCCCAGGGCATCCCACTGATCGTGTTGCATTTTATCGACCGGGAACTAACCCATTGATCGCCGGACACAGGCACCGCTCACACAACCTGTCAAGCCGGTGCGAGTGCGTAAACTCGTGTTCTTTATTTCCGGTCTTATCTTCGATGTCATACGCTGGCGGCATGTTAACGAAGCCGACGGTAGTGTTTGTCGCCTGTTGCGAGGTGTCACCGATCAAAGGAGATCCAGTTTCTTTACCTTGGTAATGGTGAACCCGTGCTAGGATCAACATGGCGTCCGTGGGGAACGTTGGTATTTGTGCAGAAGAGTTTTTTTTGCTGCTTAACGGCGAATGGAGGAATTGAGAATATGGCGATGAAAGTCTAACTTGGCACTAGACCCATCAATAATAATTGGAATTTTAAAGAAAAAGTATTTACTACACATACAAGAAGATTTACGTTTAACAGGAATGTTTCCAACTTCAGTACATGTGCCAAGTTTGCTGAAGGCCAACCAAATCGAGCCTATTTTCTTTTTACGGAACCTCACAACTGTTGTCAAAAATCGTTAATAAAATTGAGAACTTTATTGGTATCGGGACAAAATATTACAAAATGGCTAAGAAGATCAAGATCTGGAAGACCTTCCTTTAGGATTATGAAAACAAGTTATGCACATAAAACTAACAGCAGGAGTTGCCAATTTCAAGCGAATCGTGTGCTACTGACAGTCTCGTCTTATTATTAAAAGCGCTAGAAACTGGCAGCATGGATTGGAATTCCTACACGAAGTGTAATGACACAATTCGTATTCTACTAATCGGTGCGCCATTTCATAATACTTCTTTTCCACACTTACATACACGAACGCGCTCAGTTATCAGCGTAATTCCAAAGGAGGACATGCTGCATCGGTTCCAAACCGAATCGTTTGACAACGGTTCCCTGCCGGAGTAATGATAAGACCTCATGGCCAATAAACTGGACAACAACAAATCGGCTTCTATCGTCCTCCTCCTCTCTGTCCACGGTGCAGAAATGCTCGAACTGTTATAAATATTAATTACGATCTAAAGCATCGGATGGGTGGACATACATCGCTAACAAATGGCCGGTTATACCTTATACACTGCCAAGTCCATCTTCAGTCGATGTGGACTTGGAGGTTAGAAAACCTTTCCATCACAATTCTGCTTCTTTGAATTACTTCCAATAGGTCGACCATCCTCTGCTAGCAACCGTTCTGCCGCGGATCTAAACTGCAAAGGGCAATTAAAGGTGGTTAGGAATACGGACCAACAATCATTAGCAACACAATCACAGGAAGGCCCATAAATCTGTTCCGACGATCGTTCGTTCCGGCGCTGTCTGTTTATATTTTAAACATTATCATTAGCATGCAGCGGCTTGCAATTAGTCGAAGTTAAGAGAAGGAAGTAAACACATGCAGTTGATGGGGCAGGCGTAGTTGCATATAATGATGATAGTGAGTAATGCGGCTCAGCACAAGACCGTGGTAAGATAGGCTAATCTAAACTCTTGCGTAACGAACAAAACTGTGTTGGTTTATTATTGTTATCCGTAAGTACCCTTCATGTGCTTACTACTAACGTTTAATATCGGTATAATTTGAAACAGCTTAGCGAGAGATCAATATCTTCTCATTTAATATAGTGTGTAGTACTTCGTTTACCCGATAAACTAGCTCAAACGATAGCAAGGGATGGAGCTGAATAAAGGTACTGTATGATAAGCCCGTAATTCCCACGAATATCTCGAATTGCAGAATGGCACTCTTGACCACCTAACGTAACCAGAGTTCGACCTTGCCAAGAGGATGTAGCACACATTTATATCAATCCTATCATACCCATACAGGCATGCAATCTATCACGGGCATCTTCGATGGGGACCCTGATAACGACAGCTGTCCGGGAGAAAACAAATGCAGTCAAAAGCAGTGACGTTGATGACGCTAAGTGACATCTATTTACCACCAGTGCCCCTTGAAAGGCATGAGTTCAATTGCACTCCCAGTGGTTGACAAATTTTCGTCACACATCGTCAGGTGTTTGATAACGGTTACCCAGAAAATGACAAACCGATTCCAACTCAAGCTAACCAACCGATTTCATGACGTTTTGTTTTACTGCAGATAAAGTCCCGAAGCTTAATCACGCTCAACGGTCTTGAGCGTTGTTGGTTTGGTAATTTGTCTTCTAGCTCTCCGTATCAGTACGTGGAAGGCTAGTTTTTTTCCTAACGAGACAGTGCGTGATTTTTGAACCCTACTTTTTGTGCCGGGGAATTCGAATCGAAGATAAGGAAGACCTTCCTATCGGGGTCTTTCATCGACCATCGCAGACTACAAATGGGGTAGAAAATGAAGGAATCAAGACGCACCTTATCGCGCTGGAAGTGATTTGAAAGTGGTCCACATGCCTCTGATGGAATGCATTCAGGATGACTTGTTGTTGCTGTTGCTGTTGTGTGTTAAGTACGGTCGCTATCACACACATTATTTTTTTTGGTTCCAAAACATTCCAGAATTATATTGCAGGGACGCAACGCTTGATAACGCTGTCTTTTCGCTTGTGGTCTTTTGTTCCGGTTACATGTGTCTATCACGTCATATGATTCACCAGCGGCGAGCTCAACCAATCTGATAATGTTTCGCATGCATGCCAAAAGGAAGATATTGCCCGTTATTTGTGTCAAAAGTCGTGTTAAAAGCTCTCAATATGAAGGAAGTTTCTAATGGATTGCAACCAATGCGATCTTGCAGTCTCGCAGAACAGCTGCAGTAGCACACCCCTGTTGAAGATGCTGACGATAAGTTCCATCGGCACCGGAGAGCATACCCTCCGGCACACAGTACGTTGCCAACACGGCCGTGAGCTTCGATGTTGGAAAATTGTTCATGAATATTAATACCGTCCCGTAGCGATTCGATTGGATAAAGCCGACGTGTGGCGGTGTCGAACCGATCAAAGCAGAAGTCAGGCCCCGCATCGGGCGAAGGACGCAAAACGTGATTGCACCGTGGACAGAGAGGAGGAGTGCGATTCGAACTCCGGTGCATTCGGTGTGTTTTTTGTTTTGCTTTAAATCTCATATTCCCTCGGAAAGTTCTTCATTTCCAATCAACACAAGGCTCCTCCTCTCTGTCCACTGCCTCTTTGACGCCATGGTGCTGGGTTCGATTCGAACCAAGTCTGTAAGGATTGGGGGGGATGTTAGTGCGTGCCTAATCAATTATTCAGCTTCTCCAAGTGAATATTGCAAGGAACCACAACAAAAAAGTAATCTAACGCTTCTCACCCGTCTCACCAGCGCACGCCTTCATAACCACTCACTTTTGCGTCTCCGGAGGTTGGGTGATAAATTGGAAAATGCTAATTTCCATCACTAATCCCCGGGCCCGATAGAACATATTCGAGTGAATCACAGTTCCAGCAAAACACTTTTTGCTGGTGGTTCAGGTTTTAATGCAGGGAAAAAAAAGATCCTTGGCAGATACTTGAGCAACACAAATAGAAACTATTGATTAGAGTTCAAACTATGATTGACAAGCGGTTTCGATGCGAAACACAATTTACTTGCTGTCGTACATTGTGTGATAGAAAGATCATGCACAGCAACATTTTTTCAGTATAAATATGAGTTCTTGGATCGATAAGAACTACTAAGATGTGTAAGTATGCATTTTGGCAGTTACAGATCCAATAGGTAAACAAATTGAAAGGTGTGTAAAAATGAAACCGAATTTTGTGACAGAAATTATTCTTTGGTGATTATTTGACATTTCCTAACCTTTTTCTGTAGCCAATGTGAGAGTGATTTCACGCGGACGGCCTTGTTCTTATTGTCAAATAAATGTAATTAGCTACTACGTATTTTATTCATTTCAGAACATGCTTAGCTTCCCTAGCTTAACGCCTACCGCAACAAAAACACTAAATCTAAAGAAGCGACGTACAACCCTCGAGTGAGAAATAATTAAATGCTTTAATGCAAATGAACATCAGGTCAGGTATGTTTCATCCTAATTGATTATTTTCCCGTTCTCCGCTGTAGGTATTCCACTAAACGTCCAAGTTCATTCAAAACCATCGTTAGACTATCGTGCCCTTTATCAGATGGATGCAGCTGAATGGCTTGCATTTGCACCAACCTGCAAGTCAGTGGATCGCGTTCGGTACGTGTGGTATTCGTTAATGGCCGTAGCTTTTGCGGTTTGCAATGAGGTTCACGCATTCAAATGAAGCCAGCGGTTCCTTTTTTGAGCGTCGAGGCCAACGTCCTAGGACACCAACCGAGAAACCATCACCAAACTCCATGGGAACCATATAAACAGTCTGACAAACAGGCAATATCACCTACTCGTGCAATACTTTAGCACACTATCGCTGTAATACTTAATAAACGGTATCGTAAAGGTTTTGTTTTGAACTTGCAACGTGTTATTTTGAATTTCCCGCCCACGTGCTAGTGTTGGTGATTGGCTGGTTAATGAAGCTTACCGGGGCTCATAAACCAACAGATGGCGATCGAGCGTAAGATTTAAGCTTCACTAATTCCACCACCGTAGCACGAGCACAATTATTTGTTCATTACTTAATGGCCCGCGGAAAGTACTCAGTGCCGACACTTAGTAGCCGTAAATGAAACACTCTCGATGGTGCTTAATTGAAGGCTTCAACGTGTGTGAGGACCGACCTCCCACGCTATGCTATCCGTCTTGCCGCACAATTCCGCTTGCAAGATCACCATGAATGAATTGCATCTCGAATCCGTTTCACCACCCCTGCACAGTGCTTTCGACTGTACCAAAAGCTATTGATATGTGAAGCCTTCAGCCTGGCGGTTTGTTTGTTTTTGAGTTTATCTTATAGTAGTTACTGATTTGAAGCGCCGTACAGCTTCGGAGACTGACACACAGCCTCAGGAGCGGTCGTGGCGTTGCATGAAGCGTAAGAATGTGGCGCTCTGTGCATTCGTGTGCATTGAGACATTGGCATCCTATCCGAGCTTTAAGATAGGAGCTGGTTGGTGGTTGAAAAAGGGTAATGTAAAGTAGAAGAGTTATTCTGGTCTGATGTGATGCAGGTTGGAAATAAGTTATAAAAGCTCGTTTTATATTTAAAACATATTAGGTTATTAAACTGTTTGTCATACACTGAATGCTTAAAAGAATAAAAACAACCCAATCTCTAGGAGGATATGATAATCGGAAGGCAATTTGCGAGTGATTGTTTCAGGATTACAAATGCAAGTCAATAGTCATCGGACAACACGGCCCGGTATTGATGTCTGTATCTTCCTTTGATCAAGCCGACAAGACAGGAAAGATCAATAATTTGCACAGTTTTAAATATGCACATTATGCGAAATTACTTTAATAAAAACATTAAAAATCACTTACGGTAAGGAATTGTCCGTACGAGCAAAGAAATGTATAATGAATAAAATTATTTTAATGCAAGTGCAACTCACACGTTCTGATTATTTATGTAGTGGCTTTACCACAGTTTGATGAAACGCTCAGTTCACCAAGGTAAGGAAATACTGGTAAGCAATCAAATGAGTGCATTTCCCTGTAGCGCAAACCTGGTTCTTGATACTATATTAGATCAGTTTCAGTATGCATAGAAAAAATATATATTTAGGTAGACATATCGTCTCCGTGTCATATTTCTTCTTTTCCTTTTCTTCTTCTTTTTCCGTTCGTTAAAATCGCCGTCGGTTCAAACAAAACGTTTCGATGCATATCTCGATTTCTGATACCAAGAGAACATGTATCAGGAGAAGGTAATATTCTTTCTCAGTTGGCGTCCGCCATTTCAAGCATTTCATACAGCAAGGGAATGCATACCATCGATTACGATGGATTATTGATTTGATTGGTTATCGGTTACTCATATTATCAAACACATCAAAGCGATCGATAACGCGGATAACGAGCAAACGATCTTTCATCTCTTTTTAACTTCTCACCGTCGATGGAGGAATCCTTTGCACTAGGTCCGCTTCATCATTTCTGATACCAGGAGAGCATCCACAGCGAGAGGTAGCACAAAGTTCTGTGCATTCCTTGACATGCCATATAGTTGTTTCGCTTTCACATTAGAGATGTGCACGATGAGTAAGAGTGACTCACTCGTACAGAGTGATTATAATCCAAAGAGTGATAATACTCTTTTACTCACTCTTACAGAGTGATTATAATCCAAAGAGTGATAAAACAGTTTTACTCACTCCTGAGTGAGTTTCTAGTCGGCACAGAGAGTGAGAGTGAGTATAAACGCAAAAGAGTGGTAAAAACATAAATGCAGTGTAATATTTTTTAATGAATCTTAACAGAGTGAGTAAAGGTTTCAAATCTTTAAACCCACTCTTTGACTCTGATTCAAATCATTGAAAAGAGTGATTATTCTCATCTCTATTTCACATGTTATCATTAGTTACGATAGAGGATCTTTTAGCGTTGGCATTCAATATCACATACATTCACACACCATTGACAGTGTAAGTATAACGGATGACGGGATAAAAATAATGTCATCTCGCTTCATCTGATCCTCATGCACATTTGCACGCGTTTTTTTCAAATGTTATCGAAATTTTACAATCACACATAACTTTTTTTTGTACGAAAAATATCCCTGTATCTCTACGTAATCGACGGTTACGAAAAATCACCTTTTAATAAAGAAAAAGTAATGTCACAAATCGGTCAAAAATGTACTTTTTAACAATATAGATAAAATAATTATATTTTTGCGATCATCATCTGGTGCGGCTCTTATTTTAGTTTAAATAAATTACATAACTAATTCTCCCTGTGCTAGTGTTTACACAATTACGTTACGCACTGTAAGACCATTGACGATTGAAAGGGATAATGATAGTTACTGATATCATTTGACTCGCCTCCTGCTCCATCGATCGCTTTGAAGTGTATGATAGTATGGTAAACTAACTAGCAATGATAACAGGCGAAAACGGGACAACCATAGAGAATTAGGATGACGGATGTTGATTAGTGTTACCTCCTGCGGTGGATGTTCTCCCGTTATCAAAAATGATGACCCGTGCACGGATTTTGCCGAAAGTGACGGAGAGGCACAGACAAACAGAAAGAGATGAAACGATTCTTTCCGCATCATCCGATGCACTTACACCATTGATCATGTGTGATAGTGTACGTTATTAAATACCAATGCTAGAAGATCTGCTATGAAGAGAAACATATAGTGCTACCTTCTTACGTGGATGCTCTCTTGGTGTCGAAAGTCATGAAACGGATGTTGCGGAATTCGCTCGAACCGACCGGAAAAACCGAATCAGCAGCTGCTACCTCCTCCGGTGTGATGTGCTCTTGTTATCTGAAACCATGAGACGAGCTGTTCCTAGAAACTGTATCCCACTGGCAGCGATTTCAACGCAAGGAAAGAAATGAATGCTGATTTTGCCAGCATGATACATTTCCACCTAAAGAAGTGTTTGGATACAGATAAACTGCTGAGAGCGTGAGAAACGTCGCCGCCGTGAAAAATTCAACACACCACTAATTACAAACGGCTCCTAATAAACCCATTTACATCCCCGGTGCATTCGGTGAGAAGGTGGACACAGCCAAAACGCACTGCCATCGAAGCAAAATGCAGTTGTCTCACGTTTCTGCACTGTGCTTCTGGCACGATTAATTCGCAACTTAGAGTCATGGTGCGCTGGGTGCAGTACGTGTACCCGTGGGGAGTTTATTACTGAAATTAGTCACGTGCCTTTTTTTTGCCGCGCCGTGACGGTGCATTTGTATGCGAGTAAATGGTGGTGTGTAATGATGTATTTTTCAGTTGATTTACACGGAGAAGCACTCGCGAACGTAACGTCTGCTAGTATCTTGAGGTTTTGCAGTGTATGTTTTTCAATTGCAGCACATGTTTTGTATGTAAAACATCATATAGAATTCCGAAAAATTACCAAATTATCACACTTTTTAGGAGCTTCAGTTCAGCTTCAGAGCTAAGTTCAACAAGTATGTTTTATTAATATTTATATTTTCTCGATCTGTGGATGATTAAACTTGGAAGCGCACCGAAGTGCATTCTTTGCCTCCTGCTTGAGATGTCGCTAATAGGCAGTGTGCTAATTCGATTACCAACATGGTTTCGTTGCGAATTCCTTCCACAAGCATCCGGTTCGTTGATTAGAAAGGGAAATCGTTGCTGAATCACCACCACACGTACGTGCACTCACACTTCTGGAGGTCGATTTTCCCTTCAAACCAGCGTTGATGTACTCGTTTCTTTGCTCATACATTAGAATAACGCGAGACAACTTACAATGGTGTGTAATTTTCACACAACAATTCACGAAATATTTTCACACCTTGACGCTACCCCGGATTCTGTTCGTTATTTGCAAATCGTTGATATTTCGGTGATTGTGAGCATTCTCCACCTGTTTGCATGTACGGGATTCTTCCACACCCCAAAACAAGAATGTCGAATAAGCATATACGCAGGCATGAGAATGATTGATTCTTATTGATGATTCACCACGCGTCTCCATCCGCGGGGAGGGATAATGTGAGACAGAAGCAGAAGATGGAAAGGAACAGGTAGAGAGCTCGCGTGTGGTGAGAATATAAGCATGACGAGCATCAAGACAGGTCTTCTCACTGCGTTGATCGAGCATGCCATGGCATAAACTGGATGGATGATCTAATGTGTCAATTGCTTGTTTGCAAATGTCAAACGTTTACCAGATCAATGATTAAAATTACAACATTTCTCGTTCGGATAGCTCCCAAAAGGTTTAGCCTTTTATAAAACCCTTCCGTGACATATTTCACACTAAAATATTGACACAAACCCTTGGTGCAGAGATGCTACCAACAAGTATTCTAACCTCAAAACCTGACCAACTAATGTATGTAAAATTATTTCATAACCACACATACACACACTCCTCTGTACACACGCAATTAGCATTCATCTTCGCTATAAATCTCCTCGCTCGTATCTGATCGTACGCGTGCAAGGCCCTTGAAACAGGAACGTTAGTACCACACGTGAGTCGCCGGGAGCTTCGACGAGAAGTGACTCGTCAAGAGGATCCGGCAACCACCTGAGCCGCAAACTCCGATCCGACAACCGGGTCTGTGAGTCATGGGGGTTGTGTTTTTTTTTTTGCTATTCCTCTCTACAAAGTTACTAAGCTACAACGACGTTCCCATCGGAAGGTGCGGAAGATCATTGGCTACGGGTATGGGTTACGGTCTGAAACCAGGAATGGATGTGAATACTAATTTATTCCGTAACTGAAGCTTTCATTTGCGCTTGAAATAAACGACGCAAAATGTTGCTACCACCGTTAGTTAGGTTAATGGCGTTTCAACTCTTGAGGTGAGATCGAACCCCTTCAAATTTCGAAGATGATCTTGGACGTTGATTGGAAACTTGAATTTCTACTTTCGCTGGACTTTTTGATCCCAAGTTTCACACCCAAATAATGCCGTGAGTCAACGTGGAAGGCGTTTTGAATCATTCACAAGATTAAAACGGATGGCTACTTGTATTCGGGACCGGTGCCGTTTATTAAACATTTAATGTTACTAGACAGTAACGAGCAAATGCGCATTCGAGGGTTCAATAAATGGGAAGTTACTCCACGTTTGCTTTAATTCCTACCATCCACCTCTATTCGTCGTCCGCGCAGGGCACGTATGACCCACTCAGGAGGAGGTCAGATTGCATATTAAACGCCCTCTCTTGAAGGCGTTCGGGAGTGTGTACTGCCTCGCTCATGCTGCATGCTTTACCTACGTCATGGAAATCACCTCAGCCCGCTTGGGTCCGAGACCCAACACATCACGTCATCTAACGAAAAGACAAGATCTTAATCCTGATCATGACAGGTACGACCGGTGAGTAATCCAAAAGCGTGCAATAAGTCAGCGATCACAACACCCGCTCGAAACGATGACGACACGATGTATTCAACACAACCGCTCGTGACGGTATCGAAGCGCGAACGAATGCTTGTTTAAAAAAGGATTGACAGCTCAGTGCACAATTCCGAGAACGTATTGCAATGAAGTTACTCAACTGTGGCTACGACGTGTGACGTTTCTTTCGATTGAATAGGACACTACCACGCTAAACAGGCGCTTACGTTTCGTTTAATTCACTGCTGAACAAATGTTCCAAAAAAGTGGTTTTGTTTTATTTCCAGAGAATAATAGAGCGAAACGCGTCTGCGCGTCTCAGTGCTGCTGCGATGTGGGTGTGTGTAATTAATTTCCTGTCTAGCACCACGGTTTCCTGTTTTTTTCCTCTTTTAATCTTTCTATCCCTCTAATCTCTCTATACTACTCCCCATCGCAAATGAAAGCCTCTTTCTCTCTCACTCACATATTGAACCTTTCATCTAAACCAGCATGAAGCATTGTACAAGTTAATCCTTTTGCGTTGGATAGATCGTCACCTCACGCTCACGGGATGCACGTCGTGTTTTGGAAATCTTCAATAAAGCGTGCATGGTTGACTTGCTTAGCGTTTCAACACTGATCTTAATAAGTTATTAAATTGCTATCCACTTGTATTACTGTATGTTCCCCAAATGATCCCCCATTCCTCAAGTGCGCGCGTCTGTGTGTGCACTAATGATCTGCATCTTATCCTATTAAAGTTGGTGCATTGTGTGTTTTGGGGTGGCAGAAAAATAGATGTATTTCTTTTTACACCACACTAATGCCTAATTGCCTATGACCTAATAATTATCCAGTCCATTCGATTCGGTGATTTGACAGAGTGGGGAGTGAGGCTTTTTTAAAGGAGATTTTTTCGTGTCTCAGCAACAACTGTTCTGTGGGGAAATTCAAACGCTTTTTATTCCTTTTTCCCTTTCTCTCTGTTTCTCTCTCTATATACTATATATCCTTGGCATCGATGATGGCCCTTTTTGCATTACCTATTTACAGTTTTAACATCCACTTCGGGTTCGTAGATTTTTCCAAATTCTAGTTCACTGCTCCTCAATATGTAACGCACCTATCAGTGGCACAAACATACGCTCATTCCAGTTCTACTTACACTATGAAAGTTAAAGGTACGGTTATGAAGGTCCATTCTAGTTCAATGCAAAATTAAAACACATTTCGAATTCTACACGCTTATGCAAATGGTTGTAATAATAATTACAATAAATTTGTTATACCAATATTAACGAAAACCATAGAGGGCCAAGAAAATTGTTCCAATTCGTACAAATAAATAACAATACGGGTGTACGAACCGGCAGGGTGTAAAACAGCAAAAGAGAGATCCCTTTGCTTTCAAACCCTTTTTAAGCACGGTTAAAAGGGGCTTCCTTTCAACAACAAAAAAAAAACTAACAACCCTAATTGCGATGGTCAAATATGTCCGTGAAAGTGTTTAACAATAATAAATACAAAAAAAATCTTATCAAAATAAGGTACAGCATGGGGCGGTGTAAGTATTGTTTATGCGTGTATGAGTATATGCGTGTACTTATGTGTGTGTATGTGTATGAGTATAGATAAAAATCTCTAATTTCGTTAGCATCCTTTTTGGGGATGCAAAAGGAAAGCTTACAAGAACCACCACTAGAAAATATACTTGGAGTGTTAAAAAAACTATCAACTTCCATAAGTTCATAAATGTATCATGTTGTGGTTGTGTTCATGTGGGCTCTCCTTGTATCTATAAGCCTCCGTCCAGCAAGAATATCTCTTTCACCAATAGACGACAGCAATTCGGACGAATCAAATTTCCTTCTTGTTTGACTCGCAGCAGCACGCACGTTGCGCGCCATAACGCTGGCGTGCTATCGTGTGAAAGAGAACAGCTTGCAATAGGCATTGTGCCATCAGGTTTTGGTATTTTGCCTGGTATATGAAGCAGTATCCGCGAGAAAAAAACAATGAGTCCCTGGTATCGGGCGCTCAGTCGTAACATCGCTTCCATTTGCGACGCCGTTTTCTCCTCTTTCGAACCCACTCTCAAATAACCGGCACCGGTGTCGAGTTGTTGGTCCGTCGGAGACGTGCACCGCGTCCCGTCAACAGGTACGATATGTCCACCACCGGTAGCGCGTTCGGGTTGAGTGCTAGCTTTTGCATCAAGCGGGACAACACCTGTTCCAGCCGGTTCCGTTTCTCTGCCAGTGTCTGTGATGTCAAAGAAAAGAGAACATTGTAAGTAAGCTAGTTTTGTAAACAGATCTCCTGCAAAGCAGTGTTTTCTCTCGGTCATCAGAGCGTTTATTAACTGCAGAGCTTTGTCATTTGATCAGTATTTTAGATGAAATAGGCTTTTAGAAGCATTTATACGGTAAAGAGAAAGTAACTATTTATCGAACAGTGTATATGGACCTTGGATTTTCTTGGCGACTTTGCCTCCACCGTCGGAGGCTGAACCGCGAGGGTTCGTTCTATGCTCAAGCCAGTCTTTGGAGTACAGAAAAGACAAAACAGAGAAAGAAAAGACAAGGAAGATAAATGTTTACGTTATGTGTTATCATATTGTGACACGGTTGGGTGAGATATTTTAATGTTTTTTTTAATGAATGCAATCTAATAGTTACTACATGAAATGTGTGATTTTAACTCAGCATTTATAATTGATGATTGATGTTTTGGCTATACCGCTACTCTTCTAAATTTGAACAGCATTATGAACAGATGACAGATCGTGTATGATTATGTAACGAAATGAATGCTTGGGGTTTACTATTGATTTATGGCGATCGCAACTCACCTTCGGCGGTGGTGGCAGCAACTGTATGATCGGTGTCATCTTCTTCGAGCCACTTGAATGGCTTCCTCCAGCACCACTAAAACCGGAAGAACCGCCGGCCGACCCAGTCGACGATTGTCCACCGTTTCCATCATCCTTCTTCGAACCTTTCTTCTGCCTGTCTCGTATTGAGAGCAAATGTGCCAGCGAACCAAGATCGTGAGGCTGTAACATAAACCGATGGATTAGAATACAAATACCTGCGCCTGCGGAGAATCGCATACGGATGACTTACAGCGAATGTTTTTGCTATCTTAAGCTTCTGCTCAAACTTGTGGAACGCGTACGATTTCATGCAAACCGGATGCGAGTGGCGGGAAATCTTCGAAAAGAGCCGCGCACTCTTATCAACGCGCAGCTCGCAGATGTAAACGTGCGGTTCGGAACTGTCGACCGGGCGTCCTTTGCAGAAAGTGATCGGATCGAGCACCCAGCACCGATCGACCACCAGCTCAATAGGAATGACCTCATACAGTGGTACCCGCATCACCTCGTTCGGATAGAAGCGTCGCGTCGGTTCGTGATAAGTTTCGTGGGGCCGCAAATAGTGATGACCATATACAAACCGCCGGCCATCCTTGTCCTTCCAGAGGCTCTCCACACGGAAGATGTCACACTCGCTGTACTCGATCTTACCAATCGTTTCGTACGTGTGCTTCCGCACCGGTGCACTCGGATTGTTCGGGTCCGGTGACATCGGAATGTCACGCAGCACGTACACCGTATCTGTCTGACGAATTTGCAGCTTACCGCGCATAAGCGAGATGTAGTATTGGTAACCTTCTTCTGTAAATTCGTTCAATGGAATCTCGTAGTTTACATCGCGCGGATCACACTTCTCGCACAGATAGTTCTCCACCGCTGGGTCTGCCTTGGTACACTCGATGTGCTGCCAGACGAGACATTTCGAGCACTGGATCATCAAACCCTCGTCCTTGAACAGTCCACAGATGCACCGTATAATGTCTTCCGTTTGCTCTTGTCTACGACCACGTTTAGGTTTCGGCACACCTGTTTCCTCTTCGGGTTCTTTCTTCGGCACGAAACCTCGCAGCAGTTCGTTCTCTTCACCGATGTAAGCCTGCAACTTCGGTACCTGTTGCTGTTTGCAGGTATAGTAGTGCGATTTGAGCGCTTCCGATGCTACGCCTTCGGGTGAATTGATGCCATAGTATTTGATCGCGTTGCTGAGCATGATCAGCAGATCATCTTCGAATACTTTCGGCATACGATACACACCCTGCTCGATGTTTGTCTCAATCTGCGCCAAATCGATCGGTTTCGGGATACGCTCATAGTAGAGCGGAATTTTCTTCTTCGATGGCAATTGAAGTTTACTGATAAAGGGTATTCCTTTATCATCTGAAATTGCAAAACCATAATGTTAGCTATATTTTCTTCACTCAATAACATCCTTGACTCTTACCTTTCAAAGTGGCAATTTCGGTGCATATGTCCTTTAGTGCCACAGCGATGCGTGCCGTTTTCTCCAATTCCGGATCGTCCTCGACGAAGGCGAGTCCTCGTGTGCGAATATTGCGCGGACAGCGTAACGCGGAAATTTGAGATGCAAGTGACGGCTTTCCAGAACTCGTTTGATCGGCTCCCGAAGTTGCTCCTGCACCACCATCTGTTGCAGACATTCCCGTACCACCACCAGCCCCTCCGGTGGATACCATCGTAGCTGCACGTTCCTTCTGACGGCGGATCTTATTGAGATTGCGCAGCAGGAAGCAATGATGTTCGGCTATCAGTACACGTTCCTTCACCGTTGGCGGATGGAATGTCGGTAAAGGTGTACCGTTAAGATGCACGATCGGTTGATTTTTCTTCGCCTGTCGTTTGCGCGATCGGGCTGCGCTACGTGGACTCAGTTCGACCACCAGTCCACCACCACTTGCCGGTCCATTTGCGCCAGCAGATCCATCAGATCCGCCCGACTTGCTGGGATCCGTATCGGTACCGGCCTCGGATGGATTGCGGTGTCCCGTACTGCCGTTGGACGAACCGAGCGGAATGGGTTTGATGCGTTGCGATTTTCCCCCAATTACACCACGGCACTGCTCCGAACCGCAGCGGCAAGGTTGTCCCTCGGAAGGGTTGAACAGGCTGAAATTGTAGTCATAACTTAACTCCTCATTCGGCAGAATGTCCCGCAGGGCGAACAGTGCCATCCGGAACAATCCATTCACGGACCACTTTTGCATTTCACAGTTTGGTGCACAGGAATGGTTCACAAACCGGCAATCACTCCCCATCCGATGACCATCAATCACCAATCCTCCGTCCAGGTTCAGGCAGTAGTGGTGCGTGTCATTCAAATACAGCGTTCGCATTCGCTCCTTGAACTCGCGCTCCGTCACCACCTCACCGAGATACTCCATTATGAAAGTACCCTTTATTATGGGTTCCCGCGACCGTATACCCCATCCCTTCTCCTCCGTCATGAACCGTTCCAGTCCAGGGGCGTACTCATGGCGCTGGATGCTCGTATTCCTGCAGCGATCACCACACGGACAGTGTTCCGGTACACATTCGGTGTATACCATTCGATTGAGACAATCGTCCTGGCAGCCACTGTCCGGTTTGCAATTGCATTGTGGGTTGTCCGTCGATGGGTTCGGTTTCACGTCGTAGTACACGTTGGTGCGAATTTTGCGATAGTTCCAACTGGGTACAGAGTTTCGACCCGGAAGTTTACCATTCTCCTGCAGCCACCAGAGATCGTACGGTAGCTGAAAGTCACGCACTGTACGACGCAAAAAGCGCTCGCAATAAGCTGGTGGAGGAAGCAGCGTTTCCGGTGGAGCTTTCGGTCCCGAACGACCTTCACCACCGGTACCATCATCCTTGTAGCAATCGGAGAACAGGCCCGCTGTAATGTATTTCTTACGAGGTAACTTTTTGCTCGTGACACGTCCACCCGACCCCGAAGGTAATTCACGCGCTTCGCCGGAAGAAGTTGGCGATGGAGTGTCGCTTAACCGCAGGAAGTCCGATGGTCCTTCGTCCGGTGGAAGTGGATCGTGTTCTAGTTCTTCGGTTGAACTGGCTGGCTTAAGAATATGGGCCGTTTCTTCTGGCTCGACTGGTTCCACGATCGGTGATGTGATTTGGTGTCGCTTCGATACTGGATGCGCCGTTTCAGGCGATGGTTCTGCGGAAGCGGAATTATCCTTTTTAGCTTTCTTAGCAGGTTTTTCGTGCTGCTGAGAACGTAGAATTTCATCGCTTTTGCCACGTTTCAATCGTGCTGGAATTACAATCCCTACCGGTGGTGTTGGTGTAACAGACTTTGAAGCGCTTACTCTTGGCGCAAGATGAGCGCTTTCGATCGGTTCTGCAATAACAGGAGGAACGGATTTGCGACCATCTCGTTTTTGTTTCTTTCTGCCTGCTACTGCACCACCACCTACAGCGCCAACAGTCGGGCTTGCCGTCGGTGATCTGAGCGGAGACGACGAAACACGATCGGTGGACGCAACTGAAGTATTGCCGGTGATTGCCAGCGCTGTTCGTGGACGACCACGTCCAGTGGTGGGAGAATTTGGCGTTTCCGTTGCCGTGATGGGTGAAGTTGTTCGCGGACGACCTCTCGGACGTCCAGGAGTTTTCGGTGAAGTTGCCAACGGTTCCAGCAAAACGGTCGGCGTTGTCACCGACTGTAATCGCGAGATTGACCGCGAATGGATACGCTTCAACAGTGGCATTGAATCCAGCGACGTGGAATCCTCGTTATGTATGCCAGCAACGGCCCACGAATGCAATCGTACCGGTGTGCTCGACTGTGACGTTCCTTTCCCGACGGAATCTTCCGCATCTTGATGTATTTTCTTCACCTCTGACGGATCAAGTGCCACCGAGGAGCTGCGAGTACGCCGAATGGCTCCCGCGCTATCACCCTCTGGAGAGGTATCAGTGCTCGCCGCAGACTCTTTGTTTGATTTCTTTCCGACCGCTGATGGAGATCGGCCGGAAGAAAACTTACTGTTTTCTTTGTTCTCTTTAGCCGCACCTTTCGACAGGGTCTCACTTAACCGCATGATGTTCGGTAGCTGATGCTGTTCCGCCGAAACCGACACGCTCTTGCTGCGATTGCGTTCCTTAGTCGAACGATTATCTACTTCTACCGCCGCTCCTTTACGCTTACTACCACTGTCCGGTGGTGCTTTTTGCACTTCGTGCTTTCTCTTTCCTTTCCGGCCTGTGCCAGCCAGTGCGGAATCATCCTTACGGCCTCTTTCCTGTGATCGATGCGTCAACTGGTGCTCTGGCGCAAGCGGATTTATTACCGACTTCCTACCACGGCCACCAGTCGCCGGTGGAGTTGTGGCCACGTCACGTGTTCCTGCTGCGAGTGGCAGTTTACCCTGCAGCTTCTCCAAACTCACCACCGACAGACGAGGCCTTCCAACGCCCGAATGGCGCTCGATGAAGCTATCCGTCGGTTCGCCATCCTTCGGAACGCGATCGCACGATGCACTTTTGCCGGTGGACAATTGGTGCTTTTCCTTCAAGCGCGTTTTTTCCGCCTCGGACGGTACGTGACGCGTCAGGTTGGAGGAATCGAATAGATCCGGTCCCACTTCCGGCTTTAAATCGATCACCGACAGCGCAGCGTCCAATGGGTCACTTTCTGGTGTTTTCTTTTTCTTCTTCTTGACCGTTGGAAAGCCGGTTCGGTTTGGTTTCTTGCGCTTTTTCTTCAGCAGCAAATGATGAGCGCCCGTTTTGGTGAGCAACTTTTCGAGCACCTTCTCGGAGGAAGCTGTCGTGGGGGTGACGGTTGCAAGTACCCCACTTCCAGCACCCAAACCGGACGCTTTACGTTGTGCAGCAGTTAACACTTGAAGTTCGTCAGATTCGAGCTTGGTTGTGATATTGCCAGATCCGATGGCACTGGCCGAATCTTTACCAAGACGGGGTGAATCTAGCATCTCCACTTTGGCAATGAGAGATGGTATCGACGTGGGTGGAGGTATCACGAGTTCCAGATCTACCGTTGGTTCGAACACACCGGGCGGTGGACCAGAAGAGGTTGAAGTGAACCCACCGGAACCCGAAGGGAGTACGGATGCAGACGATTGTATAACAGACGGACGTGCCGGTGGCGTCGAACGATGGTGATGATGATGATGATTATGATGATGATGATGATGAAGATGGGCTCCAGCAGAACTCTCAGCCGTTCCGGTGTGACTCAAAGCTCCTGATACTTCTTGTTGGCGATTGTGTTTCTTCTTGCTTCCACCTGTACCGGTAGTAGAGTGACCAATACCACTGGACGGACTTCCACTGATGACGAAATCTGTAATTCCCTTTCTTCCAACCGCTAGCCCTTCGGGCGGTGAACTTCCGTTATCTCCAGCTGTGCCTGTGATCCCTCCGTTCACGATTGTTAGTGGAGAATTACTCGATTTTATCTGCTGTAACTGTAGTTCGGTGTCGGTCGGAACGGGACCCGGTTCAGGTGACTTCAATAGGTGACGTTTCTTCGGTGTTACAGCTTTGGTAGCTGCTCCTGATACGGACGAACCAGCCGCCGCAGAGTTGACCGATAATCGGCCACTGGTAAAGGCACACGGATTCAACACAGTGTGACTACCGGGAAAGCTGGAATTGGTAGAACCGCCACCGGATCCAGCAGATCCTTGACCAATACCGCCGTTAGCACCACTTCCGCCACCCGTTGATTTAACTTCGTCCACTCCGCTATTATTATCACTGTTGTTACCTTTCTCACCGGGTGTCAGTAGGTAGTGACGTTTCTTCAGTGGAAGCTTATGATCATCAGGACTCTGCGTTGGTACTGATTTTTTGTTACGTCGTTTACCCGTTCCACTACCTCCGCCACCTCCATTTCCTGCCGGTCCACCGGTTCCACCACTTCCCATTGCATTTCCCCCACCCGTCGCTGATGGAGAGTCGGTAACATGTTCCGAAGCTTTCCGTTTCTTTATCGATCGCTTCGTTTGATGTGCTTTGCCGGACGGCGCTGTCACTGCAGGAACATTTGTCGATGTCGTTTCCTCTGCAGAGCTCACCGAACGGCCACCTGATGATGTCCCCGTATCAGCCGATCCACCAACGATACGACACATGCCACTAAAACTTTCGCTCAAACGATCGACCTCGACATTGAACTTCAAATCCAGTCCCGACGAACTGGCAGCTACTCCTGCGTTAAGCACATCTGACGTAGCACCTGGTGCGACAGACATCGAACGTAGCCGTTTTTTGCGTCGCTTCATTCTGGCCGCAGCATGTCTCGATCCAGCCGATCGACTACTGCACCGGCTCATCGTACTCAAGCGTCGCTGCCTGATCTTACCGCAGCTTCCAATCACTCCGTAGCTTTTCACCGACATCACCTCCAAACGATCGCTGGTACAACTCTTCCTGCGGCTACGTTTCGAACAGACCGATTTCGTTGGCGACGCTTTCGGTATGGTTCCGTCCGCAATTCGCGCCATCAGATCGACCGATCCGGCAATACCACCAACACCTCCACCGACGGATAACGCAAACGAAGAGCTTGACTTTTGAAATCTACGATTACACTCCTCCGAGTTCTTGATCACGTTTGCCTTCGACAAGGGAAGCTTCTTGACCGCCATCAATTTTCCATTGTCTTCAATGTCGTCTTTCGACGCACCTTCCGCTGCGCCACGTTGTAGAAACGTTGCGAAAGCGTTTTTTGAACCCACGGTCGAGCTGGAGAACGTGTAAATGGCCGATTTGGACTCGTTGGCCGACCCAGATGGCTGTTGTTTATTGCTCATTGAAGCAAACACTCGATCGAAATTGTTCGTGGGAAGCACAAGCGTAGCACGATTCTCCGGAGCGAGTAAAGCATTCAAACTCCCGAGCGATTTACTGGACGATGCGGTGTTACTTCCAGAGCCAGTTCCGCCAGGCTGTTTTTTCACAGACGGTGGACGACCACGGGTACCCGGTTTCTTTATCATTGCTGATGACTTTTGCTTGAGAGCCACTGAAGCCGTCGCAGCGATTGAAGGTTTTGGTGACGGAGGTGGCGGCTCCTTCACAATCGCTTGCGATGGTTTGGTACGGCTTCTGTCCCCAAATCGTCGATCCACCACATCGTCATCTGAACGTTCGTCTTCCTTGTTGCCTTTTAGATGATTAGATTTCCTTCGCCGATCGATCGTTGGGGTGGATATGCTTTTGCTGCCACGAACTCCGGATCGTTCCGTTGCTTTTACAACACGCCCTTTTGCAACCGTTTTCGGTGGGGTAGGTTTACGCGGTGCTCGCAGCATCTTAACTGTCGGTTTGTCTAGCTGTTTCGTGCTACCTTTCCTACCTTTTTCAGGTGTTACTCGTTTAGCTTTGTCCACCAAACTCAATGCTGAACGATCCATTCCCGAATTGTCCGAAAATAAGCTCTCACGACTTTCAGCACTGCTGCTGCTTGTGCTGCTACTCGTACTGCTGCTATCCTCATCGCTTGTACTCCCCAGTGTCAGTCCGGCCATGAACATGATTTCCAACTCACCTACACTTGCCGATTTAGTACTACCACCTCCTCCACCATCGCTAGATGCGTTATAATTCTTCCGATCGTTGAGATTATTGTTGTGATGTTGTTCGTGCTGTTGTTGCTGGTGTCCAATTTTCTTGCGCCGTTTCCGCCTAACCTGCTTCCGGTGCCGTGTACTGCAGTCACTTCGATAGCCACAGCTTTTTGCCCTTCCGTAGTCACTCCGGTAGCCTGCACCGCGGCTACAGCTACGTCTCGAACGTGAACTGTAGTCCGATTTGTATCCCGAAAGACGACTGCGCCCACTGCCTGCTCCTACACCACCGTAATCACTAATATAACCACTTTGAGAGGCGAGTCGCTTGCTGCAACAGATTGTCGAATGACCACCATCACTTTTGTAACCGCTGAGTCGCGGTTCGTGGAACTTTTTGCTGATATCTATCTTTTGCCAGTGAGGATCAAGCCGATCTTCCGACAGGTGTGAAGTAGTAGATCCTGCTTGCGGTACATTAACGGACCCCCTTCCCGAAGATGATTGTTGTTGCTGTGCGGTATCTTTCTTCGGAGGTCTACCGACACCCCGTTTCTTAGGTCCTCGCGGTGGATAAAGAACTCGCTCGGTTGCGTACGTGTTTCGATCTAGGCAGGAGGAAAGCGAATATGCCGTGGTAGACTTTCGACTACTGCTTCCGACGGCAGTTGGAGCAGATAGCGCGTTTCCACCGTGTGGCGATCCACTGGCGGGTAGTATGGCATTCATTCCAGTCGAATCTCCTCCACGCACTTCTGATTTGCTGCGACGGGTTGAGGATAAACTTCCCGCTTCCAGGTTAGATCTCATTAGTAAATTGGGTCTTGCTTTGTCAGTTTTGGGCGAATCGGTAGAACTGTGCGTGGAAAGAATTCCCGAATCGGGTGATTCAATTACGGTCGGAATAGAAACTGATCTAGAAGAAACTGATGGTCGTGTGCCAACTGCAGGAGCTGCGGCGTTTGTCAAACTAGATTTTGGTGGACGCCCACGACGTTTCACGACAGGTGCCGCTGGTATCTGTGCATCGGATTTCATGCCCGCAGTAAGCCCATTTACAAGTGATGTGTTTCGACCGGCGGAAGCACCCGGGGCCGTTGAAATTATGGGAGATTCAGTCTTAATTTTACGAACATCTAGTTCAAATGGTCCACCACCTCCCGGTTCAGGACCGGCACTCCCTATCACTGGATCTGCTCCTTCCTCCATCGATGAAGATGACGAAGAAGACGTTGATCCCGACGAAGATGACGACGATGACGACGAAGATGGCGAACCGCCTCCAATGCCACTTGCATTTACGGCACTGTTGGCGGAAGTGCCCCCTGTTGCCCCCACACCTGCAAGTGTTTCATTTCCTCCGACCGAGCCAAGCATTTGTGTTTTCACCACAAAGTCGCGCAAAAGGCTGGATGTGTACTGTTGCGTTGGAGCGGACAATCCACGGATGCTTTCCGCATCGGATCCACTTTCGACGCGGCGGATTGCCGCACTGACTAGCGCCGGAAGTTCGTTGTCGCTAGAGCACGAACCACCTTCCGCAGTAAGTCCTCCGTCTCCTCCTACCGTAGATACTCCGCCACCGAGCGAGGGTGGAAAGGCTCCGTGCTGTTTTGCTGGTGTTGATGTCGAAAGCGGGGGCCTGTTGAATAATAGACCCGTTCCTCCTGATGTTGCCAGTGTTAAAAGACCACCTTCTTTACTGAACAATGTACCACTTTTGGCGGAGGGTGGTACACCAGGCAGCTTGGTTTGCGCATTCTTCCCTTTCGCTCGTAGAGCAGACAATCCTTTTCCACCCTCGTCGGAAGAGCTAGAGTCGGACGTAGTGAATTCGTTGGTACGACTCGCAGCACCACTTTTGCTGCCACTACGGCCACTCGGCATTTCATCTTCGTCCTCTTCATCGCTACTGCTGGAAGTAACAGTACGATTTGCCTAAAATGAAAGAATAGAGTAAAAAGATTAGTAAACAAAGAGCTCAATCCAACATTTTGACATTTTAAATCAAATTATTTGCGAAAGATAAGCTATATTCAAAATGAATAGGTTAATCGAGATATTGAAATGCATGTGGAAGAAGCGTATTTGTTAATTAAATACAGTTCCTCACTAACTCCTCACAAAAAACTAAAACACACTATAGCGCAGCAATTCGTTTCGCAGCAATTTCAAAACATACGGGTAGTTAAATAATCACGAATAAAACCGCATGCATCGAGCCATGTGTTACTCATTCGCCTTTTGCGATTAGAAGTATGGACAGATAAAAATAGACAGCTAAACTGTGTCACTCAAATATTGCGAAAGATTAAACTGCGTATTACACAAATTCACTTTTAATTTTGTGGTTCATAAGCTACTGTACGATTCTATACATACAAAGACTATATCGCGAATAAATTATAAATCTTCCAGGATACAACAAATACATACCATTTTCCGTTTGAGAATTTTTTGCTTTTTGCCAGCGGCGATGGCGTTTCCAGCAGTCGTAGTCGTCGATGTTGTCGTCCTTGCGTTGGTGGCAGTTCGTCCCGTCGTCGGCTTAGATTTATCGCTTGGATTATGATTGCTATTGTCACCAACTGTGCTGCTTGAATCGCTATCACTGTTGCTCGTGCAGGACGAGAAGGTCGAGCTGGGTGAACTGGAATCACTTTCGCTAACACTTTTCTTCGTCCGGCTCGCACTGCTCCCATTTCCCGAGGAGGAACGTTTGTTGGACTTTGAATGCGATGTCCTTGCTCGCTCGTGTACCCTGTTATCAGACGTTCTGCCTTGCTTTAGAGCTGCCGCTGTTGTCATTGTTTTACGACCTTCGGCAGACACTTGTTGGGTGGACGATGTTCTACATCGGCTTGAACCCTCCACCATGGCACTCTTCCCATTAGGGTTGGATCCTTTTTTCGCATTGGCCTCCTTGAAGGAATCGATTTTGCTACCAGTGGATCCGGTAGGTGGCAGCTGTTGTGCGGACGTTGCGGTTGGACCTTCGCTTGGGGTATTTCCTACATTTTTCGCTCTCCGATCAGCTGATCCTGATGGTGACGGAAGATCTTGTTGCATCAGTTGCTGCTGGTTGGATCCGAGCGACGTTGGTGAAGGCGTTGGTGTCGCATTGGATTGGCTTCGAGGAATAGCTATTTTCATTCGAAGTCCGGCACTATCGGAACTGTAAGCAAGCGTAAAACAGAACGGGATTTAGTAAGAACAAGTTGCAAACCATTTCGATCGATAATTTTTATAATTGGCTGGCGCCATTGTCATACGCGTGTCGTACACAATACCTCATAACACTAAACTGTTGGAGCTTTTCGGATGGAACACCTCCTCCACTGCTCTGCTTACTGCTCGTCTTGCTCGTAGATGCCGACGAAGAATCGGAATCACTCGACGAATCGGACCCATCGTCCGAATCGGAGGATGAGGACGACGATGATGATGAGGATAAAGGTGATTTCGCGTTGTCCGCTGGGTTTGTGGCGTCTATTGTATTGCTTTTCACGATGGTCATTTTGCTTCAGGGCAGCGGTTAACCGTTGGAGACCGAACAAAACTATTCTCCAATCACCTTAAAGAACAATTTCTTCACTTATTCTCTCCACTTTTTACTCATAAGACTTTGCTAGAGTTCCAGCTTTTTGTAATGACGGTTCACACCTAAAACGAAGAGAAAAATAGGTCTAATTAATAAACTACAATAACTACAATTAATAAATCTCATCACCTGGACAATATGATTGTAAGACCACCTATTATTATTACAAATGAAATACAATCCGATGTGCTTGTTATGATAACATGTATTCTTTAGCGAGTGTGTCTATCTTAATGGAATGAATCTTCTGAAAAAATGGTTGGATTGTTGAAGCATTTTGAAACATTCCCATTCTGTCCAAAGACATAAATTTCAACCGAAAGAATGCCCAATGCGTCTCATTTTGGCAGGTAGCCAGACAGACAAAAGGGACCCTTTCAGCTTTCGCCGCTGCTTACAAGGCACCGAGGAGTCCGAGACGTCATCATAAATCATCTCCTCGACGAAGGACGAAAGGTGCATAAACAGGCGAGAAAGGTTGGAGGTGTATTCAAGGTCGAAGACCACAAGGATGGATTGCAGGTCATAAGAGTTCGTCCTTGGATTACGTCACGTAGTCCACTGATGCTAGGCGTCTTGCCTCGCAGTTGATTGTAAAGCACATGCATTTCATTTTGTTTCATCTCTATCCTTTTCGTCTTTTGCGTGGCAGTCCAAATAAAGTGAACTAAATCCAAATCCATCTAAATCATAAAATGCACGATTAACAGAATTTCAACAAAATCAGTTTCGGCGACGGTAGTTCACTTTGATTTTTTTTAGGTCAACGCTCCCTCAAACCACTTCAATGGTCGCTTTTCTCTATTTCTGTATGCTAATGCGCAAATGTATATCCACGACCAAACGATCCAGTACGACCAAAACCAGTATAAATTCCATTCCAAACTTCTGTACATGTGAAACCGGTGGATAAATATGTGGGTCATAACAGTAATGGAATCGTGTGGAATGATGACACGTATCAGAAATGCTAGTGATGAAAGGATTTTAACTGTTTTGTTGATTAAGTAAGTAAGTTATACTTACACTTCCTAACACAAAACTGGATTGATTGTAGAGTTCTTTTTTACTTTACATTGAAGAGATCCAGAAACTAAACATACAATCATTGGCGCGTATGTTTATGGTACAGTTTATCAGGGGAAGAAAAAAATATAAACCTACCCGCATGGAAACATAAGTCAGTGCCAACGCACACAATCACAACTCGTTTCAGGTTGTTGTGTAGTGGTAGTGGAAGAATTAGAAGGCGCTTGTTTTGACCGATACGTTCAACCAACACACGCTCACGAACGATGACAACACAACAAGTACCACTTGTCAACGATCAAAACATAACCAGCCTTCACTGGGGCGCTTTCGTATTTCAATTTCAATCAAACATTCTTTCAGCAATACGCTAGAGATCCACGTCTGGCAAAAACACACTAGAGATGGTGCAGCTACATCGGAATCTCACTGCGTAAATTTTGACGAACGCATTTGACAGCTGCTCGTCGTGCAGCGTGCCGTTTCATTTTCATTCCTTTTCATTCGCACACAGCAACCATCGCTTCAACAAACAATCACACACACATTCGACACTTTCTTTTCTGGTCACTTTTCTATTCTCTTGCAATTATCCACTTCGTGGCATGAGAATGCACGCATTCTTCGAACGTTGCGAAACAAAACAAACCACCAGTTTGACACACGGCACACGCACACACTGCAACACTTCCGGGGGATTCTATCCCACACACACTAGCGCATCCAGCGCAAGAGCGAACGACCCCACTGTGCTGCGTGTTGCCTCATCTTTCTCGCTCACTCGCCAATCTTCTTCCTTACGTTTTTTTTGCCATACAACACTTTCACCCGAAAAACTGCATCCAATTATGCGCTTTTGGGCAATTCGCAGCAGTGACTCACTTCTATAGAATTAATTTAAGGAATAGACCATTTAACGTGCTCTAACGACCGTATTATGATTCAAGATTCTTCACTTCACTGTAAAATGCACCAAAGCAGCACACACACACACAGACGTGTACGCACACACGTACCTTTCGCATACGCACGGTACACACGGCATGCAGCTGAAACTGTTTTTTTTTTCTTTATAAATATCAATTCTAAAATGGCGTCTCACCGTCAAACGACACTGAACGAGGGATAAAATAACAGATGGATCGTAGCACTAGTGATGATTTACAATCAATGCTGATCAATTTCGGAACACTTTTCATGGATGATAGATGGGCTCCATGGGCCAGAACGCTCTGCAGATAGCAATAGTCAACCCATCACAATTGCGAAGGTCGTCAAAGCAAGCAATCACAATGGGATGTTATGACGGGCTCTACCCCCTTCGACTGGTGCGGCGCCTGATTTCGCACTTTCTCGTACCACTATTTTAACTTTTATGTTGATTCCCAGGGCGCTTTAGATTGCCGCAATCATTCAATCATGTGAAATCAGATCAAATTCTGCTTTCGTGCTGGTTTCATCTTTCGGATTAGCATTTTCTTGACCGCGCGTTGTACCTTCTACTCCCCTTGGCCCATTTGGCGTTATAACATTTTTCTCACTTAATTCACTTCAATTATGGCGCGTATTAAATCACCTTCTTTCCACACGTTAACACTCATCGATAGCAAACGCGCGTGCAATGGAGATTTGCATACGACGGCCGTCTTTTGCTGCCCGGATTTTATTCGATCGCGGAGTTTTTCATTCAACTAGCACGGCGCGACTTTCGCGATGGAAAATATTTTTTCTCATTTCCACCGAGGGCTCTGAGCGCGCAGTGAAGAGTGCAATCGAGCTCACCAACACCACTACCTGTACCGTATAATGTCACATTCATCCAGTGCGCTCTGTCACTCACACACTCGCCATTTCCGTACCAGGCTACATTTGACACCGAGCAAAAGGTTGGATCATGAGATTTCACTGCATTCCCGCCATATTGATACGGGAGCAATAATTTGTACTTTTGGTGGATTCAAATAGTACTTCCTCCTTTGAACTCCGCCGAAAAGGATAAACCATCAAAATGGGTGCATTCTGCTTAGCTAAGCATATAAAATGTGCTGTTTTGCTTTCGAAAATTCTTTGTTTCGAAATTAACAGAAAATGAACTGGACATCTGGACATCGGGAATGTCTGTTAGCATCATACCTACTCGAAAATTAAATCTGCACTGCAACTTTGCCAATCTACATTAATAAAAACATATGAAACATC
The DNA here is from genome assembly GCF_943734725.1 of Anopheles marshallii. NCBI lineage: Eukaryota > Metazoa > Arthropoda > Insecta > Diptera > Culicidae > Anopheles > Anopheles marshallii. The sequence goes on from NC_071326.1 coordinate 211,695, forward strand.
TTTAATCAGTCACTCCCACACCATCACACCGAGTTGTTCCACTACGACACCTTATCACCGATGTTTCCGTCCTGATAAATTCTTATCTTTGAAGTCGGTTCGCCCTACCATCTAACGGCCATCGTATATTGACGAGTGTAATTAATGGCCAATCTCCGCAGTGAGTGTCAGTTTATTACCGCCTGCCTGTCGGAAGAAAATTTCACTTTGATTGATAAAGACGCTTGAACGCACGCGCACAATCTTTAGACTAATCCAGTTTGCGATCAATACTACAGCCATGTTTCGTCGGCAGGATGGAAACAGTTCCAAAACGCCACACCAGTACGGTAACGGTAACGATTTTTCCACCGAAATGCGCTATGACACCACCGTGATTCCGGAATTCGATAAAAGTGCGTTCGAGTGTGACGTCGTGTCGAGCAATCAAATTTGATTCACGTTTTTTTCATATTCTAGGACCTGCTTTCATTCACATTCTACTACTGAACAAGACGATACGCCTGTTTGTAGTGCTTGGTTTGGCCAGTGTCGTAATACCTGCATTTGCGTATCTGTTTTTCTTCTCGAAGGAAATTGGTCATGGTAACAAGCGCGACATCATCGGTACATGCGGTCATCCGACACTCTACCACATACCCTGCGGATACCCACACAACCTGACACAGAGCGAGTGTCACTTGCTGGGTTGTTGCTATACCAGTTTGGCCACGTGTTACCACTCATTACCGTCGGAGCATCAGTACATCATCGGGAGTGATTGGACTACGGGCGAGCCAGCCATTCTAACCCCACACAGGCCGATAACTCCTTACGACAAGTCGGCCCTGCAGGAGGTTCGATTCGATGTCAGCGTTACGGAGGATACTGGAGGATGGTTCAGGTTCTTACTATCGAAGATGAATGCAAACGAACAACCTCCACTGTCCACTAACACATTGACGAAGCTAGAAACGGTCGATCACCAGGTGCAAGTCTACAGTCCTACTTTCTTCATTGAAGTGAAGCGCAAGATTGATCAGGAAGTGATCTTTTCCACCGCGCGTGGTCCACTGGTGGTGACGGATAACTTCATAGAATGGACGCTACATCTAGGAGCAGACATTTTGTTTGGCTTAGGTCGTGCCTATCTGGAGCCCGGTACCAAACATTTGTTATTGAACAATCAGAACACCTCCGCAGTGCCAATCATCATGGGTTACAGTAAGTTAAGGTACGTCTAACAGTAGTATCGCGATGTAACCAACGAATGTCATTCTAGACTTGAAGCTGAAACTATTCAATGGACTAATGTTCAACACGCCCGGACTTACGGAGGTGGAAATTGTGGGATCCCGTCTCATCATAGTACGAGCACAGCTTGGCGAGAGTTTCGATCTTCAGTTTTTGCCCGGACCCACTCCCGCCATGCTGTATCGACAATCGAAGGCCATCCTGGAGAACCAGTATACTCCACCCTTCTGGGCGTACGGAGTGCACGTGTGTGACCAGTCTGTGAAACGCAACCTTACTACGGTGCGTCAGAATTTGGAGCTCCTGCTCAACGACACCGTCATGTTTGATTCACACTGTTTACACAACGATATGTTCTGGCTCTCCGACACGATGACTATCGACAAGGACGTCGAGTGGATGTTGCAGCTGCTGAGAGACGCCGGCAAGAAGTTTGTCCCTTCGCTTGTACTCACTATAGGATACGGAGGAAATCCAACCTTCATTGATGCGCGTGAAAAAGGCATCCTGCTGCGTCACGCAGGGAATCAACTTGCTTACCAAGGCCGTGTCAGAAACCGTACCGCTGTCTACGTGGACTGGCGAACGAGTCGCTTGGCCAATCTCACCGAATGGTTGGACTTGCAGTGGGAGAAGGTGGTCAACTTGGAGGCGGATGGATACGTGCTGGAGGAAGCTAGTCCACGGGATGAACGGAACAATTCGCTACCACGCCCAAAGCAGCTGATTTATCAACCGGATGAGTTGAATGCCACCTTGGCGGATTTGTTGCCCTGGAATACGTTGCTCTCGGACAGTCTGCAGCTAGCGCTTTCCCAACATAACCTGATCGGTGTCCAAGCACTCGATGTCGTGCAGAAGAAGATTGCTTCATCGAATGCTTTCGTTGTGACTGGAGCTTACGATGTCCGTAGTCGGGCGGCAATACTTCCTTCCAACATCTCCTCCAGCTGGATATCGCTACGTAGTGAGGTCGACCGTTGCATAGGTCTGTCGGTAGTAGGTGTCAGCTTCACCGGTACTCCGGTGTGTGGTAATGCACCGCTTGCAGGAGTCAATGTTTCCGAGGAGCTCTGCATCCGGTGGTACCAGTTTGCCTCCCTATTACCACTGTTTCGTGTTACAGCCGATCGCACACCGAATAAATTCAGCCAATTCGGACGACGCATAATGCATGGCATTATTCGCAAACGTTTCTCGCTGCTCGACTATATGAACACCGTGCTGCTGGAGAACGCACCCTATCTACGGCCAATGTTTTACCACTACGAGGAAGCCTACAACTACACCATGGATCTGTGGGAACAATTCATGCTTGGCGAGGCACTGCTGGTAGCTCCCGTTCTATTGCCCCAAATGACGCAGATAGCTATCTACTTCCCGGACACGTTCTACGAGCTCTGGGGCGGTCAGAAGATGCCGGGCAATGATGTACTGCAGTACGCGGTGGTTGAGTCCGATTTGCCAATGTTTTTGCGACCGGGATTTATCGTTCCGATGCGCGATATCGTTGAAGAGTTGGCTGATCTTGCCAACGGCACTTCGATCCCTCTGACAGCGGAACTTTCCCGCCTGAAACCGCTTCATCTGGTCGGTGCGTTTGATTGTAACATTCGTCGGTGGAAATGTTCGATGACGGGTCGCGTACTGTTGCAGCCTGGCTTCCGGCTGGACTTTGGTATCGATCTTGACGATCGTGTCGCAATAAGCGTCAAAGCGAATGTCACCTCGCTCGAGGAAGCCCAGCAGGTTGCTTGTTCCGAAGGTGCTACGTTTAACGTTACCATCGGCAGTGTGCAGGTTTATGGCCATCCAAACACAACTCAGACGCTGTCGTTTGATTTTGGCTACGATTTCTGCCAGCAGGATAGCAAACGGATGGAGTACGCCAACTTGTACCGCAAGGGACCGGAAGATTCGTTTGGAAATTCGTCCTAAAAGCAAAACCGGTGTGCAGGAAGGATTAGTCAGCGGGTGGAGATACAATCGAGCGAAAATGTCCATACTTTTGCTCATTCGCCCAGTCTTTTTTGTATGCGTGTGGCCTGCTTCAGCTTTTGATTTAAAGCCACCGGTACTTAAACAATTCGCCGTGCACCCGCCTGTCATGCATAGTTATGGTAATTGGATATTTTAATATGCATTCAGCGTGCTCAATCCAGCCGGTTTCATCTTATCTGGAGTGTGTTATGGATTTGTGCTTCTTCCATGTGCGGCGGAAATTCTTTGTGCGTTGGTGGTGCGCTTTCACACCGGGTGATTGCCATTTTGCTTGCTGAAGCACAATTTCTATAAGACAACCGCACATAATTTTAATAAGCGTACTTGGAAGAAAATGGATAATGTGGACACCTTTCCGGTAGAGCAAAAGGTCAAGTGTCGGTGTCGGAGTGTATAAAGTATAGTTTTTTCTTATAAGGTCCCTATCTTGCCTCGTGTCTCATGTTCAAATAATAAAATGTATTTCAAAACGTATATATCACTCGCGGATTATGCGCCTGACGATTACTGCCATTAATTCGAACATTCACCTAACGACGGTCAGCACCATGCAAGGGAAACACGTTTAATTAAAGCTATTTCGATTTGCCGTCAGTATTTTACGTGGAATTAACACCCCCTATCGAGTGAACAAAAGAATGGACATGTATTATTTATACGAAGTGTTATTTTTATGTCTACACTCTTGAGCTCAGCCCCATGGGATGAGTTCGCTTTGACCCTGCACTGCGTAGTCTTTAGTCCTCATTAATCAGCACGAACAATCCCTCGCTTGATATGTCTCTTTACTGGTTTCGGATCTAACCGGACCTTTGCGTCGGCAAGTGTTTTCATTTTTGTAGTATCTGTCCGAGGACGATACTTAAGTGAAGCAGAACGTGGAATGGAGCTCCCTTAGACTGTGGGAGATGCGTGGTACGTGGGTTGATTTATACGATACCTTCAGCATCCCGATGGGGTTCATAACCAATTTCATATTCTCCACAAGGATGGTAGATAACCTCTGCAGGCAAAGGTAAACATTCATTGAAGAATATTTGGGCAAACGTTGTGAGACAGGCCCACCTTCGTTAACCATCAGAAGTCGTAGTTGAATGAATTCTCCTTCGGAATTCTATTCGTATCAGCAATGCGCAGACTCACCTCTCCTGTTCGTAAAGGAGAAAAGAGCATTACGCGGGATGGTAATGAGTGTCTTTCGTGTCACTCGAATTTGTGAGACTGCTAACTTCCCCTACTGTGCGTGTCTAGCACATGCAACAAGTGTTATACAACCGGGTGGGAATATCCTGGAGAGGTGGCTAGACGATGAATCACGCAGGCACGGAAGGATGGAAGTAAGTCTCAAACACCGTCCGATGACAAGTTCAAGTTCGTCCCGACAGACTTTCGCTTCGGCACAAGTCTGGGCCCTTAATGTTGGCTTTCGAGGGCATCAACTTTAATGAAGGACGGAAATACAACGCGCGTATTGCGGTTCAATTGCTTAGGATCACGATCAGTTGCAGGCTTCCTGGAATTTCCCACTGCGTGGTGGTATTGGCGCAGGTTGGAATGTTATTTAATGTTTTTAATCATACTATTGAAGGCATGATTACATATTAGGTTAATTGTTTTAGGCAAATTTTAGGTCAATAAAAATTCAGGTACCAAGGTTATTCATTTCTTCAGCTGCAAACATCTGAAATCAGTTTTTTGTAGCTAATAATAAACCGAAATGCTTCTGAAAAAGGGTTGTAACGTGAGTAAACTGAATCAAACGCCCTATTCATTCGTTACATCACCATTTTTTTTCTTTTCTGGTGCACCATTCATCCTTTGCCGTTCTTTTGTTGATATTTCCATCGAATTTCATTGAAAAAAAAAAATGGCACCGAAACCCTCAGACAGCGTAACACGAACCTTACCGATGCGGCTAAGTTTGTCATGCTGTCCATTTCTGCACTGTGTAAGCCTTTTCGCCTCTTTTCAAGCACCGCGTCCAAGAGCGGCTTGACTGATGTTTTATGTGAAATCTGGAAAGGCAACAGATTGAACCTTCGCAATAGTCCCACCGTGTAACGTGATAGGATTTGATGCCATCTAGCGGAAATTAATCGAATACCGCGAATACCGGATACTGGAAGGTAATTCATGATTGGCCCGTTTTGGGAGGCCACAGTTTGGGTTTTCTGTTCTGCGTCTGTGGTCTGCCGCAACAAAATTTTCCTCTTCGTTTGTGTTGTAAGTAATGGAAATGTTTTTTTATCTCTTAAGGTTTCAATAACTCGTAGTCTGTGGTATCGATTGGTTGGGAGTTTATTTTTTAAATGTTGCATACCGTGTTACCGTTACGGTTGATGGGTTGAGAAGAAAATTCTGGGGTAAGGTTGAACAGCGCCACTCGCATCGGTGAGCTTGTAAAAGGTTATGGACCTGCGTTTGAAAGCTTTACCACAAACATGACTGAGCCTCTCGACTGGAAGGTATATTAGTTCGCCGTTAACAAACAGACAGTTGAGGAAAGCTTACTCTGACAGCTGTCGTTAAGGGATCTTCATTAGCTTGTTGAATTAACACGTGTGGCTTTCATTTCCCGCACACTCATTAGTACAGGCAACATAAAATCGAAAATTAATTGAAAAGAATTAAACTCAACATCCGGTACTTCCACATTCACAGCTGTAATTGGATGTCCGCAATGTTATGTGCGAGAATGTTCGCATGCACAGAATTTGCGGGTCCGTGTCTGAATGTGTGCTTTGCAGGTGGAGTGTTCAATTTGTATTGCTCGGTTCAAAAGGATTGTGGGCGCTATTTCGCTATCCTTTCCAATCTAATTCGCGAGTGGAATTTCATAATATGAAATACCTTGAACAGTGCCAAAAATGTCAGGTTTTGCAACTAAACAACGGTTCGAAATGTACTGTTGCAATACGACATACTCGTCGAAAGAGGCTTACATTGAGAAATATTAATGGAAATCGTTTGCAAATGTTGCAGCAAGAAACATTGCCATTTGATAAATATTTTTGTGAGGATTTTCTTCCCGTCACAAAAAAAGGATTCAGATTCTTTAAAAAAGCACCCTCCCAACGTGCTAAGTTTATTGTCCTATTATTTACGCACTCACCATACGCTTTAATGACGCCAATTGTTGCTTTTTCGTACTTCTAGTTACTTGCTTTATTTACACCAAGTTGCGCTTGCCACACGCATTGTTTTAGCCTCCCACTTTGCTTGGTACAGGAAATCACACCTTATTGTAACTGTGTGTTTGAAAATTAGCATTTTAGCCCCATTGTTGCCGAAAATAGAAGTGGCTAATGAAAAATTCATAATTACACCAAGCATTCGCGAAACGGAAACAAAATGAATCAAATTTTTCACAAAACTTTGGTCCATTTTGGGGTTGGGAAAATGGCACAGCAAAGGAAACGGGGCTGGAAAATGGCATCGAATATCAAGGAGGAGTTTTGAACGACTGGTCTTCCGTAGCACGGGGATCACATTTTTACAGTCGCTAATGGCTGAAACGCGTACCACGAAGCGTAACGCCAGCAAGAATGGGGTAACGTACGGAAAAACCCCCTTTTCCATCCTTTTACTGGAAAATCCCCAAGAATTTCTCTTCGTTTCGGCTGGCTTACCGGTGCGGTTGTTGGATGTTTTGAATGTTCCGTAGATAATAGGATGCTATTTACCGAAATGAGGTTTTGCTCTTCGTGACGAACCAAACGAACGAACCTTGCGCGACCGAACAAGTGAAACAATAGTGAAAAAGTTTCAAATTATGGAGGAACCCCGTTTGCAAAACAGTAAACAGAGGTAAATTTTTTCAATCTAGTACGCTATGATGGCGGCATCAACACGCCAGCTTCGATGAAATGTGGCGAAGGAGAGGAAGTTAGTGTTGTTGGGCTGCATAATTAGCCCACGTGGTTATCATGGTACTACATTTAAGGTTAATAGTAGTGTAATAGCTCAAGGGGAATGCTTCCCGTTTTCTGATCGGGAATTTATGTAAATGTTTCATCAAAACTTAACGGCAAATTGAATTAAGTTGAAAACTCATTAGAGGAGCTGTATTATTGCATGCGATATAACGTTACTAACACACCCGAATTAAATAAAAAGTTTGCATTGCGGTACCCTTCCCCCTCCTCCATCATCACCTTTTATCGCAGGACTTGCCTACATAAATTGACTGCAGCTGTAGAATCATCCTATTATTGTTTGTCGTATAAAAATATGCCGCGGATATAACCTGTAGTAAAAGTTTTCATAGACCAACGCAACATCAACGATCCATACCCATAGGATCCAGTACACGAACAGGTGAAAAGACCACTTAATTGTGTTTGCGTTGAATGCGTTGTGTGTTTCGTTCCACACATTGGCGCTTGTGGGATGGAAAATTAAACTTTGGCCTTGTCTTTTTTTCGTCATTTTAAATACTTTCCCCATTTGTCGTGCTCCGTTATCTCGACACATACAGGCAGCACGATGGCAACGCATATGATATGATATTCCCAGTGGATTAACATGTACCTTTACTATACGGTACCGACCCATTTCATTCAGCTTCATATGGTCGTCATGTTATTATGGCTTTGATCCGTGCGGGATATATTCGCGAGGACAAATGTCAACAAATGGTAAAACGAAAGTTGTGAAAAAAGTAAATTTTGCCTCACATGCTCCAACTGTTTGTGACAATGCGATGAATGTGGGTACAACCGTCAAGGAGATATTTTGTGTTGGTATGAAATTTGGACCAACAAAAAATTAATTTGCTTGCCCTAAACGTGTTATCAACTGTTACAAATCCGTTGTTTAGTATATTAATATTTACGATGATGCTCCGAACGGGCAAACGAGATTTTTGTGATGCAAATTGTAGAGCTGCCGGCGGATGTTTGCGCGAGCTGTTTACTTGTGATAGATCCGCCTGAAACTATGGAATCTTCCTGACAAACTATCAAAAAGTTAACGTCGCCAGTCTCAGCAGAAAAGAGGAACTGAAACAGAAACAGAAACTGAACTTCCCCTGACGTACGATGCTAAGTGACGTATAAACTGCGCAAAATTTACATGCATTTCCGCCTCAGACAGAGCCAAGCTGATGGTTCACAGAACACCTACAGTCTCCGGTAGGTAGACGAGTGGTTGAAACATGCAGCTGCTATTTGTTATGATACGAACTTGGTTTTCGTATTGCAATTCTGTACGATGCTGCGGGCAATGTTCTGCGTAATCAACGACGTCCGTTGAAAGGCTCTAATGGCGAAGAGAGGTTACCTTAATGTCGTGTTTGGATGGATGAAGGTTTTGCGATGATATGCGCGACCCAGGAAGACACGTTTAGTCACGTGTTACACGTTTAGCATGAATATTTCATATTTCAGGAGTGTGCTAAATGTAAATAGTTCTATTTTCTAATATAATACTTCGTCTTAACGCAAGCAAAGATTCACTTTTCTTTTCTTCTTTCTTCCTGTGTCTGGATTTTCCGCTTGTTTGTCGAAACATGCTTAAAAAAGTTATTGTACTGCTCAATTCTAAGAAACCATTCAGCGATAACACGACTTATTCACCAAACTGCAATCAACACAAATCCATTTTTCCGCCCACTTTTGCACCTACCAGCCAGCAAACAAACGGCCTTAAATAAATAATATCGCTACGGCGTTTTTTGTATCTCTTTCCGTTTCGTTTCATGGGTTTTCAAACATACCTATTTTCATTCATACATAATTCACTGTCGGTTTCACACGCGTGGGTGGTCCATGTGGTTTCCTCCGACACAGAACACACTTCACGCGCAATCCGATGGAATCGCGGATATAAACTGTGACGGCACACATTCTATTGAAAACGAGCTTTTGCGCCAGAGTCTTGCTATTGCTTTTCGCTATATTCGTTTCCAAACACATAGGGTGTTTGTTTTTATTTCACGAATAAATAAAAATGCATCTCAAATAATTTAATTGCTTAGTGTGTGAAAGCTTTTCTGCGAAATACGCTCGCAGTTGATTTGCGCTGCAGCACAGAAGATCCATGATTAACAATTTTAACGAATTTTCGCCTTAAGTCGTGGTAAGCAATTATGAACATTAAAGTAATTCATTCCGTGTGTGCTACCAACAAATGTTCTTGTTTACCATCACGAGCTCAAACCCACGTAACAAACCCACCTTTAATTAAAAAAATTCTACCCCACATAAAAGGACCCCCGCACCTATGCGGAGAGTTAACCGATGCGTAACAATTGCCAATTGCGGTTTCTCTGATACCTGCAAAAGGTGGCGAAATCTGTGGTATGATTTTAAGCCTATTTGTGTATTGATTGTGCTACCGTCACACCAGCGGTGGTGACGGTGACGTTCGCACACTTCCATCAAATGGCTCGATTTAATGCTTAATTAGTGCAGTGTTCAACCGATTTCTCCGGCATGCTGCTGGTAGCCGGTAGCGAGAGACGCAAGGAACGTTTACCTGGTTCCTACCAGATGAAACATTCAAAGGAATCCTTCCTCGAAGGGCGCCACACCGTCAGCTGTTGATTTATTGCGTGAGTGGCGTTCATTATACCGCTGATGTTTTCCCGTGTCGTTTCGGGGAAAGCTTTGCCGTTGAAACGGTGAAAGGGCGTCCAGCCAAGCAGGTAAAGGCGACCCCCTCACGATCTGTGGTAAACGGCTACTGGTGAGATATTATTTAGATCGGAAAATGCGTTACTTTAAGGTTAACTGCTTGCAGTGTAAACAAGGCATCCGGCCACTATTTGCCAAACCCACACACGTCCACGCGTAGTGGTTACGAGCTTCAATTTGTTGCTTCACCAGAGCGCAATTTGTTGGTTCACCAGAGCGAATGTAGCTTAGGTATTTAGTCGACGAGAGAAGAAGGAGTTCGGTTTGGCCAGATGAAGCTACCAAACTTGATTTGTTTGTTTCAATATTACTACGGCGACCGCATCTTCCGTCTCTTTTGTAAGTAGTGGTAGATTACCGTTAACATCCGTTAGTATTTGCATTTCTTTTTTTTTTTAATAAGAATTAGAAGTACGATCCCAATGCCTTTTATTCCAGTACAGCATCTATTTGATACTAAATCCATCCTTTTTGCGATATGCTACAACATTAAGTAGCTTCTGAAAGCTAGTGGTTGACCATAAACATTATGGCAACCGCCATCTAACGTAAATTATCGAAACTAAGGGTGACCCCCCCCCCCCCCCCCCATTAAAGTGACCCAAGGACATTGAGAAGGAATTGCTTTTGCCGAGAATGTTTTCTCTTTGTAAAGCAAGTAAGAAACAACTTTAAGAGCAATGATGGATGGAGAGTCTAATGAGGATGTTAGTAAGCTTCATTGCCACCTCCGCCTATTTAGACAACGTACCATCGATTCCGGGGCTGCGTGGGCAAAGCACTGCGACACTTTGAGGGTTAAATAAGACATGCCGCCGTTAGGATAAACGACTCGGTTTGATTAATGGGATAACTTGATTAAATGCTTGTCAGATGCGCCCAATACTTTCGTCTGGAAGGAAATCACGTCATCACGTTCACGGAACGTCACCTTTCAGTCTCAGAAACGAGCCTGACGCTGACGAACGTAAAGGGTCTGTGCTTTCGCGAAATACCTTTTGTAATTTCTTGCCTACCAATGCAGTGATTCTTCTTGATATCAGCAGAAAATGGTTTGGATTCATTTGTATTTCATAATCAAAATCGTGTCTTAACAACTTGTATTCGAAACATCGAAATTAAAATTGTACTTGGTACTCATCAATCATAGGAAAATGAACCATGCGCTGCAACGTATTCCCTGCCACCAGTTGTGTACTTTAATTCATCTATGTTTAAGTTATATTCAGATTTCCATGAAAGTATAATTCTTCTTCTTTTCAGACATTCCTTGGAAACCACCATATTTTTTAAAACGAAATCTGGCATAATAGGTGTGATGACACGCTTTACTTAATTTCATTTCCTGAAAGAAAACCACTTAAATAAAGCTGATGAAAAGTCATTAGATTACGAGGAATGAATACCAAACATTTTAAATCCTTTCGTTACAGGTAATTGAGCATAACAGCAAGGCATTCACCAGGCTGTTGTCGTGTTGCGATTCCAAGTAAAACCTTTGCCTTACTAACGAGCATGACCACAACCGACACTTGGGTTTGTGGCCACTATCACGCAGCTTTATACTTTCGCGGGCGGCTCCACATTCTAACCAATACTGTCTGACTCGCAAAGAAAATGCAAATATTTATTACGCATAATTTAATCAGAAGCCGCACGGGAAATAATAACATGGAACTGAAGCTCCACGCCGTATTTCTCGGTAATTCCTGGGGCGATTGCAAAACGAAAGCGGAATCCATTGCGAAGACTCAAAAGGAAAAGACTTAAGATTAATTTACCTTCACTCATTTAGCCACGATATCTTGTCTCCTTCTGCGTCTGGCGTAATCGTATCTTACGACAGAAACGATGATTAGAATGCACGTTTTGTCCAAGTCAACAGGTGTTTTATTAACATTTTCGAGACATATGTTAACTGTACTGTGGTTGGATTTCTTTAGAATCGGTGCTAGTTGGTAGGTCGTCTTGACACTTTTACGAAAACAAGCACTCAATCATGAATCATCCCATACGTTTAAAATTGAATTGTAATTATTCACAATAAAACGAACCATCTCCCAACTCTCTGATTGCTAAATATGCGGAGGCTGGTAAAAATGACAAAAAAGAACAGCAGACACCGATATCACGTGGTTTTTTTAGAAGGATCGGCTCTTTACCAACCGTCTATCATCCGCTACTAATGTCGATGGTCTTTGATGGTGGCGCAAGCGTCAAATATTAAGCCGGCAACACGTAATTCCTTGGAGGTGCCCTTCGCGTTGACTGCCACCGTCGACAGGCAGTTGAAGGCTTTCTCGGTTAGTTTCGTTATCTTTTCGATAAACAAATCACTGCCAGCCGCCGTTGCCAGCGTGGTTTCGTCTGTCTCGACGGAACGCAGCGGTGGTCCGTAATTGTTGTTGCTTACCTTGTGCGTCAAACATGTTCAGCCGGTTTGGTTTACACACGGCAAAGGAGTGGATGGGAATAGGGAAAGGATATTCGGGATGTTGTGAGTAAGCAGAGAAAGAGAGATAAAGTCGATATTACATGAGTTTCAGCAGTAATGTTTCGCTTTTTGCGTACGTCTTTAACGATTCAGCAAGTAAACCTGCCCAACACTTACGAGCGTATCGAGATAGTCGGTGAGCAGTGGACCGACGGCAGCGATCTGTCCCCAGGCCGTCGGATTCGCCTTGGTGTATAGTGCCAAACGTCTACCCGCTATCGTTAGCAACAGGTTGGAGAACGTTTGGTCCGGAATAACGTTCTCCAGTAGCTCGTGTGCGTATGTGTCCCATCCATAAGCATACAGTTCGATTATCTATAACAAATAGGTTGATGAGCGTTGAATAATTCGTATAACATAATGTTCTTCGGAAATTGCCAATAAAGGAGAAAGGAATTCTCGCAATGAAATGAATTTGCGTTATCACACACTTACCTGATGCTTGCGAATGTCACCAAACTCGAGTTCCCACCCATCTGCAAGCCGCTCGATCGTGTCCATCCAGCTGTTATGGTCCGTATAGTACACGGTTTCCAAATCCTCGTGGATCAGTTCCATTGTTGCCGTTACCGTGCGGCACAGAAACTCTAGTCGCGTTTTTCGCAGCAGTTGGTCCGCCTTGGGTAGCGCATTCGTAGTGCTCTGTTGGCGATTTATTTCTGAAAAAAATGCCTGATTCGACATCCCGTCGAACAGCTGCTGGATGGGCTTATTGGCGTAGCGCACATGGAACGACGTCAGTATCAGCAGAACCGTCGCAAGTTCCTGATGTAATTTTAACAAAGCCATATTCGCTGACGATTGTTGTGTAGCTAGCGTCGTTAACGGTACAGGTCCTTCCTGCAACAGATCCTCGAAACGTAGCTCCAGCTTGTCGTGGTCGATGCTGCCAGCAAACTGTTCGAAAAATGCGAGGCAACATTCAAGAAACTGTGGCACAAGTGCATCACTGATACCGATATCCTGCAGGCAGAGCTTCTCCTTCGGCAGCCGACCCACTTTGTTGACCAGCTTCTTTGTGGCTTCGAGTGGAATTTTGAGATGCGCGTTCCATATCATACAGCAGAGACCGTGTTTAATCGAGTACTGCAATCGTGGGATAGCTTTGAGCGATGCAAGCCCAGCTTGCAGACAGGCCACATTTGCCATATTTCTACTCCACGCTCCAATGTACTCCCAGGCGAGCTGCGCCAGCAGCTGACCAGAATCGAGACTAAAGGGAAAGTGCAGCCGAAGAATGTTCAAGTTATACAGCACCGGATCAAGCTCTTCTTGTTCGTTATCCTCTGCAGACGGTCCATACTCAGACGTCAGCAACAGATTTGCCTTCATCAACGCTAACCGTCGATTCCGTTCGCGTCTGTTGTTCTTCTCGGATTCCTTCTCGGGAGAAGCTTCTCCGGCCACCGGCTTCGGGTCGATTTCCGTTGCTTCCTGTGGCACCTCGATTACTAACATTGGCGGATCGATTCCAGTCGAGGATACCCATTTCGCAACTAATTCCGACACTATGCCTTTGCCACCGGTTAAAATTTCCTTGAGGCTAACGATCGGTTTTTCATATTTCAGAGTAGGCCAGCGTGGGTTTCGGCATCGAATGTTTTCTACTAGAATCTTCCCAAGAATAGCTACGTCCTCTAGTTTGTAGATCAACAGCATCCACTGACACGCTTCCTGCGACACTTGCTCAAACTGTTCACTCGTGATCTGCTCCTCATCGCTTCGGCGACGTGTTTCATGCCGTAGGGCTTCGTTGCGACACATCAATGCTGCTAGTAGCCCACGCAATGCACATGGTGACTCGAGCAAATATTCTCGCACCGATTGCCACCACAAACAGATGGCATTATTTTCGAACAGGATTTTATCTCGTGCCAGCAAACATATCTGATGCAGCACCGCATTAAATTGCGTCAAGTCTTCAATCAGTGTGGAAATATCGTTGTAGTTGAACGGTAACCGTAGCCAGTATGCGAGGAATGTACGCAGCAAATCCTCGGGCATAAGACTGCACGCCTCGGCCGCATCCACGAACCCAACCAAACGGTTCGAATCCGTTCGATAGAGCTTTTCAAAAATGATCTTCCCTAAACTTGCATGTGTACTGCCACCGTTATCGTCACGCAACAGAATAAGATCCTCATTGGTAACGTTGAACGAAGAAAGGTACTCCATGAAGCTGGAATTACGGACACCTGAACTTGCACTCTCGTCGAACTTAACGCCTTTCGAAGCCGTACTGCTTACGGTCCCAACTGTAACGTTCTGACCCGTCTGTAGTCCCTCACCCTCGTTCATCCTAATCAGTTCAATCAACTGCTCGATCACCGTAAGTTCCTGATCGGAAAGTTGTACATTCATTTTCTTTTCCTCGTCCTTACTGAAAACAATCTTCTCATCGGATTCGGAACCGTCCATCGATTTCTCTTCGCTCTTGTCCGCCTGCAATCTGGCTTTATCACCATGCTCGATCGTGGGCTTATCTCCGTGTAGATGCAGATAAAACATGACTAATCTTTGATAATTCTCACACACCACACGAAGTGGGCTTTTGCCAGGCGCCAAGCAGATCGATTGTGTTTCCTGATCATCACCGAGTTCGTCATCCATTAGTACCGATGCTTCCGATGGACCGATCGTAGTGTTCGTGATTGATCCTTCAACTGAAACTTCGGCAAATATATCCACCACAGCTGCGAACAGTTTGGGACGAATTTTGCGCTGCTTAGCCAACATTTCTACACACTGAAGGCGCACTTCATCCGTCTCGAAACACCGACACATGTCGGTCATTTCTTCCAACTCTTCCGACTCGCTACCATCACCCGATTTCAAACAAACTTTTAATCGCTTTAGCAAATGCAGATCTTTGGCTAGTGTTGACTTAGAATCACTTAATGCACAGTGAAATGGTATCACGATCTCTTTCAAACTGCTATCGGACGGATCGAAAAAGGTGCATCCGTGGCCAGTGTACTTAATCTTGCTTGAACCACTTGTCACTCCCATCTGGCTGTGGGTGTTGTATATCAGCTGGCCGTTCTTAGCTGCACTAAAGGCGGCCACCTTTGGACCACCAGAACGGAGGGACCATATCTCTAATACCGAACGACGCGGAGCATAAATAACAAGAAACAATGCTTTTTGACGATCCATCTTTCGACCTGCGCCTACGGTGGAGGAAGAGGAAGATTCCTTCGGTAGCTTCTCTGTTACCTCCACAAATCCGCACTGCGCATCACGATATCCCTTCCAAATGCGCAAAGCGATTCCGCGCTGGCAGTCGACAAGGATAATGCGCCCAAGGTGATCCGCAACGGCTGCCAGCTGGTAGTTCGGCGCAAGCCACACGGCAAATGCATTTCGTTGCAAATCGCATAATCCGAATCTGCATATTAGCGGTTCTGAAGGAGGCAGTTGGGGTTCTGCGGCAGTTTGTTGTTGAGCGGAAGCACCACCACCGCCAAGCCACGAACTGTAAAGTGAAACGCTCAATTAGTCCGCAATCGAATGAAGCGGTAAAAAAAATACTTACGGTAAGGCAGATTTAATTTTGCTAGCTACAGCTCTCGCCACATCCGCCAATACCGGTTGCGTAAATCCTTCCTTGGCGTAATGAAAGCCTACGTATGGTTTGCTACCGGCAGCAATTATCAGCGAGTTCTGCGGAGCCGCATGTCTGTATTTCGCGAAGAACCCACCTTCCAAGCTGGCCGTTAACAGATGATCGAAGGTGCAACTCTTCTGCGGTCCAACGACTGCGGCATCCACTATCGTCATGCCCTTTTCGTAACTCCATTTGCGACAAGCAATTGTTTCCTGTGCTTCATTCACCTTCGGACTACCGGCACCGTAACGATTGATCTGTTGTCGTAAGCTGCGCAACAAAGGGAATACCTGTGCGCCCTGTAAAATTACACTACAGGAAGGGTACAGCACGTAGAGCTCTTCGTTGATATGTTTTCCGCTTTGTGCCTTGATGGCTTGTATCGGTTCCTGATGGAAAATCTGCGAGTGAATGAGCGTACCGTTTTCACCGTAAAACAACACCTGTCCATCGTCGAGCCCCACAATGATGTAACTAAAGTCGACTATTGTCTGCGAGCTCTGGCCCTGGCCAACGATGGGCGTGCAGAGTATGCTGGTGATGATGCAACTGGAGCTATCGATCGCTCCCCGCCATGCTATTTTGTAGACATTGAGCTGCCGCTGTCGATCCCACCGAGAGGCCAATACTACCAGAATCGATCCGTGCCCTAGTGCCAGAATGTCTCCAGCGGGAGATAACGAGTAGCAAACTGCATTCAGCCAGTTTTCTTCTGCCGTAGTTCGTGAAACAAGAATAGCAGAAACATTAATTCTTTGTCAGCAGCGTTAAGTTTTCTAACTCACCCGAACTCAAACCGAACTGTTCCTGCACTTCGGTAAAGTTGTCAATGCTGGCGAGAACTTTTACTTCACAAGACATTTTGTGGTGAATTAAGATTAACAACGTTCTATCTCAAATTGTCTTCTAAAGCCACGAAATACTGGCAGAAAATATCAACGATCATGCTACATGGGTAGAGATCACACTATGACAAATCACTTTATGTTCTCCCTTAATTGCAACCATACAGTATGAATGTTGTATCGTTGATTTGTGTTAACAAACGCTGTTTATCAGTTTTACCTTCCAAAATGCCAATTCTACTATGAAAATTGAATGTTTTCAAGTAAAACCTTTATCAGGCAGCTAACTTATTTACGCAAACAGTTTCGTTGTTGACAGTATGCGTTGATGACAGCAATGGCACAATGGAAATTCCACCAGTTGTTCACAGTGACGTTTCGAACAAATTTGAAGTATTTTTCCCGCGTCCGTTGTTACCACGTGTTCCAATGAAATACTGTTTTTGCATTGAAACAAATAAATTCATCAGAGACTACTTGAGATATGTATATGAGTATGTAGTGAGTTCTCATTATACAATGTAACTACCAAACTCATGGGAAAGAGTGGCATCATGTAATGTAGTCCACTCAGTTCACTTCTAATTAAACTTTTCTACTTGTCAAGGGATGCTCTCTTGTCTAGGGTTAATGATTTGATATTTTATACGAGAATTTTATCATGTTTTACGCAATAGTAGACAAAAAGCTTTGCTTAGATTAACATGCTTCCGATGGGGTAAACAGTGAAGTTAGAAGATTTTAAAATTAGCCGTTATCTATATTTTCGAGACACACAATGAAAGAAGGCCTAGAAATAATAATTGATATGGCTTCGTTCTATTTATCGGCTCCTATCTAAATACAAATAACTTCAAACTTCCTGTTCGCATGTTCGCCAACACTATGGTGGAGACGCCTAGTATGTATTTGCGGAATAAGATTGTTTTGCCCGAAACCAAGTACATGCATTACTCATGTGGGTTTTTATTTCCAGGTAACTTCATTACTAATTGGGGCGGCCCGGTGGCGTGATGGTAGCGGAGCCGGTCTTCACACGAACGGACCGGACCAAAATCCCATCCGGGCCAATCCCCCGTAGCAAGGACTGACTATCCGGCTACGTGGTAAAATAAGTCGATACGGCCAGGCCGTTCTAACGAAAAAAAAAAAAAAAAAAAAAAAAAAAAAACTTCATTACTAACACTAGCGATTAAAACGCAGTATTTCTGGCGTCATAATTTGGTACTCCATGAGAACACCTTTTGAATGCTGCTTCTAGGAGCTTTAAACAAATAAAACATGTCATTGATAAATGTCGGCGCGTGATAGAATTTGTAAGTTTTGCATTCTTCAATATAGAAAACACAATTCTCGTTCTAGGTAACAGCATTTTATAAACATAACACGGTGCTTTTGTACATCCCTTGTTAATGATTCTTGTTCTGTTAGAGTTGAGGAGATGGTGTTGTGTTGCTACATGCAAAACGGCATCATGGATTTTCCGGTGACTTATCGAATTTGAATCGAGGTAAGGAACAAATCTTGCGCCTCTTGTGAACACTACTTGTGCAAACAGTTTGAAATAATGGAAATCTACAATACACTCAAATTACGTTCTATAAGCTCTAGATGCTTTACCGCTGCTAAAACGAACAGATTCTCCAGAAAGTATGTAAGTTAAATTCTCTAAAGCTCCATCGCAGCCCGACATAATTTCCTAAACCATAGTCTTGCGTAGGTGTCTGGTCGTGGAATGTGATGAACAGCGTATAGTTGAAAACCTCTTCAATGATTCCTGGAACCGTCAATCGTCGTGGTATCCTTGACGATGCCATACAAAGACATTAGATCGTGCACTGGTGAACGTCAAAGCTTTTGCTTTAGGGAAGGAAAATATCGATCATATCATTGAATGAAGCACGATAACTCGAAAGTTAAGCACAATCTTCGTATTTCTAGGATTCACTCAATGAGATTGGGACAGGCGTCGGTGAATTTGTCGTGGGTGTCAAGTGAAGGAACTGGGCAACTCAATATCCGGTTTAGTTTTGGATACATTGTTCCATCCTACACCTGGATTTCGTCGCTTATTGAACGTGAATAAATACCACAAATAGATTTTATTGATTTAATTTCTACACCAAGCAGAGCTATGCTAGTCGCATACATACAACTACAATACAATTCAATAAACATATGTTTTAAGGATTTCTTTGTAATAGCGCTGATTGTGTCAGTCATGTCAGTACAACAATTTCAACTGATTTTCAATTAAAGTAAACTCCTAAACAATATGTTAACCACTGCTCTTAATCCTTAACCAACCCACGTGACTGCGCTATAAGTAATGGATAAAAAAGTTCTTTATCATATAATGTTTTCGGACATACTTTGGATGTTTTAACATGCATATATGTAGACTATCCTTCACATGTTGCGAATAGCGGGATATCCTAACCATCGTTCCTGGCAGAAAATTTGATCGTTTTTAACAAATCTCCTTTCTTTAGTTATTCAATCTGGCTATAATAGCTTTCCAGCAAACTAAGCCAAAAGTGTCCCGTGTAGTAACATTGTATAGCTTCCGACAAGTTTGCTGACGGAAATGTTAAACTATTATGCCAACATTTCGAACGACGTCGTAATGGTGCTACCGTTCTCTTCCGTTCTGCCATGCTATTTACTTAAAGACTGTTGCAAGAATTATTTTGTGGGTGTGTTAGTTGGAATGGTTGCTGTTCATTTACTCTGCTAAGATGAATCCAAACAACATCGAAAACAATGCAACTGTTAGATGATTAACGTTGCTTGAATGTTATAGGAATAAAATGTATCTCTTTTGGTTTGAATTCTAACGATGGCAACAATATTAATAATTTATTTTCATCAATGTTTTTTTCGTCCTTTTCTTGTATTATAAAATTTGTTTCAAACGAATGACACCATGAAAACTCTCTTTTGAATTGTTATGAAGTTTGAAATTTGTAGTAGATGTATTATATTCAATTTCTTCCTTATAGAATGTAGTTTTGTATTTAATCGTATAAACCTAAATATGTTATATATATGTATGTACATCGCAGTACACAAAAATACATGCAACATAATTCACATTCCAAGAGCGTCTCAAATTCGTTGCAGACATCCTTGCGCTTTATGAACGGTTGATTTAATATCCGCTAGCTTACGTCTATGGTATTTGCCATCAAAATTCAAATCATTTCTTTTATTCACATTGTACCATGTTTACTGTGGTCAATCTAGATCTGTACGATGAACAATGGAATTCAACCATAACGGAATCCCACAGAAACTAATGGGTTTAAAACGTTGCCAATAAATTTGCATTTGGAACGGATAGAAAGTTTATTGATGAAATTGTAGGAATGCAGTCAGATATGTTCTCAGAAACACTGACTGTTGAGTAATATTCTGTAGAAAACGTCTCATTGCACAATAACCATTACATGGTTCAGACAATGCCGGCATTACGTTGCTAAGAAAGGTGTAGCTATGTGTTATTTAACGTTTTTGTGCAACAATGGCACACGCCCGAAACCTTTTAAAAGACTTACAACTTCCCATACAGCTTGAAAAGCTCTCTTTGTTATCGTTCAATGCCCTTTAAAAACGGGAACTTTTGCTAAACCATTCGCAACAATCGATGGTTAGATGCATACCATATATCTTTAAGGGGTCGATGATTGAAGGATAACTTCAATGGAAGAACGTTGCATAAAGTGAATCCCTAAATGCTACGAAGGCGTTGCAAAGAATTGTTCATAAGGTAGGTGTGTTTGTTATCAGTTTCAAACAAATTTATGATGCAGCACGTTGTGAAATGGAATCTTATTTGATTGAAATGCCACGCAACTATGAGCAATTTCGCAATGCAAAAAGCGTTTGAGTAACTGTAGATGTTAACTAACTGTTGCGTTCTTATAAAGAAAAGCAAGGCTTAAAATGTCACTTGGAGAGTCTATATGTAGGTGTTAGTATTGATGATCGAACGTATTATTTCCAGTCATGTTAGAAACCTATAGAAAGGTATGTTTTGACTATTAAAAAAAAAACACACGAAATGAAACATTGATCGTTGAAACAAACAATGTCGTCCAACTCTATCACGCTCGCGACAGTGTTTGTGCTCTGTGTTACTTTGGAACACGAGCAAGAAATTGTTGACCTTTGTACATGCCCTTTCAAAGCTTCACTTCTTCTTTTAGTGCTATTTTTGATCGTATTTTCAAACAAATTCAAAGCAGTTAAACACACGCTATGGACACAGTACGACATTGTTCAATGAAAAAGATGAACTCTTAGTCCAGCAATGAAAATAAAAGTCACGTTTGAACTTTGTCCCTTTAGGTCAACAGTGCACTGAACTTGAACAAGATAATAAAAGTGATGGCCAGTGATGGCAGCATGTGCGGAACTAGTAGAATCATCTATGCCCTGACTTGCCCACACCCTTATGAACGTCGATCAACATATCCCGCGTACGGTTGTCTCTAGGTCTACAGTGACGGCATTTTATAGGATTATGTTCCCTATTTTCGAAGCAATCAATTACCACCAACGAAACTTCTGACTACCGTTCATGCTTCAGCATCACATGTTCAGCGAAAGCGGTACGTTCTATCATTAGTTTCCATTAATTAGCGATCAGTTTATGTATGCGGCCGTCGGTAATATCATGTCCGAGAGCTTATTGATTTCGTCTCTAGCAATCGGATCGTGGCATGAGCTTCAACGCACATGCAGTCAAGATGTTGCACACCCGGAAGATTATTCAAATGATAGTTGATTCGTGTGCAGAGCGGTAGACAAACTGTTGCACTTCCAATTCGGAGAATTTCAAAGCAATCGGCTAGACCAACTTTGATTAATCCTGTACTATGAAGCATGGCTGCCAGGAAGCGCATCTGTTGCTGGCAATCATCAGTTATTCGCTGCTGGCTGTTGAAGTTGGGGCAACATAATAGACATTAATATTCATGTTCTTGGTTCTTGTTTCCCCACAAACGATGGTTCATTCGTTTGCTCAACCGCAGACAGGTGAAGTATGCTCAAATACAGCTTATTGCTGTACAAATTCGGTGAACAAACATCATTATCCTGTTTCAGTCTTGAATTAGTACTTAAAGGTAGAAATTTGAATATCGTTAAAGGAGATTGTCTTAAAGGTGATCTTAATTATGACAAATAGTATAGCAATGACGGATTAAGTGTCCTCCAAAATATTGTTTCCGATAATCAGTTTCTTTTAATTAAAACGATTCAATGCTTCAAGGAAATAAATAGGCTTGAAGATTATTACGAACGATCAATCTTCGACTACGAATAAAGAATATTTGTTTAATTTAATATAATCTCATACCTTCTTCTTTATCTGCGCAACAATCTCAAGAGATGCTGGCCTGCCTTTTTCTAGCTTACTTTGACTTTGTTACCTATAGCTGGATAGTCAGTCCTGTGTACGAGAGATTGGTTCGGACGGGATTTTGGCCCTGTTCGTTTGTGTGAATGTATAATCTCATATAGCACGTAAAAATTGTACCAAAAAATCAAAACAAGTTTGAAACCTGGGTATAAAATTGCACAGTTTATATGTGAAAAATCAAATTTAACAGAATAACAACAATGTCTGCGACCTTTTTGTACTCTTTTATATTATTGGACATTGTAGGATATTGTACTGTATACTAAGCTCCATATCAATATATAAAAAAAATGCAAGTCAACACTTTTCGTGCGAACTCAAAACAAAACAAAATCATCCTCAATTCGATGGCTTATTCGCTTCAATCGATCAACTGAATGACACACGCACGATGTTAACAATCTCATTGTTTTTTTGCTAGCAATTTCACTGAATGGAATAAAATGCTACCGCTTGGCAAGTCTTTTACACCCACCTTATATAGCATGAACGATTTGCGAATTCCACTAACCACCACCAGAAATAACAGGAAAAAAATAATTCAATCTCACACCGTCAGAGTCGACCGATGTGATAGGCGTCATAGGCGATTGGGCGCAATTTTAAATGTTGCGTTCAATTTGATTTATTCTGCTACTATTTTGCGGTTTCCGCGTGACGTACGATGGCGATTGGGCATTATTCACACGTTATGTTATGGTTTGTATCATTTTTATGTACGGTTTTTGGTTTTTGTTCGGTTTTAAACATGTGGATACACTTGGCATTAGTGATGATTCTATTATATTTCATTCTTAAGGTCTCATTTATGAGGAATTCATTTCAATTGGCTTGTCCGGAGAATTTAATTTGTCGATTAAGGACCAGGAACGAACGAGCAAGCAAAAGCTCATGCCATTTCAGCTGATAAAAATTGATGGGGTCACTGTCATGCGTCGTGCAGGAATCCCTCTACATGAAATAGCATAAATTTAGGCGCAATCGATATTCCCCATCACTTAAAGATCCGATTCATCTGTAATAGCATAAATATCATTCGGTTAACTTGTGCAGGGGGTTTCGCTAAATACTACACCAAAAAATCTGAACGTAACGAGGCAATCACGTAAAAGCAAACCGCTTTTCTTTACCTTTTCCAATTCGGTCTGTCCCAATAGGAAAGGCTATGGATGGATCGCATACGACTTTCCACGAAACAACCATCAGCGCTGACGGTATGGTCATTCCATTTTTCCAGTTGTCGACTTTACAAGCACATTTCTGGGATTATTACGATTGCTCGCGTGATGATGCGTGTGGTTTCGCATCGATAAGAGTCGTTCTCTTGAAGCTGAATCAATCGCACATAACCGTCCGAAGAGGTTCGGTTTCAATGGTAGCAATAACAATTGTACAATTGTCAAGTGTTGAAAACAACGATAGAAAAGCGACCATGAACAATCGTACTGTTTGGCTACTATAGCTACTATAAAGCATTGCCTGTGCTTTTATTTTCTTCGCAGCAGTAAAAAAAAAGCATAAAGGTGGATTATAATGCTAGCGTAGTGGGGCGTTCGTTTCCCGGAAAGAAATCAACGACAACCGGCTTATCGTCGAAATCAAGGCAATTCCCTGACGAAGGACGAGTACTTCCTGCAGCGCAGCAAAATACGCTCCCGGAAGCAGGGATTATACTTTACTGTCAACATCAATCAATCTGTGCCTCAAAGGGGGCTCGATTGTCTGCACGGACTTAAACGATGTTTTCGATCAAACTGGAGAGCTGAGACTACAATCGCCTGCACAATAGGACAATAATGAACTGCCGGATGGGTCGAGGGCATTGGCTGAAATAGCAAGCAACAGCTTGCGCGTACGTTTCGCAACGATAGAAAGGGTGTGTAGGGAGAAGCATTCCATCTTTCAAGTCACCGTGGGATATAAAATGATAAACCTAGAATGGCTTCTCCAAGCTAAGGAATTTTCTTCAAACCGGACGAAGATTTGGTTGCTATTTCGCATGCGCTGCAAGGGGAATCAGTGTCGCAGGATGGACGAGTGCCGCTTGTTGTGAGTTCCATTTCCCCAGTCTTTGAGCTCACCTTTGTATCGCAGCATCCAACTGATATGGTTCTCATCCATTCCGGTGCGTTTGCAATAAGGACTTTCACAGCACACGCCAGTCATCCGTTCGACTGTGACCGAAGAGCGTGTGGCTGTGCAAAATTGGATTAAGTGCACTCTGCCGTGACTGATTTCCCGCGTGAATTCAAACGTCTAACGCCGTTACCTGTTATCAGATACTGCGTGAAGCATTGCGCACTAACAGGAGGAACGTCGTTTGAGGTACTGCTTAGTGTATAAACGAATTCGGAGTGCCAAAAGCAAGTGTATCAAGATATGCAGCAAATATTGATATCTTAGCAAAGTGAAACGTCATTTGATTACAGTTGTGGTGAATTGCTCTCTAAATAGTGTAGCAACGTGTGACGACAGCGTAGTGCCGCATGCAAAACAAATCAAGTTGGTTTAATTGAAGGAGTCGTACCGCCTGTATTACCGTCGAAATTGGCTACTCCGACTGAAATGCAACTAAAGGAATTATCGGTGGAATATGCTAGTGAAAAGTAATTATCTTCCAATTGTCACAATTCAGTGCAGTGGTCAGTTGAATCACATACCAATACAGTCGGGTTGGGAGATTGTGCAGCATCCTGTCAATGCTTATGGGTGTGAATTGTCGGTGTGCTAAAATCTATAACTTCCGTTTCGTGTGTGCAATGGTTCTCGGAAAGTCAACTACGATCGCGAGTACCATTCGCGCTGTGCTCTGTTAAAGAATTTCCCCCTAGAGGGGGTAGTTGAGCGTGGAATGGCCCATTCCGGTGTTAGTGCATAAAGTTACACTTGGCAAGCAAATTAACACCTCGCCTTGGAGGTTTCCATTGCCGTCGAAAACATCAGCCCACCGGTGTATTGCCACCGGAGTGAATGATTTTGTGTGCACGATAGTGAACTTGCTGCCGGTGGAGGCAGCTCACTCTGGATGTACCTGGCAGCTGGATTGCTTAACATCATGGATATCTCCCTTCAGCATGAATATCTGCAGGAGTATCTTCAAAGTGCGGCTGTCAATGGTAACTTTTCCGGCACCAACCCGTACGGGTTGGGTGTTTACGGTGGACTCGCACCGAACGGATCTGCCTTGGTCGGAGGACTCGACAAAAACGGTTCGGAGGTCACCATCACGGCTCCAGGTAATGTGCGTGAAACGGTGAAATTGATAGGCTGAAAATTGTTCCCACTTAGTCAGACACAAGTTATTGACGTCAAACATGTAACATTTCAATCGCGATGCCATCAGTCAAGTTGTTGATACGAGCTACGAAACTACTGCAGGGAGCCATAAAACCCAGAACCCAAAGTCGTGTCTATGATCGGCTTGTGGTGCTATTGGTGCAGCCCAATAGAACCACGGAAGCACGGTAATAAGTCGTTAAAAAGGTCGCTACTATTGTGGTACAAGCCATTAAGTATTTGTAGCCGTGTCTAGCGCCGATTGTATACAGCGCAGTTTATTTGAGCACATAAATTATATGACCCGCCCTCGAACCCTCCAGAACCAACTACTCGTGCCGTTTTCCACAGTTTCCACAAGATTACGTGCTCGATGGACAGCAATAGTAGTAAGTTCCTTGAAACGATTATAATTTCACTCTGTTTATAGGAGAAAGTTGAATGATAAAGGTGCTGCCGACAAAGTTTTGTTTAAGGTGCTTACCAACGTCTAGGGGAATTTGTTCGTTTTCAAAGCAGGATTGTATAGTTCAACATGAACCTTTTTTTAAATGTTTGTAAAATGTCGTAATTTTACGCATTTTTTTCCACTTTTAATTGCCTTACGGTACCGATCGTGAAGCAATGTCACTGGTAATCTCAATTGACTCACATCAGTGTTTTAACAGGCTGCTGCTCTGCGAAGTGAATTATTAATTCCAATATACATGCAGATCGAATCAATTGCATAACAACACCAATCAAGCGCATCATTTCTCAGTATAAATGCAAGTGTGCGCAATATCTGATGGCGAATGAACGCAACATACCACGATGGTTGAAAATATTGATCACAATAAATTTAACAACGAACCATTAGCTTTGTTAGAATCCATGAGGTTGTGGTGGGTATATATTGCCCGTATCGGTTAACAAGCCAGAGTTCCTTGTAGGCTTTATATAGTAAACTATCCATTCATTTAACAAACGTTTTCAACCCTCGCATCGCAGAATAATAACGCCAGTACACGCTAATTAAATCAGTTCTATCCATTAAATTAAACCATAATGGTAAAAACATTATTCATGGAAGTTGCGTTGTACAAGCTGGTTACACAATTAAAATTTTTGTGTCGGCATTGTAACAGGTACACATTACAGTATTCAATCGACCAAAAATGACTTTCATCAATATATAGCTTTTAATATTTTTTTTCATTCAATGAACATTTCTTTATTCTATAAACTTTTTTCTTTTTTCTATAAACGCCTAAAGGTATGCAATGTGCCTCATAAATACGAGCATATCCCCTTTTTAATTAGGAGCTTGGCGATAACCTTCATTTCTTGCACCTGTAAGATTGATCTTGTAGCCTTTGATGTTGAACGGTTGATCGCCTAACCACAATAAAATGTATCTTAACGATTTACAGATACCTTCAGTTTAAATTTTCATCATGGTTTAAAACCAAAACACCGAACATTTACCGCTTAGCTAATAGGATGTCTAACTGACGGAAGCTGTGATGCTCCGGGAAAGCAAGCCAACTTCGTTATCGTTAATGGGTAGTTTGGAATCTACCCGTGGCATCGCAAAGGGTATAATTTCATGGAAGGACAAGTACCAAAGACGACGGTTTAGTACAAACGCAGCATGTTGGAGAATGCCATCGAAGTCAGTGCCGGATAAGCAAATCATGCAGCAAATAGAAAAGGCAAAATACGAATCACAAAAATCTGATGGAATACTTTGGATTACGGTTCCATCCAATTTACGACAAACCAATGTTTGTGGTGGAATCCAGAGAAGTCCAATTTCACTATACAATGTCAATATTTTGTCCATTTTGTCCAGTTGCTAAAAACTGTCAATTCATAATCAATATAAGAAAATATCGTACATATTTCAAACATGTTTGAATTACAAATTCTAAAAAAGCGTGTTTGTTTTGAAAAAAAGAAAGGAATACTGAGAATTATAATTTTTTGAATATCCGCTCAAAATGAACCCACCACCAATGGCTTGCAAAATATTTCATGAAAAGTCGTCATTTTTGCTGTGGTTTATCTTATGAATATTGCCTATACTTTACGTCTCTGATACTTGAGCAATAGCATTCAACGGCGGATAGCTTCAAAAGCCAGTTTATACATCTTTCAGGTTCTTCTGCAAAGGTTATTAAACCACCACAGTCATAAATCGTCAACAGACTTTAATTTCTCGTCCACCATCAACCAGGAAGGATACGAACTTGTTGAGGAACGTATTATGCACTCCATATTTTTTTTTGCAGCAGGCAATGGCGTACGATAAAGAGGAACAGCTTGTGGGAATATTCATGCAATAGGGTAATCCTGCGTGTCCCAATATTGCGCCATAAAATGCACCATCTATTGATATTAGATGATCTTTATCGCGCTGGGAGAAACTAGTTCTGTCGTGCTGGTCGATGATACAGGTTTTTATATCCTTCTTCCTAGTGGTACTCACACGGATACCATTCGGTAGCCAAATGTCGTCCATAAAATATGTGTACTTTCCGGCAAAGAACAGCTGGTATGGAAATGGGGAATAAAAAAGACCTCACCGTAAATCCTACACTGTTCTAAAGCCAT
The DNA here is from genome assembly GCF_943734725.1 of Anopheles marshallii. Classification (NCBI taxonomy): domain Eukaryota; kingdom Metazoa; phylum Arthropoda; class Insecta; order Diptera; family Culicidae; genus Anopheles; species Anopheles marshallii. The sequence continues at coordinate 239,806 of NC_071326.1, forward strand.
CGCATGTCCCACGAGAAGCTTCTTGTTTGATATAAGAATGAGACCATGTAACAGAAGCACTACTATATCTGATTTGCTGTCCCGAGACAGCGTTGCAGAAATTGTGTTCAATGAGGACTTATGTTTAACCCGTTACCCACGCCACACATCGATCTTGCTACATGCGTTGGATGCATTTATCATGTGGTATCGCAAACTCGCAATACGATCCGCAACCCCTTTCTCCTACCAGTGCGGGAGACATGGGCTGGTGTAAGGCACTCCATCGATTTCATAGTATCGCTACAGAAGCAGGCTGAGGTTAGTGGCGAAGGTGATTTCCCTTGGTTTTTCCCCGTAAGCTCGAGGTTCGAGCAGAAAGTTTACACAGGATGTAATGTAACCTTTTTGCGGTCCAACCGACGGACCAAATGGATTTCCTACCGGTAGTGACGGCAACGCACCACCATAAAAACATATCAATAACCCACTTGCTCACATGAAAATGAATGTCAACAACCTGTTTTGTGGGCTTATCGTACTTTTAACGTTTTTATATTAGAACTGTAATCCTTTCGCTTAACACCCCATCCGTCTTAACAATCCTGTGCAACCTTCTTTATCCATCGTTGATCCTTCCTTCCTTCCTTCCTTCCTTTATCAAACTTGTGGCTAAAGGCAAAGGTGTTAGATAATTCCACTGCTTATCGGTTTATTATCGTGAGGATAATAAATTTGCTAAAGCCGTCAGTCGTGCTGGGGTTACTTACTTTCGGCAGCATCTTTAATTTTAACAGCAACAATGCTTGGGGCTGACTGGATGACTAGAGGCCTAGTGTAAAAATCCGTTCAATTTTTCTACACGTCTGATCACTTTTTTCAACCAAAATGCTAACGTTACACGGTATGTGCCGTTCGAGAGTGGTTCACGTGAAGACGAAGTGAAAAGGATACGATGTATAGAATTAATTTACACCTCCATTAGAGGGTTCATCTACATTATTCAACGTTAGCAACATCTGGTCTCGTTTGCTTTAAAAATATCGCTAAGGGATACAAAATATAAAGGGCAAACGTGGCAAAATGTAATGTATACAAGTTTCACCATTACGACCGTATAATGCGAACCCGCCTGAAGGTATGCAATTCAACATTATAATCACCGTCTGACAGCAACTCTCAATGTTCTCGAGAATATGAAAAATGACATAAAAAATAATGATTGCACACCTTCAGGCTTAGAAAAATCAGTTTTCAAAGACAGAGTAATCAATCCAGGAAAATAAATCGCGAGTGCTTAATTTTTACATCACTCTCGTTATTTATACATTCATTCCTTCTAAAAACGACTCCTAATTTTCGATGTTCGACCATTTCACAAACGCTCGATTCACTTGAATTTTCAACAATAAGCCTTTAATTTCAATGCTTTCCTGTGCTTCTTGCTTTAGTAGATCCAACGCACCGACGCACACCAGCCTGCTAATTCAGCTATTTTCCATTGTACACCGTGATTTTCAGACACTGGAGCTTCTGCCCGCTTAGCTCCTATTAAAAGTCGCCCTGCTACTAAATTGTTCTATCGACGTGGGTAGAACAAAAACTATCAGAATAAAAAAAAAAAATCTTTAAGATTTTCTTCTTCGCCAAAAGAACAATGGTGCACTTTTTTCCAACGTTCAACGTACAATGTATTAGCAGATTTTTCGCCTAGGGGTGAAGGCTTTTGCAGCCTTATTTGAAGAAGTGCTTAAATGAATTTTGCAATTAAAATGACTAGTCAAAACAGATTTGCCAAATTTGCAACGGATCGAGTCAAAGCAAGTGATGATGATAATGCCGTTGGGCGTCAATGGAACGCTCTAAAATAGATGAAATGCTTAGCACCGTGAGGCAGATGGAGGATTTTTCTTTCTCACGTACAAAACTGATTGTCGTTTTTCCTGCACGATAATCATAATTGTTTCTATAGCGTGGAAGCTTTCCTGGTAATACATACCATTGTTTGTGTTGTGCGGCTTTATGTCACGTTCTAGTAGTAAAGTACATTTGGTGAAAAATTATAATACATTATAAAGATTTATTCGCGAGAACGTACAACGAACCTTTCGTTGCCCGTGACGGTGAGCAGCATTTCTTTAATCTGTGTAGGGTAAGAGATTTAAGGACAAAGTCCTCCTTGGATGGGCTGCATATGTTTGTCCACATGGGCTTATTCCAGCAGTGTAAACACCCACGGGATGGCCCAGTGGATCAATGCAGTGTAAATGTTTAATAACACCATTCTTGGGCGGCGCAGTGCCCAAAATAACGACTTTAATGAAGTGTCCATGTATATGCCCTGGTGTCTTTACCCCACAGCCTCTCTGCAGTGGTGGCTGTGAGTGATCCTCACGGTAAAACCACACCAACCAACCAACCAACATAAAAAGGTTAAACGAATACATAACCGAAAATTATTTTACCTTTTCGGACTTACCACCAGCTGCTATCCCACGCGTTTTATGTAGCCTAGAGGACCGAGGTGGTTCAATTTTTAAGGTTGAATATCACTTTTTGGATAATGTTTATTTTACGCTATATTGTTGTTTGCATATTTCACTTTTGCCTTTTTCATACCAATGGTGAAACGTGGTGAAAGGTGAAGAAAAACTTGTGTCCTTTTATGATAACGATGCAGCAGAGGGTTTTTTCGCCATTGCTTTCCACGCCAATGCGTATGAATTGTAGAATAATGAACCACATCAAAAACGAACTTCTCTGTCGGGGCCATAATTCACGTCTGCCCTATATTCCATGTTTTGTTCAAGATGCGACTTTTGTCGTGCATTAATGAAAAGTCCTAGCACCGAATACAAAAGGGGTTTACATTCAACCATATGCTTTGCTTGTGCAGTCAGCTACAGCTCAGAGCGACCCGTTGGTGTGATTTTTAGCAGCATCGGTTTTTCACACGACTGCACTGGTCTACTATCAGGACTAATTCTCCATACGCAAGACTGACTATTCGCAAGAGCTACGGTGAAGCGAACTACAGAGCATATAATTAGATCACAGAACTACGTCTTGGATTGTTCATACTAAAAGGGTTGACCGAGATAACACAAAAGTTATTTCAAAACCAACAATTACTTACGAAAAATACAATTTGACGCACAGATTGCATACATCGAGGCGTATTTTTTTCTCTACATCGTTCAAGCCGTGGGTGGTTTTAATAGGTATAGTTTTGCTTTCATCTCATCTTCTGCATCTGCTTTGTGTGCCGGTGACAGGTAAAATGTGGATGGCAACTTGCCACTGTAAAATCATTTGCCTTTGGGAGTTGTCGTGACTAGGACGGTGGAAAATTGTTTGCCAACGTGACAAAAAGTTGCTCTCTGCTAATGTTGGATCGTTCCAGCCACTTACCTCCAAAACCACACAACGAAGTTAACGTATCCTATTTATCTGACGATGCCATTTTTTTCCTCCCTGCACCTTACAATGTTCTAATCCTTTTACTGGTCCACTAAGTAGGTATTCTGGCGGGTCGTCTTTCTTCGGATAGCTTGCGGCTGTGCACCGTTGACATGGGATGAGCTTAACATGATCTAAACAAACGCAAGGGAGAGGATGAAAACGTGCCGGTGTGAGTTCAAAAGTAAAGAAGTGAACTACCTCCTGCTTTGGATGACTTTCTGGGTTCACGCCGGTGGACACCGTACGTATGGTGTGTTAAAGTGAGCCGGTTGCTGTTCCCGAGATGTATAAATATGAAAGCACATCAAGAAACTTGTGCCGTTTTCCACTGTTCCCAATTTGAGGACAACTTTCAAGAAGCATGTTAAACGTTCTTATGCCTTACCCTTTCACTTCTGGAAAGAACACATGACTTCGGTGAAGAATTTTAACGTGATAAAAAAGGGTTTACATGGTGATAAGCTATACGTTTCGCTGCCATATCAGTACATGGTATTCTGACGGTGTATGAAACGATCGAAACACGTGTATGATTCACGTTCTCTTCACGATGGATGTGGCGAGTCATTTGTCGGCGTTCCATCATCAATCGATTCAAGAACGAATTGTGCCATTTGTTTCCATGGGATGTGCGATACCATGAATTTAAAGCATTAAACAAACGTGTGTGAATGATTTAACACCCAAAAGCGGGATACAAACGTCATCAATGAAGACACATTGATTAAGGTCCTGACGTGCGATCAAGTAACGAACGGTTTAATCCACCGTGGCCTTAATAAATTATTGATATCTGCAAACCATTTCACTATAGCGCCTTACAGATGCTTTTTCGGCCATGCTGCGATAACGTTTGAAAATTCTACACCTCAGACAATCGAGTTCGAGTGCTTGAAACATGAATGATTGATTGAGAGCTCCGGTTCGGTAGATGAAATACAAATATTAGTATTCCTAAACTTTGCACAACCAGTGATGCGTAGTGTTTACTTAATTCACCAAAAAGAAGCATTGCAGCGTACGAAATTAATTACTTTTCTTCAAGCAAAAACAGACGATTAAAATACTGGACCACAAACTTCAAAGAAATGGACTCCAAATGTACCATTGGGTTGTATATGTTTAGACACACGCAGTGTTGATTGCATTGAAGAATTGAATAATGAAGGTGAAAATAAAGAAAAGTCTTGTAATGGCCATTGCATAAACTTAGGCGTCATTGAAATTATGAGATTAAATTAAGTTTGAGATTTCGTTCAATCTGCTAATGGCACAAATAGTAAACTAATTAATATTTTCAAAACCAAATCTGATGAAATAAATGAGCAATTCTTATCATAATCTCTTCATATTTTTCTTATTTTTCCTATTTAAAAATAATCGATAATGTTACGAATAGTATTTTCCTTGTAAAACATCAATGTTGTCTCTGCATAACTGTTTGCAGATATTAATTCCTCTCTTATCGTAATTGAAATAAAACGTAAGGTATGGTTCTGTTGCAGTTGTTCAGCACGAACGCTTCGGGCTATTTTGTCCAATGACCGAGAAAAGCTTAACGGATTATTTAATCGCTAGAAGAATTATTTATCTCGGCAAAAATCCGGTACCATTGTCCGTACGCGAATGCAATGGGTGACACATTGAACATCCCACATGTGTTGTGGGCCATTATGTGAGCAACAAACAAATTAAGTACTGGGACGAACAATCCATGGACGGGTTTTCCCTTAGCAATTTCTGGGAACCAATGCGGGCCACCAGTAACCGTTCATTCCGCCTGTTAATTAAATATACATCCCTCCGGCAGCAAACTCACGGCAGTATAATGTGGTTAGATTATCCGATCGTAGATAGCAGACGGGATACGGTGGGTGAAAAAGTGGTGACCATGCTGATTACGACTAGTAGCGTGTTAGTCGCAGAGGAATCATTCATTAAGGAAAACATGTCGTTTTTAGTGAGTTTGCTCCATATAACTGACGATGCGAAATGCTTTAGGAATCATAATGTGAATTATAATTAAAATATTAAATAGAGAAATCCTGTTAATTCTCCAAAACCTAATTTCATAGTTTATGTATACACTTGTGTGATGAGTTTTGAAAACTAGCGCAGATCGCCAAATAGCAACGTCGATTACCACCGGAACCAATTTAGCAGCAAACGACGTGTGTGCGCTAGGTCGTAAATCTATCCCTAATTTCCGTTGCATTAATTTTGAGGTACATTTACAGAGGTGCATCAAACACTGTTACTCCGTCCAGTGTGCTGCTTTGCTGGATTAAACCAGACTGCGCGGCAGTGGACATCAAAAGCATATTCTGTTGGTCTGGCCCACGTAAGGAAGGATACATCTCCACCTAATTCTGCAAAGTGTCGAGCGCAAAAGGGTTTCCCCAACGCTGGCAGAAGCCCACTCTCGGGGCACATAAGGATTCGCGAGTGGGCGAAGTTTATGTTCTGCTTCTGCACTGGCCTTTCTGCTCCCATTTGCCGGAAGTGTGACACGTGATGCAAACGACGATAAATTCACCCAGTTTGGCACGCAATATTGCACAGATTCTCGGTCACGAACCGCGGTTTAGAGGTAAACGGTCGCTTGGTTCGATGCCAAACAATACAGCCAAACGATTAGTTTCCACGTTGGCTAAAACAATGCACCATTTTCACACCAGAATGGATGAGATGGTCTGAAATTGACACCCAAACTCGTTAGTGATCATGTTGCGTCTTTGTTTACTACTAAATGTGCACATATTTTAGATGTTAAACCTGCTTTTTGTGTAATTAAAATCGATTGCAGAACGCATGGCTGCTAAATGGTGGTCAGTTCTCACTCATGTTTTACTGCATGTTATCTCTATGCATATCAACGCAACCTTACATATTGTTTAGAAATTTATTGTTGATCTTTTTATTTCATTAAAGTGAGAATAATTCCATTGAAAATATGTGCATAATTGTCTAAACTTTCAACTGTGTGTAAATAGACCAAGTTTGATGTTAATTGCATAACGTAAGGGGTGTGCTATGAGTATTGCATACATTTAGAATAAAATAAAAATCACCACACCTACTGCTATTTCAGCCAACTTTATTTAGCGAATGAAGCTGCCCAGCTCAAAGTCTCTGTAAAAACAATAAACAACACCCAACTTTATTTACATCTAGGTTTTCGGTAAATCTGTAGGATTCCACTAATTAACGAAGCATTAGTAAAACGGTATTGCTTTTTTCTGCTAGACTTTTCTGTTACACTGAACATTAAATCTTACCTTTGATGTTTCGCACAATAAGAACAACTTTTATCCTTTAAAATTATAATCAAATGCAAACTAAATACATCCTGGTTGCGTTGCTGTAGTGATGCTAACTTTTTGCCATTTCCTGTCGTGCAGCCTTCAATTACATAACGGCAAAGCACCAGTAAGTTTGAGCAACTTTATGGAAACGGCAATCCACAACAAGGTAGCACGATAATAATCATCAACTGTATGAGATTTACGGTGGAAGAAGTTAAATGATGTATCTGAGATGGTGAGCGAGAATTAATCGTTGAATCTTTTATAAGCGCACGGTTGAAAGTTCTTACACGGTGGGAAGTTGCGTCACACCCGAGGCGAAAGAAATGTTTTATGTTGTCGAATGTTTTACAATTTATTCTTGCCATAATTTATGTTGCGTTCACTGGTTTTTCTTTAATGTTTCCCTGTCTCATAACATTATTCCCCCTGTTAGGTACAAAAGTTCAACAAATTATGCTCCATAAACTAGGCAAGCAATACAGAGGGAAAAATGGCGCAAAGTAACACATTTTTGATCAGAAGACCAGAAACAAACTGAATCGATGAAGCGAAGCAACACCTGACGGTTTTTCTAATTTATCAACATTATATATGCGTTAAGTTTCATCCACTAAATTGAAACCGAAAAGCACTTACACTTTGTCGTGTCTTCTCTTCAACAATAGCACACGTTCCAGTGGACTCCAACTGTGTGTGACATGCGTTACAAAAACTTTCAAAACCGCACACCGAAATTAATCTTCCGTCTGACGGTATCCCTCCTTTGGGTGCGAGCAGATTTATCTTCAACACATCCTGTCCTGCCTGCGAATTAGCAAAAGAAAAACAAGAATTAAAAAACAAACTTCTGCTTCTGTACGTAGTGAAGAAAACAGGCAACCTAAAAACCAAACCATGATGGGCACGTAATTTACCCCCAGAACTGCGATCAGGCTGGGGCTGCTGATCTGCTGGTTCCACTTGTCACCGAGTTCATTTACTTTCCTACCCACTCGCCACATTGCTTCAGCGATAGCACTTAGACAAAAAATACTTCGTGTTGCCAGAGATTCCTTATGCTTGGGAGGGAAAACTTTCCATTCGGTTCATAAACCGTTGCTCTTTACGCGACACTTTGATGAAAACATGTTGTCGTACAGAATGCGTAGGAGATCCAGCGCTTAACAAACTGAAAACGATTGCAAATAAAAATTGCTTCCCTAGCTGAAAATTTGATTCGTGGGCGCATCAGCGAGACCCATACAAGACAAACATAAACCAAACTTTCCATTTACCTTCTTGATTAGAAAACCGTCAATCGATGGCGAATGGTTCGAACCACCCAAGTCGCGCACTGAAATGTTCACGTGGAATTCCTACAAAATTGACAGCTTTTCCGATGCAGGGATTATGTTTCTTAAAGCGAGAAATGGACACGTTAAACATTATTAAAACACTACCCGTGGTTCAGCACAAGCCGGTTAAAATAGGTTCACAATCAATCCACTGTAATCGGAGTTACTAACTTATCTCAGTAATGTTAAAGTATGCTCGCCGGGATGCAGGAAAAGGTAGCCAATTTATGTTGCTTATCTTGAGGTTCTCCCATTTCGTTGATAGAAAAAATCCCGTTGATCCTGTGTTCGTAAAATATCCACCTATCGATAATTATGTTACGTTTTGCCTTCGTTGACTGCCTGTAAGAACCTGCTATCATGCTTCGTGGAGGTGGATATTCGGAAGTTCGGAGAAGCTTATGTAACGTTTTAACGTTTGTTTAATAAATCTTTAAGAAATACATAACATTATGCTTGGAGCAGAAGGATGAGTCTATCTATGGTCGGGTGAAACTTTTTCTAGTATACCATTACCAGTAGTGTAGCTTGTTCAGTGCAATCCATTCAATGTGACACTAACAGTGTGGAACGTACTTATGTTCTGCAGCCACAATAAATTGAAGGCGCAAACTTTATCTAGCATTTCTTTTTTACTTTTTTTCCAAGTTAAGTGCTATTCATTGGTGTTTGTTGAACGAATAGTGAGTCTTTTTTTGTGCGAAAAGTATAAAGTTTTAGTGGTGGATGCACTCACAATGTGTCGCTTGATTAGTTACGAGTAGACTACTACTCCAACATGAATAAAGTTGTCCTTTAACCAATTTGAATCGTATAGTTCTCATATAAAGTTTTCATACAGTTTTAAGCTGTTAAATGAAGCATGAGTCGTTAGAGGGAGAATGTACATTGCATAACTCTAGGCGAGCTGCTCCACTCGGACGATCCTAAAAATGTGTATGCTTCCGTTAAATCATTCAAAATGGGTAATAAGACCAAAAAGGAAACAGGTTTTATCATGTATAATGTGTATGCTCCAGTATACAATAACGTCCCTTCTTGATTGCCCTAATCCGGATTTGTCCGTCCCATTTCAGCAAATGAGTGAACATTTATCAATTTGACCCATGTTTATCTCAAACGGTGCTCACTGCTCCAAACGACAAATCGTTTAGCATTTGTCAACCATTTGACATGTGAAATTTGCACTGGAAAATCTATTTTTGCTTACTGTTATCTTCACTTCACCACCCATATAATGCCAACCGTTTGATGCAACTAATCACGACGCAGAGTGTCCTTAATCATGAACTTAATTACCTCCGGCTTCAATCAACTCACTCGATGTCGCAGTCGATCCGATTTGAAGCAATAAACCAATTAAATGTTTGCTCACCACACCATGAATCAAGCTAACCGAATGGGAACGATAAGCAAAATCACAGATGTTTTTCTGCCCATCTTTTCGACCGGTGCCAAGATTTACGAGGTGGCAAATGGCAAATAACGATTCTGAAATCGAAAGACTAATAGCATTTGCCTACCGGACGGCATTTATCTTTATCGTTTTTGCTTCCCCACTAACTAGGAATGTCTCGTCGAAAAGTTATACCCGGATGAGGTTCCTTTTCTTTCAGCAATGGTGCCAAAGCATTCAATTATGCAAATCTCATCTGCACTTTTCCTTAGCAATTCCATCATATAAAGCAAGACACACAGTGCGGAGAGCGGTAATGGTATAATTGGTACACACCGCTGATCACGGTAATGAGCTATTTTGAATTCTAAATTGTTTTTATAAGATGAACACAAACGGCAGATATACGGTTAGACCGTTCTTCGAGGAATTGAAAAAGAAAAGAGACAAACGGAAACGAAATTTCTAGAATTCGCATCGTACATTTTGCTTGACCAGTTACCTTGGTGACAAAAACAAATATCTTGCAGCACCAGATTCACTCACCAATGAAGCGCCGTTTTGAAACATAAATGCTCCAAACGTTTGTTCATGGAAAACGGGAAAAACATCCACCCTGGTGGGATTTTCATGGGTGCTGTTATGCATTGCATTACTTTCTTGTTGCGTTGTTGCCCACGCACCCAACGCAGTAATTGCTTTCCAATCGAACGCCTCCGTTGGACAGTGCTAAAGCCGGTGTCCTTAACCGAATTCATGATTCCTACACAGAGCATACTGACACGATCCATTGCTATTGTACTGTCTTATAAATAAAAATAAATTACATTCGTAGCTAGAAAAGAAAACTAACAAAACCAATCAAATTTTCTTCTTATGGAGCATCCTTTCTACATACAATGTTTTCTTTTTCAATGAATTAGTTTTCTTTAGTTTCAAATCAACCCAACCGACAACTCTGTTAAAAGTGTCTAGCATATTGTTAGTTGACTTGCATAACTGCAGGCATTACGGTTGTATTTCATACTTTGTAAACACCATATTTACCGCCCATCGTGCAATTCGTATAACGAATGGTTTGACGTGATTGTCGTGTGATTGTTTTGACAGCTTCGTAGTTATTTTTAACAAGACACTCCTGTCAGTCAGCCGCGTTTGAATGCAATGCGGTTTATTTTTATAAAAAAAATTCAAAACAATACCTGTTGAGAACGAACACTTTTGACAAGAAGAATAAAAAATGGAACTGGAAGGAAAGAAATAAAAATGTTTATCAAAGTACAGATACCTTTGGATTGCAATCAAACACGTCCAACGAATCGTGAGCGTTCAGAGTCATTGCGTCTATTGCCATCGTCCTCAAGGTGATTATTTCAATTGTTTCCATAGCGAAACACGTTAAACTTATAGAAATTGATTCACTCACGTTTCAAAAATGCTTCGACTGTGAAGCGGTTTTAAATAGAAAGCTAAATGTACGATGCCAGGAAAGCAACAGTGGGAAAATTTTAAAATACGACGAATACAACAAACATGGCTCTTCGGATCGTACCGCATACAGCTCAATCTCAAAACTTCTTTTACATTTTTTTTTCGCTCTAAGCTAAAGGTCAAATAGAATATGGGAAAATAAAATCTCATATTTCATATTCTCTAGCCTTGTTTATCCAACCGATTCAAGTTCAAGTGCTGCATGAAGAGGTACAATCGATCCAGTCAATGCTTTGACTCCTCAGTCCGTCACAGACAGGCCTTCCTTAAGTTATATGAACTAATGTATTGGACAATGGAAATTTTCCTTTTCTGTGGATTTGTGGTACGAGATGTGGGCAAAGCATAATAACCCTTCAGCAACATGCATGCAATTCGTGCCATTATGTTTCTAGATAAACATGATTTCTTTTAAAGATGTTCACTTTCTGGACAGCGAAGAAAAGGATCAAAGTGCTTGAACCAGCATGGTTGAGATCAATTTTCAGTCATCGATGATAGCAGATAGGCAACAACCATTAATAACAAACATTTGTTTTACATATTGCATACTTTCAGGCAGTTTTATACAAAACTTTTTCTCTTAGTTTTAAATTTAGTAATGTTAATGTAGCATTCGTTCGGCTATTGTTTAAATGAATCTTAAATGGTTGCACTCACTCTATACTCTGGTCTGTCTATGTCTTATGACGTTTCCATCCGTCAGAAGATGGATAAGGCAGCCCTATACTATATAGCAAGGAATCAAACACAATACGGTTATCTTAAGAAATCGTTCCAAGACTGTCTTTGTTAAATCTTCTATACGCAGCATCTGAATAGGGTTTAGATTTCCTGTAGCATCAAACATACCATCTGCTAAAGACAACATTTATCTAGAAAACCCCTCGCCACGCCGGAAGAGGTTCGGAATATTCGACCCTAGTTATCATGCGTCGTGTTCACTGTACGAGCTCAACAATGTTAAAAACGGTAACTAATCCCCTCTACTTCCTTTACTAGTTTGTTGCAAACCCTCCGCAAAAGGACAAGGCACATTTATCTCAAGCTGCAACAGTTTAAAACACGTCCATACACCACCAAACCGATACATTGACAGCATATTTATCTCACCAGCCTTTTTGGTTACTTGTCACGTTGCAACTCTTTACAGGACACACTGACTCCACCGTAGCCGTCATAATTGTGTACTGCGTCCTGTTTGTGATAGCGGCCGGCGGCAATCTGTCGGTTGTCATAACACTGTTCCGCTCCAGGCGCCATCGTCGTTCGCGTGTCAGCCTCATGATCTGCCATTTGGCCGTGGCTGATCTAATGGTCGCGTTCATCATGATTCCACTGGAGGTAAGTGAAAGTTTACTGCAACCTGCAACCATGCGGTGGCGATTAGCGAAACACAGCACCGGGGATTGGGGCACTCGATAGAGCGATGCAAACCACGACATGGTTTCAGAATTTCATTATCCTCTTTTACATATGCTACCAAGCTTCAAGCATCAATGGCTGGGCATGCGAATAACCATGGTTTGCGTATTAAATGCAAAAGCATGTTTCCATTTACACTCACCATAAAATGATTGTATTGTTTTCTCTACAAAATTGTGTGATTTGAAGAGAGAAAATATTTCCCCGACCAATACTTGATTACTTGGTTTGGTTGGATTCATTTCACAAATTACAATTTCAATAAAGCTATAGGACTATTTGAACGTTTTAGCTATATGATCATTCTAAGTGCATTTACTAACAGAGTCATCTATGAGCAAAGGAGAATAATAAATTCTGAAGAAAAAAGTTATTCGCCTTATGGTGTGATGCTGGAATCGATTTCCTAGGATCAATTTCCATGGAAAGAATGGCATCTCACATAATCCTGTGTAATCGATTATGCAATAGCTGAATTAATATTGCATTGAAACGTGCTCATATGAGAGCGAACGACATCCTGTAATTTATTAAAGCCTCCAATATTGTTATTGGAACATTGTTATTGTGAACATTCATAATGGATATTAATTTCCCTGTGATTAATTTACGTTATAATTAAACGCGCTTCGTTTGATAGATATTGGTCCTTTAATTGATTGGCACTCGCGGTAAACGAAGGGGCTGTGTAATGATATTATTATGTTACTACTCTAGCTAGCGTATAATACATGAAACCTATACATATGTCCTGGCGCTTTGTTTGATCGTTCAAAGAGTTTAATGGAAAACATTTCGTGACGATTATTTGATTATCATTTTCTTCCTTACAAAGACCGTACAGAGCTTTGACGGTCATAGACAACTGACAACGTTTAAATTGCATTTCCTCGTCAAACATTTACCCTAGAATCAATTGCTCCTGAAAGTCAATTTCTTGCTTCGTAATGTGCCGCTGCAACTAACTCTTCCATTAACATCAAGTTCCGCAACAGCGGACGAAGTTTTTCTATCAAATGTAAGCTTTTAATCGGATTATAAATCGTTCAATTGATGAGCAGATGCACCAAATTCTATCTTTGTAAAGACAGGAAAGATGCTTAACAATGTCAATGTCAATTCTCTAAAGAAACAACAAATGTTCTTCACATCGTAATGAATTTCTTTTGAATTTCTATTACATTTTTAATGTTTTGAATGTCATGTAAATTAATCTGTTGTTAAATGAAAATTCCTAGAAGAAATACCCTCGCCAGAGAAGCCCAACGAAACGAAAATTAATTGAATTATTTTCTTTGCTTTGATTTGTTATCCTATAATCTTCATTCCGTTGAATTTTTCTCGATTGTCTGTGCTGTAGAATAATTTGATTCATTGCAATCCCGTGCCACGTTGCAGGTTGGCTGGCGCATTACGGTGCAGTGGCATGCCGGGAACGTTGCCTGCAAAGTGTTCCTGTTCATGCGCGCCTTCTGTCTGTATCTTAGCTCGAACGTCCTGGTGTGCGTGTCCCTCGACCGCTGCTTTGCTGTGATATATCCTTTGCGCGTGTCAGCCGCCCGGAAACGCGGTAAAATTATGCTCGGCGGGGCTTGGTTCATTGCGTTTGTTAATGCAATGCCACAGGTGAGTACCATGCTTCAATTTGTGCCATAGGAATTTAAACTATGACTACGTTCTATTCACCAATGTTCAGTACGGTTGCATCACGTCACATAAGTCAGATGAACGTTTGAAACAAAATTATTAAGATTAAATGTCACAGTCATCAGACTCTAAAACTTGTACATCATCAAAGCCTTGCTATGTTTATTTTTGTAAAGGTATCCAAGTGTGTTAGATTACTTACTTACTTATCCGGCGCAACAACCGCTTCGTGGTCTTGGCCTGCTCATGGTCGAGCCGGTTGGCAGCCAGCACCCTGGTGCATATTTCAACAACAATTTTATTGTCGGTGCTGACTTTTGACCCAAGATAGGTGAAATTTTGGTCTATGTCGAAAGAGAGCTCACGTATTTGTTCGCCACCCCTGACGTATGTTAGAATTTGTAAGCAGGGCCGCCGGTGGTACCAAGCTTATCTCCAACCTGAGGTTTACTGCCGTCAGCTCAATTCTTTGGTTAGCATCTGCTATGTAGGAGAACCGTAAACCAATGAAGTCTATGTCATAAGCGTATGCCAGGATCTGGTTTTACTAATAGAAGTTTCCACCTCCGAGTCAGGGATGGCCCTCTCTAGCGCTATGTTGAATAGTATTAGCCAGCCCATCTTCACCCTGAGAGTTTTCAATCCACCATCTTTCGCTTTATGTCATGTAACGTTTGTCATTGTAAAGTGTTGTTGTAAAGTTTTACACCCGTGAAGTCGTATGCGCCCTTGAAATTGTGTTAGATTATTCACTGTTAATATTCCCATGATATCTTCATTCCTTTCTTCACGCTTTGTCCTCAGTCGAAACGATTGTCTTTAGTTTTCTAACTCCTAACGACGACGTTAGTTTCTGCCACCAACTCTCTCTTATTGCCACTGTTGTGTTATTTCTGTTCCAGGTTCCATCAAACCTGCTTTACATAAAGCTGTCGGACATACGATTGTTTGCATGGTACTTTCGTTCCATATCGAACACGTGTTTTCAGTTTGGAAAAATTCACAATGAATTAACATGAAAAGCAGAACCTTCAGCATTCTTCTCTCATTTCGTTCACTAATCAAACTTCATGTGCAAACATCGTTAACGGATAACTGTCGCTAATAAAACGTTATGCTCGTCTCATTAAAAAAAAATGCGAAATAAAATCCACCGCGCCGCAACACGACCGGCTTTCAATTTTGCCGAAAGAATCCAATTAAACTTAGTTCAGACATGTTTGCACATTCGCAAGGCTCACGGGTTCATAAAACGGCTTGTTCATTCTTCTGCTGCGCTCGGTTAAGTAATTAAAAAACTTTCCCAATGCCAATTTATTTAACTCATTATCTCGATGGTATTCACCCATCTGCATGGATAAAAAAAGTTGTGTGACCGGTACAATTGTTGCTTAACGCCGACGAAAAAGAAAAGATAATTTGGAGAAGGATTCAGGTTGGTTGCGGTTTCGTTTCATTTCTTTTTACATAAAACATAACCGAACCTCAAGTGCACATCTTGGCGGACAGGGACTTAGAATCTACCTAGAGTTCATCTTCTTTTCTCCTTTTCCATCTTCGTTACCCTCCGAGGAGGCTCACCTATTAACGGAAAACAAAATGCTTTACCACGTACACAAATAAATGTATGCGTTATTATTCGAGCTTATGCTTTGTCCTTTGCTAATGGGCTTTGTGGCCCTTGCAGTGGCACATCTCTAACACGATGTCCTTCGCCGCATCCCATCGTTAGGGGGCAGGGCGACTAGAGCAAGGCCAGCATGAAACGTTGGACAAATATAAATGAATCTCGGTCGAATGAATCTTCCTATCGTCAGCCACTAGCCACTGAGATCCGATTCCCTACGCACATCGGTCGCGTACAGCCATCTTAGAAGGTCCTTCATTAGATTTTTACTCTTGCAGAATGTACGTGTCTTTTACGGTCATAGTTGCTTGCGTTTCTGCAAACAAAGCAAATCAAGGTTCTGCTCGTACGTTGACAGTCTCAAGCTTTATGCCGATTTTCTCTGCCTTTATTCCCATCTCCATCTGGCAACCGTTTCTCGTGACAAATCCTTGTTATGTGAAGAGTGGTTAATTTTCCTTCCCTTCCCAGTACCTTCCTCCGGTGGTCCGGATTGGCTTGCATTGGATTTTACCGTATATTGTGTGTCCCTTTTTTTGCCCAGAGTATTATCTTCCGCGTGCAGCAACATCCGCAAGTGCCGGGGTTTACGCAATGCGTCACATTCGGGTTCTTCGCTACGCCGGGCCTCGAGACGGCCTACAACCTGTTCTGCGTGATAGCCATGTACTTCCTGCCGCTGATGATCATCAGCGGCGCCTACACTGTGATCCTGTGCGAAATATCGAACCGGTCGCGGGAAAAGGGTAAGTCGTAACGCGCAAACCACTCACACTCGTATTCGTTTTTTTCGTTTCGTAGAGGGTGCTACTCCGTACGAGTAGCACATCTTACCCGACACGAAATTGAATTCGATTCGGGTGAAATTCGGCCATGCTCAAGTGTGCCTCAACAACACACCTTTTAGCATGAATTGCACGGCTAGTCGACCGTGTGGTTACGTCAAGCATCCTCCACCGGAATTAATACGCACAGACTGATGTGCGCGTGCACGACAACAAATGGTATCGCGTTTCTTACCCGCATAATTCCATGAGCGTAACGTTTAACTGCTGAAAAGTACTTTAATTAGTTTCAATTTGCACCTTTTAGTTAGTATGTTTACGTAGATTTGAACTTAATGTAATATTTCAACCATACCCAGTAGAAAGAAAACACATTCGACATTCCTTTGCTATGGCGTTGTTACTGAAAATACTTTCCTACTTCCTGCCACGCATACAGAGACGAGCGATTCCAACTCAACCGGAACGATGCGCCTTCGATGTAACGACCTAACGCATATTGAACGGGCGCGTCAGCGTACGCTACGCCTCACCATCACCATTGTGGTCGTGTTCGTCTGGTGTTGGACACCGTACGTCGTCATGACCCTCTGGTAAGTACCATCACCCTGGTTAACCAGCACGGCGAAACGCTCCAATGCCTGGCAGTGATGACGAAAATGCGGAATTTAATGGAAACGCTTTGATACTTTGCAGGTACATGTTCGATCGGGAAAGCGCTGCGAAGGTCGACGTTGCCGTACAGGACGGATTGTTTTTGATGGCCGTTTCAAACTCGTGCATGAACCCGTTGGTGTATGGTTCGTATGCGATGAAATGTCGGCTACCCTGCCGACGCCGCAACACACTTGGAGGCGCTCAGACACCTAATGCAGCACAGCGCCGCTCCACAGGTACGTACGAGTGGTCGTGATTGCATGTGAGTACACGTGTTTGGTTTGTTTAGTATTCACCGAGCTCCCATCGGACAGGGTGCTTCTTTTCCTGTAATGGGTTGAGAATTTGTTTGTTTCGGCTAGGTTTCCCCAAAGCCGACAGTAGATGGGTCAAACAGTAAACTTCCGACCTGCATGTGTGTTCCTGAAAACATCCTGTGACTCATTATCCCTTTCCAGAAATTAGAAGTTTCAGCGGCTATGACTGCATGACGCCTGTAACGGGTAGCAAGGGAATGTTGTTTACCGGAATAAGAAGAATGTCCGAAGGATGTGTTTGCATCAAGCATTCTCACGAATTTCTCTTACGTTATCATGAAGATGCCTCGTCGAATTCTGTCAAACCATACCTGCACAGAACAAAGCAACTATCCTAGAGCAATGCTTCAACTGTTACTGAAAAACAGCCTCATTCATGTTGAACAGAGACAAATGTATTATCGATTCTTTAAATTATTTCCAATTCCAATTGATTCCAAAACTAGGGGTACGGATCAGTTTACTGAACGATGTGTTAATTGCAAACATTCCGATGCTTTGTTGTTTAATGCATATGAAAGGGCCATAAGTTGGTGATTGAATGGCAGTGTATGAAAACTTGTACAACAGCATAATTGTATTGTATTGTATTTGACATTATATTTGTTTCATAGAACAAAGCATGGTAATATAGCTTATTTTCATTACTATCACTTACTAAACCACTATCATGTGGGTAAAACAATTAACCCACACATCCCTAAACCGTGATATAGTGTTTCTCTTCCCAAGTGGTTCAACGTTTAGCGGTTTTCTAGTACACGGCTCATTTTGTATCTATTTAACAAATAATCCTACGAATAATAATGCACAAAGCATGGGATGGCAGTAAAGTAGACGCATGTTTTGCATGATTTCTTTGTTTTATTACCAGTGGTGGGTGCATTGTGTTCGTGAATCATTGCTAATCTGCATTCTCGAATCAAATCGAATTATTTAGCGTTCGATGAGTTGCATTTGCATTTAGACCGATGTTTAGACGTAGCCGAAGAAGCGCAACATTGAAAACATCACGCCTCCTTTGTTCCCACTTTGCCCTGGTGGCGCTTACCATGGATCGCTCTATTTCCAGATGCCGTCTCGGGGATTATTGGACCACACTCGGATCGTCTGACCGGACGCGATAATAAGGATGAGCTGGTAGCGGACCACCGAAGCATAACGATGAACCACCTCAATCAAAACGGTACCATTGCCCTACTACAACCGACAGGTACATCGACAACCGAATCCGTTCAGCAAGCGTTCGTCAAACCGCTCGCCTCGAACGTGCACTTTCACAGTGCACCAGGCGCCTCCATCACTCGTGAGCTACCGGGCGTCTCCATTACCGTGCTGGGGAACATTTTTTCCCCATCCACGTGCTGTCAATCGCAATCGGGCAGCTGTGATTAATGGTGATGCTGATGATATTGTGCGACATCACCATCACCTTCAATGCGCGTAGATGTACTTGAAAGTATGAATGGATTTGAGTGATCCAAAATATGACAACACACTTTGTGATAAAATGTGGCAACAAACATTATGTGCAGACAGTGCGTTGCATAATATCTCGCCTGCTTCCCTTGAGCGCAACGCAAATACAATTAAAATCGCCCGCGCAACTACGGAACTAATGATTTTATAATATACAACAGTTGCCTGTGTTCCGGGTTATTCTGTCAGTGGTGCCACATAATTATGATT
This sequence comes from Anopheles marshallii, assembly GCF_943734725.1. Taxonomy (NCBI): domain Eukaryota; kingdom Metazoa; phylum Arthropoda; class Insecta; order Diptera; family Culicidae; genus Anopheles; species Anopheles marshallii. The sequence goes on from NC_071326.1 coordinate 258,923, forward strand.
TCGTACGCTATCAACGTTAAGCACTTTATGGAATGCTGTGATAACTACCAACTGATGTGCTAATGAGTTAAATTTAATAACACAATATACAATTACGTCGAATAAACATCAAAGAATGCAACACCAATTCATGAACCAATTAAATCAGCCTTTAACCTTATTATTAGTTCCTAATTAACTGTAACATACAAGTATGCAAATTATCATTGCTTTGCACATTCTCGGATCAGTTGATAGGTGGTGGGAAAAAAAAATTATCATAAGTGTAATTTCCAACAACAAAATTCCCCAAATTATTTTTTAACTGATTTGGAAAAACACATTCTCCGTTACATTCTCTTAATTTAATCTTAATTTTGGGTTTATTTCATTCAAGCACTTTGGAGGCACACCGTGGAAAACGACAGCTTCTGCTCATGAACTCACACTCTACGCTTTGCACAAATTCAATCTAGTAAAAACAAACGACTGTAACTGATTGCGTCCATCTTGTTTTATTCTGTTTCCCCTCATCCCACTTGTCCGCGCGACCGGAAACAAACGAACACGTTCATCACCTCAGCATCTCTACTCCGTTCAACTGGTGGTGGCACTGGTGGAGGAGCGGGTGCAGGTGGACCCGGCACAAGTGGGGTAATTGCTGGAGGCTCCGGAATGGCTACGACAGCAACGACCCGATTCTATAACCGTCTCGGTAGTGGCAACAACACCAACTATCACGGCAACACAACGAAACACACGTCGGCGACAGGAAGCAAAGCAGGAACGGCCACTCCGGTGGGCAGTTCCCATCGAAAGGGTGGAGGGAAGGAGGTAAGTGTTCGGAGTGTTCCATTCCTATTTCGCTACACTATCTTCCTTGTCTTTTGCGTTCGATTACTGATCATCCGACCGTGACGATGGTGGAAATTGATTGGGTTAATGTGGTCCAAAGGTTTCTTCCTGGGTCAGCACAGTTTTCGTGGAGTTTAGTGACGTCTTTGTTGAGTTTAGTGCAATTCCTGGAACGCAGCTGTCCTTAGGCTGTGTGTACAAATGGTCTACGATTGCTAATTTTACCAACTTCGACGCGCAACAGATCTGCCCGTCACTTTCCCTTCCATATTTAAGGGTTTGCTTTCAGGATTTGACGTAAGCCAGCAAGAAAATGCTGCGAGCGTGAAATACTCGATTTGTGCCGGTCTTTTGCCTTGTGCTAAACATCCGTCATTCAACCCTGAAACGTTACTTAACGAAGCTGCAACATACCATCATCCCTCTGCAACCTTTTGAAGATTTTCTTGCACTTACTTTATGACTTTACGGTGCAAATAAGCGAACTGTTTGTATCTGATGTATGGATGGAGTGATGTACAGCGCATCATAGGAACTGTTGAATAATTTAAATGTCAGACGTCTGATTCGTTGGCAAAAAATGTCTTGATTCATCCAGACTGTTCGTTTGTTTAACATAATACCACAACTGTAGAAACCGAGCGGCCCACCGATCCCACTCGACAGGACCGAGCTGGAATCCCATCCGGACCGTTCGCCTGTAGCAAGGACGGGGTTATCCGGGTACGTGAGAAAGAGCTAGAAATGGCAGGCATAATATGACTTTGACTGAAAAGTCCATAGCATTGAAATTTCAAAAACCAGTAAAAACGATCCAAATCGCGAGAACCACCTCCATACCGTTTGCCAACAAGCACCCATTCCATAATGAATTCCAGCACGTGGCAAATCGAGATGAAAGGAACGAGTTTCAATTTGTGTGTTAATTTTCTGACCATTCCCCAGCGGACAAGCTGGTTTATGATTGAAGCCACTTTTTTAGGACGAAATGTTCTCCATGCGCGAACTAGGATTTAGCCTGCTTGGTAATCGTTACAGTTCCGCTCTTCCAGATTGCCGGTTTGAAATTAGCATAACTATCACACTTACTCACCTCTTGCGTTGGTGTCGTTTGTTTCGCTCTTTCCCATCTCGCAGCACAACTCCCGGGCGGGCTATTGGATCGGTGGTAGCGGGGAAGGATGTCAGCCAAGCTACAGTGAGTTCGCAATGCTAGCCGACGAGCATTCGCTGATGCTATCCAGACCATCCTTCTATTCCGACCCGACACCCCACGAGCTGGACTCATCGGTTGAGTGTGGATTGACGCGCAGTCTGGACACTGGTGGTTGGCGATGATGATCACAGCACTGCTGGTGAGGCACACCGTACGAAACGATGGCGATCGCTACGGTTGTACTAGTACGCAACGAACTCATTAAAACCATCGATGCACGACACCATCATCGCTCATTGATTTCGCGTGTAGAAAAGGTCTAAAAAGGATCCCCTGTTTTGCTAGCCGGAATCAACAGAAGCGTGCGCTAAACGTTAACTCACGCTAAAGAAATTTTCATCTCCATGATTTTTCATTATAATAAAAGTGAAGGGAAAATTTATTGGATAACAAACAGCTTTGGTTTCAGGTAGGATAGTAATGGGAAATGTAAGAGAAGAAGATCGGTGAAGCGATTCGAAAAAGAATCGATTTGTGACACGTGACTAGTGATGAGTGAAAACCTTGATACAAACTTACTTTTAAGTAAAACCTGCAGCAACCGAACCGATAGCCTACGATTGCAGAATCGAAACGAATGCATTAAAACATAAGCGAATTTGCAGCAGGTCTAGAGCCAGTAGTGCGGATATATTTATATACATTTGAATTGAACAAAACATGCGTATTTTTCGTACGATAGCTCTCAATTTAGTCAATGTACAAAGCTCGACGGGAAATCGATGAGTGAAATTTAAATCCAATCCACTAGATAACAAGCTTGATGGAATGTTTCGTAAAAGCGAATCAGCACCAGCGACATCATAGCGATGTAATCCGATGTATTACACAATGTTTTGTGTGTATAAAAATTAAAAAAATAACGTTGTCGTTCACAATTCGTATCAATCGTGTTTCTCGGGTGCACAAGAGCTGGAAAAAATACTGAGAAATAAAAAAAAGTTTCAAAATTCATCAGAATGCTCTTTTTCGAACTCTTTTTCATCATAATACGAAAGAACGGACAAACAGTTGACAGTCGGTAGCGGGAAGGCAACGCTCGTGGCAATAATTACATCCGGAACAACTTATTTGACTTTTCAGGGGGGAACATGAATCAACCTCCCCTGACGCTCAATCGAATCGAACCGTGATGAGATTACAAAAGAATTAAAGAGAAATGAGGTTGATTTTAATTGCATAACTTCTGCTTACAAAAATACGTCCAAAGTTATGCAAGGCGCACAACGATATTGATTTTTTTATTTTTCATACTAAATTTAAAAACATTCTAACAAAATGGATTACTTTCTTCGCTGAAATTACGACAACAATACAAAGCAACCATAACACATCCTGAACGGTTTAACAATTTGCTTTATCTCATTCCATCCCATCGACGAAGATAAACTGTCCCGGTGTCGTTGGTGACTCACATCTCGGTACTCGGATTGAATATTGCTCACGGCTGTCACGTAACAGAACGAGCCCTGTCCAATAAATTACCAATCTAAAACCGATATCGAAGTCAAACCCGACCGATTGCAATGTGTTTTAAATGGATCAACGAACCGAAAGGAAGTATCATTTCGCCGTAATGCTAAGTCCGTTTCAACCGCATCCAAGGCCAATTTTATCCAACGGGTCACATTCTATTATATCCAGTTCTTAACCTTTCCAAAAATGCTTGCAAATGGTGGGTTTAGATATTTTTATTGTGGCCGTGGGTTGATAAATAATTTATGATAAAGCGTTGAAGCGTTGTCTTTTCCAACTTTTTCTTTTTTTGTCCGTAATAAATAACGCTCAGTGGGTAGCTGGATGGCAATCGCTTTGTTTTACCGATAATAATTTAGGAGCCATAAAAAAGATTCAAACTTCTCTACTCTCTAACTAAGTCTCTCGAGTTAGTGCAAGGGAAGATTTATTATATTCGTTTTGTGTTATTCTTCGATTTTAATTTGGAATCACACCATTCCCTTGTACAGTATCCAAACTAGCAGTACCCATCACAGACAAAATACATCGTCTGTCCAGAAAACTTCACTTACAAAGAACAAATTAACAAGATTAAAAGTCCAACTACAATCATCGGTCGTGAAATCCAACAATTCAAGGAAAAGCATCTCCAATCATTTACCTATCGGTTGTTTCAATACACAATACGTAGTTTTACTCGTCCCCAATCCCATTCCTTTCGAACATTTCCTAGGAAACTTAATCTTAAATAAACGATAGCATTCAATTTCCTTTCCATCTAGGTTCAAATCAGTGCATTAATTGGCATTGCTCCAGAGAGCAATCATTAGTGCGTGTGTGTATTTGTGTAAGCATTTTTTTCTTTTCTTTGCTGTGTTAACCAACAATACGCAACGGACAAACGGCGCATTTTTCCTGCATGTGGCCGGTCGTTTTACCAGCGTTTGCTCAAACAGACGCCAGTGCATTGAAGTTTAGTAGCAGTTGCATACAAAGCTAGCAATCGAAGGATACGACACGAAAGAACCGAGAACGAATGGTTATGGCTTCTGACAAACACGCAGCAAGAAAAATTCAACGCTTTTGCTCGGCAAGTGTGACGAGAAAATGTTGGAATAACACAAACAGCAAAAATGCAACATTTTAATCAACAATGAATTTGTACGCGTTGAGTAATTAAAAGTTTCTCGGTGTTTATAAAGACTCTCCGCTTCATTTGTTGTTGTTGGCATGAGCTATCAGTTCATTTGGCACAGTGGCACAGTCACAATCGCGCTACCACTTACAAAGATAGCGAAAGGGGAACACTTGTTGGTCGTATTGTTGTACGTGTCTTGGAAGAAAATGTCCCTTTTAAGAAACATGTTGAACATTTCCCCATTGTCAGCACTGATCGTTTGGTGAAAACTCTTGCGAATATTGTTGTGCCTTCTACGTCGAAGGAACGCTTCGAAGGAAAACTGAAACCACAAACAGCACAGATATCCAGGTCCGAAAAGAAGCAATGAGTTTGGTAGATTAAACACAGCAAGCCACATTTTTGAAGGTCTTTCATGAAGTTTGTAATGGAGTTGATGAGGTACCCTTGTCATTTCGGAACCAACTTTTAGGCAAACGTCATCTGGTCACTAGCCTGCTACCTACAAACCGGACATTCACGGGGTGGCGTTTCGTTATAAAATGATGCAAAATCTTTACAAAAACCCCGCAGATGCTTGAACGAAATGGATGATAGGAAATTTCGTCCAAAGATTTTCAGTTAACGCATCACAACGCCCAAACCAAAATGGGGAAGGTGCTTGAAAATGGTCCAAGTCCTGAGCAACTCTCAGATAGCAGAAAAGTGGGCAAAAGTTGCGAACGGCACAACCGAAAGCGTATCGCACCAGAGACACAAATCGTACAAACATGTCAAGTGCCACCATTCGGTCTCTTTTTTGGCCTTTTCCCGTTAATTAATCTCGTTTTTTGGCTGGCTGCATCAGTAATCCGACCACTTCTCCTTCACAAGCTTTCTGCGGCTATCGTCGATCTTTTCCAGCCTTTTGGTTCTCCCTGGAATACTGTTTCATTTGCTTCCAGTTTGCTCTCATTCAAAGAGAAATTTTACAATCTCAAGGAGAACCTAATACAGCGGCTTTAATCATCATCGGAGCGGTACGCGCGAACCACAACGTGCCACGCACTTTGAACTTCAACCGTGGTGAGTGGAAATTTGTTCTTTACGGTAAGAGATACATAATCCCATTCACAGGACACTACTGGCAGCTGTTAAAAGGAATGACTTTGAGCAGAAAGGCACGCGTAACTTACGAAGCTTTGCTGATAAAAAAACCGCATTACGTGATGATAGGAAATTGGTTGAGACAGGGCGGCCTGGAAGGGACTAGCCGATTTAATTTATAAAAGAAGTCCCAAACTCCCTCATTACTTTTTAGCAATTACTGCAATTAAATATTATTCATCTGCTTTTTCCTGGTGGTGAATTTTTTAAATTTTAAAAATTTATAGCTTTTGGGTAAAAGCGATGTACACGTAATGTAATATGAAAACAGAATGGGTTGGTGTACAGCGGATTGCATACTTTAAACTCCTGTTTTACATATAACCCCTGAAAGTTTGCAATACTTCGTGCAAACCTAAAATTTGGCAAAACATCAAAAACCACCGTCGTTTGGAACTTTAAACAAGGGTTTCGGTGAAGTTCAGACGAGTTTCCAGTCCCCAGAAGGCAATCTGCTAAACAAGCTGCTTGTCAACTTCTAAAACAAGCCACCCGTTGGAAGATAAGTGCGAACCTGCAGAACAAATCGATTCCATTAATCAGTGTGTTTGTGTTTATACCACGTGGGGTCTTAATTATGATCGTTTGACAGCGCCATAGTACTCAAATTAATGGAAACAGTACTTGTTATTCTGGTCCTTTTTTTCGCGTTGAAATGGAAATTAAAGGTTCCAGCTACCTTATTTTGCAATTCCCCAAGCAATGGACCGTAGCACCTAACCTAAATCCTCGGAGAGTTGTTTGCATAGATTTAAACACAAACCAAGGTGGATAAAGGTCCACTTAATGCAAAATTAATTTTCCATTCTATGAATTTCGAATTTCGTTGCATTTCGTTTTTACCGCTCGCTATATTACCGATCATGATATTTGATTTTGAAACTTGTCGGGTAAATTTTATTGCTTGCTCATATCTGTCTTTAAGCCTAACGTTACTTGGCACTGGGTTAAGTAAGAATGAGAGTAACGCCCTTGCGATGGCTTGAGAGAAAAAAAAACAAATTTACTTCTTTTGTTCAGCAAACAGACGTGGTATCATCTAGCACTAAGTATTGGCAACTTTTTCACTGTGTACTTTCAGCAACCGGTTAAGTTATTATTCATACAGGATATGCTCAAACACCCATGGACGAAAGAAAGGCGATGCTTTTAAAACTTTACGATGCAGAAATATCCAGCAAAGTGTGTCTTCGGTTTATAGTGGCGGATACTGCATAGTTCTTGTATGTTTCGTTGAATTGGGAGGACCACCGTCTCCGTAGGACGAAGTTTGATACCATCAATACAGCGGAAACTATTTAAATTGTTTCACTGAAACTTCAGCCCGATGGTTGGTACTATGCTGTTAGCAAAACGACACCGGATATTCTGCCTTTTCGTTGCGTACTGTAAGTCCTTCATTCGATACGTTTCGTTGCCTCGAACACTATGGCAGTAAATCAATTTTCACGCTAAACATCCGTTCTAAAGCACACTACTCTTTCTGAGCATCACGGTCTGTACATTTGCCGGAAGTTCTCGACGCAACGAAGTCGTTTGGTAGTAACTGTTTGTCTCTTGTTTATCGGAGAGCCTTATTGAAACGCTTCCAAACTAAACTCATCGCTTGAGGGTATTCGGGGGAAAGCTAAGCCTGATTCAAGGAAAAAAGTCTGACTGACAATAAATGTCGAGCGTTTCACTGAAACACAACCATAATTACTCTGTAATGCTCCAACGTGACAGACCATTGGTGTAAATTAATTAGTCGTGGAAGCATCACCATCAACCGTGGAAAATAGCGCACGTTTCATCGTGGGAACGAATAGCACCACTAGGTTCCTACGTCCTGTGAACGATCCGGCCCATCGCCAGTGACAGTTAGCTGTTACTAGAGAAAGCGTTGCATCCTTATTTGTTTGGCAGTGAGTAGTAGGACAAGGCCACTGGAAGCACCTTTTATTGCTCGAGTGTTTATACTGTACAAGGTTATGTGAAAATATGATAATATTATTTACCAAATTAAACAAACCCTCGGAGTCTCGACACACATTAGGTTGTATAATTGCAGGCGGTGCTCGTTAAACTTGACACTAGTTTGCATTAAAAGATTACCAAGCACAACACGCACCAGTACCTACAATGTCTAATGGGAAATTTAAATTGTCTACTTTTAAACATTCGCAGTAAGGTTTCTCCTTCGTCTGTTTTTACCAATTATTGGAATAGTATCCTATCTAAGTTTATCAAACCACAACTGTTTACTGTTTATCCTCTATCTTCTTCTCTGCCCACACTGTACATATACGAGATTTGAACTCAAGAGGATGGGTGCGAGAACGAATAACGTTACCAATAGGCTAGGGTCGCCCAATGAACCAATGAAAGTTAGTTTGCTCTTAAAAGCAACAGCACTCGTTACGTTCGAAAGAACATATCGAAAAAGTTCTTCATGCCATAATGACATGACATGTACATGAATTATGTACGTTTAATATTATACTCGTGGCACATTTTGTATAAGGGGATTTCAAGTTTTACACTTCATTTCACATGCCAATGCAAAAAGTTTTCTCTCACACTACACATGCACAGAAAAAAACAAATATTATCGTGTTTCTGCTGCAACGTTTCCGAATTGAAACCTGTCCAATGATTCATGGCTAACGTAAATACATTCTGCAACAGACCAATGGACATCAGTCAACCGGCAGCACATGACAAGATAACCTACAAGTATCGTAAAGCATGTCCGGCAGAAGACCCTTCATTAAAAATGGAAAATGTATTCTACTCCCAGGATCTTGATTGTCTCGTGTTGTTGGATTTAGGACATTCCCGTGCGTTTTGCGATAAATGTAAATGGTTCCCAAGTGGTTTGGTGTTTCTTGTCGATGATCTAAGAAACAAAACTAACTTACACTCACACGGGACTGGTGTTAAATTTCTATCTCTGTTCCTTTTTAAATCGCATTCTCAACCACATAGACGATGCCTTGTCCGAAACTACTTGCAATGAGGCCCCTGTAGGACGGCGTTCCCTGTGGAGCATCCTAAATCAAACACATAGTACACGAACTCGTCTTTGGGCTGCTATCAAATATCGAGTTAGCGATCGGTGATATCGATCGACGAAGTGGAAATTCCCCCTACGAACAGTAATAAAAATGGAGACAAACAGAAAAAACCATCATGCTTAAATGCCTAGCATTCACCAAACCAGAAACGACATGGGATTCCGAATAAATACGACACAACAACGTGCAGGGAACAAGCGATCGGAATGTGATATCGCTTTTTATTGCAAAACTCGGTCGATTGCCGTGGCGAAATGAATGTCTACGGTGGAGAAATGGGATTTCTTCCATACGTTGGCCCTTCGTTTGTGGCACGATGATACCTTTAAGCAGTGTGTAGGGAAAGCAGTAACGTAATCTGACGTATTTTTTTATTAAACATTCAACCGTTGCAGCAACACAACGCCGAACGCGGTTTGTTTGGGCTGAGGCTTTGGAGTACGGTTGTTTGTTACCATTGTTTGTGCAATGGTTTGAGGTATGTGAGTGTGTGTATTCGGATTCTTCCTGTTGTCCTTTAACACAATACTGCGCAACAATAAGAGTTCATCTCGTGCACTCGGTTAGAGCTGATATTTGTCGAACCAACATATTCTATTCTGATTGTAAAAAAAACGATACTCGATGCTCGTCTTTTGATCAAATCCAACCCCAATCCCCGAAAATACCAAAACAAGTACAGCCACTTTCTAGACGCCCGCTTATCGATACCTTTCCAGAGTTCAATCTGTAATGGCAGCTTCATTTGTTTGTGTTTATGTTTATTTTGTTTTCCGTTGCTCTTCCTTTATTTCCCAATAAAAAATATGTCAACGGTACACCGATGTTTGTGTTAGAACCGGTTTGAAACAACTTAACTTAACTTCAATTGTGTGCTTTTGTCGCTGTATTATTTTCATTCGCTTGCCTTGCATCGTATAACATGACCGGCGCTGTAGCATAAATTTGAATATTTCACCATGCTGCACACATTCTACACACAATATTCGAACGCTCGATCTGTTGGCTGGGGTAGCAACAAACGATATAAGTGGGATGTTCTGAGATGTAAAAAAGGCAATCGGGAATTAACATCATTGAAACAACAAACGTATTGTCATAACAGTTTCAGAAAAATCGTCCAAATTCATAGCATGCTGTAACGTGTTGGAGAAGTTTTTCGGCCATTTGGGCGCAAAGTGTTGCTTCCCCAGCAAAGTAAAGGCATCCGACAAGCTCGTTAGAGATCGTGTCTCTTATGGTGCGGTGCGAGTGTTTACAAAAGGCTTGCCAGCTGGTGGTGAATGTTTTTACGTTAAACGGTCAATAATTTCTCTTTCAAAACAGGGCCATTGAAGACCAACTTTTTTTTAACTTTTGTCTTCCATCCACACCCATATAGTGCGCCGGCTATACATCTATCCCGGTACGACCTGATGCATACCGGGCCGGATGGCCGGAGCCGGGATCAATGCGACGATTTGGGAAATAAAAATAGAATAGACTCGCACTTTATCTCGCACGGTTCGTTTACATACTCGAGTGGTAGAGGGTGAGAAATAACCCCCCCCCCCCCCCCCCCCCCCCCCCCTTCCCCCATTCAACAGGTCGGATGGCCGGAGCCGGGATCAATGCGACGATTTGGGAAATAAAAATAGAATAGACTCGCACTTTATCTCGCACGGTTCGTTTACATACTCGAGTGGTAGAGGGTGAGAAATACCCCCCCCCCCCCCCCCCCCCCCCCCCTCCCCCCCCCCCCCCCCCCCCCCCATTCAACAGGTTGACTTTGAAACGATTTGCGTGCTCTGGAACACAAAGTGTAGGCTGAAAAGTTTACTTAACGGAAACACTGTTAAACCCCTGTAACATACAATATATGACAATCAATTTCCAACTGCTGCGGAAAAGGAAATTCCTTTGCCACCCATGACAATAACGGTCTGAATGATGGATCACACCGATTCGTTGGCTATAACAACGGTAGGATATTTTCCTTTTGTGCTGATTGTTCCCACGATTATCATCTGAGCGACTTCTTGTGAAATTATCGTTGGTTTGGTTCGATCCGTTTGTTGACAGTACTCAAAAGCCGTAAATGTTGCTGATACGGCAGCTGCGAAATGCATTTTGTAGGTTGAAAATCCACAAGATCTCTCATGTCGAAAGCTCCACCATTTGCAGCTTAGAATCATGGAGAAGAGTTCATGTTTTGTGAGTTTAAAGCTTCAGCTTCAACTTCATAAGCCGTATACGAGCTTGCTGATTTTATGAATACTTTAGCAGCTGTGCGGGGGTTTTTGGGATTCCTGGCGAGGTTTCTCGCTCAGGACATTTGAGACACTGTTATCCAGCATTGCATCGGGTTTTTAATCGTTGGCAATTCCTTTTCTCTTCCATGTACCGAAACGAATCCTTATCCAATCGGCAACTCAGAGACTGATTGTTGTGTTGCAGAAGTCATCGATTGCGAAAAAACGCACATAAAAAAATCACATCGATTGCGCATAATCAAGTGGAAATGATTGCCAAGGTTTGAGTCCTTCGGGGGTTTCTTTTATCTATTTTTAGTTTAGAAATGCGAAGGCGATTTTTTTTACGTTACATTGGTGAAAACGCCCAAAAGTATGCAATATGCATTACAAAGTCGTTAGTATATTATGGAAATATTTAATATTTTATATTCATATTAATACAGTACGAAATGGTTTAAACAATTATTTCGATTTTATTTAACCAAAAGTGATTAAGTTATGTTTATAACAGGAAAAAAGCTATTATATTGTTTTATTGCCTATTGTACACCGAAGACTTTCGCAATCAATCCGGTCGCCGGAGTAGAAAAGCAAACAATGAGAGAATGCTTCGGTTTCAGAGCTACTGAAACAGAATCTTCACAGTACGTCTTCTGATGTCTTTTGTCTATTTGCGGCACCATTTTGCGTTGTCAAATAGCTTGTCGATTGTTTCGTCGTACATGATGCCGTAGAATTTAAGCGCACCGGAATTTCTTTTGAAAATTGCATCCATACGAAGCACAAAATGCAGCTGGCATTCAGTTGCCTGCACAATCATCACGTGCCCGATAACCACAAATCACAAAAGCTTCCATATTGCTGTAGGACGGGGTTGTACAGTGTACGTGTGCAGTATTCGGTTGTGCTGGTTGCAAGCGAGGAACCATTCTGTTTCAATTTCCCTCTTTTCAAAACCTGTAAACTCAGGCATGACGAATCGTTATTGTATAAAAGCGATCTCGTTTGAAGGCGTTGGAATGTGTGAGGGTTGAAAACTTGAAGTCTCTGTCAGCAAACCACAAATAGGTATCCTCAATTTGTGACCAAACTTCCCAAAGCAAAGTTTATTGTACCAATATGGTGCGAGAAAACACTTCATAACAGTCTCTATTTCTGGGGGTGCTTTTGATTCCTACCATAAACGAACCAAACAGCAGCGTAATAATAAAATATTTTACGATGTCGCACCCAACACAAACACCCAACGTGCCGGACATGCGTTGCATTCTGTGGAGCTTTCCAATCAATCGTACCTTTTTCGCACTTCCGATCCTTCAAGATTGGAAGGCTTTGTGGAGGTGAAAAGGCAAAAGGTAAACAAAACTCACAAGCTTCCAACCCTCTCCTGAGGACCCGAATACCTGAGGACGCTGTCCTACATCGTTCAATCAACCAGTGGCCTTTGATGATGTGCCCAATGGCTACGATAAACTCAAACACAAACATATCAGCCTGGAATCGATGTCGAGCATCGGCAGTGTCTATCAAGGGTGTCCTTTTTGCCAGGATACTGGTCCTGAATGCTGTCATTTTCTTTGCCACAGTCTTCCCCAACATTATGGCACAAACCAGCTAATGTGTGTGCGGGTTTGTGTGTGAGTGTGGTGAGCTCCAATCAGCTTTCCACACTGTCAACCTTAATTATAATGGTTTGGAGAAGTATTTAAGACGCTTGCCGGTTTACGACGAGCGGTCCATTGTGTGTATCGATAATTAGATCTACCCGAGCACGTGATTTTTATCAGCTGTTTATCCGAATGATAGTCTGGAAAGTTTATCCAATCGTCCCTCTTAACCTTAAGCACCATTGCTTCTCAATGAGTTAGATTATGCTTCTCATGGTCTGTCTTTTCACTACCAAAGGGAGAAAATGAAATGTAAATGAGCTAACGTAACGCTAACGAGCGTAACGAGTCAAACCGATCGATGGGAAGCTCACTCTCGCTAACTGCTGATTGTCTTCGTAAGCCTTGCGACATTTACATTCATAAACTTGGACCACTTTAAACGACCTTTTTTCACTTCCATTGACATCAAGAAAGACTTCTTGTAGGTAATTAAAGTAAAAGATCTGGCTCGATTCGAAACAACTATATACATTTATTTAACATGGCATTCTACCATGTCTACCTCATCTCGTAATAAATTTGTAATCATCAATAGAAGACAATCGTAGTTAAACATCACTTTGCATAAGTTCTTTTTAATGAGAAATGTCTGGCCATCTCCAGCATACCGACAATCAAAACACAATCAATCAGTACCGGTTGGCTGTTAGCTTCGGGCGAGCCGAAAAAAGGGGGAAAAGATTTAATTTTCCACTTTGTTCGGTTTAATGAAGGAAGTTAAAGTTATCAAAACGGGAAACACCGCAAACACAAGGAGCGCTTGTGGTTTAAATCCAAATACATGTCAACATTACGGTACATCCCACCAATCTATGGCAAAAAGTGGAACCGTGGAACAACAAAACATTCGCCGACCTTTTCTTGTAGTTTCTTTCCCTATGTTTTTTTGTTTCCATGCCGGTACCGGTACAGCGATTCAAAATGCTGCTGAATTTTCAAATCCTCGTTATGGAACTTCGCGCGGTGAGTAAATTGAAGAAAAGGCACTGATCTGCCTTGCTTTTTCGTAGTGGTATAGATTGATAGAGGGTAAAAATAGGTAATCAATTGTCCATTAACATACTAAGAACTAACTTTGAACCTGTTTATGCAAATTTACTACTCGCCAATCTCAACACTATGGATTCAGTTTAGCTCATTTTAGCTATTTACTTATCAGCCGTTTGTTACTGTTTTGCCTAGTGTTCCAAAGCATGTTTAAATTTCACTATTCAACTGTTGTTTGAAACCTTCAACCCTTGATAAATGGCCCACCAGTAAACAGCAGGACCGTAGCTAACCGTTTCGTTTTGACTTTTTAATTTTTCATCTGGACGAAGTTATAACTTTGAAAATTGTTCACTTTTTTATATTCTTCCCATGCCTTCTGATTGTTGCTTTAAGAACAGAGCATGTTATTATTGGAACTCCACCGTTGGAAACTTCCTACCTGTGCAGTAAAGGGAAGAAAGGAAAATGCCTGAAATGCTTGTTTCGCTCGAATGGCTAAGCGACCCAATGAACCCTCTAAGATGTGGGGAAAAGGTTAGGTTGGAGCAAAACCAAGAAGTACGGTCCACAAAAAAGGAAACGAAGCAACAAATTGCTGCTTTGCGCCAGTTTCTTAAACCCCCGCGGGAAAGCGTTTTGAAACGCATCGAAACACGCTGTTTTGCAGCTTTTGCCGCTGCTGCACGTTGTGGAACAGCTTTTATTGTTTTGCGTCTAGCTAGAAGCAAAGGTGGATTAAGGTTCTAAAGAGTGCCCGTAGCCCAGTGTGCAGTACGCTTTCATCATAACTTGACGGGTTCTTGAACGATGTTGGTAATGTGTTTAACTTTATATTCTGTTCTATACTGATTCTGTTTTTCTGTGTTCAATAGTAGCTATGGAGTTCGTAGACGAATTCAAACCCGTTTTGAACTTGTTATGAAAGTACTCTATCTTCCTCATCACATCATTTATCCTTAATTGCAGAAAAAATGTCTGAATTTTGTATATTTGTTTTTTTGTAACTTTATATATGGCAAAAGTTTAAATAATGAATGAAGCGCCATCTCATCTAAATTACCCTCTGATGTCATCCCTTCTACGTTAATGCTCAACATGACCTAAACGAAGAAATGGTCTCTTAAATTTAAAACGGCAAGAAAAAGTATCAATCATCGGCAAAAAAGGCAAAATATCAAACCTATAACTGTCTTTCCAAAGACACTTGATTCTTACACCAGCTTCTTTACGATGAATATTAATTTTTATTTCTGTCCCTTTTCGCGGTGACCATGAAGATATTCAACACGACAACCAACGAGACTTGCAAAGGACCGCTCAGATGAACCTTCCGGAACCTGGCCATGCTATCCTAATGCGACTACCTGACGAATGTGAATTAGCATAAAACTCATTAAATAAGGAATACACTCATAAGCAAATATTTGACACCTTCTCTGGGTGTCATCTGTGTCGGTTCGTACATAACTCACAGCATAATGGTTTACGCATCAGCCAAGGAGAATTAGAAAAAAAAACACAAACAAACAACTAAATTATACTGACATAAAACATTACGCATGTAAAAACAAATGAGCTAATGGTGGTTTGTGTGATGCGGGGCCCAAATAGGCATTCTCATTTATCACGAATATGTTGAGAGCAGCAGTGAAATGTCATCATAATTCTTTTCTATCGGTTAACGTACTGTCACATCCTTCCAGAAACAGCGTTGCATGTTACAATTAAAAAAATGCTTTTTTTGTGTTTGTATTTTACTACATATTTTACATTCGTTAATTACTATTTTCATTTTCGTCATAATTCCCATCGGTGCAACATTGGACGAAATTGCCAGTGAAATGTAAACGCGCTTCAAGCAATAAGTGCCTATAAAAAAATTGTCAAACTTAAACAAGTCAAATAGCATCACAAAAGTTGCACAAACATTCGCCCACATTTTGTCCTTCCCTGAAAGATCTTTGGCCATTGTCGCGCTGGTACTAATTAATGTATGGCTCGGGTTCGCGTAACAATCGTGATAAATTGTTCTTTGCAACATAACCTTTACGGTCGCGAGAGTGGCTACACATTCCAGTACCTTGTGCAACCACCAGACCAGTGCGTTAGATTATGTCGTTTTCGCTCAACGTTCGCGTACTTGCAATTTTTCATAAGATCGCGAAACGAAGATCCGACACTCATGGTTAGACTTTGGGCCGAAAGGTGGAGAATTTAATGCTCCGATACTAGACTAGCTTACTCGGGGACTCGTAGAGGGCGACTTAAAAAACACAGGTGCTACGGCAGGCGTTTGGTTGATGGAGGACGATATTTCATCAAAAATTGTGCACACCAAAACCTAAACTGGCAAAAGGAAATAGGGAATTTGTTACACAGGTTGCATATCTTTAGGCGTTTAATTTTGCTTTTTGTTGAGTACTGTAGTCAAACCTGCCGGAAGTTATGCAATCCGCAAAGCAGTGAACTAAAATGAAAGCGTGGCTGTTATTTACGAGTCTGAATCAACGTCTTGATCATAAAAATGAATACCATATGAATATTTGAAGATAAATACATATATAAAGTAGAAATTATCAACGGTAAAGTATAGCGACACGCAATATCGAATGGCATTTAGTAATAATTCGTACGACAATAGTGCACAACCGATAACACTAACATACATAATGTTTGAGGTTATTGTAATATGTGAATTTAAGGAAACTAATCTGAAAGGAGAATCGTGCTCAATAGAAACAGAACAATACCTAATGTATGTTTGTATTTAGTTTAGTCTTCAAAAAATCTGAACTTGGCCTTTATTATCAAACGAGCGTCAAATCTTGACAACAATCCTCACAGCTGGTATCGGTACCTCCTCGCCTCGAATGAAAGATGATACCAAATTCATCTTATTGGTTTGGCACACGGAGCAGTACAGACGGAACAGGATGTGGCAGATGAATTGTCTAACGCTTTTGATGTTGATAGGAATTTTCTTTCCTTGAAGGGTCCACTAGGGCCTGTCGCTTTTCCCTAAGAAGACCCAGTAGTAATTGGATGCTTTTCTTGTGTGGAAATTGAGTAAGTACTCCTAACCAACGCGTGTTTTTGAAAGCCTTGTATGTCATCTCTCCAATTGTGCTTCGTAAATCGAGTTAATAAGAATAAAGCGATTCTAGGATCTATTACTGTGACAAGGTACTTGAAATTTAAACACAAATTTCGGAAGTCAAATAAAATATGTGTTTCGTTAAGCTAAATTATACATTGATAGCTTTCAAACAAAAGCTCACCAGAGCAAAACTATCACCTTCAGTTATTCCAAACGTGCGGAACGGTACGGTATTTATATATGTCTTAATCATAACAATGTATTTCTTTCTAAGACGACTCACAAACAGACCGATACAGCCATAAATCGCAGCTGTCGCAATCAAACTGGCTGGCCCATAGGTCTAACAACTTTAGCTTCAAGGCAGTGGAATAAACCTTGTATGGATGCTTTATCAATCAATCGAAATTGACGTGCGTGGGCTTTTTGTGGACTAATTTCACCTAAAAGCGTGTGTGTGCAAGTGCGTGAATTTGAACGTTGCGAGATGCCAACGGGTGAGTGTTTTTCTTTTGGCGTAAAGTAAAGAAATAAACAGTAGCCGAGTTGAAGAACCCAAGATCAAGGTCACCGTCCAGACAACACCCGCAAATATCTTGATCAACCTTGTGGGATACGTGAACTGATTGTTAGACTTATTGCACATTGTTCACAATCATTCCAAAGCGCTCTAACTTGACAAATCACCGTAGACCTAGTGTCCCTGTTGGTGCAAATTTGTAAACAATGGTGGGATGGAAAGTAGATTCGTAAATATTCCATTTCCATTTCCAGTACGAGGTTGGCATCCGTACCATGCTACCGGTTTACACCGTTCCTGATGTACCTGACCTGGCGAGAAACCCACCCGCAAAGATGGCCTCAAGCCAACAACAATTCTCCCAGGATACATCATCGAAACGTGCCAACGGTATTCCAAAGGAATGTGAAAGCAAATACTGAAAGAACAGCCAAATAAATAAAACACCCGACACCTCTGTTTGATTGTCCGTTATCATTGACAGCAAAACTCGGGCCCCGGAAACGTCCGGAACTTTCTTTTTTGCACAACTGCTGTGCTGCCATTCCGTCAGAACCTAGTCGCTCCACAGGCAGGCACAGCTTCCCCAAATGGTTGCCCAAAGAATGCCCAACAATGTCGCATGGACAGAAAAAGAAACCAAACAAAAGTACGCAAAACCTTAATGGAAAGACGTCCGGAACATCGCCACGAAAAGGGTCCTGATGTTGGCATCACTGATGGTCTACGGTCAATATTTACCGACAATTTTTTGGCTGTCCAGATTTAGCTTTCCTTGCGTACAACATCCGCCGATTTTTGAATATCTTGACTGCGACACCAACCATGCGGGAGGATGCCTTACACTTCCCGGACATTCGCCTCATCCGTTGCAGGTAACGCGCCAGAATATAACGATTTTAGCCTCCGCTTTCAAGGACAGGATGTGTCCATCCGTGTGAAGTCACACGCCAGTGACGACAATTTACAGTTTAAATGGGGTTTTTAATCTTCAGCTGAGCACGTGCGCATTGATCCAGAAAGCTTCCGCATACGCCTCGTGCCGGTAGTGCAGCTCCAACGGTGAAAAGCTCGTTGTTTCAATATCTTACACCTGAGTAGTTTTGAAGAGGGATGATCGTGTCGTTTGAATTTTTTACTCTATCTTATTTATCGCCCTAACAGACAAGCGTGACAGGTGTTCCAAAGGACGATTTTCCATATGAAAAGATGATGACAAGGCATTATGCTTAACAGCAATGCAAAATAACACACACCAATGAAAGAGTGAACACTACAAAATGGAAATCGACAATACAGGAGCCTTCAATAGACATTTGAATTACCATCGTATGTGGGGAATACAGGAAGCTCTATGCAAACTCTTTTTATTCACTTCCTACGTATCGGTTCCCGTTCTTTTTGAACCAATTTTTATTCTGCACCAACCAGTCCTCACTGTGTCTCGACATTCCCCAGATGGAGATAAGCTTGTGAAAAGGAGAATCATGTAATATCGGTGCTCTATTTCGGTTTTACAATTCTACATCTTCTCGGCAACTCAGCAAGGATGCAAGATTTAACGGATACGAGTTTTTTTTTCACCGTGCCGGCTACTTCGTTTGGCAAACATATTTCGGCTGAATTGAGAGTGGATCCCGCGCTGGTAGTAGACGGCAGGAAATGGATTTTATTCTCCACTCCGAGCACCCTCTTAAACTGAGTGTCCCACAACACTAACCGTTGTGCAGCGTTTATATGAAGTTTTCTTTGTAATATACTTTATGCATATTTGCTTTCACCCACACGGAGAACATAATTGATAGAAACTATTTGTGAATGGAAACAGTTTTCCCACCACCATGCATGTGCTTTCGCTGTCAGATGCTGGAATTTCGTTCAATCGTTTTTGCGATTTCAAACCTCTGGATTGGATTGGATGTTCCAATAAAGTTTAAATTGTGTGCACAATTTTACAGCATCCCTTCATCGAACCTAGTGTCACTTCACCAATTCCGCAGCTCCGTAAAGCTCCATAGCGCTTATGTTAATATAAAACTGACGAATCCATCTGAAAGAAATCCTCGAGTTAGCAAAAAAAGCCCCCTCAAACACATTTGCATTATCGATCATGACTGGATGTCGTGAAGCGTAACTAATTGCTACGTAGGATGAATAGCATCAACCAAACAAGCGATCCCTCGCCGTGTCTTGATATATCCCGAAAGAATTCCAACATCGGTTCGCTCACGTTTCAATTGAGCGTTTGAAAGGGAGTTTCCGAAACGGAGTAGGAAAACATAACACAATTTGAATGATATGATTGTAGCCAATGATTTTATATTCTATCATCTACATCGAAACGATTCCGCGTTACAGGTATTAGAATTCCAGCAATATAAATTCTCTGTAAAACGTTAAAGTTTTAAATTCTTTCTTCGGGCACGTGTGCGCGGTTTCTAGCGAACACATAAAAAGTGGAAGGGAACAATCTTACCATCGTGGTGAATTTCCCCTCCACGTAGAAGGTGAGATGTGGTGAGATAGAGTTTCGTGAATAGATGAGCTCAACGGGAGCCGTTAACGTCCGTGAATCGCTCATACAAAAACGTAAATTGATCGATAAACATCAGTCAAGTAATTTACAATTAACCCCCACGGCGATTAATTCCTTCTTACACTACGCGCGAATGTTGAATGTTAGGTACTTGAATGTTTAATGCGCTTGGAAGTTTAATCGTTGGTATTGCTAGGATTAAGAACCAATGATCAACCACCCCTTTTATTAAACGGTCCGTTCTCTTACATCGTTGTTTTTGTTATGGCTGGATTAGCATTGCATTGCACCATTTCTTATCAGTGTGTAATGTTTGATTTCCCATATACGAAATAGTGCTGGGAAGTCTAACAAACTTCACTTTGGTAGAGGAATAATTTGAGCGAAATTTGAATGATGCCTTCTTCGAAGAGCATTAGTTTACATCGTGAATGGATTGTTGATGCGTTACACACTGTACGTTGGTTTACAAGTGCGATCTCTGTCAATCCATAGCCAATCGCTCGTTATCGGTCATACGGATCAACGCTTTCCACATTCCCGTAGCGAAAAACAATTACACTCCACGGGCAGCTCATAGTGCTCGTGTGTTCTCCAGCGGACGGTTCATAAGCGTCCTCAACGATCAACAATGAGTCGTAAGTACAGCCGGAATACGGAACGATGATCTTAAACATCATTCAACCGATACTTTCGTTTCGTTGCCAGTTTTCCTGAACGGACGCTCGTACAGCTGCCTGGTATGTCCAAAGTCCAGCACATCCTGTTCGGAGCAGCAACATCCACTGCAACGTTTGGTTTCGTACGATGAACTGATCTCGAAGTACGCCCGCAAGGTGAACAGTGATCAGTACGATGCCATCGGTATCTACACCTGTCCGTACTGTACCCTAGACCGGCTGACCGTCGACTCACTGTACGAACATTCATGCGAAGAACATTCGCTGGCTGCAGCTATTGGCGCGCAAATACTTCCGAAAGTTCACTGTCCAGTTTGTGTGTGCTTCCGGTTGGAGAATTCCTCTGCCTTCATTCAGCAACACACCGGCGGTTTATCGGAGCATATGCTCAGCAGGCATTGCTTTGCCAGCACGCATCAGTACCAGGACGAATTTAAGCTTCGCAGCGAGTTCTGCTGCGATGATGAGTTTGAACTTATCCGATTTAGGGCTACATTCTTATCGCCCACAATTATTACCCCGGAATTACTTTCAGGATATGCGGACGTCAATCAGGATGGCTTACAATCGTACGGGTATTTCTTAATTCCGTATTTCTAGCGTACTTTTCCATTGCCGATTATTAAACATCGAATCTTTCCACAGCATCAACTCGAAGCAATTACCACCAGTGTGTCCTATTTGTTTGGAGCAAATCGATCCGGCAGCTTGTAAGAATTTGCAGCTGTGTGTTCATCAATTCCATGACTTGTGCATTGACCGATGGTTAGAAGAGAAAAAATGCTGCCCAGTGTGTAGGTGTGAATGTTCCTGATTCGATTGTTAGCTTCTATCTTCGGTAGCATAAACCTTATAAATATTTTAAACAGGATTAACTTTAAATAAATCAATCAATTTATCAACCCAAAGCAATGTAATCAAATGCTTCAATTTTGTTAGGATACTTCTTCATGATCAGGAAGAAACACATATATTTCGAAGATCTTAATCTTTAAGCGCTTATAAACAAATTGCATACGGAGAAAGAAAACTTCTGTACAGCTAGGGTTTTGCGTAGTGAACACCTGATACTATCATGAAATTACCATCTATTTCCACCGCCGCCTCCACGATTACCACGGAAACCACCACCGCCACGTCCTCCGCCGCCTCCACGACCACGGAAACCTCCACCGTCACCACTACCACCGCCGCCTCGGCCCCGGAATCCACCGCCACCACCACCTCTGCCACGGAAGCCACCAGGACCACCACGGCCACCCGGTTTGCCCACGCGTCCACCCGGTCGGCGAGTCTGATTTCCCGGTAAAAATCGTGCAAGTGGCAACAGTTTCGACGAGTCAATAAACAGCTTCTGTTTATTCTGGAATCCGTCCGGCTTCATGTTGTCATTCAGTTTGATCGACACGTAGAAATTCCGCAGATTGCCAAAGATCTCATCGACCTTGCCGATCAGCTTCTCGCCCTCCATATAAATTGGTGCATTAAAGAATGGTACATTTTCGACTTCCACCTTAGCGATCAAATCCTCCTGACACGGATAATCGTAATATCCGAGGGGAATGATATTCTTTGGGCCTTCGTCCCGGGAGCCGAAACTTCGATTGTTGAAACCACCACGGAATCCACCTCCGCCTCCACCACCACGGCCACCACCACCACCTCGTCCACCAAATCCACCGCCACCACCTCGTCCACCAAATCCACCGCCACCACCACGTCCGCGGAAACTCATATCGAACAAACTGTAACGACAGGTAAACAAGCCGGATCATTAAAAGTGAGGTTAGGTGTCTTCACACAAGCCGTTTCGCGTCCGATGTTAATTACATTACAAGGGCTACAGGTAGGCGAAATTATGTTAAAACTACCATTACTTCAACCGTCCCAACGGGTAGCTTAAAAATTAAAATTAAAATAATTAAGTTGTGTCTTATAAAATTTGGCAACAACAAATTTTGCCTAGCACATTGTCAACATAACGCATCGACCATGAACGGTATTGTGATTATATTTACCTGATTTCATATCTAAAGCAATATTAACTATTTGATACTCACCAAAAACCAATAACACGATCAATCTGGAGTCAATAGCCTTTAATTTCGCTAGAAATTCAAGAATTCTTGCAATTACGATGCTCACAATTCCATGGCTCGTTGTCCTTTTGCAAACAACCTACCACATGTTTACAATCCACCGGTTGTCAAACACATGTGCCAACTGTCATGGGCCTTCACTACGTCCAAAGATTGTCTACGAACAGACAGATCAACATGTAGAAAGTATCAATTTATTCATACAGATTATCTTTGAATATTGATTCTAATGTTATACAGAAAGTATATTTGTATCATTTACCACAATTTGATATCTTCAGCAAATTGGTCGTTCGTTTCATAATGTTGCGGATAAATATTTGCAAACAAAAATTATTGTCGAGTTCATAAACCGCAATATAAACGTTTATTTTCTTCGTTTGTTTACGACACAAACGTCCAAACCAATTTGCGAAGTCGCGGCTTGTGGTGGAAACCCCAAAATACAGCATCACTAGAGGTTTCTGTTCGAAGCGTCTTTCAATTTCATTCAATAGCCCGAGATACAATCTTCGAAATGACTGAAGAAGAACAGGTATATTCGTTTTATTATCCCTAGTTCGTTGAATTTATCCGTAGTTGTTTGTGGTTTATCCGCTTGTATAGATGCCGATCATTCCCGTAAAGGAACCCTTGGATCTTATCCGGCTTAGTTTGGATGAAAAAATTTACGTAAAAATGCGATACGAACGAGAATTGCGAGGACGATTGCATGTAAGATCCATTCGCTCTTACGATTGCTGTCCGAATGTATTTATCTCTTGCTTTGTCTTCTACGGAATCTAGGCGTTCGATCAACATCTGAACATGGTGCTGGGCGATGCCGAAGAAACAGTCACCACGGTAGAGATTGACGAAGAAACCTACGAAGAGGTGTACAAAACCACCAAACGCACCATTCCAATGTTGTTTGTGCGTGGCGATGGAGTCATACTGGTTTCGCCGCCAATGCGTGTTGGCAGTTAAACAGTGTAATCTATCCATCCTATCGGCAAAGATGTAAAGAAAAGAGTAACATGCTTAAGTGAAATTCGGACAATTTGGTCATTTTATTCCAAATAACGTAAAGTTGCAACAATTTGTTCTCCACTCTGTGGAATGAATTGGTGTAACCGTTCAGGGACTGGCGATATTAAACTTCCGAAATCATTTTTACACCCTTCAAGCCAGCCAAGATATTGCACCCTGTTATGCGCGACATTTCAATGCGAGTCTCGATGTCGGCACTGCCAATGTGAGGTAATACCACAACGTTTGGGAGCGTTAGCAGTGGATTATCCAGAGGCAATGGCTCGGGTGTAGTGACGTCCAGTCCGGCTGCCTGTATTTTACCCGCACGTAAAGCATGAATCAAATCGTGCTGTTCGACCACTCCACCCCGGCTGGTGTTAATTAAGATTGCCGAAGGTTTCATGCGCGAAAACACGGCGTCGTTGAACAGATTGGCCGTTTCCACATTGTACGAACAGGCAATGATGAGGAAATCACTCGTTTCGATCAACTCATCGAACGGAACTTGCGTGACGCCCAAATCCTCGGCTGTGAGAAATTTATCCGTGCGACTCGTGAACTGAATCCGCGCTGGTTTAAACGGTGCTAAACGTTTTGCCACCTCTTGACCGATGCGGCCGAAGCCAAAAATTCCCACCAGCGAATCTTTTACTCCCTTGCCACACATCCACATCGGAGACCACGATTTCCAGCCGCCAGTGTGAACTTGCTTGTTTGCTTCCAATAATCGACGCGCTGTTGCCAGCAGCAAGGCAACGGTCAGTTCGGCCGTTGCGTCCGTCAGCACATCCGGTGTGTAGCCAATACGAATTCCTCTCTGTTTGCATTCTTTCACATCGATATGATCATAACTGTGAAGCAGAAACGAACATTCTTAATTGATTTTACAGCCAAACCCGTCGCAAACCTACCCAACTGAGATGGTAGAAATGACCTTAAGATTGGGTCCAGCCTGATCGAGCAACTCCTTGTCGATGCGATCGTTCAGTGAACAGTAGATTGCATCTTTTCCCGCCACATTTTTGAGAAATTCATCCCTCGGCACAGGATAAGCTTCGTCCCACAGTGATATGTCACATCTGAAAGCGAAAACGAATAGCTGAATGGTAGTTTAAGGGCAGATAAAAACCTAATTACTTACTCTTCTCTTAATAGATCCAACCCAATTCTGGCATAATCGTTTCGGGTCACGTACACTTTCGGTTTCATCTCAAAACAGCAATAATGTCGATGCGTCTGGGAAGTGACTGTTCGAGCCGCAGAGATGGATCGATGCAGCCGTCGTGAATGTACATCAACCCCGTACCATACCGAACCTCTCAAGCTGGCAGTCGATAGAGCTGCAGAAAGCTGACGAAACACTGGATTCATTCCACGAACGATCGAGAAACGCAAACAAACTGCTTCAAATAATTCCCTGTGCTGGTGCGGTCGTGATCGTTAAACGGTTTGTTCAGTATATCAACAAAACTGCCCTGATTCTCCACCCTGGGCCTTATGTAAGGGTTGTGTACACCAGCACAACGCTGCGTCTTTGTTTTATGCAGCTCTTCAAAAAAGAAGGACCGAGCTTCGTACAGTTGGAGAAAGTCAAGCAAGTTTGTTTTTGTAACTATCATTCAAGTATTCATCTTTTCCATGTCTATTATTTGCACCATAATTGATAGCAACGCTAAGAAAATTCAATCCGCCAACACTTTGTGGTTCTCGTCACATTTTTAAATCGTTACGAATACAAACTACAACACTCTCGTCCGCTTGTCATTTCTCATTTCAGAAATAAACTGTGTTCTCCTCTTCAAGACGGTGCGCACTTTCTGTAGCTGGTTGATAATGTCTTGAAAGACAAATGAGGTCAGACCAGCAAACCAGAGCCCAATCAATGTCACGGTGAAACCCACTTTCACTTTGATAAGATGCGCTTGTTTAATATACTTACATCGATCAAAGAGCGAATAATCAATCATGAGCAAACGAGTGTTCTATTGCTCCAGGACCTTTCCTTAGCACGCAGCTGTTGGCTTTTGTTGATTAAAGCAGAAAATTTCCCCAAATATCTACACCAGCGAGGAGAAATTTCCAACACCGTACGGCAAGAAACGTCAAAATCAGCTGTTTGTAAACAAACGAACACTTTCCTAAAGACCCAGTTTGGCAAGGCTAAATGCTTCAAGCGATCAAAACAGTTCTTGGAAGACCGCATAAACATACAGCGTGGCAGACAACCGCAACGTTTATTAGCATGTCCAAAAAATCCAGCAAAGCAGCTGGCGGCAAACATTCAAAAGTGGAAAAACATGACATAAACAACACATCGGCGCCAAGTGGTCCTGTGCTGGTAGATGCAAAGACTGGAAACTTGATCGTTAAAATATTGGCCAAACCGGGGGCAAAAACAAGCGGAATTACTGATGTTAGTGAGGAAGGAGTTGGATGCCAAATAGGTAAGAGCGTACGGGGAATGATGGCTACACGATCGGTCAAAATTGTACACCATTTGTTTCCATTTTAGCCGCTCCTCCGATCGATGGTGAAGCAAATACGGAATTGATTAAATATCTCTCCAAATTGCTTGATCTACGGAAGAGTGACATCAGTCTCGATCGTGGATCCAAATCACGCCAGAAGACGATCGTGCTAGATAAAGATGGTTGTCGGCATAGCCCGGAACAGTTAATTGCTATATTTCGCACTGAAGCGTCCGCCGGAATGTAGCCACTCACAACAGGTGAGATTGATCAACAAGACAGATAAACAAATCCTATAATAAACGGGTCGTTTGTTGCATTTAGTCGATCACAATACAGCATGGGTTTACTCTCATAATCGCAATGTGTAGAAATGCAGTTCTGATACTGCTCATATCATATTGTCACAACATGAAAAGGAGAATCGGAGCGAGGTCATGGATTAGATAAATGAGGACTGATTTTGTCGGATATTACGTACAATTATGTTATAAGCTACTTAGGGGAAGATTCAACACCGTGCTTAGCTACGAGTAAACCGTAAACCGCAGAAACAAATATTGTTAATATATTTATTTTTTTAACTTTGATCTCATTTCGTTATTGAACACCGTACAATGTATCAGGGCCGTGCGTGCCGGTATTTTGTAGCTCGGTGTGGTGTGGTGCGCATCAAATGAAATCCGTGAAATCCTTCGACGAAACTTCACGATTCCAACACACAAGCGAGTCCCGAATGAGAATATAAATTGTTTTGTGATAAACTGATAAAAACAATTACCTTTTGATTAAATAAGACTACTTCCTATACCCATGCCCGAGATATAATGCAAGTAGCAGTGCTTCATTTACTATATGCATTAAAAATGGAAACAGACAGTGGAGTGGCAATACCTAAACAAAAAAAACACAAACAGTGGAATTAAAATTGAATAACAATCGTTAGCTTTTACAAACTTTCCACGCTAGAATGTTTCGTGGCCAGCGTTATAAACAATACAACGTTACCCTAATTGCAACAGAACGGAAGAGAATTTCCCCGACATGACACATGACATGACATGAATAAACAACTTGGCTATTGTTTGAAACATTGAAGCTCTGCTAGAAGATGGGAGTAATATAGTGCTTGCTTGAAATATGCATTCCTATTCGTTGCAAATCGGAAAAAGATCGCGCTAAAGGTACACAGTGTTTGTGTGTGTCTCACTCATCCTGTAGACATGCCCAATAATCAATACAACCCAGGATGGAGTACAGTAAATTTACTAAAAGTTACCACTTCTGGCGCAACCGAAGAGAAAACACCAAAAGCAGTTGTTAGGAATGTCCGATACGGCAAAAGAACGCATTCCGATCGTTTCCTGGAGCTTTCTGTTTACGGTTCTCCGAAAAGCATCTCCGATCCAGGAGGTATTCGGCCACTGGCCGGGAAACTAAAATATTGCGCCGATTGAAATACATTCGCCAATTGGGCAGACGACGTAGCTGTTGTCGTCATTGTCGTTGCAACCATCACCGTCCCCGTCGGGCTGGGTTTTGTTTCCTCTATTGATCTAGCCAGTGTCTCCGTGGCAGGAGCACCTACCACAGTGGCAACAGTAACGCTTGGGACGCTACCGGTTCCGTTATCGATTTGCAGTGTCAGGTTGTAAGGATCATTGATGTAGTCCGAGTAGATGTCGGATGCTTCCGCCGGGGCTGGATTCGGCTGTACGAAAATCGGAGCAAAACTTTGGGCAATACCGATGGGTACGTGCTGCAGGGAAGGATACTGTGAACCTGCTAGACGATGACTTAATGGAACATTTCCAGTTTCTACATCGGGAATCGTGGACATATCAGAGCTGATTTCTGATTCTTTACTTCCAGCGTCCAGCGTGCCCATTGGCAAATGTTGTGTACGGGATCCCAGGAATCCCGGGAGTTCGATAATGTTCGATGCAACCGGCGCTACCATCCGAGGAACCGGCTGTACCGGTGCCATTGTTTGATGTTGTTGCGATATGGCATGCCTTCCAGGAGACGACAACATTACGTTCAATGAATCTTCCTGCCCAACCGTCAACGATTCTGCCGGTAGCGGCAACGTGGCGACATGCGGCAACATCAGCGGAAGTGCATTGAAATCACTCGTTGCTGTGCTGTTCATCAACAGATTGTTAGTAGCTATTCGGTTGACTGGAGAACGATGTACTTCAACCGTCGACACCGGATGACTGGCAGCTGGTACTGTTTGTTGCTGAACAAATGAATCCGGTGGAGAAGACGACAGCAACGAAGCTGCCGGAACTGTTGGTATGGGTACTGGATGCAGTACAACACGTGGATGAATACTTTCTGTAACGGCTGAGCTGTTATTTATCTGACCTCCTTCTAAAATATGCTGTTGCTCTCCGGCAAGTGACGGTGGAATCATTGGGCTGGTATGAGCTATTCCGGTGCCTGCATTTACTGTTACCACGTTAGCACCGCTAATACTAACCGATGATCGGACGGCTGCAAACAGAAAATGATAAATGAGTTGTTCATCTGAACTATTGCAAACATAGTTAGCAAGCTTTTGTACCTTCTTGCTTGAACAGTTCATCCTTGAGATTGGGCAAAAATCCGGATATTCGCTGCCATGTGACATCCCACAGCATAGAATGCGTAACACCATCAGTGTTGTGAAACACACAAACCTGCCGCGAAACAATACATTAGTGCCCCGTTCGATCAACGCTATTGTAGCTAGCACATCTTACCGAATGCATAACGAGCAACATATTCTTAAGGCTTTCCAACACCGCCTCATACAACATGTCCGAACCAGCCGACATGAACCGTTCGAAATAGTCCAATATCTCGAGCCATAGTTCCTGAAAATTGGCTAATGCGATCAACGGTGTTAAATGGTGGAGAAACACTTTGGACATGATCGTTGCCGTTCGTATGCGGGATTCTTCGAGCAGGGACACCTCTACCGGACCAGTCGCTTTTTCCTGCAACAGTTCCTGCAGCAAAGGAAACAGAACCTAGGGAACAACATAGGAAGAAAAATGAGTATATTCACAGACTCTGCACATGCCATAAGTTGAACGCACCTGCTTGAAACAACCTGCCCATTCTAAACCGGTCAATGTTTGTAGGTCCTGGACAAGTAGGGCGCGCTGTAAGCAAGTGATAGCGCTGGTGCGAACCTGTCGCCGATGATCAGTTGCGAGTCGTGCAATCCCTTGAAGCAGCGGACACCAGCCCTGCGACCACAGTGAGGAACACTGGGGCACAGCGCCACCTTCTTCGGCCCACCAGCGAAAGATTTGTGCCGTGCGTGTATGCAGCGTATGCATCAGATCGAGTAGCTGGATCGATATTGATTGATAACGCTCGGGCAACTCCTCCGATTCACTATCGCTGCTGTCCATCGCGAGCGATGACGATGAAGATGAGGACATGCCGGCACCCTGATGCGAGGCACCCTCTCGCTTCCGTTGACGATCCTTGGCTGATCCGGGTTTCTTTTTGTTCGATGTATAGTCGCGCTGCTGTTGCTGATGTGGCTGGCTCATGGAAGCTTCCACAAAGGTGCGTATGCAGCGTACACAGCTTTCAAAGTTGTACGGCGTAATGTGCGCCACGTTACGTACGATAAACGCCAAACTTTCCCAACATTTCACCAACGCGAAAGGGGAGTGTTCAAGTAGCTTACAGTGATACTGAATCGAATGCTGAACGCAGGCCGCCGGAGACTGTCCACCAGATCCCGCCGGAACAAGATCGATTGTATCCTTGTTGACCATTATCCATGCATCTCCAGTAGTAGGACTGCTGGGGAGTGGTACCGGAGAGGGAGCTGTGGCGACCGCCTTTACCAGCGGTATTGCCGCAGTGCTCAGCTCGGAATCGGAAATGTACCCACGGTCGGGCAGACCCGAATCTTCCTCACTACTGACCGCTCCATCTGATTTGGCACCACTGATCGCTACCTGTTCGACGGTATAATCCGGTGGCATTGCTCCTGCACCGACACATTCTAGCACCGTGAACACGATAGCCCAATCCGCCTCGGTGTGGATGTTTTGGGCACTTGTTTTCAGCAGTTCGTACATACCAATCGAGATAGGCTTCGAGATGGCTAGTATGACCGTGGGCCGCAGCGCCAACAGCATTCGCAAGCTCTGCAGAATGGTAGAGCAGATTTCTTCGTTGCGCATTAGATAGATGGCCAGTTTGAGCAATGCGACGGTTGTACGCTGCAGCAGGTAGGTGTATTCATTTGTCGAAGCACCAACCAACAGTGTGTACAGCTTTTCCTGCACACGCGACCAAACCGGTAGCAACCGGTCGCGATTCTGTATCAGCACCTTCACCAGCAGTTCGAGCAGAAACACGACCGTACACTCGCCGTACGGTGGTGCGGTAGATTTGTGGGCGTCTGGTGGTACGATCATTGCTAGCAAACACCCGATCAATTCCTCAAGCGATTCTAGCTGCAAAAACTTCGACTCGTTCACGATCTGCTCGATTTGGCATTCGCGTACACACTTTCGCGACAGTTTGATCACCTCCTGCTCTTCGTACGAAGGTTGCCGCTGCCCGTCGTTCGCCAGATACGAGTACAGCGAACTGAATAGCCCAGCCTCCGTCTTGGGCAAAGGGTTTGGTTCGCGCAGTAGCATAACCTTACCGTTTGCTTCGCAAAAGTCTTCTGCTTCCATCAGTGCCTTCGGCAATAGCTTTAACTTGAACAGCTGTAACAGCACATCGGTCGTGTGCCGCCAACCTTCCCGCATACAGTCGCCGTGTTCGTGTATCAGCCCAAAAACGGTGCGCATAGCTAGTTGTGCTTTTACGTTCTGACCAAACATAACGCTGGCTGTAATTTCATTTGCATCATTCGGCGGTGGCGTTAGGAGTGTCGTAAATTTGCACAGCGTTAAGATAAGTGCATCAAAATCGCCGTGCAGCTGGAAATGTGCTGCTATCGTGGCCGATTTCATGAAACCTCCAGTTGCCTTCTGGTACAGCGACACATTGTCAAGCGATTTGTCGAAAACGAAGCTGAGGGCGGCTAGTGTTGACCCCTGTATAACGCGGTACAGCTCACGATCGTGCTGCGGTCCAAATACATGATGGAAGATGCCGTCTTTGGTAGCACCACGTCGCAGCAGCACCTTCCAGAGATAGTTTTCACGCACCAGACCCGTCTGTTCCGCGGGCATAACAATTTCTTCGTTTCTGTTAGATTTGTAAAAGCATTTCATTATTATCGTACCACAGCTAGAAACAAATATCCTCTAAATACTGTTACCTTATCGAATGATAAATGTTTGTAAGCATTTCCTGGTCAAAGTCCGAGTTCCCATTCAAACCCCGCAAGTTGCGTAGGAAATCATCCACTGTCATCGGTACATTTAGTCGCTTCGCATTGTAATTATGTTGATCCATGTTCAGCATGATCACTGCGTACGCCAAACGGAAGGCAGCGTCCGTGTTGGCAAACGGTTCATTATTGCATTCCTAGAGACAAGGAAAGAAGATTTACGCTATTCCAACCTAATCCGAAAAATAAACTTCAATTCAGTTACACACTTACATGCCAATGGTCGGCAAAATGTTCCATCACGAGCGAAATCAGTGGAGCTTCCCCAGGCAATCGGAACGTTTCCAGATACAACCGAAGCGCTTGATCGATAGTTGAACCGGCAAAATCGAACGATTTCACAAACACCTCCAAAATGCGGCTTTCGACGTTCTTCTTCTTACTAATGTACTCTCCAATCATCTTTTTGTCAAGGCCAGAATTTGCTCGCAAAAATTGTGCCACTTCCTGTGGGTCGAGAACTTGATTAAGCAGTCCGTTCTCCTGCAGAAACTGTATGCCCTTTTCTGGACGCTGGTTAAACAGATCAGTTCCCTGCGTCAGCAAGCGTTTCTTCCGCTTGATTGCCGCTAGCTCTTCGTGCGTTCGTTTCTGTGGCGACTCGGCAGGTAGTGTTGCTCCTTCGATGGCTGCCTCATATCCACCGGATGATGCACCGCTAGCTATCGCTCCCCGACTTAAACGATCACTTTGACTAGAGTACAGAAATTTGCTTATGTTCTCCACTACTATCGCTGGTTCTGCGTTGCCTGCTGCATCTTCGGAATCAGCCTCCAGTTCCAGCGTCACCTGTACATCGCTATCCCGAATGGACGACGTACCCGGAATCGTTGACGCATCCAACGCGATTTTTGCCGTGGCGTAGGAATTATTTCTAGAATGTCGCATATACTTCGGTTTCTGGCCATTTTTTGCTTGAACACAATTCCGTTCGATCGACTCAACGATCGTCAGCAATGCATCCATCGAGAGTGTATGAATGCTATAGATGGCTTGCGTCGCCGAAAGCGTGTTTTTCGATAGCAGCTTCGTGAGATCCTCGAACAAATTCGAACAGTAAAGGTCACAATCATAGTTGATGTACAGCTCGGCTGCGAACCCTGGAATGCGCCACAGCTGCAGCAGATTATCCATCGCTAGTTCGCGCGCCTCGTACAGTATCCTTGGGCTATCGTTCATAATCATGTCTGCCACACGGGTGAGGTAATGCTCGAGCTGAAACTTTACCTGTGCCCGAAGCGATTCAAAAAGAAGAAACGAAAGCTGCAACCCGGCTGCAAATATTGATATCCGTTCGGTGGCGAGTAGTGCGAACAGATTGCGGCACAGATCGTCCTTCACAATGGTGAGTAATGAATCGTACCGACCGATGCTGTCCGCACCTACCTCGAACGTTACCGTGAGGAGCGTCAGCCCCATATGGATCATGACATCTCCGTTTTGTTTGTCCATTGGATTGCACAATGAAATCAAAA
Source organism: Anopheles marshallii (assembly GCF_943734725.1). NCBI lineage: Eukaryota > Metazoa > Arthropoda > Insecta > Diptera > Culicidae > Anopheles > Anopheles marshallii. Next base: position 291,916 of record NC_071326.1, read on the forward strand.
ATCGAAACAGCTCCCGAATGCAAGGCAGCCCATATGGAACGTGTGAAACCGCCGAAGCGTTCCCTGCAGTAGGAATCTCCTCATCTGGCTGCTGTGACGTAAAACGAACACCAACAGAATTCACAAACGATGGATCAGTAGCAGCCGGTTCTTCGGTGCCCTGCTGTGGTACAGTTTCCAGCTCGGTCTCTGGGACGGCGGTACTCCCATCTCCGGCTGCTGTTACCGTAGATTCTACAGCAGGCGCTTTGGGCGTTTGGGAAATAGAACCCTGCAAATCGAAAATAACTCCTGCTGGCGTGGCTGGGGTGGTTGACAGTGGTAGTGCCTTCAGACGATTGGGGGCAGTAAGCATTACTGGTGTGACTGGTTCTTCCCCCGAACCTGCCTGATTGGTTGGATCCTCCGTACTGGAAGCGGTCACAATCTTCGGCACTGGCGGAACTGTCGCCGTAACGCTAGGGACAATTGTGGCAGCCTTCGGTTCTTCTTTCATGCTCGATTTACTGTACTTTCTTCGCTTGCCTGATTGATCCATCGAACTCGACCGCATTTTCAACGTCTTCAGTGTGTTGTAGCTTCCACCTTCCACGAACTGTGGTAGCCGCATGAACAGCAGTAGCACGATATCTTTCAGTGCATTTTCAGCCGTACGTCGCACTAATTCGTTGAGCCGCGGCTCGAAGCACAACCGAAAGCAACTCAGTATGATGTCGCACATACTTTCATCCGACAGCGCGCTACCTTCCGGGCTGAGCACCAACGTACGGAGCACCTGTATGATCTTCATCAATACCACCCCATCGGACGTTTGATCCGTGCCGACAAATCGTGCGTGCGTCACCGCGTCGGCAATATTTTCGACCGTGGCAGCGAGGGTCGAGTGTGTTGGGTCGATCAAACCGTACGACAGAAACTTATTGACAGCTGAGAGGGCAAGGCTGGTAACCGGGCCCGTTGTTTCCTCCGATCGTATCACGTCCAAAAACGGAGAAAGAAACACGTTCGGTTCGACCAGACGAAGATCTTCCACCTGAAGCAACACTTCTTTGAGCTCTTGGAAACTCTTTAACAGCACATCCTTGTCGTCATCCTGCAATGATAGTTCATTTTACGGGATAATGTTTCTCAAAGGCATTCAAATTGCATGGCTAAGTTCAGCGACAATCTGCCTCTGGGCGCATGGAATGCTTCCAGATGGGAGATTTGGGCATCACCAATACAGTAAACCCCCTTCATTACCTGGTACGTGTTGAAGCTCCACCTTGACCCGCGGCGCATTGCCGTCGTCAGGGTGGACATTTCACCTCGCACGACGAATATTCCATTCCCGGGCGGAGACATTTTTGTCGGGTGACCAGCAGCTGGCCAACGGATCACTAGACGGGCACCAGCGAGCGAAATTTCTTTGGGTAAATTGAATTTGTGTCACTTTTTTCCTACTTCCACCATAACTTCCAACTCACAGTAGTGACGTTTACTATTTTTTCTCTCTTGCCAGCTACCCTCTCGCACTCGCCGTTTCCTTCGGTCTCTTTTCCAATAACAAAGGACAGAAATGTCATCTGATTTTACGTTGACATGCCGGCAGCAAAACATTGGGGCAAATTTGGCTGAATCCTATTGCGTGAAACATGAAGAATTTCTGTATTGATAAGAAACCATCGAAGGCTTTCCTATTTTTCGTTCTGTTGCTCTGCGAAAGAATGGAAAATTACAAAACAGAAAAATGGTTTTTTTGCCGTGTGCATACACCTCAGTACAATATCAGACATACAACAATCTTGGGCATTTGGCACATTCCATCTGACAACCAGCAGTAAACATAAGCTAACAGCACGAGGAAGGAAAAATTTCCCCGGAGCAGTGCACGGAGCATATAACAAATCGGAAAATCATGGGAAAGCTCAATGTAACAATACTTCGGTATCTCACGAAGGAAGATTTTCGAATCTTAACAGCGGTAAGTAGTGGAAACTCAATGCTTTTGATTGCAGTTGATATCTATCTTTCTGGTGCAGATCGAAATGGGCATGAAGAATCACGAACTTGTACCGGGAGTTCTGGTGGCCGCTATTGCAAGCCTAAAGAGCGGTGGAATTCATAAATTGTTGCGCGAACTGTGCAAACATAAGCTCCTTACGTACGAACGAGGCAAACGATGTAAGTAGTGACGATGTGTTTTGTAATATTCCGTTGAAAGATTCTTTTCTCATTCGATTCCTTGCTATCGTTTGTAGTCGATGGATACCGTTTGACGAATGCCGGATATGATTATTTAGCGCTGAAATCGCTTACACTACGCGGAGCTATTGCCGGATTCGGCAATCAGATTGGAGTCGGCAAAGAATCAAACATCTACACAGTGGTGGATGAGGAAGAGAATTCACTGTGTCTGAAACTGCACCGTCTCGGTCGTATCTGCTTCCGTAATGTCCGTGAGAAGCGTGATTATCATGGCAAGCGTCGTAAGATGAGCTGGCTTTATCTGTCGCGCATTTCAGCAACGCGCGAGTTTGCCTACATGAAAGCCTTGTACGATCGTGGCTTTCCCGTACCGAAACCGGTCGATTTTAACCGACACTGTGTTATTATGGAGCTCGTGAATGGCTACCCGCTAACAAACGTGTCCGAAGTGGGTAATGTCGAAGCACTGTACGACGATTTGATGAATCTTATCGTGCGGCTTGGAAATTGCGGCGTTATACACAGTGATTTCAACGAATTCAACATCATGATAACGGACGATCAACGTCCGATCTTGATCGATTTTCCTCAAATGGTTTCGACGTCACATCCAAACGCTGAAATGTACTTCGATCGAGACGTGCAGGGCGTGCGCGAACTGTTCCGAAAAAAGTTTGGATACGAGAGCGAAGATTATCCACGATTCGGCGATCTGGAGCGTGACGACGAACTCGATCGGGAAGTGCTCTGTTCGGGGTATGGTTTTACGCAGGAAATGGAGGACGATCTGATGAAGGAATATCACGATGAAAACCGGTCACAATGTTCGGAAAACGACCTATCAGACACCGATGAAGATACAGATAATGAAACGGCAGATCAAGAAAATAATCAGCATGATGAGCATGCCCTTCTCGATAAGAAGGAACTAGAGGAATGTCGTCGAAAGTTAGAAGAAGAAATGAAACTGTCGGAAGGCAAACAGCCGCAGCCGGATTCGAAAAAGAAAGAACCGAACGCCGCTATTTTCAGCTACCTCAAGTCATTGTCCAACCAAGAAGAACTTGAAATGCCTGAACGCAATGAAGAGGAAGAAATTGAACCTGACAATCTTAGCATCATTCAGCAACGCCAGATAGAGGAAGATTGTCCTTCCACAGAGCATTTGGTGCAACCGGATTCACAAGGCAACATCGAATCCGATGATCCTGAAAGTGAGCCGGAAGATAACACGATTGATACAAACTCACGGCAGTATCGTATGGCGATGGTGAGAAAACTGCTGGATGATGCGCGAAGCGTTCGATCCTTTTCCACCACCGCCAGTACAATAGCGCCGTCGATAGTCAGCAATCGTATAAAAGGAGATATTCAACAGCGGGAAAAGAAAGACATGAAGAAACGGCTCGTGCCGAAGGGTGAAGCGAGTGCCGTTAGACGAATGCGGAAGGATAATAATGCGATATTGAATGAATATCGTGGATGGGAATTTTAAGGTGATTAGAGTGGGATTGTTTCAAGATGAGAAATCCTTCACAACGTATGATTCAAATACCCGTTGCATACTAATAAATGATAGATTATTTGCTTCCTTCATTAGTCCTATAAAAATATGTTTCTATTTGAAGTGATAATCAAAGATTTAAAAAATAGAATTTGTTCCTGATGAATCGCTTGTTTTGCTCTAGAGCGACGTGCTGACAGTTGTAAACGTCTTCAACAAAATATAAACAAATTAGAATGGACACGACGGTGCACGGAAGAACAGCGTTGCAGAGAACTTTGCTATTCCTTTGAATATTGTGTCGTTCTGGGTTTGGTTTTCGCCATGGCCACTGAACTTAGCTGTAACATGTGCCGTTTCTGCTTAAAGCAGACCGATTGCACTAGAAGTTTTTTAAGTTGTTCAATTCCGAAGAAGAATGCAGCCAGTTACAAGTGCTTTTGGGGACAGAGGTAAGCAAAAGTATCGTTCTGTTCAATAATCTTGCCAATTCTGCTAACGATCAATGGCGATTTACTTAAAAGATGCTCCCTACCGATGAATATACAAATGTTTGCACTGAGTGCGAAACCAACATCAGTCTAGTCTTCAGCATTATGACCGAGATTCGAAGAATAAACAGCATTTTCTGTTCACTTTTGCGGTAAGTAAAAACGTATGATAACGTGAAGAGTTGTTTGTTGTTGAAAAGATCCTTTTTCAATTTATTTTTATCCACCAGTCTACAGCAGGAGACGAAGTTGCTACATACAATCTATCAAGAATCAAGTATGCATACCTCATACGAGACCGATATATTGGAAGAAGCTGGTACGGATGAGCCAAGCAAAATGCAAGTTGAAAAGCTCTCGTCCGACGATGAAGAATATTTGTACGAATATAACAACGAATCGATAGGAATCGATGGAACCACATCGAGAACGCATCGAAACGATCAGGAACATAAATGTTTCATTTGCAAATCGTTCACCGAGACGAGCCACAACATAAAGAAACATCTTGATGCATCACATAAAAACGTTGTCGTTCCCACACAAGTGTTTGACAACATTAAGCAGCATTTTCGAAAGGAACGATCATATGCTCACCCATCAATGGTCGACCGGATGTTTGTACTGTGAAAACATATTTCAGTCACAGACAGAACTGAATTTACATCAAAAAGAATGTACGGGATATCAATGCACTGGTTGCAGCCAAAGCTTTTCCTTCATTCATGACCTGTTGCGACACAACTCCTGCGGGGCGACTGATGAAGAACGCTTGTGTAAGATCAGCCACTTGATAAATGTCGATGGTGATCTTGATAAAAATGAGGATTTGTGCAAACATATTGGACAGTTTCATGCAGAAGAGCAGGAAATGAAATTCCAAAGGTGTGATCTGTGTCCCAAACAGTTCACCTCTATTGCCGCTGCCCGGCAACACCGAGCAGCACATAATACAAAAAGTACATTCCAAGAGAAGCCCATAGCTACCAAAGTTATACCAGAGCGTTCAAATGAATGTTTTATTTGCCGGATTAGATTCAAATTTCATCGCGATTTGCTACAACATCTAGCAAAGCAGCACGCGGACGTTTCCGTGAAACTGTACCAATGTGCGATATGTGATAAGAAGTTAACCACTGAAGCCAAGCTAGAGAAGCACAACTACAATACGCACCAAGGCCGACAACCGAAGTACTTTTGTTCGTTCTGTGGACGTTCGTTTAACAAACGAATCGCGCTGCAAGATCACGAAAATAGTCACCGTGGCAGGAAAACATATCACTGCAACGTTTGCATTCGTGATTTCACGTACAAAAGCTCTTTCGATCGGCACATGCAGGTTGTGCACAGTGACACCAAGAATTTCACCTGCGAGTATTGCCACAAAAGCTTTAAACGGAAACCAACGCTGACGGTTCATTTACGATTGCATATGGGTGAGAAACCGTACCAGTGCGAACTTTGTAGCCGTCAATTCACAGATCCTAGCTCGTTTCATAAACACAAGCACAGGGAACATGGACTATAATTGGAATTGCACACACAATTCTATCTATAGTGCCTCCATTTAACATGTGTCATCACAATCTGAGAAAGTTTCTCTGCTCAATACACGTGTCGCGACGAACGAAACTGGAATTATAAAGAAATGATATAGTTCCGGTACTCAAACATGCCTTACTTACTTTTCGTACAGCGAATTAGACTCGCCAGGCTGGATCGGTGGACTGGTCATGTCGTGAAAATGGCACAGGATGACCCAGCCCGTAAAGTCCTGTTAGGTCGTCCACATGGACAGAGGTGTGGTACACGCACGACGGTGCCACGATAAGTGCGCCGGATAAGTAAGAAAATTTGAAAAAGTATTTAAATCGTAATGTTATAGTTAACATAGCTAAATGGAACAAAAAAAGACTACAATACGATCTTTAATACCTTTCTGGGAATTAATATTTCGTTTGGCTCATAAAATACAAATAAACCCATGAGTAGAGCCGTCTAGTAAACGGATTCTTCAATTTAGTTCAAGCTTGTGGCTGTTGCTCATTCATTCGTTATCAGTCCAAAAACCACAGCATCGCTTCGAGCGGAGATAAGCAATCATACATGGCATGTCTTCGTTTAGAAAAATGATTTTCGATTCACTATCTATTAGAGCACATACCAAACTTACAAAAACAATATGATTTCTTGCTCCACCAATTTCTAGCCAAATCGTGATAGATTTTAGCCAACACGAAAAAAGATATTTTGCATGACGGTCGATTGGGTTTTTCAAAGACAGAATTTGTGTGATGGCTGTCAAGTCTTGCAATACAGCCTTAGCGGCACTTCCGCGACGTTAGCGGCAACAGCGAAGTAGAAATATCCTGCGAACAGTGAATCTCCCGAGTTCCCTTTCGGTAAAAATATAAAGACAATTCGAATAGGTGCCATTTTTGAGCTCACGAATAATCCACCCCCGGATAATCGACGATCGACGTATACAGCTTTTGTTAATTGGGTAGCGTGCCGCAAGCAGACGCTTGACAAAACAAGTCATCCGAATAATCAATTCAGTTGTGGTCAATTCGTAAAAGATGACGCTCCACAAAAAGTAAAACAGTGAAGGAGGGCGTAGAAATGAGTCGCCTGTTGAAATTATTTTGTTCAACAGCGCTAATCGAAAAGCGGCGACATGTTGTGCGATCACTCGTACACCTCTTGTTACCAATTGCTGTGACCATTTTTGTAATCCACGTACCACAAAGCATAATCGCGTCCAACTCATCAGTGAATAATGGAAATGACGTCGTTATTCAGGCAAGCTAAAGCAATACTGTAAATAATGGGTGTATTAGGTCAATCGGCTCTGTGTGCTCCAGCATTAGATTCTAGCGCTCAGAAATCAGTGGTTGTTCGAATCCTGCCGTTGATATAAGCAAATACTGTTTCTACTCATTTGTTTGACGTTTTGTATTTTATGCGTCCGTATTTCCCTTATTTTAAATTTAGCAAAGTAATGCGTTCTCTACACGCACGCAAGGAAATTATCAGTTAACGGGCAAACCCCGGATCGCGTTGCACGATTAACATGAACCCTACGCGATAGGGTTCGTGTGGTCCGATTAGCTCCAATATATTTTGCAGCTTTATCACGTACACAACCGGAAACTCATGCGATGAATACATTAATAAATTTGTTGATGCGATAGTCACTAACGATTTGTTAACGATGGAACGGAAATAATGGTGTGTTGTTTCTTCCAATACGCAGGATGATTTGGCTGATTACTTTCCCGGTGAGCTGGTCAACAAAATATACTACACCCCTCGAACCGAGTTGACCGAAACTCTCATGGAAACCGTGCGGCAACGGCTGTATATTGTGGACGAACGTAAGATACTGGCATAGCGCAATACTGACAAATATTGCTGCAGCTGGAACGACTACTATTTATGGAAATATTGTTTTTTTTTTTAGGAGTGGTACCTTGTGCTACTGATACTGAGATGGAATTTGCCCTGCTCGACAACCCGTACATATGTTTTGGACTGAACTTCCAAAACATATCTGGAAAATCATTGCAGTTCGTTATACGTACGAAAAACAATAACTTTCGCACGGATTTCGTTTACTCGCAGGACGTATTTTCGAGCTACCAAAAGCGAGACAACGAGTATGTGGAGAGTGGCTTTCTTGCGCTCCAGAATGCTGTCGACCAGTCGTACGTGTCGATGCTGGCCAAGCAAAATAAGAACAATGACGTACCACGACTGCAGGTGGCCTATGGGCACATTCCCGTAGACGATAGCAGAGGACCGCAGACACCACCACAAACAATTCATCTCATGACAGGCTTAGCTATAGCATTCTCAATCATGGTCATATTCGCTTTGCTTCTTCCCATGGTTGAAGAGCGGGCCAACGGTACTAGAGAGCATTTGAAAATCGCTTGTTCTGAAAGCTATTGGAAGGAAGCAGCTCAGTTTATTTTAAACTTTCCTCAGTTTTTTGTGGTTTTTTGGATATGCCTTGCAATAGCTCTTGGAACTGGTTTTTGGGGCGTGACTGTAGCACAGTTTCTGTACCTTCTGATATTCAGCATTTTCGTTATGGCGAATCTGATTACATTCGCCTTCTTCCTGAGCACTACCCTTGAATCACAGACCGTGGCATTGGCAGTGGCACCAATCATATTTTTTGGACCATATTTTCTGTCAATGTCGTGCAAAGAGCTAGTGTCACTGTTTTGCCTGTTTCCCGTAGTCGGTTTATGCTACGCAGGACTTATATTTGATGTATTTAAATCATCTGGTCATTTAGTTCAAGCTCTTAATCTATTCACCGTGGGTTATCCTGGGCTAGATAATATAAGTTTATTTCTTGTGTTGGTCTATCAGCTGTTGGGAACGGTACTTTGGCTTTTTCTATGGTTCTACGTTTCGAATGTGTGGCCCGGGCGGTACGGTACTCCGAAGTCTAAAGGGTTTTTCTTTTCGAAAAGCTATTGGATATATTGTAATGATGGGCTAAGAAATACAAACAAAATTAACGCAGAAAGCGAAAAAAATTTGCAACGCAACTCAAGCTACAACAATGAGGTGAGCGACGATGTCGAAATGAGTCGTATACCATATATGGATGAGGAATCTAACCAGAGTACAATAGAAGAATATCGACTGCCCTGCGAAGAAACACCTACCACTGCAGCGGTGAAGAATGTTGTAAGGATTTCTAATTTGAACAAAACCTACAAAGGTCGCACGGGAGGTGCCAAGATAGCGGTAACAGATTTTTCGCTCTCTATCTATAGCCATAGTGTTACCGTACTGCTCGGGCACAACGGGGCAGGCAAGACTACGACGATGAACATCATCACCGGACTATTGCCTCCCACTTCTGGAACGATCGTAGTGGATGGAGAACATGATCCCAATCGATACCGTCAGAGAATAGGATTTTGCCCACAGCACAATGTGTTGTTTTCGTTTCTAAACTGCCGGCAACATTTGGAGTTTTTCGGGCGTTTGAGAGGGTTGAATGAGGCCGAAGCACAGGAACAAGTGCGGATCGTGCTAGGAAAAGTAAATCTACGCGATAAGAGTGAATCGCTGGTACATACGCTGTCCGGGGGCATGAAGCGTCGGCTTTGTCTGGCAAATGCTATCATTGGCAACACGAAGCTGCTTATTTTGGATGAACCGACATCCGGTTTAGATCCGGAATCGCGCCGTGATATATGGGACGCTTTATTGAAATTGCGCCAAGATCATACAATTTTACTGACGACGCATTTCATGGAGGAAGCAGACGTACTGGCGGACTGGGTAGCGATTATGGAGTACGGCAAATTGTTGGCGTTCGGATCACCATTGTATCTAAAACGGAAGTATGGCAAAGGCTACACGTTAAAAGTATGCAAGGGGAAGCATTTCGACCAAGAAAGAACCTGGAACGTGATCCGAGATCACGTTCCAAACGCTATCGTTCGAGATTCGGTTCAAGAAATATTAGCCGTTACGCTGCCATACGACGATGTGGCACTATATGCGGCTATGTTGAAAACCCTAGAGGAGGAAAGGGCTAGTCTAGGCATCGAAACAATCGGCATGGCCGATGCAACACTCGAGGAAGTATTCCTAAAGTAAATATCAATAATTGAATCGTAAAAACCAGCTATGTTTTTGTGGACTAACGTTACTGCAATATACTTACAGTTCCTGCACAATCAAAAAGGAATTACAACATCATCAGGAGAGTGTCGATGGTCCAATGAGGAGTGCAAATAGCGAGAAGGATTCAATGAAAATTGAAACTTTGAGTGAAACCGGAAACACGATCAATGTTTACAAAGCTATTTGGCGCAAAAAGAGCATCCACATAAAAAGAAACAAACACATTTACAGTTTCTTGCTATCGCTACCACTGTTGGTGACAGCATGCTGTTTTTGGTTCACATCCAGTACCATCGATGCTGCGAAAACCCTTCCAGGAGTAACGTTAGATGCAGAGGCGATCCACCAGGCGCGTGGGGTGTTTGTCATCAATCACGCAGCTGATAGCACTGATAACCACGCATTTGGAAACCTCGCAGCTATCCAATCGGACTTCGAGCGATCCTTTATTAATGGTGTAAGGATGGTGGTGAAGGCAAATGTTTCCTTACTAGATATGTTTCAGCAACAAATCGCAGACGACTACACAGATTACCGCGATCAGGTTGTAGTAGGAATTGAATGTAACGATACCAGCGATGCCGTAGAATGCCAGGTGTTGTACAACAACAATCTCATACACAGCACAGGAATTTCGGAATCTGTCTTTACAACACTATGTCTGCGGTTCTATGCGGACGAATCTGGAGCAACAGTAAATACGGGTAATATTCCTTCAACGCGAAAACAACTAATAGACATCAAGACGCCTTTCTACTTTACAGAGTTAATCTCGATAGGTAATTCACATGGTCGAATACCATGAATACAGATAATAACGCTCTTTTTGCTTTGTTTCCACAGCGTTCTTCTTGTATATGCCGATATATCTGCTAATGCCTTTGCAAGAAAATTTGTCCGGCTTTCGACAGCTTCAAAACATAACACGAAAGGTATATTTTACCGGGACTTATTTTTTCGACATGGTTCTACATACGCTAGTATGTTCGCTAGTAATCGCGCTCGTGTACTTCGTGGATCATACAGAGGTATTTGACACCATGTCCAAGTGCAGCATATTTGTAGCAATCTTAATCTACGGCTACCGTGCACTGGTGGTGATTTACATCATCAGTCACTGTGTGGAGAGCAGCAACACTGCGATCACAATTATGAGTTATCTTATGATTGTCGGAGGTAAGACTCAACTTAATGTTTGGTGCATTTTAGTAGGATTACGTTTTTATGTAATACGTTTACCTTCAACGTTGATTTTACCCTCAATTGCAGTGGCTGGCGTCTTAATGTTGTGCAATGGATACGATGATATCGAGAACAATGTCATCTGGATTGCAATATTTCTTCTCGTTCCCGAGTTTGGGCTCAAATTCAAGATGCGTTTAGTGTACGAAAATCAAAAAATTTTAACCTATCAAAAAATGGCCATACAGCAAAACAGGGCTGCCGCGGTCGCAAACAAGCTGATATATCCAGAGGGGTTTTTATTTTTACTGATTGAATTTATTGAATTGGTAGCACTAACATACCTCCTTAGCGAAGTAATGGAAAACATTTACAGAAAAGAAAAGATGAAAATAAGCAAAGAATCGGCCGGAGAAAACATCCGCAAAGCATACCGACACATTAGCCGTTCGATATCGCGAGAGGATGAACGATCACGGATCCAGAACCGCCATCCAGAAGCTGGTGGACGCGACGAAACCGACAGTCCAACAACACCCTCCACCGATGACGTGGATAGTGAAGTGCAATTGGTAAACAAATTGATAAGCACAAAGGAAAACATCGAGCAGTACGCGATCATAGTGAAAGGTATGAAAAAAATGTACTCCCACCACGAGGCTGTGAAAAGTGTGAGTTTCGCTGTGAAGAAGGGTGAATGCTTCGGATTGCTCGGAATGAACGGGGCCGGAAAGACGACTGTCTTTCAAATGCTTTCACGCAATCTACCAGCATCGGAAGGGACCATTTTTCTGCAGGATTGCGAGGTACGCGAGGCGGACGAACTGAAATACCGCCACCAGTATGGTTATTGTCCGCAATTCGATGCTCTGCTCGATTTTATGACGGTGTACGAATTGGTCGATTACTTTGCACAGCTTAAAGGGGTCAAGGCGCGTGAGGTTCTTATAGAAAACTGGCTGGTGAGATTGGACATCCTGCAGTACAAGGATCATACATTGAACGAATGCTCGGGAGGGACAAAACGCAAGGTAAATACAATACTGGCTCTGCTCGGAGGCCCACCGGTGGTACTGTTAGACGAACCCACCACCGGCGTTGATCCAAAATCGCGACATTTCTTGTGGAAAACGATCAAAACTATTCAGCGGAAAAATCAAACAATAGTGCTCACGTCACACAGCATGGATGAATGCGAGGAGCTTTGCAATCGGCTCACTATAATGGTTGATGGGCGTCTTCAATGTGTAGGAACCATTCCAGACTTAAAGCAACGGCATGGGCAAGGATATAACTTATGGATAAAGTTGAAGATCGTCTTAATCGATGCCAACAATGCAGAGTCTGTGTCTAAACCTAAGCCTTTGATTGATGCGGTGATAGAGGGTTGCAAAGCTTCATTGCAAGAGGAACATCAGGTTTGTAAGCAAGCATATAAATATCGTTAGCAGTAGTTGCATTATTAATGATTTTCACATTTTTCCTTTTTGCAGGGTTTGCTAAAATTCACCGTAAGTCCATCTCTCGAACTATCTGAGCTATTTCGTCAAGTCATAGAGCTTGAAAAGAAACATAGTAGCGAAATCGAAAATTATTCGATTTATGAATGTTCTTTGGAAGAGGTTTTTCTTCATTTTCGACAAAAGAAAAAAACAACACAATTGCAAAATGTGTAATGAGTTTCAAAACCGTAGTTACATCTGTTACCAGCTACGTTCGATATCCGTGCCATTTGTTTCGGTTCGTGAGCCGCCTGCTTTGAACCGCGAACCGTTACCATCGTATGCGTGCTATTAGGTACGAATTAAATGTAGTCACCATCGAAAAGTATCTCTCTACCAAAATCTATTATTGTTGATAATTCTAGAGTACTCTAGAATACGCTGTGAATAAAAATGCAATGGTAGCAGCAAAAGTTTCGGTGTTATCGATAGGTATGTGATTCGTACGTAATGGCGCACATACGATGGTAATGGTTCGTGATTCAAAGCAGACGGCACGATTCTAATGTAACTGGTAAAAGGTGTATTTGTCTAAGAGACCGCGCGTCCATCCGTATTTCAACATTGATTAGTTTCGATCACCAAATGCAGCGTTATCTTGTAGCCAAAGATTATTTAGGACTGAACCTCGTGAGCTTGCAAATTCTTTACATTCTATACAATTCATTGAACGAGTACGTTTGACAAATTAAGGTTTTCTGTTTTTTTTTTAATTATAATAAGTAATTGCACTATATGCTTGTGGCTCAAATTGCGCACTATTAACGACATTAACAGAGACAATCAAGCGATTGCCTCGCCTTCTGTGGAGTAAACTGTTGCTTAACCTTCGATATTGTGTTATCGCACTGTAGCTTCAGTGACACTTTCAGGATTGAATAAAATATTTAAGAAGCATAGATGATTTTCGTTTTACACGCGATGACCATAACCCCAAAACGCGTCGAGCAAAGAGGATATGATTATGCATCCACGAGAGATGGGCAATCCGTAGTGGATGCTAGCTCCACTCCAACTCCGAAATTCCGGATTCGATTCAAACATGCGGTGCGCAAACGTGGTCATAGGTCATGCGATGAAATCATGTCATCATGTTCAGACCTCGCGGTGGGCTGCAAGTGATAGCAAATACTCTCCTGATACATTATGCTCTCACTAGGATAGGGGTTGACTCTTAATGTGGCGGAGTTAGATTAATCCGACTCCGTAACCAATGGATTTTACCCAACACTAGTGTACACCACCCTGTGCCAAGGAAAGCTTCCATATTTGAAGAATCGTAGTGTGTTTCATAAACAAATGATGACAGCTGAAGGTTTAAACATGGCCGTTGAAAAAAAAACGACATAAATTTGCACGAGATTGCTAGCTTCGCCAGAGAACGTGTACGAGTGAACAGGCTAAGCTACGCTAGCACAAATTGAAAAATATAATAGCGTTGTTTTCAATTGTTATCTACTGTACGATTTGGCAAGTTTTCATATGCGCAAAGAGGATAACAAAACATCAGTTTTTATAAACATTGCATCAAGAGTATAATTTACGGACCCAGATCAACGATGAACGACATAGTTGCTCCAACCATACAGATAGAGGTGGCTTGCAGCCACGGGTATGAAACAGCTTCTGCATCAAGAAATTCTCCAGCAATATTCATTGTTCTCCGTTTGTCTTTTTCCAGATTTAATAAAGCGGAGCAGAGCTGTTTGGTTTACCAGCACGTGCACGACATTTTAGAAGAACGCGAAACTATTCAGATGGGCACCACTTTCACCATACCGGTGCCGTTCGTTGTGCAAGTCGAGGTGTGCACGAACATCGATCAGTACATGGTACGTTCGGCGCTGCAGTTCAACTTCTACGTTCTCCAGCAGACACCTACCGTGGCGGAAACTATTAAACATTGTTCGGAAGAAATGGAAATATCCCAACACATGTTGCTTCCGTCCGAAGAGTTGCACGGCCTGTGGGAGAGTTTGATCTACGAGGAAGGGATAAAGGACAGTGTGTTAGCGTTTGCCGAAAGTTCCATGCTTTTTACACGCAAGGGCGTGGATAAGAATTTGATCACCTGCAATCGTCTGGCACTGTTTCACGGACCACCGGGCACGGGCAAAACGAGCCTCTGTAGGGCCATCGCTCAAAAGTTGGCCATTAGGTTGTACTCACAATACCGGCACGCCCATCTGGTGGAGATCAACAGCCATAGTTTGTTTTCTCGGTGGTTCTCCGAGAGCGGCAAGCTGGTGCAGAAAGTATTTAGTGAGATTTTCGGATTGCTAGACGATGAGCATTCCTTGGTCTGCGTGCTTGTGGACGAGGTAGAATCCATCGCATATTCTAGGGAAAAAATTTCTTGTAAGTTTCCCATGCTTAATGAGGATTGCTTTATTTTCTTGTTCTAATTTTTAATTGATATGCGTATTTGACTTTCGCAGCAAACGAACCGAGCGATAGCATACGGGTAGTGAATGCCGTGCTAACTCAACTAGATCGTCTACGTCATTTCCCGAACGTATTCATCCTCGCAACTTCCAACTTGACGGACAGCATCGATACGGCGTTCCTTGATAGAGCCGACTTCGTGCAGTTTATAGGTCATCCGACGGAACGCGCCATTTACGAAATTTATCGTACGGCTTTGCACCATCTGCAAACCATTGGTGTTGTTGAAAAGGAAGGAAAATCAAATCGGCGATTGTCCGCATCGGCGTTTGACAATATACCGAGCTACGAGGTTGCCATAGATCCAGGAAGGGCGAGTTGCACCGTACTCGACATTTTGCTACAGATCGTTAAACTGTCGTCAGGACAGAGCGGTCGAACGTTGCGCAAAATTCCGTTCCTTGCGCATGCGCTGTTTGTGAAGAAGGAAACGGACAGTATGCTGAACTTCCTCACCGCCATGCGTCAAACAATTCGTAAGGTACAAAGTGATAAGTGCCTGCTGGCAAAGGGCAACTTATCGGAGGAATGTAATGCCACATTGCATAAATCGTTATGAATCGTTTCATTGCTATATACGAAGAAGATCTTATTTTTTATTCACTATTATATTCCTTCATTCATTCAAAAAATCCATATTTTTGGCTGGTGTATTTGAGAAGTTTGTTAGGTAATGAAGCTGCAGCCGACGTACTCCCTGTGTACTGCACACATTAGGCTAATCAAGAGCAGAAGCCATGCGGTGGCATGAAACGCGACAATGACTGCTCTATAAAAGATGTTCAACATCACTCGAATGCTGCCATTCAGTGCGATCGCGTAGCAAGTGTCCAAACAAAGTAAAGAAAGGCACAATGGCAGAAGGTGCACTACTTCTTCTACATGTAGATACTGCAAAAGAGACACAATAAAACGTTTTCAATTCTTACCATTTAATTGCTCACTTGAGCGTATCTTACGTGAGAAATTTGATACCAAATGTAGCCCTGCACCAGCAAAGAGTTTGTCTGCCATACGATTAGAAGATAGTGAAGGTATCGTTCCTTCGTGAGCGACTCGGCCGGGTGTTTAGCTTGAACCGCATTTCGTGTCAGTAAAAACACAAACGAAGCTAAATTATTTATCTACAAAAAAGAAGATAAAATTAAAATATGTCCATATTTCCATAAATTGCTTGAAACTTGCCAAAAGTAGCGTACAACACGAGAGAAGAAAGATTCTTACATCCGAAGGATTGGGCGGTAACCATGCAGAACATATCTCCGATAAAGTGCAGCTGGCCGACAGTGGCAGATAGGTAAGCGGGAACGTCCAGCGTGCCACTGGTAATGTACAAAACCGCGTTTCAAAGCTTAGCCTCATACCTTTTTTTTGGCAGCAACTTTCGCGCACTGTAAGTCCTGTGTCACTTTCTTCTGTATCTGATCGATTCGTCTTGCGTTTCATCGGTTACTACGATTCGAAAAAAATATAGAAACCCGAAAACAATTGCTTCCCGCTCCCTGACACAAGGGGGTTTCTTGTTTTGTTTTATTCATAAGGTTTTGTTTGTTTTTGTTTGATAATATCATAATTCTAAACGTTCTAATCCTAAAATTTGCCACCTGCTTCTCGCATATATGCTGTGTAGCATTTTAGTTCCCTAGAGGCTGATGCCAAATGTGTGTACAGTGAAAAACAAAACACTTTGTCATACATGCGCTGCTGTGTTCCCGTGTTCCCCCGCCATACGAGTTGCATCGTTTTATATGGGATGAAAATGAACATTTAAACAGTATAAAAACAAAACAAAACAATTCTATAACTAATATACAGCGCTCTGCCGAAGCTTTATGACTGGGCGCCGACGAATTTACATTTTGAGGTTCTTAGTAAAAAAAGGACATTTGCTTCACTCAAGAATTTTTGATTATTCGTCCTATTTGGGTGTGCCATTTGTGGCACGTGTTTCGAGTTGTGCCATTCTCTGTTGTAGTTTCGTATGAGTAGCTGTAACTGGCACTTCTAAAATTATGTTTTTTTTTTTTACTAGTACGGTGTTCTGATACTGCCACATTCAGCTAAGCGTTATTCCGACCAACACCCCAGAGATGTGGTGAGTTCGAACCTAATCGAGACCAAATTCTTTCATCTTGCAGGGACTGTCCTTTGTGGCTGCGAATTTTATACACAGTAGGTCTCGTAAAGCTTCAATACAATCAGCTTCATACGACAGTATCATGATGGCCGTTGCAACACTTTTGAAACTGATGAAAGAAGATGATCTTATGCTTGGATCAAATAGCTGGATTACAAGACTTTTGATGGTCAAATGGTCAAATATCACCGCAGGTAGGTGGTTTAGTCCTGTTCATATTCAACTTTATCTAAACCTTCCGTATAAACACCGAAGAATTGTATTGGATTTGATACCTAAAACAAGCGGGTTACAAAACGATATGAAAATCACGGATCCGCAAAACAAAAACCAAACCTAAAACACAAGTGCAGAGTACCGCCGATGGCCATGAGTGATTAGAAAGGAGGGAGAAGAATTGCTACGATGTTGGCTAAAAAAAACTACACTTCGAACGTTCGTACATCGTCCCATTTCTTGCTCTGCCAGAATGCTACATACTGCACGCTACCGTACACTATTCGAGCACTAACGCACTATTGTCGCAGCTGAGCGTGCTGATGGTCCCTGACGGGGCGTTCGTGCTGGCACTGTTGCTTGTCCCCAACGGAGAGTGCATGATCGGTTGCAGGGATTGGGGCTGCTGCAGTTGCGATTGGCCGCTTTGTTGGTTTCGTTTCGTTTTTACCTTAGCGTGTCGCTTGTGCGATCGTTCGATGGCATCCTTCATCTCGGTCACATACTCATCGTACTTCATTTTGTCCTTAAACCAAGCGACTATAAAGAAGAAACGAAGAAAAAGGGATTGCGTTGTAATTCTATTCACGGCAAAGAATCGGCTAATGCCTAGCTAATGCGGTTGCCATCGGTACGATCCGATCAGTTTTGCTCACCGTACAGCGAATCGCTAAACAGCACAACCGAGGATAGTTTAAACTTTTTCCCAGTGTCCCACGTAACCGCATCCAGCACCTCGTCACTGACTATCGACGTTAGCGCATTAATTACAATGTTTTGGTCACAGTCCAGTCTTATTTTGGTGAGATGCTCGAATAGCTTGTTGTACAGAGACTCGTCGCCACAGATGCTTTTGTTCAGCTCGATAAGCTCCTTCAGCGAGCGAATCGGGAACTTGAAGCACGATTCAATCTCCGCGTTCTGTGTAACCGTTTGCTGCTGCTGTTGTTGTTGCTGTTGCTGTTGCTGTTGCTGCTGCTGCTGCTGCTGCTGTTGCTGATGATGTTGCTGAATTATTTGGTTCGTATCAACTGCCGTCAGCTGAGCCCCGGGAGCGGCCGTCAGTGTCGCACCCGTCTCCTGCTTTATCGTCGTTAGACGGCTTAGACTCTGATCGGCCACCACCTTCAACAGTTCCTCGATATTGGACAACTTTCGCAGTATGAGTTTGATGTCCTCGGACTGGTTGCTGCTGCTTTGGCATGCTAGGTTTGCACTCGCCACCAGCCCGGTATGGGTCTGGCCTAGTGAAATGATGTGTTGCTGTGATGGCAGCTGCACCTGCACCGCATGGTTGCTTCCCAAGCCGACTGCCTGTAGCGATGTGCCGCTGGGACACGTTGTACTGTTACTGTTGCTGTTCGATGCAATGCCTACCAGTGTAGAGGAGGAGGACGGTTCCTGGTGCCGTACGCGCCGCAGTTCCTCCGAATCCATGCTATGCTCATCGTCGTAGTCATGGTCACCCGATGTAGCTGTAACAAGTAGAAGACGGTAAACGATCCAACTCACAGAATGGTAATATGTTCAACAGAGACACACTCACAAGGTTTCTCGTCGTGCTTGTCCTTGTCACGGAACTTTTTGATAATGATGTGTATGTCGTCCGAGATGGGGATTCGTTTCTTTTTCGCTGCAAGTGAACCAACAAGCGTTAATAAAAGAGCATTTAACGATTTCGAATCGTTCACGCGTCTCTTACATGTGGTGGCATAGTTGTGGCAATTGTCCATTTTTGCTTTCTTTCCCTACGCTGGTACCGCGTTTATCGTCTTCTCCGTTGTTGCTGTTGCTAGGTTGTTTTGTTTTTAGTGTGAGACAGCAAGCATCCGCCCGCTGCAGCCGTGTGCAATCGTAGCACGGTGCATAGACGAGGCGCGTATTTCGCTACTTCGTTCTTTTCCGGTTATCCGACTGGTACGGTTTGCCCTGTTCCCGGATGAAGGTTAGTTAAGCGAACAAGCACTGGGACAGCAACGCTAGCACATTGAAATTTGCTGGCTTCACGCAGCACGCAAGGAATGGGTGTTGCAAATTGATCAACAAACTTCTTTGCAAACTTCTTCCTTCACCAAATGGCGCTGTCAAAAAATGACAGCTATCAAAGTGGGGCTGTCAGGCAAATAGTCAGCGCTTCCTAGGTGATGTTATTCTGTGAACTGAATTGATTGCACTGCAATAGAGTGGTTTAGTTTTTTTTTATTTTACAGAAACTACAAGATTACTACTGAATTGTTGCCGTTACAATACATAACATACTCTGAATTTCCTAAGTTTAGTGAAAAACTGACGTCCAGTTTACACCGTCGACGATTCTCTCGGTAAGAACTTTCATCGCTAATGATTACTATTTTTGGACGCTGCTGGAGGCAACCCAATATCGCACGGTTTCAATTATGATCGCTTCTTGTTGTAAAATGGCCATGTTTACCACAACTGGTTTACTGGACATTGCCTTTTATCAGATCGTTTACAACGGTGCCTAATAGTCGTTCCTTGGTACGAGTAAAACGGTCTGGATGGGATTTGGTACCGGTCTGGTCTGGTCTTAAAAAATGGACGCCGTTATCAGCAATTAGAGATGAGAATAATCACTCTTTTCAATGATTTGAATCGGAGTCAAAGAGTGGGTTTAAAGATTTGAAACCTTTACTCACTCTTTTGAGATTCATTAAAAAATATTACACTGCATTTATGTTTTTACCACTCTTTTGCGTTTATACTCACTCTTACTCTTTGTGCCGACTAGAAACTCACTCAGGAGTGAGTAAAACTGTTTTATCACTCTTTGGATTATAATCACTCTGTAAGAGTGAGTAAAAGAGTATTATCACTCTTTGGATAATAATCACTCTGTAAGAGTGATGATACTCTTTTACTCACTCTTACAGAGTGATTATAATCCAAAGAGTGATAATACTCTTTTACTCACTCTTACAGAGTGATTATAATCCAAAGAGTGATAAAACAGTTTTACTCACTCCTGAGTGAGTTTCTAGTCGGCACAGAGAGTAAGAGTGAGTATAAACGTAAAATAGTGGTTAAAGGAGTCATAAAAACTCTTCGTGCTGATTTATATTCATTCACTCTCTCGAAGGTTTCAAATCACTCACTCACTCTTACTCAGCGTGCACATCTCTATCAGCAATACCCTAGGGTCGTCACGTTGTCTGTCTGAAAAATATTGGGTTTATTATGGCGTAGATGGAACGACTAGGAGTTTCGATAAATGAATTCTGCGACAAATATTTATATCCAAATATTGTTTTATCTCTACAAGTTCAACTTCACTTAATAACAATGTCATCACTTTTGGATTACCCTTGCTTCCCATTTTGCGAACACCCGATTCTTTCTTATGCATTTTGTTTGCTTATTGCTCCATTTATTTACGATCAGATTGATCTATTTAGGCGAAAAATAGGGTTATCGGTGAACCATAATCTACGCAATCTACTAACTATTTTTTCATTTATATTCAAGTTGTTGAAGTATCAAGTACGATCAAGTAACACATCCTTCGTTTACGGGATAGTGCCTCACAATATATGTACAATCTTCTCGCAGACTAGCTGCTCCGAAGTACGCTTAAATTATATCCAAGGTAGAGATACTAGAGCTCGCTTCAATCATCTTGCATGATCTGCTTACTGCTGGTGTCTGGTCGGATCATAGGATTCATAATGGTTCGATACAGTTCTAATAAAGCACAGTTTATATTCTAAGGCAAAAAGTAGCGACAATTTGAACTTAAGAATAATGGATATACAATTTGAAACAATCTAACGATATGCAGTTCAATCTCAACCGTCCTCCAACAGCTTCGTGTAACAGCTTCGTGTTAGAATGGAAATAAATGTCCATCAATAAAACAAACTCCCCCAGCTGCTTTGGCCAAGTGTGCCGTTATCGATTACTTTGACTCAGAAATCACTCTTTAAGATAACGATTGTCTTTGATCTTCAACCGGAATAGGGATTTCTATTTTCTCGTCCTTTCAAGAAACATGTTACCCTCCTTACAAAGAAAATTGGTTATTCTACAATCACTTTGTTCACGTTACAATCTACAAACTACGACTACACACTCAACCAGTGCCACGTGTAGAAAATATATTAACTTAATAAAACATAACAACCCTTCCTGTAAGGATTTGCGACGAAAGGAAAAAGCGTCACGGTGCACTATATGCCCGTGGGGGTGAAGTGTTGTGGCAAGTAGATGTAGAATAAATCGTGCATAAATTAACGAAGCCACTAAACAGCTTTTCACTAGGTCCACTCTGGTGTGTACGCTACACCGTATTGAAAACTTGTCTGAAGAACTCAAGTTCCACTCCCACCTGTCGAATGCCTGTTACTCGCATTGTATGACAGTTGTTTTGAGCTTTGCGTAAGGTACACATCATATCGCATCGAATCTTTTTAATTTCATCCCGGCCAATGCCTCTTTTCCTATATAGCCCGACTTCGGGACAGCGGATCCCTCCGACAATCTGCGTCTGCGGCCAACGGCGCTGTTTTATTGGTTTGTTTCGCAATTTTAACACACTTTGTTCCAGATTAAATTTACTTTGTGGACACGATCAGTCTTTTAGTTTCCGTATGTAAATATGAATATTAAACTACTAGTATTGTTATCCTCCGTTTCGGTTCGTTTCTGGACGCATGTCTATCCTTTCAACAGTATTCGATAAATCGTCCGGTCTCCGGCTCCCTATCACGCACTCTCTTACCAACTTAGTATCACCCTTGCGAATATCCTTTTCTATTCCGACACGTGCTTCCTTACCTCAACTGTTCTCTAATCTCAATTCTTCCTGTGCTCTATTGCAATGGATTGCTCGTGTTGATCGTATTGAAATTCATACTATGTGACTGAGTTTAATTTACATTCTTTTTTTTAAATCGGGTTCTGCGGAGTTGAGTCTATTTTGAGTATTCTTCAGTAAGTGTGACACATCGTTCAATCATGTGTCGTTCTGAGCAGGTTTTCTTGATCATTTATATACAAATGGAAGTATAGGAATGAAGCTAATGCTGCGTTTTTTTACAGATCATCCCTTACCATCCCAATACCCTAATCGAACACGTGTCCCAATTCGTGATCACATCCTGACATAACAATCCCAGTACGATATCATCGGGGTGTAACAACTCGCGATCGGTCTGATTACCAATGCTTCAAACGCAGCAGTAGCTTTGCAACGTGCGACCGTTAGTTTTGAACAACATCATTCACGATCGCACCCATCATCAGCTTACGCAAACGAAGCAAATTGGCGAGCAGATCTTCACCTTCGTGGCGCTCGCGAATGTAGAACAGTTTGCCGCTGCTTGCGCTGCGTCCCAGCGGGGTAATCGATTTGGTACCGGCAGTATGGTTGCAGCTTTTCTTCACCGCAAACTCTCCCGTACTAGCGCGTCGTTCGCCCCCGGTCACCACCTTCGGACAGGTCGACATGTCCGCCCCATCCGGATACGCCAGGCTCAAGCTGATCGGCTTCATCTGTGGATGCGCACCGACAGCATCCTGTGCCGTGTGGTTACGATTACTGGTGCAACGGTTCAACGAACAGTCAAACGTGCTGCTGGGAGTGCAGATTGCAAAAGGTGAGAAAGAGAAGAAAAAAAAACACCAAAACATGAGATCTCTAACCATGGAGATGATCGTTTGCGTTTGGAAAAGAAAAGAAAGGAAGAAAAAAAAAAGCACACACAAACATACTAAACGCGTAGTGGACTATTCTAAGAGTGTTATTATGATTCCCAACACGCAAATGTCACACCGAGCAAACGTGTTTCGGCGATAAGAAGTATGGAGCAAACGAATAAGTCAGCTTTGTGAGATACAATCAGTTAAGCCGTCCTCAACTGCCGGCAGTGTTAATCCACAAGCGATAGTAATTCGTATGAAAAACCACCGAAACACTTAACGCCACTTACTGCACGGTTTCTAATATGTCTATGAAGTAGGGTTAGCTTTCGGTTCTTTAACCTTTCTCTCTGATGCAAACCACTTGAACGCAGACTGCACACAGTTCCAGTAACACCGGAAGCAGCTGTAAAAAGGGACAGAAGGAAGAAGGAAAGGGAAAACGGAGGAAAATGCTAAAAACGCTCTAGTCTGGTTTGCCTGATTGAGAGTGGAATTGTTTTCCAATGAGTCTTTTTTTTTCAGGATTCCAGGCGGAATATATAAGTTTTGTACCGAATGATGTGCTCAGTGCGGCATCGCGTGGCCACACACTTATTTTGCAGAAAATTAGTGACACAATCACACAGAGGACAGAAAGCTTTAGCAAAAAGTGTCATCTGGAGTGGGTTAAATACTTTCCTCGATTACCAATCAGGTCATCCATCGCATGAAGTACGATCTTAGCGACTTTGCAAGTGCGAGATTTCACAACACCTGCAGGGGCAAGCTGACTTGCATGAGGAAGTGAAACATAATCGGAAGGAAGTAGTCAGACTCAGGCGCGCAAAAATCACGAGATCATTCAACCCATAACGGGGGGAGTGTATGATTGCGCATTCGAGAGATCTCAATGGCAGCTTGGATGGGGCATTAAACGACCCGAAGGACGTTGACAACCGGTTTCATTTTGCTTTGCGTGATTGTTCCTGCGTCGTTTTTTTCCTACGCGCGAATGCTAACCTCCTGACCTAGTGTTCAGTGTTGCATGCTGGTTAGGTAATGTTAGTAATAAACGTGGCACAACATATTTCCCGCACATCTAAATCAGTCCGATTGATATGAGTGATTGTGTTGGATGTCGCTAAGATCCAGCATTATTTTCAAACTGTTCTACAGACCAGCTACTCCAATACCCTTGAAATATGTTGCAATATACTAGTGTCGATCGAATGTTAAGATTACTCCCAGGAATTCTACTATACGATCCTCGGTCTCTTTTTCTGATACAAGTCCTTCATCTCCCATTCAAATGTGATTTTAATACAAGCGAGCACCATACGGGTTGTGTTTGTGATCTTGTTTTTTTTTTTAGTGTTGATGGCCCCCAAACAGTGATAACGACGTGGAGCAGGGCGAGGAGCGGGGAGCAGGAAGTGTCTAAATATATAAGCTATGGTATGGAATTTTTATTTGAAAAATTACCTTTTTCAAACCGAGAAAATTCACCTTCACTTTCGATTGCGTGCGAATGTGTGACTGTGTGTATTTGTTTGTGACTTAGTTAATCTCTCCATCTCTCCGCCATGCTCTTCTCTGCCTCTGTCTCACTATCTTTTTGTACAATATCGCCACATTAGCACACACTTTTCGCAAACCTTCTGGTTATGGTCACCACGCCCCAGCTTGAAGAACGCGCTCGAAGGGAGAAAGTGTACATAAGCGGTTACTTCAGCACACGCTTAGTAACTATAGTGCACTGTTATTTGGTAAATCTGGCGTCAACAGTAGTACTGTCACTTTTATTTTGCTCGGAGCCTCTCAGCTGTTAGCAAACAGTTTGTTCACTCCTTCTACCACGGAGGACGCATCCTCGCCCCGCAACATCTGCACGAGCCTAACGGGGTTCGTCACCTCTGCACGTCCGTTACACTAGTTTGGTAAAGTCCTAATTTTGTCACAAACATCAAACATCGGGAGGGGTGGGTGGAGATTAAATCGCTAGTTTGATCATCTACTAATTTTCAGTTCTTGCCAATCTGTTGCAATGTGTTCGCTTAAAGCAATTGACATGCTCCTTGTTATCGTTTTGATCTGAGTTGGCTGGCCAAGTTTTGGCTGATCGAATCGGATGTCTCTTGCCCACCTCTCCTACTCGGCTATGGAAATGCTGCTTGCTGTTTGGAAGAGAACCATTGCCAACATGCATCATAACCTCGCCAATCGTTTAACGCTCGACCCGTCTATTAATCTCGACTTCTCGTGCTTTTCTGGTTCGATTGCCATTAATGGTGGAATGGTCTCTTACAAAGCAGCGTGGCAATTGAGCAATTGGTCCAGTCCACATTAAGTTCTGTGTGCGTTCTTCTGCTAGTTCTGGACCGACTCCAGATGATGGGTATGTGTCGCCACGCATTGCTAGATCTTGTTTGGAACCGTGCAGCCGAATGTCGGAGCCGTTTGTCGGAAATGATGGATCTTGGCTTAAGTGAATGTGGTTGTGTGTGGCTGAGAGCTGTTGTTTTGTTTTTTTTGGGGTTTGTTGGCATTTGCATTTACCAGTAAGGTCCCGATTGCGTTTCCACGCTCATATCGCTCCACGTGTCGAGCACCGCGCCAGGATCCACGTACGGCGACGAGAAGTTTTCGGATGTCGTAGACACACCATTGCGGCCGGGATTGGTACTATTGAAGGCACTGGCGGAGGACGACGAAAGGAACGCACCGGAGTTTTCTCGGGGAGCGATACGGTTAGTGAGGGAATAATTACGATCCTGGAAGGGGTTGAACCAAGACAAGAATTAAAAGATTTCACTATTGGCACAACGACGAATGACGCAATCGCGCCTGGAAGGATCGTAGACTGTACTTACATCATTGTTGTCCCAGTACTCGACACCATCGCACTTGAAGGCGGCACAAAACTCAATCCGTCTGGACTTAGGAGGAAGAGTTAGCTTGAAGGAGAAGGTGTCAAATATCAGATAAGCTGAAGCGGTCCCATTGCCAACCTGTCGGGTAATAGGCGAGTCAACAATTAATTACATTCTTCATACTAAGCGCATCGTCATGCCATAATACCGAGCACTTACCACGCTATAGGTACAGAAAGTGTCTTCATGCGTTTTCCAACTATCACAGGACGAGCGGATGATGACCTCCTTGTGGTAGGATAGGTTTTTCACCTTCACCGTACCCACGATCAGCTGCTCCGTCTCTTTGATGATCACGTTCTCGAGCGATACGTTTCGTTCGTCCAGTTTTTGTCGGAAACGCACATAGTCACTGGCTGGTTGTACAAAGTCGACGACCCACTGTTCCTGCGGTACCGGGCTAATCATGCCCTGTGTCACGTGAGCCAAAAACTGTAGGCTCCAGATCGGCGGCATATAGGAGGGTTCGCGCATCACGCGCACCTGCGTCAGCTGTCCACCGTGATCGTCCGCAAACACGACCTTCTTCTTATTGCGCCCCACAGACATTGTCGAACCCGTTTCGTCCTCTGTCACCGCCATCATTTTCATTGCCGTCTGCGGTGGTTCGGACTCTTCCGGCGTGGTGGCGTCATCGGGTCGTATCACCAAGCAGGAGCGACGGGGTGACATTGGCAACTTGCCACCCATGCCGGTCAGACTGAGGCAGGGCGGTGTGAGTTGCCGTTGGAACGGCGGAGGTCCTCCGTTGGTCTGTGTTTGGGTCAGTTGCAGTGAAGCTGGTCGAAAGTAGTAACCACCATCACCACCACCAGAACCGGGTGACCCATCGCCGGGTTTGTAGTCCGTGGACAGTGGGTGATTGTACACGGGGGGACTTTGTGAAACTAACATTTCTGCAAACGCCGGCATTCAGACGACGGGAACGGAAAATCGCTTGCGGTAGGATAGGAAATTTTCACGAGCTGGTTTAGAGGTCCTCCCACAACTCTGTAAATAAAAGACGCAAACAAGACGTAAGTCAGCCATTCGTTTTAGGTGGAATATAACGAGAAGACTTTTAACGATTGTATGCTGTTTGTAGTGAACAATACCGCTGGTAATTCATTCCTTCAGTTCTTGTTTTTCCCTCAAGACAGAACTCATATTTCCAACGTTACTGAAATGCCCAAGGCAGATCACTGGATAATGGATTTTCAAGGCAATATACTACTTATGGCGAGAGTCTTGAGCAATTTGCCGCTACTGATTTGGTACAATGGGTAAAGGCAAAAATGTTTTTACTGAACAAAAGTGACTTAAGGACAAGGAAAGGCCTTTCGGTTGGAGGATGGTTGGAGGAAATTCTATTTTTACATGCATCCACTCTTTATGCATGTGTTGATTTGGTGCAGTGTCAGTAAACGAATATGTAAGATCTAACCGCTCTGCCATTCAGCCAGTGATGGAAGAGTAATAAAAAAGTAGGACATGGTCACAAATGTGGAAGAGCTCACGGGAAACTTTGTTTCTCAACTGTAACACTCCCTCTCTGTCTTTCTCTCTCTCTCTCTCTCTCTCTCTCTCTCTCTCTCGATCAAGTGTCATTCAAGGTTGTTATATTACAAGGCTCTCTCTCTCTCTCTCTCTCTCTCTCTCTCTCTCTCTCTATCTCTCTCTCTATCTCTCTCTCTCTCTCTCTCTCTCGATCAAGTGTCATTCAAGGTTGTTATATTAAAAGGTAACAACAATACGAGCTTGATCTTGATTACGTATTTTTCTAGAGTGAGCAACGTGATCAGTTGTTTGATCGCGCGCGTATTCGGGAACTGAACGCATGACGGTTTGTTTGGTAGTGTCATGATTTTCATCCTCGGCTGTACGATCATCTTCGAAAAGGATTGTTTAAGTTTGAACTTAGTGGAACGGATTGCTTTTGAAAAAAAAATCTTATTTTAACCCGATAGGAAAGTATTGCGTTTCGCTTCGATACGAGTTTACTTTTCATCGTACAGCGTGGCGTCTCGGGTTTTGTCACGATTTATGGGTAACATGTGAATGCAATTCTGCTGGTCGGCACACAATCACCACCATATTAATTTGCCGCTCCGGAAGTGCAGCACCCAAGCCTCAATGCTCAATAAAGTCTCGTAATTGTTTGGTTAAAATATGCAGGGCAGACGCGCAGCTTGAAGACGCTTCCATTCTGGTGATTTATTTGTTTACTCGTAGATTGTTGCTGTTGATCTACGCACGTCATTCGTTCGGTTGCTGCTTGCAACCGTCGGACATCCGATTTGTGCACTACAAAAAGTTTCACGCGCAGCTCATTCAATGACCCGGCCAATACATGCAAACAAATCGTTGTAAATACAGTGATATAATCTGTAGACTGATTAGGTGGGAGAATATATTTAGAAATCGTAAGCATTCCCCTAAATTAGTTTCACATAATCAACCCACACTCAGCTGACTGTGGCCTCATTTTTGTAAGCTTCACTTGTGTGTGTTGACCGTAAAAATCCCAAAGATGCGACAATTTTAAACATGTTAATTACTTGCAATCGGTTGAGCTGACTCTCTGTTAAAGCATGCATGCGATATTGTTTCCAGCAATGCACTCGGGATGGAATTTTCCACCAAAGCACTGCAGTTTACTGTTGGCGCCTGCACCCATCCAATGTGGCAGTTGGCACCAACATCACGGGAGCGTAGAGGGCGTGGGATTATTGGCTGAGGCTCACGATCCTGTGCGGTTGGGCAGAAATAAAGGCTCGTAAAACCGTTTGTGATGATACGCTGTCGGACAGCGTTGATTAGCGCACCCTCAAGCGATCAACGGCGCATCCATCGACGATCACAAATCGCCAGTTGATAAGAATATCCCGCCGCGTGCAAGGATCGAGCCATAAATAGGTTTCCTTCGTAGTTTCTGCACTGTTCAGTGTGCGATAGCGATCACGAGGATCAGCAATGGATCAAGCGGTGGAAGTGACGAGCATTTCTGAGATGCATCTTTTCTCCGTCTCCGTTTTCCTTTTTAACAACACGCTTTTGCAAGGTTATCTCGAACGAACGCCACATGACATGGACGGGAATTGACATGTGCATCAAACACATGCACACGTGACAGACATGGAATCGTTCCCTGATATGCTGTTCGGCAACGGTTTTAAATTTGAGCAGTAATGTACGCGTGTGACTGTTCCGGAGTTTTCTTTGGCCGTGCAGAATGCTTTTCCCTTTCTACACTGGAATGCATCTAAACGATGCTGCGGACATGTGCGTAAGGTGACACCGTAGGCCTAGGTTTCTGTTTCGCTACAAACGGTGCACGCAGCGTGTCATCGGATCCGAGCTCCAAACGGCTCGAAGTCCATAAGGCCGTCCAACACAACAATGTTCCACGGTGTGACAAGCTACTGTCGTAAAAAAGTACCGTTCAGCATTCGGGGCCCGTGCTCCACCGTGAAGGAAAGGCAAGGTGCACCGGCAATGCAATACGCATGCAGCAATTTATTTCAATTTTGTCGTTTTTAGGACACCGGCCTCGGTGTCGCCTTCAGACGTTCTCTACAGCAGGGAGAATACGGGCCCCCTCAGTAGGTTGTGCCCCTAGCACGGACTAGTCCAATTGATGGCGATTGGAATAATGGACATCAGTGTCCAATAACGAAAGTCTCTAAAACGAGACATCACACAGGATGTGCGTCTTGGGCGCATTCCGTGCGGGGTTCATGTCTGCAGTGTGTCTGGTGTGATGTCGCACCTTTCGCCTTTAGTCAACTTTGTTTGACATTTGAGGAAAACATCATCCGATCAAGTGTCTAATGATGAATGTAAGTTGTGCGGTTGGTGTCCCCAAAGGCATGCTGGAATGATCCTTCGGGCTTTATCCGTAATACGATAACGTGATGTCGTGCTTTGTCGGGCAGATTGTCTCTGCAGCGTTGATTAATCGTGCTTAAAACTCTGTTGAACGACAGAACTTAAGCCGCTGGGTGCATACGGTGCAGCGTCGTAATCCTCCCCACAGCACAACGAAAGGAGGTTATCGGTGTGATAGGTGTTTGCTTTTATCGCTGGGCTTTACAACGAAAGGTAAACAAGGGATACTGTTGTTTGCTTCGGTCGGCACCATGATCACCAGACAACTCGGAATAAAGCCACTGCGCGCCCTATTGTTTACACTTTCTCCTATCATACCAATGGTAAGTTTTGACAGCATAACTGTCATTGGGCGCAATCCAGCAGGCACTTCGCGAACGAGAGGGCTTAAATCATCCGATCGTCCGTTGGGACGGTGATTAATGTGTCCCTTCTTGCCACTGTCAAGCCCTCGGCACGGTTCCGCCGTGCGATGTGGGCAATTTCGTTATCAAAATCACCGTGCTCCACCCACCCGGCGTTGCGTGTTTACTCGCATCCATCCAGATCTTACCGAGCGGAGCCATAAAGGTCGCGACTTGCAGAGTAACGTCTTATCAACGACGGTTCCCCATGGTTCGCCACGCTCCCAATCGTACGAGCCGGCGGTGGATCATCCCGTATTGTAGCAAATTAAGTTGCAGTTTTGGTTCTTTTGTCATATCCGCTTCATATCCGTCCTATTCCATCCGTCCCTGATGTATCGATGTGATTTGCGGTACTGCCGCAACTGACGTCAATCAGCACGGTTTATTGAAGCAATTTTATTTGGATAAGAAAAACAATTAGCTTGGTGTTTTGCAATGCAACCGAACTGATTATTGATATTAGCGCTTTGCTTCAAATGCGCTTGGTTGCTTGCTTGGATGACGTGCGATAAATTATGAGCAGAATGTGCTTCTGAAAGGATGATACAACTCGTCTGCTAATAGCGGCCTATTCTACCGAGACACTGATCTCCCCCGATGTTGAACGATTGCGCAACGAAATTACTTAATGTTCCGCACGGTATCCTATTGCTGGATCGTTCGAGTTCGACATCGGAGACAGTGACAACGTAACAACCCCACTGTACTGCTGTCGGAGAACTATCGGGAATGATCGTCACCTGCACAGTTCCACCTCGATGCATCAACAGATCACCTCAGACCAGATCGAGAGGCAAATGACCTGTCGCTTCAGTGGGTGTTGTTTACTGCACCTATCGGAATGACGAGTAAGGAGACATCTCACAAGAAGTGATGATCAAGATCGACCACCACCAACACTACTGTTGGGAGAGAAGCGTGTCAATAGTATACACAGTATCACGCGGCTTTCACATGGGCAACTGGGACAACGGATGCGTTTGGTTGGCCACGGTTCTTCGCGGTTTCGCTAAAAATATAATTGTCTTAAAGCATTTCATCAGACTTTGAGTCGTGGCGTCTTTGGCGCGGTGCTGGGGAAGGAGCAACTGATCATCACACCTCATTCGGTTGGCGTCTAGTTAGAGGGAGGTGGTTTTACCAGATTGACCAGAGTTCGTTTCGCATGAAAGATTTATTGGCTTGCAACACGTACCGTACCGTACCACGGTTAACAGTAAGGTACCGCCTTACCCTTACCGCCGAATTTCTGTTTGAACTTGTGACGAATTTATCGGTGCATTCCAAGCTGCTCCGGAGTTCCCTCTCGTCGTTCGCACGCATCTTATCTTATCTTAATTAGTTTGTTTTGTTGGTTTACTTCTCGTTTTGGATGATTTGGCACGCGTCCTACCGTTGGCCCCAGTTCTTCCCGGTCCGCTTCCGTGCGAATCTTTCGTTATCGCACGTTGAATGAGCTATTTTTATGGGTCGTTAGGTGTACGAAGCATGATCGCCCTTGTTTTAGCGTACGAGCCGAGGTAAGCGTGTAATGCTAATAGGATCGAATCCGCACCGGTGGCGATAGTTGTACCCTTGTATGGCATAACAGGAGAGTGCTCAGAAATGGCGCCGTGCCGTACTTCTGGGACCGATGGTTAATAGAATGGTGCTACTTTGTTGTAGTTTCGCTCTCACGTTTTGAAGACGCTTCCGTCTTCCGCCAATGATAAGGAAGCAGCCATCCATTGTGGCATGCATTGGTGTATGCAGCCAAGATTTTGTTGTTGATGAATTCTTGATATTCCGTCGCATCCGATGCATTGGAAAATGCATGATGAGGTATGTCCCTTTTCGTGACAGCTGTTTGCAATTTCACATTCTTAGGTCCTTCGCACAGTTGGTGGACACACACCTTGACCCACATTACATGACGGAAGGGGCTGTAGAAACCAACCAACGCAATCAGTTCGGTAAACAGTTGATACGGACCGTGGGCCGTGCTTATCAAGCACCTCTGACGTCGGAGCTTATCTTTCAATCCGGCCACACGTTTGTTCCCTCTCCCTGTGCTTGGTTCTGATACTTCTTCCCAGGAAGATAGGTCTACGACCTGCACCTTAGGGTCTTGATCTGTACTAGACGCAATACTCACTTGGTGCTGTCAAAGTGAACCGAGAATTTGCTCTCTTGCGGGAGGTGAAGTTTAATCACAAAACTAACCTTCGAGTCAGCCGAGGTCTTCCGAAAGTATGTCAAAAGGTTCCGGTTCACTAAACCACCGGAGACCCCGGGAAAAGAATGACGTCAAATACCGCCGGCAGGAACGTATGGAGGAGTTCGTAGTGGATGAGTCGAGAACCTGTCAGACACTAGTGGTGGACTAGTATTCCGGGAACCCAGTATGAATCCTCGCACTGGTGCAACTCGTACTCGAATCCACTCAGCCCACTCAGCAGTAGTCTCATCGGTAGATAGCGCACGCTAGCACGATGCTGCTTACTTATCTCGAGCCGGTGCACTTCCTAACGGTGCAGCAGTCGGTACTACTGCGCAATCTTGAGGCTGCTGATTGGTGGTGACCGCGGCAATGGGTGGTAATTATAGATTACGAAGTAGAATTTCTTTTTTTAAATCGTCGCCACTAATCCTGCTCGAACGTTTGACTTAGTGGTGTGGCTTCTCGGCGAGGAGCAAGTCGCCGGACACCACGCTTCCACACACGTGCTTTGATAGCCTCGCGTTTTCCATCGTAGCCAAACCGAAGCAGGCCGACGATCACGCGTTCGCCGCGTGGTACTGGCTAGCTGGTTGAGGCCATCCTCGAGAAGACCGACGAATCAGGAGGGCGAACCGTGTGAACCGATCCAAACGAAGAGTCATCCGTTAGAGCATCCCTCCCTCGTGCAGGTAAACCTCAATATTAAAACCGGACCATATCAGAGAGCATTAGTGGCGTCCTCTCTTTACGACTGAATCAAATTCCACACTTTCCGTGATGCATTGGACGGGTTTCGGGTTGGCCGAATGGGTCGAAGGAATTGGGCAATCTATAGCTTTGATTTCTATTCCCTTCCCGGAGACACCGGTGTCGGGTGTGTTTCCCACTCAAGCCTCAAGCAGGAAACCTGTTTCCTTTCGCTCCCGAAGAAGGATGGAAAGATATCAAGCCCACGCAACGTGCGCACGGCAGGCAGGTATCGCAACGGTTGCTGCAGCATACCGGTGTGACACTGCGTTAGGAAGGAAACGTGGGTTGAAAAGAAAAACCCTCGGAATCCCCCCCATCCCCGAAATGCAGTCTCCGATGATAGATTGTCCAACGCGCGGTAAACATGGCACATGATGCCGATCAGCTAGACTCACTCCATTTTAATGCCCCTTTCGTCCAAACGTTGACCTCCTACGAACGTTCAATGGTGGTTCAATCACGTCCGTGCGTTAGTTCTAGTAGGACTAGAGTTGCGGAAAAATGCACCCGTAAGGTATAAAAAAGAAAATGTAATCTACATGCATAAATTTACCCTCGTAAACGTCGCGAGCGGTGGTTGAACGCGATCACCTACTTGAAAATGTTTGATTCAAGCGCAGTTTATACGGTCCGCTTTCCTTCGGCATGTTTTTTTTCCGCACGACCGAGTGAGATTGATGCTGAGGTTTCGTTTTTTCACTTTTATATTTTTTCATTTTCTTAAAAATAGCACAACCAAAGCTTCGGAATGTAACGAGTGGGTGTGTGCAGTAACAGAACGTGGGCACATGGCACGGTGACGATGGGGTTTTTTTTTGCCGAAACAAGGAGGCAAATCCAATCCCGCAAAGGGTTTCCTCCACCGTTTGCCAGCAACATTTCGATGTACATTTCTATATTTGAACATGATTGAATTGTGTACGGTGCGGCTCGCCAGTTTTGGAATATTTTTTTGTTTTTCATACGCAGATCAATGGCTAAGGAACTGTGGCGACAACTGTGGCAGTCAGGAACATAACGTCCAGCGTGTAGAATAATGTAGCGAAAAAGTTAATTGCTTTCTTAGTGTTTCTTCATCAATATGCTAATAGCTGGGTCGTCCGGACACCTCTTTCTAAAGGGTAGGTTCTTCATCCAGTCTAGCCCACAGTGTCGAAAAACTTGTCCCGTAAATCACCGGCACTGCCTTGCGGTACTGAAAGTTGTCTCTCTGTGTATGTGGAAAAGCAGAGCAGACCCTAGTGCTGCGAGGTTGTTTGAAATATATTTTATTACTTAACCCGTGTGCTGGCATTCAGGGTTGCAATCCACGTCCTACGTATTTCCAGCGACTTGACAAGCGCACAGATTAATGGCCATCATGGAAGAATTTCCCTGAAAGGTCTGTGCAGTAAACAACATCGGAAGATACGCACTGAGGTTACGGTGCGTGAAGTTCCCTACAGTTTCGGTTTTTATTGATGATAGTATGGTATGACTCTTGAGCGGTTGTTGGTAACGTATGTCAGCAACATCAACCAACATCGACCAAGATCGTATCCAAGATTACTGCCGCAATGATTGTAGAGAGTGGAATAAACCTACTATATTGTGGCAATCCGGAAGTAGAATGGAACAAACTGACAGAGGACTATTCTAGCGATCTCATGATACCATCTTCACTGTTGGTGCAGCCACGAGGCGACATAAGTGACACGAACGATCTGTATTTATTCTGCTTTGGCGCCAAGTCCGTTTATGTAATTCGGACGGTTTACGCTGCCAAAAGTCAGCGTCTCGCTCTGCACGATGCCATCCCCGCAGCCACTCGGTTGTATTCCCACGTCGACGTAGATCGAAATTGAGATCTCCTGTTGATCGACCAGTTTCACACTGACCGACCCTCCAGTGGCCCAACGGCGCTGTTATTTGGCTCGGTCTAATTGGTGGCACGTCCCCCATGCCCCCGGAACAATCGAATCGCCAGCCGAACAATCGAAGGAAATTATGATCGCAGCCAGTTTTGGTTTGGTTGTGTCGCTGTTGCTGGTGCATGCGTCGATCACGTGAACTGCACCCGGTCGTTGGCTGCGTTGGAGTGGTGGGTTTGAAAATGAAGCAGACCCTCGATTTCGTTATCGTCTCGCTTGGACCCGAGCGGGAACGAGTTTTTCGTAGGAAGGGACCAGTATTTGCTTCCAAGTTTTAATAGCCCACCACCACCGTACCGGCTAATGAGAGAAAGCTGCCAATGCATTCTTCGCATTTCGGTCTTTAAATTCAATATTTATATTAATCGGTTGTGTGTTCACCCTGTTATTTATGGAAGCTCCATGGAGACTCCCGAACAGATTCAATTAATGATTTGGCATTGACGCTAATTTAGCGACAACAACTGCTCCCATACGGTCGCTAAAATGTGCACTCGAATGCATCGTGCTCAGCGCTTCGCATAGGTGACACTGGATTCGTGTTCCCGGATTCGATCCATTCATGTGCCGTGAGGTGACCAGTGCCCGTAATCGACAGTGTCACCGGGTATAACCACCGTGGCAGAGGTCATCGAGAATCGCTGATAAGTGGCAGTGGGCGCATGATGGGGAAGTCCTGCAAAATTAACACCACCACGGTGGGCATCGAGGAGACTGAAGGAGTAATCTGGTAAACTACCAGAAGCAACAAACAACAAACAATTCGATTTGCCACGATGCTTGCAAAGATGGAGGGGCTTGCCTTCGATCGTGCTTACTGAGCAAGTCATTCATATTTTTAATGCTTTTGCCATTGCTCTTAACATCCCTGTACCAGTGATGGTGCACTTGGCGCACATTTTTTTGTCACACCCTGTAATACAAAGAATCGTCAGGGAGCGTGTACTGTAGAATTAATGGCGACCACCTTCCTTGCGTAATACAAGCAGCGTACTTGAACTATTACGAGCTGACCATATCATCCTTGAGATGGCGAAAGGCAATAGCTTACAAACGTACCAATATAAAGAGGTCGTCCTTGAGACAGTGATTTAGTGGTGTAGATGGCTAACGAAAATCCTGCTGTTTGTTAGTTCTTTAAAGAACACTGCTCGGAAGTTCCAAATCGGGTTGTAACTTACCCAACCGCCGAGGCTTTGCACGCATCAAGAGGTTATCAACGCAAACTAGCACATTGGTGGACACGGACACACTCGTCCATCTTTCTTGATACGCCGCTGAATGAACTGCGCTGAGTGTGAGCATTTAGCGTGGCATAGATTTAGACTTCTTCGGACTACGGCGATCGCGTGCTAGTCGCGTGATGAGGAAACGATTTGCGCACACTGTTCGCGCACCTTCTACCTATCATGACCAGGCGTGAGCCAACCAGCCTGTAATGGTGCGAGCGAGCAGCGTCTATGAATTATTTATAAAATGACACATCGGTCCTTGGCGCCTTGGTTTGGGTCGGGGTTTGAGGTGATGTCACAAAAATTCGCACGCATAAAGTGAACAGCTGAGATACTTGCAGTGTGGACGGGTTAGTACCATTTCTTCCGTCACAGACGGACAACACAGTACCGTTTTAGAACGTTTCCATCTAACTGGGCTTCAAGTTCAGCGTTCAATGTCACTCCGTCGCGGCTTGCATTTGCTTTAGTTTATTAGATAAAAATGGCGGCTTAGTAACTGATGCGACGTGGGGGAAAGAAACGAGCTAGATGCTAATCGTAGAGGGTTCCTCTTCTGCGGTTTGTTGTAACTCTGCAAGATAGGGCCCTGACCTGACAACCGATATTTATGTTACCTACATTTTGGCTGCCACACTACATCGGTCGGTGACCGGCTGAATGGAAATAAAAAAAAACAACAATAACAATTACTTTGCCGAGTTCGATTAGATAAGACCCCCGGCCAAGCACAGCGAAAGCCGCTGGTAAAAATTGACATGCGGCAAAAATTCGTTGCCAATACTCCTTTTTCTCCCCCGGTTCCAGCAATCGAAAGTGATAAGGTGAGTACAGGGTCCCAACGGTTTATTTGGGCAATTGAGCGGCAGACTCGTAGTAGAAGTACATGGTTGCCAGTTGAAGCGCTGACATCTAATCGGGGTTACTAAAATTTCCCTGTTTCGCCGAGAAATACGCCGCCTCACGATCGTGGCGATCTTTGTTAGAGCAGCCAGCGCACCAGCATACGGTGTAGTTGAATCACTCGGCCACCGGATGATACAAGAGTGTCCGCCACACCGTACGCCGGCTACGGTGACCTTTTTGCCGCCACTGTTTACTGTTTATTAATCTTGAAACTGGCGCTGTGTTTGTGTGCATGGGTGTTTTGCTTTTATTTCCACACTGCTCTGATAAGTTTTCGGTTGGCGTTGTTTCTAGTGTGTTAACGTCCACGATTGGACAGGCACAGGATGGGACGACCGATGTCTAAAAGCGGCACTTTTTCTTGGCTGTAATCTGCCTGGCGAGCAGAATATTGGTCACTGCCTCGAATGACCTTTACCATCACCGGGGGTACCAGGGAGGCTTCACCAAAGGGGCGGGGGGGGGGGGGGGGGGGGGTTGGGGGGGATTTGATGGTATGCCGATTGGGACAAGTCTTCTTGCACCTCGCACCGTGCGCCTTCAGTGCAATAAAACGGAGAAATTCGCTATCAGGTCCGGCAATTAGAATTAACGACTTCATGATGAGGCTTTTTATTGATTGTTTACTATTTTGCCAAGCGTTCGGCTCGGCTGATGCTGACAGGCATATCTACACGAAGGTAAAAATACGCGGAAAAATGGGAATTCGCCTTCAAATACAAACTGATAAGAGCAATTGTACCAGCAAATTATTATGCTCCAATGGAAATGATGTTCCAGTAGTGTTGGGTGAGTCTGATTCAGCTTCATGAATCTGGATGAATCTTTGAACTGTGTGAATACATCTGAATGTCTACATCAAAGGTTTATGGATCTTTTGAGAGTCTTGCTTTGAATGACTCCTCACCAAAGATTCATATGTGTGACTCTACTCAAACGATTCATTAAGCACACTAATCTCGTGAAGATAGTCGCAAATTCCCTGGAGTCTTTAAATTTGACTAAAGATTGTTCCATTTTGCACTGTGTCTCGTGATTTAGACGAGATATACATTTCTTTTTTTGTAAGATTACAGGGTTTTTGAATTGTCTTCTTGAAACAGCAAATTGCAATGTTTCTTTTCCCACTGGATCCAAATGACCTTTACCATCACCGGGGGTACCAGGGAGGCTTCACCAAAGGGGCGGGGGGGGGGTTGGGGGGGGGATTTGATGGTATGCCGATTGGGACAAGTCTTCTTGCACCTCGCACCGTGCGCCTTCAGTGCAATAAAACGGAGAAATTCGCTATCAGGTCCGGCAATTAGAATTAACGACTTCATGATGAGGCTTTTTATTGATTGTTTACTATTTTGCCAAGCGTTCGGCTCGGCTGATGCTGACAGGCATATCTACACGAAGGTAAAAATACGCGGAAAAATGGGAATTCGCCTTCAAATACAAACTGATAAGAGCAATTGTACCAGCAAATTATTATGCTCCAATGGAAATGATGTTCCAGTAGTGTTGGGTGAGTCTGATTCAGCTTCATGAATCTGGATGAATCTTTGAACTGTGTGAATACATCTGAATGTCTACATCAAAGGTTTATGGATCTTTTGAGAGTCTTGCTTTGAATGACTCCTCACCAAAGATTCATATGTGTGACTCTACTCAAACGATTCATTAAGCACACTAATCTCGTGAAGATAGTCGCAAATTCCCTGGAGTCTTTAAATTTGACTAAAGATTGTTCCATTTTGCACTGTGTCTCGCGATTTAGACGAGATATACATTTCTTTTTTTGTAAGATTACAGGGTTTTTGAATTGTCTTCTTGAAACAGCAAATTGCAATGTTTCTTTTCCCACTGGATCCAAAGATTGACGAACTTATGTATACACCTAAGGGTTTGATTTCGGGATACCGGGATACACCCGTTTGGAGGTGGGTTTTTAATAAATGCCCGTAAAACAGTATCAATTTATCACCATTCATTTATCTTGCCCGCGTTTCTTGCTGCCAGCACTTAACAGCTGGTTTTCTATTAACCTTGGCAAAAGGCAAGCTTACGGGCACTTCCCATACCATTCCGAAATATCTATCGGATCGAATCGTTTTCTAGGCGGGCACCGTGGCACCACATACCGTATGCATAAACATGCGCTCAATAAATATGCGTTGCCTGGCTGTTACGCCCCGCAGATCATCCTGCAAATGGGCTTTACTCGATGCAACATTGTAGCAAGCAGTCTCGCCCCATCGTCCAGATCCATTTTCCATTTGCGCTTATCAGAAAAAAGACAAACCAAAGCC
Organism: Anopheles marshallii; assembly: GCF_943734725.1. Lineage (NCBI taxonomy): Eukaryota > Metazoa > Arthropoda > Insecta > Diptera > Culicidae > Anopheles > Anopheles marshallii. Next base: position 331,371 of record NC_071326.1, read on the forward strand.
GTGGAAGACGGCGTCAAAGAACACCGCTTGCGAGCATAATTCATAATTCAATGTCCGGCGGGATTGGTACTGAGTGTTCGTTATTGCAACGCGAAGGTGTCCCGATTGTTGGCAAATAATCATACGCCTTCGAGCGATCGTTTGCTGTCTTTTAATGTTCCGCCACAGTGCACGAAGGCGCCGAACGTGGCCGCCGTGTGCCATATTTCCTCGTGATGAGCGCGTAGGTGGTGAAAGCATAAATTGTCCCACATGGTAGAAGGGCACAGTGTCATTGACTGCGTCGACGAACCAATTGGAAAGGGACGAATTGAATTAGAGAGCACGTCTGGCTTCTCTTTGAGTAGGTTTTTTTCGAAACGACTACAAGTGTGTGGGTAGATGGAAATTTAAGCTTTCGTTGTGTCAGAACACAATGTCTCTTTAAAAAAGAAAGTGAATAATCATACACATTACTTACCGGTTTGTGGTTAATTAACGTTGCTTCCAGGTGTTTGTTGTATTTGGGTATCCTTGAATTACCCTTTGTAAATCTGACCAGAAATCTTGCACTTGTTTCGCACTTTATTCACAACAGAAATCGTTCAAGCAGCAGCAATTGCTTCATCCACCACCGCACAAACAGTGCACTGATCTTGACATGTGAACTCACACCACCGGCAAAGCAAGGAAATCTCCCTAATCTTCGAAACACTCTCACATTCGGACTCACTATCGTTACGCCTTCGTCCGTGTACGGTACGCGGCTTTTCGGAACGAACGCATCGAAAGGCCCACACACACACACACACAGCCGGATAGGAAAGCAGTGTGAACAAAACGCACCCACGACCGTCGAACGTAGGTAGGACGCACCTGTTTACGAGCCGACCACTGTTGCCGAGTCGCGGAAAGCCACTGACTATTTTTAGCCGAAGTTCACACCGTGGTCAGTCCGTGGGAGGTTCGGGGTAACAGAAATTTGGAAAGCCAAGTCACACGCAAAACACGCACCAGACACTGCACAGGAAAGGATTGTGGTCTTTTGCTGGTGGATAGAGTAAGACTTGGAAAGTACCCGTTGGATAAGAGTTACTACTTTGTCCAAGCACTGTTCTGTTTTCTGGCCGAAGAACAACACCTCGCGTAATTTCCGGGAAAATTGTACGCACTACACACGTTATAACACTGCACGAACACGCCGGAATCCGCTTACAGTCAGCTGATGATATTGACCCAATATCAACGCATCGACGATCACCAAAGGTTGCAATCGCAAGGAAACTCAGGGTCGAAATATCCTTGGTCCGTTCTTAAAATGGACGATCACTTCTAGCACATGTTTTCACCACCATCCCGTCACAGGATACGAGGATCGGTTGATCCTTCTTTTCTTTGCACTGCAACGAACAAACACTTGGCAAAAATATCCTGCACCCTACGGACTACGAGGATGGTTCACGACGCCTTCCAGACGAGCAGATGTAGCAACTTTCGCACACCGCCGTTGCTCATGATGTTCCGTGTGATGGAACGGAGACGTGCACAGAATCGATGCAGGGCGTGAGTTTAATAGCAGCACTGTGGAGGATGCTGTGTCGAGTAGTGCCGGATGATGGTGATGAAGGCTACGTCCATTTGCTTCGACCGTTTATCGAAGACTCATGCATCTGTGCGCCGAGCGTAGGAATTAAATGGTAGCTTCATTCATTACGGCGCAGTGCAGTCGATCGCGTCTCCGGGAGAGTTAGGCGCCGGTACTCTCTCGTTTACGCTCCGCTCTAGCAAATGTTGCACGCGACATTTGTGCGAACCACAATGTTCGATGGGTATGTTTTTACTGTAGATTTTGGTGGAAAAGCCCATGACCGTGTGGGTGTAAAGGTTATGAGGATAGTGCTAGGTTTTTTTACTAGTTTTATGTATGTAATTTCTACTGTTTCGCGTACATAAATGGCGTTTTCATGTTTCATGTTGTGCGTCGCGTTTGATGTCGACAAATGCTTGCGCACCGTATTAATCGTTTAGCGCACCCTTAACGCATTGTTGATTCATTCTCTTGTGCGCTCTCTGAAACCTTGTACTGCCCTATAGCAGCTCTGTTTTCATAAGGATCATAATCGGACAAAAAAAATACATTTATGTACATGTCCTACAAAGTCTTTAGGATACAATTTGTGAAGATGGTGCATTATTTACGCGTCTCTTAGATAAAAGAACCCACTCGCTTACTGTTCTGTGCTGATCCGAGTACCAGTTTAAACTCACTGCTTGGTTTTATGTACTCAATGATGCGCTTGTGGCGTAAAAGTGGAATGTTGCAGGGTAATGGAAGGAAAATAGTGGAAAACAGAGGTACCCGAGCGAGCGGTAGCGGGAAAGAAAAAGCAAGAGCGAGCTAGAGTCAAGCCAAAACTTATCAGGCATCTGGCAAGTGGGTCTTATCAGCGGGAACGCCGGGCGACACTGGTTGGCCCTTTTCTCACCGAGCGTAGGCTGATCTTGTGAAAATAGCATTGGTCATTATCGGTAGGCAGCTATTATGACGCGAGATGCACTTACCAACGTTCATTATCGCCCCCTTTGCGACGCTGCAACCAGGGCCATTTTACAGAGGTTCCTGATGTAAGACCATCAGGTCACATCGTGACATGGTGTCAGGTGTTTTTTTACTCTCTATTTCTACGTACGAAGATGCGCCCTGTAAACGGAATCGATGTCAGACACGCGCCAATCCCCCTGCACAGGTGGGCGTATCTTTCAACACTCCTTGGGTGTGTCCTTTTAATAGGGAATCCCAAAACCCAAACAAACCGACAAGGTTATAACGGTGGCAGGGGTACAACAACAGAAGAGATTGCTAAATTTATGATTTACCTGTGCCTGATGTTTGCACAAATCCTTACGAGTCTATTTTCAAACTGAGAATTGAATGCTTCCACCTCGGAAATGATCGTTCGATTTCGTACGTCTCATTAAACGTTTTGTCTTAATTTAACGATGGGGTGGGTGTGTTCCGCATGCAAATATAGATTAATGCACGTGCTCCGTCGTGGGGACTCACGGCACGGCAGGTTTGTGTTTCTTATACTCGTCATCTGTGTTTACCCTCATTTTGTCACAAGATGTGTGTGTGTTTTTTTTTCGCTTCTCCAATTATTATTGCACATAAACCTAGCTTCTCTCGCATACATGTCACACTGTTTATGGATGATGCCATACGTTCACGTTCGCGTTATTGCGTTAGGTTGCGTGCGAGAGTGCTGTGGAAACCTGCTATTGATAACACATCGAAAGGCGTAAAGGAAACCACATGGCATTACACGTTGCAACGTGCCATATCTCATTGCCTGTTCGGCAAACAAAATGGTTCATGCGTGTATTCGCAAGTTTCTTGCGACGATTCCCAGGGACCCAGCGACTGCAGATCACCATGATTGGTTGCAGGTATAAAAGGGGAAAGGATATGTTGGTTTATGTAATTGTTGAAACGGGTTTATCCTATTCCTGTATGTTTCTATATGTAGGATCTTTTACACTGTGCTCGTTGCATCCGTCGAATATCTCTTACTAACCATTAGCACGATCGATGACGCATTAGATGCACACCGGGGCATGAAAACACACCCGTTAAACACACATACAAAACACATTAAAAACGAAACTGATCCAATGTACAGAACAGTTGAACAAAATGGATAAAAATGGAACACTAAAATCGCGCATTTAATTGGAAATTTTGCCCAAAGTGATCGTGCATCGGCGAGCGCCGAACACCGCGGGACGCTATCTTTGCTCTAACTGATACACTAATGGAACGGATCATCCTAGTTTGGGTAATCTGTCATCCTGCTCTTAGTGGTGGTCTGTACGCACGCGTAATATAAGTGTGGTTATTCGTGGTAGGTGTAATATCGCCCATAGTACCCATAGTACGGATGTTGGTCGTAGACCTTGCACTGTACGTGAAAGTTCTGTACAAATGTCGATCGTATGACTGGTGATAAAAGTAGAAGATCAATGGACTAACAATTGAACAGGTTGGCTTTGTGGCTGTGTACACACATCATAACCATATTGACGTCATTTCGCCATTGTTTCTCTTAGTAACAGAGCTCATCGTACCAAATTTGGGAGCCTTGTAGAATGTAGAGCCTTTTCATCTTTGAGTTCCCACCGGACCGGAGCTTTGTACATCGGTTGGTCAGGCAATCCGTTTCACGTTGTGTGTACACGTTGACAGTGTGCAATAGTGTAGCCATGATACGCGCATACTCTAGTAATGTGTTAGAGATTCCGTACTCGGGATGGGCCATCGGTGCGATAGTGTAAAAGCGATAGAAGACCCACCATCGGAGCCGGGTCTGGGCACGGATGCTTCGGTGGTGTTCCAAAAATAAACAAATCATGCAACCAGTGCATGGGCTCTGGATTGCCGTCCACTCCGAGGTTTAGCTCACGGTGGCGTTTGTTGATTTGTTTGCTTTCCGTCGTTGCCCTTGTTACCGGTTCGTCGCTTGCTTTCCAGGGTGTCGGCACAAATCGGCACCGACTGCTGGTCAAGCTAAAGCGACGACAGATGTCATACAGTGCCTGCATGCATCGCGATGAACCCCTCCGTGTCATTACGCGATCGATGTGGGTGGCGTGACGTAAAGCTGTACAAACGGAAGTAGTCTTGAGGAATCTTTATTTGTTTGAGAGTAGAATTAAATTTGAATATCATAGAGACATAGAAAATTATCTTGTTGGGTTGTAAGACAATTCGTCACAATGTGCCTGTTGCGGTCTGTAGCAGAGCAAGAGGGCATGTGCTGAGGTCTGCTTTTTAAAGACTGTTAGAGACACTTCAGTACAACAGCTTCTAGTTAGACAGGCTTGATAAATGCTTACGTATGTCTGGCGCCTGCAGACCTTTACGAATCAACCAGCCCAGGAATGTAGCAGCAAGAAAAGAAAGTATTTCTCTCCTTCCAATAAGTGCCGGCAAAGTGCACTTTAAAGCCCTTTCTTCCCCCAAACGACTATCGGTTGGCTTTGCACCATTCATCAATCAAGATGGCAGCAGTGGAACTATCACGAAGGCGTTAATCCGCTTGTAGCCCTTTCGTGTCGCCCGATGTATTTCGAAGAAGCACGTTGTTGAAGGAAAAAGGGCCAGAACCGGTTTGTTTCATTCACATCTGATATTGTTGTCAGTTCGATTCACATTTCTAATTTTCCCTTCAGTTTCACAAATATTCACTCCAACGCTAACGAAATATTTGACAACACTTTGCGTGAATGATCGATTGCTACTTTCCTCGCAGTGAAGAGCAGCCTGGCAACATTTGTTTTTAGGCCTTTCCTGTCCAGTATGCATATAATTTACAGTACTGTGGCCAACCAAAAACAGTAAAAATATGTACAGCGTCGTAATTTTACGTAGAGGGTGCAATAAAACATGTTTCCTTTCTAGATTGGTCCTAGATCTCGGATAGAGCGCGCAACACGCGCAACCCTTGATCCATAACATAGCTGCAATTAGCGCTCGATTGCGATTCGATCCGGGCGAACCCCGCGTTTGGCTTACGAGCTGTCAAACATTTCACGGAAAGTTTCACCCACCATCGAACGCGAACATCCTTCCAATAGACGCTATATGCCGTATCATCACACGCCTCTATTTGTGTTCTATCACTCCCTGCCATTGGCGCCAGCTGCGGAATAACAAACAAAATATGATCCACCGTCTTGGGACATGGAAAGAAACGTATTGCCATCTACCATAGAATGGTTGCACTGTTGGGACACCTTATACTCGGTTCCATCTACACCGAAACCGAAGCGTCTACTCGAAAAGACGTGATATGCAACACGATGCTCGTGGCCGAACACGAGTTTGGTTTGCATTGTTTTCAACACACGGGCAAAAAACCTACACGTGAGCTACACAGACCGGAACCGAAAGCGGATAAGGAAGTAGTGGACACACCCACACACCCGGGCGTCGGAAGAGGATCACGTTAATGAGCGGATTTTACGCACCACGATCGACACACGAAAACCAAAAAATTACACCACCGTTGCCTCGCTGGCGGTGGACACGGGTGCATCGTTTCGAAATCGATACCGAGTAGGTTTGGGCAAGCTTTTCGACTACTCTAACGTTTGGTTCGTATTTCGGTACCAATTTTAAGGACGGCCGTTTTACCCTATTGTTCCGTTGTAATTCGATCGATTAGTTGATATTCTGCGCCATCTTCTGTGGTGGGTGGCCCACCGCGGCGGCGATGGTCAAACAAACACGGACGACTTTTTGCACTTCTTGGAAACACGCACACGATCGTGAAGAAATATTAGATACGGTTTGGGATAGAGTTTCGTGGATTGATGCCTTGAAATTTGAATCCGTAGCGGAAAAGGTAAAGGAAAATCGGAAGGACGCTTGAAGCTCAACACACGTAGATGTTTGCACGTTGTGGGAAGGAAGATGGGCCAAGTTACAATCTTGAAGGTTTTTGGGCGACATTATTTCTCAAGACAGTCCACACAAATTGCACGGTAGTTTTCGATTGGTAATGGTTCAGGTTTAAAGATCTTCTATTACTATGTCTTACAAGAAACACATTTCATTTTCATTGTTTTGGTGGTGACAAATAATGTATGATATCATTTAGCGTTATACAAACCCTCTTAAAGTAACGGTCATCAGAACTGTAGTAATTTTATGTGTGCTGCCATCCCATCTACCTTAATCCGATTCGCTTTCGCTCTCCGACTGGAAATCGCCAACGTTGATGGAAAATTTATACTCCTGATCGCAACCCAGATACGAATCGCTCATGTAGTACAACGTGTACTCGTGGTGGCCTGGGCTCGGAGCGACAAAGTTCAACTTCACCTTCGCCTTCTGCTGCAGCGTAAGTCGTTTGATGGACAGCAGTGAGTTTGTTTTCGGATCACCGATTACAACCCACCAACCCTCTTCGCGTTTCTGTAAATAAAGGAAAGAAGTATAAGTCTTTTTTTGTAATAAATATTCAAAAGCATAGTAGAACTTTTGCAGAAATGTTTAAATTGTTTCTATTTTATTGCTAAACTCTATCTATTACGAATAAAAACGGAATCGAAAAGTTTGAACTAAGACCAAGTACATACATTAACAAGAATTGCAGAAAACCATAACGGATCGACAAAAACATTAATTAGCTATTGACCGTAGTATGCGAACGCTTCTGTATCTGTGTGGTTGGTAGTGCACCTAATAAGTAAGCAAAAGGTCATCCGTCGGATTATCTCAAACGTGATTTTTACGCGGCTCCTTCAAACAACAAAAAAGGACGATCGATGATCGATGTGGCACTTGTATGAGAGTGGTTTGTGGTTTCTTCGGTCTTCGACCAACTCGAATCTCTCCCTTCCACCAACCGAAAACAAATGATTTGCCAGAAAAGTAATCAGATCGGACTTGAGCGCATGGGTGCGATTAATAATGATCGATTATGGATAGCAACGGGCCGATCGACTGATCGAAATACGACAGTTGGTTTATTAGGCACCTGTGCTCCTCTTTACTCCACTGGTAATGTTTCGGTTCTATTGTCTCCGATTACTGGAGCCAACGGAGATCCGAGGAAGTTGGATCAACTTACACGAGTGCACCACAAAGCTACATAACCACAGGTCGAGGCGACAAGCGCCTAGGATGCAAATTTTGATCTTTACCTCAGTGTCAATTATGAGCCGGCTTGCATAGTGTATGATATGACATTATCATGTGAAAAGAATTACTGTGGTTTTTTTAGCTACAACTAAGTATAACGTTAGTAACACTTAGTCTAAGTTAGTGTAACGCCACTACATTACCCAATGTTAAGCAAGTAAAGTATTTCGGTAGTTCCGGTTGCTTTATAATGCTGTAATCTTTACAATCTTGTGTTTCATCAACATTTCTCTCAGAGACGATCCATCGAAAGCGCTAGCTGCACTCTGCCCTGGAGCATCCTGTTCACAGGTCAAACACTATCATCCTTGTGGCGACGCTCCTACGCTGTATGTTTACCCTTTGGTTTCAATAGTAATAACACACAGTAGCTAGTGTGAAATACCCATCGAACTTTTCCCCACTCACATGATTTAAAAATAGTTAGAAACAAACCTAAATCTACAATTATTATGAAAAGCATATCAATTAGAAAACTTTGATATAGTAAACATACCTGTGGGAAGAAGGGTGCTATTACTGGGCCTGTTACATCGTCCTCGCGCTCCAAAGTAACCTCCACATCAACGGAAGATCCCGAATGTATGCGATCCTTGTCGAGAACTGCGAACGTAAGCTCGATATTTGGATATCGGTTACAGAAGCGTGCTACATCCGACATCTGCTGATCAGTCATCTGGAGCAAACGTGTTCGATCGTCATCATCCAGCTCCATAATGTCAAACACCGTCTCAATGCCTTTCTCCTGACAGCGCTTAATAATTTCCGCGGTAAAATGTGGCAACTGTTTCAGGTATGAATCTTTGCTCCACATTGCCTGTGTTACCATTTGTGCCAACTCCATAGCGGCGACGGCGGGTGACAGCCAACCATTAGACGACAGTACATCTACGCACGCCTGCACCAGACGAATTGCTTTGCCAAGGATCTGCTCAGTGTCGCCCTGAAGCTCCGCACCCAGCTGCAGACGTGAAAGATGGGCCTGGAGCAGCAAATTCGTCTTGATGTGTGGATCATTGTACTTCGGTGCGGTACCGTTTGGACCGGTCAGTTTGTTGGGCAACCGGGATCCAAGACTTCGCAGAATGTTGTCCTCGTGATGACGCACGATTAAATCCTCATATTCTGCCGCGGATGAAATGATTTCTAGCAAACCTCGAATCTTTGTCTTGCTGTTCAGCGACAGACTGAACAGTTCTATCGTAGTGTAATTGATGTAGTAGTATGCCGCAATCATGCCCAGGTTAAGTGGAAGTGCATCCATTTCATCCTCGACACCGATACACTTCGACTGTTCCAAGTCGGAAAGTGTTGATTCCACCAGTTCCGATAAGTGATCCGACAGATGACGGTGAGTGACACCCTGGAGATTGTAATAGTTAGGGTTCTGCGTTAGACGTCTGTACAGGAACGTCCACGTCAAGTAATCCACTGCGTCCTGCTTATTTTCGATCGTCTTTGTGACAATCTCGGCATTAAAATGATCGTGCAATCTGTGGTCGAGATGGCTCTCCACTGGCAGGGGTTCGTTGAGGAACTTCTTGTAGAAATCCTTCTTAGAACTCTGACACATCAGAACTGCTTTAGCATCGTCGTCTTCCAAAGGTCTATTGGCACGGCCGATCATTTGCAACACATCGGTGATGGGATAGTCGTCGTACGAATGGTTTCTTCCATTATAGAACTGTGTGTCCATAATAATGACCAGGTGTGCGCTTATGTTCAACGCCCAACAGAGATCCCGAGTACAGATAGCTATCTGCACGGCCCCAGAGTCGAACAATTGCTCTACAATGCGTTGATCGGAAGCAGTCAGTCCTTCGTGCATGTACGCCACTCCTTGGGAGAGAGTTTCCTTCAACGTTTTGTCTGCCATCCGGTCCAGGAATGGTTTGATGTCTTCTTCCTCCGCGTGGAAGAAACGATTCGGTTGCAGCTCTGCCGCACAGTACGTCAGCACATCGATCGCCGTAAGCCGGGCCAGCTTACGAGACGTGACGAACACGATGACAGGTTTGTGTGGACTAAATTTGGTGATCGCATTGTACACGGGTTTCGACATGGCGGCGACACGCGATGCATTGTGCGTTATGTTGAGACCCTGCACGTGTAGTTCCAAAGGAATTGGACGAACAGAAGGATGGAAGTTGAATGTAGCGTTCGTGCTACAACCAAGCCATTGCGCGATATCACGCGCATCGGCCAACGATGCCGATAGAGCGATGATGCGTATCGGTTGTTCGGTTTGCGATGAAATGTAACGCATACGAGAGCAGGCCACTTCCAGCACGGGGCCATCTTCTCCCCCGATCAGCTGCAACTCATCCACGATGAACAACTGCACGTTCTGGACGTTCTTGCGTTGTTTCCAGCGGCGCGAAAGCACATCCCACTTGTCGGCAGTCGTTACGATGATCTGACCCTTGGCGATTAACTTCAAATCTGTTCCAGTTTCGCCAGTTAGTTTCACCACTTTGCAACCAAGTGCGGATTGCCCGAATCGTTGATGCCACTCATGGAACACGAGATCTGCGAGGGGATCACGTGCGACAAGATACACTACGCGACCTGCCGGATTCTGTGAGAGCAGTCGCAGTACAGCAAATTCCGCTATGGTAGTTTTTCCCGATCCCGTGGGAGCTCCGACAAATACGTTATCTTCGCTGTTGTACACTGCATTAAAGACTTGCGTCTGAATGGGATTAAACTGCGGGAACCGATCGGCGTAAAGTGTCTCGAACGATGGATCTCGCAGGGCGCTGATCGGAAGCGGTTGCAGATCAAGCAACTCCGTCGGTGGAAGATTCTTCTCCGGAAGAATCAAATGCCGGAAGGACACGGGAAGCTGCGTTTCGGCACCTATCCAACGGTCAGACACGATTCGCAAGAAGTACTGAGGAGGCAATGGTTCGAAGACCGGCACGAAGAATTTCACTAAATGATCATCGGTGCAATATTTCGCCTTCAGTAGAAAATATTCGTGATGCAAAATCACCTCCGAGTCGACGTCTTCTACCAGAATCCAGAATGCTTCCGATTGGCCGTGCACCTTTTCGTCCCACTGGAAGTCGGGTGTAATGGTGAGCTCTACGCGAAGCGTTGAGCGTGTAATCGGTTGGATGTGAGTCGAGAGTTCCAGCTTCGGGAACTGGTGTATGTAGCGATAGATCGTCTTGCCAAGCTTTGGAACACGGATCAGCTCCCCAATTTCGTTCGCCTCCAGATCGTACAGCCGTTCCCAGGGAAAATTTTTCTTCTCTATTTTCTTTACGATTTCTTCGGGCATTTTGCGGAACTGGCGCAATGGCGACATACTTTGCCACATGCGACGATCGATCATCTTGCAGAGGGTGAGACATTTATCCGCCAGTTGGGCCCAACCACGGTGAAGGACAATTTCGAAGATAGCTCGCAACAGTCGGGAAGCGGACTGTGTAACGTACACCATGTCGGCCATCAGAGCAAATCCTTCCAGCTTCAGTTGTGAGATGTAAGCTTGCAACAGTACATTCACTTTTGCGCTCGGTTCTTCCATGCTCTCCTTGATCGGGATCGGCACACGTTCCATGAGTTTCTGTAGTTCGAGCTTTTCCTCTTCGCGCACAGTAATGTTGCGGAATTCGCCAGACAGTGAGAAAACCCGGAACAGCTCAATCTCACTGAGCGTTGGTTTCAGGAGCTGGTGGTACGTAAGCATCGTTTCGTGCGTGCAGTAGTAGTGAGATGCAATTCGACCTACTTCTGTAACTTGGAGGTGACCGCTCTTACGATCGTACTTGATCAAACCACTGCGTTCGAGGTGCAAAGCGGCAGTATGTATAAGATCCGCACGGAACTGCTCGAGCAGTGGATCCTCCTGAACCGCATCGATCGATACCCCGTACAACGTTGGCTGACGCAGCATACGAATATAGAGGTACGTATATCCAAGCCAAGTGACGGCATCTTTGACATTTTGCACCGTTCCAAGCACAATTTCGGCATTCAGCATATCAGGAAGCTTCGAAATGAGCTGCGACTCGATGGGTAGCTGTTGGTTCAATAGCGACAAATAGAACTGCAGTTCACTGTGATTTGTGATCAGGATGCCTTCACCCTTCGTGTCGTACTGTGGACGACCGGCACGACCAAGCATCTGCAATACGTCCAACGCTCCCAGTTCGACCCATCGTCCCTTTTCCGGATTGTATACCTGTGTACCCTTGATGATGACGGTGTGAGCCGGCAAATTCACACCCCATGCAAGGGTGGCCGTCGATACGAGCACCTGGATATGTCGATCGGCAAACAAATCCTCCACCAGAGTACGATCAACGCGTGTCATTCCGGCGTGATGGATTGCGAAGCCGTACGGAAGTAGGTCCTTTAGTTCCTGGTTTTTAACTTGATCCGCCTCGGACCGTAACACTTCCATACTTGCGGAACCTTCGCGCAGGAACGTCCCAAGAGTATCCTTCTCGAGACACATGTCACGAACAGCACGTGCCGTTTTCCCCGTCTCCTTACGGGAATGGACAAACACCAGCACCTGATTGCGGCCAGCATGCTCCATCACCTTTTCATACACTATATCGTTCATCACCTGGAATCGTTTGAGCGCTTTCTTCTCTGTCACGCCAATGTACTGCTGTTCCAGTGCCACCGGTCGGTAGCTGTTGTCGAAGTAGAAAAGTCCCGTTTCGGGACGAACGCGCAGGAACGTTGCGACATCCTGGTAATTGGGTAGGGTTGCCGAAAGCCCGACCAGACGCACATCTTCCTGCGTAGTTTCAATGTTCCGGATCGTGCGAGCAACCAGGGCTTCCAGAACGGGACCACGCTCATCGTGTAGCAAATGAATTTCATCAATAATAACCAAACGCACAAACTGCGTGTACGTCTTCTCGCCCCCTTTGCGGGTGATAATGTCCCACTTTTCAGGCGTACAGACGATGACTTGTGTCGCAGCAATTTGCTCCCGACTGAGTTGATGATCACCCGTCAATTCTGAAACTGTGAGATTGTACGTCGCCAGCCGACGGCCAAAGTTACCGACCATTTCTTGTACCAGCGATCGCATAGGAGCTATGTAGATGATTTTGAACTCATCCACATTGATGGTTCCGTCGTCGTTGATGTGCTTACCGATTTCGCGCATCATCGTCAGCAGTGCAACGTTTGTTTTACCGGCACCGGTAGGCGCACAAAGGAGCAGATTTTCATCGCTTTCTAGCGCACTTTTGTACAGTCGGCTCTGAATGCGATTGAGCGTTTTGAAACCGTTGAAAACGGGTTGCACATACTTCGGAAGCTTCTCGATGACAATCAATTCTTCGTCTTCATCGAACGGGCGAGGCTTCAGGGCTGGAACGTGTACTTCCTCGTACCCCTTACGTTGCTTACGGAATGATCCGTCCGGTAGCTGGCAACGTTTGTTGGCCATCAGATGTGATCCCTGCGTGAATGCGAGCTCGTCCAACTCCAGTACAGTGCGATTGCCTATGATTTGTCCTCCTACAGCAGCGGTGCGTTCCGCACCACTTCCCACATTACCGCTATCCATGTAATCCATAGCGCTGTCATCCATGGCACGATCACGACGCGATCGGAGCGATGGTTTTATGTCCGAACCGTCTGCTCCACCGTTAGCGTAGTCCCGGCCCTCTTGCGCCTCCTGCTTACCAGTATCAAGCTGTCGCAGAATCTTTGCCAGTGCTGCATCCGCCTTCATTCGTTCGCGCAGTTTCGCACGCTCACTCTCACTCTGCGATTGTGCCAGCATCGTACAGTACAGGATCATTTGCCGGTTTTTCTTCAACTGCTTAATAAAATCGAAGCAATCGTAACCCAGCAACAGCACCAGCTGGTTCTCACACTCCCGATCGTCTCCGGATTCTTTGAGTACATTTAATACCTCGAGCGCTTTAGACTGGGACATCATTGAATCATTATAGTACTTTCGTAGACACCGCTGCAGCCAGTGCGCATCAATGTCCCGTGGATCGAGTGCCTTTTCCTTCTTGTTCATGTCCTCACCACCGCCAAGATTTTCCGCATGCAGAATCCCATCGTCTCGTGCTTCTTCGCCCTCATCCTGCCCATCGTCTTCGCGCACCTCACCATACTTATCTTCATCCGACTCTTCCTCTGATTCCTCGAAGCGCACATTTATGCCGTACGTTTCATCGATTGGTTCATCACCGCCGGGACCAGCCTGTCCCGCGCCACCGATTGCGGTGGCCGCATCCGAACCAAAATCAGTGATTTTTTTACCAAGGTTCACCAACAGTGCAAACCGTTCGTCTGCCACGCTGCCCAGCAGACCATCAATTTCACGCTTCTTTTCGCGTTCCTTCATGCGATCGTTCTTCAACACGGCCAATATTTCATCTGCCGCGCCGCGCAGAATATCGCGGGGTTGGTCACCAATCGCTTCCTGGATGAAACTTAACAGCACCTCGTACGTTTGACGCGTTTCTTGCGTTTTCGGGCGGTAAACAATGCCGACCATCTCATCAATTCCCTCGGACAGCAAGGTAGCACCTTTCATGCTGTTGAAATCATACTGCGCCTCATCACGCTTCTGCCGCTTTGCTTTCCGTTCTTCCGTTTTCTCCGGTTTGCTGCGTTGTGCTCGGTCCCCCATCCGGGTACCATCGAGCTTACCAACCAGCGATATAACCTCGCCGGTAGCTTCATCGCGCCTGGGCCGTTCGATCAGACGAACGTCCGCTTGCAGCACAAGATTTGAGTTCTGTATGTTGGAAAGGAGCGGAAAATGAAGTATAAGTTTCGTGCGGAAATGTAAGCATTCAACTATTTTAGCGCATTTCACAGCTTACCGCTTTGTACTCGTACTGAAGCTGTCGTGCCGCTGCGTCAGCCATACTGCTGTAGTACTGCTAAAGATATTTGTTCACAAAGCGTTTACACTCTTCTACAAATCTACTCTTGTTCTAGTCGAAGTGTGTTCTTGCTATTAGTAGTAATTATGTCTATTTTCTATAAATTTTCACAAAATGTTTCACGCGAAACAAGCGCTTTCGGCTTGTGAATTGTTTTGACGTTTAATGAAGTCTGCGTTGGTATGGGTGACAACGAAAAATTACCAAGGTACATCTAGCAACGATGTGCACATTAAATCACATTCGTTTTGATAAATATTTTTCCATATAATAAAAAATACCGTGGTAGCAGCAGTTGTAATTACCAAAACATATCGATAAGTACAATTTCTTACCCAATAACTATTTCCTTGGGAAACCCCAATGCTGAATCTCACTTTGCGCCCTCGCGTTGATTCACTCTGAATCCAGACGTTTGAATTACAATTGGACAGATCGTCAATCATTTCAAACTGGGAAAAACTAACTGTTTTCTACTAAGTACACGTTGCGGTTTACCTTCCCAATTAGTCACTATACAGCATGTCCGAGCTTCCGAACTTTTTCACCGATGTTAACCATAATTTTATTTTCATTCGATATTTCCACCTTCCACCGTACACCGTTTACAATAACAGAAAAATTGAAATTGAATGCAAAATACCGAAATTAAAATTATCTGACCAGATATATTTAAAACGTAGATCATTATTTGCTGTAATAAGTTTGTAATCACGTGGCCCACATTTCGCGGGCTGTGTGGTCTGGATAAACTAGCGCTTGGTAAGACCTGACTATTCGGCCTATCTGGCAAACCAAAATATGGCAGAGTCTATCTCGCTGATCGTGACACCATACAAGAAGCATGTGATAGTTCTATTTGTTGTAATCCATCTGGATGCTAAACGGTTTGTTCTTGTGACGCAACCAAACACCGCGTTGTCTTCAAATGCATTATTAAGAATCCTGCGAATGTTCCTCGGCAACTTCTTCCTCAATGTAGTTGCACATAGCAGCGGCCATCATGCTGTCCAGTATAGATTGAGTAGACTGCATTTGTTCGGGTTGTTCGTAATATTCCTCCGAGGGTAGCACCTGCTCGACATCGTCTTCTTCTGATGTAGCTTCCTGTCCGTAGGCCTCATTTGACGACAGTACTTCTTCTTCACAAGTTTCGACCGATCTAGGCTGATCTTGGTTTTCATTCGATTGCATCGAGTCTTCAACATAGTGTGCTCCCATCGGCATTTCGATACACTCATCTTCGTCATTGTCCGACCCCCGTACGTCTACTGTAACATGCTGCTCGTGTTCCGTGTAGGAGTAGACTTCCCCCACTACTTGCTCAGGTTCTGCCTCTTCGGATGCTTCGTCGACACCACCACCATGCAGCGCGTGTTCCGTGTAAGAGTAGCCTTCTTCTACAGTTTGCTCTGGTTCTGCATCTTCTAATGCTTCGTTTTCAATAGGCTGCTCGTGTTCTGCGTAAGAGAAGGCTGCATCTACTGTTTGCTCCGGCTCTGACTCTGCTGACGTCTCGGGCATAACATTCTGCTCGTGTACCAGGTAAGCAGTAACTTCTGCTACAACTTTTTTTTCGCTTTCTACTGACTCTTCATTTACAATTTGTTGCTCGTGTTCCGGGTTGGAAAGGTGTTCTTCTACCACTTGCTCTGCTTCAACGGGTTCTTTAGCTTCACTGCTGTGCATATCTGAAGCTTCGATGCCAATATTGTCAACTGCCGCGGTATTTTTCCTTTCCAATGATTTAGCCATTTTTTCTTCGGAATTGTCTTCAACCGAGCTTTCTTCTTTTTGCCTGTTTGCTGCTTCCTCTGTGTCAACCGTTGTACTTCCAGATGGATATGCTTCATCCAATACATTTGCTGAAGCCACCTGTTCCTCCATCATTATATTACCATCTGTAACTCCCACAGCCGCTTGATGATGCATGGCCATCATTTCTGGCGTATATCCACCACCGGCAACCATTGCCATGGCATAGGCAGCAGCATTCGGGTCAAGTGCACCAGCAGCCACCATTTGTTGGTGATGGTGCATTATTGCCGCGGCGTCCGTGGCGGAATGCATTGCACCGTACATCATATTGTCTAGCGGTTGATTCTGCGATTCATCCTCCACATAATGCATCTCCGCCGGTACAACACCATGGCCCATGGTCATCATGGCACCGGTTGCTGCCATGTACGCTGCTGAATGCATACCATATTCTAGTGCGTACTGCTGATTATACATATCGATCGCTTCCGGGACGATCATGTGCGGTTGGTCATGGTCCATCATCATGGGTACGCCCATGCCCGGCATCATAGATCCCTGTTCGTGCGGATTAGGCACTATTTCTGGGGGTTTAGCGGCGGCTGCAGCAGCTGCAGCTGCTGCGGCTGCTTCCTTCGCAATCACATCAGCGCGCTTCGGTTTATCGCCACCATCATAAATGATGTCAAGTGCTTCCTGAAAATCTTTCGGTAGTGGAACTTGTCCATCTGCTGTGACGTATGCGTCAGGATCTTGTTCGGTGTTGGCCAGAGGTGGCTCGGAAATGATCTCCTCCTGACTCATCATATTATCTTCTCCCATCTGCTCTTCCACACTGGCCACATCCATGTCTTGCGGTGTTACTGTTTCTCCCATTTGAAGTTCGGCGTACTGGTAAGCATCTGTATCTTGTGCTATTTGGGAATCGTATACACCTTCTTGAACCGGCATCATCATCAAAGCTGTCGCGGTAGTAGTTTCATTAACATCGCCTGCAGCGACTATAGGGCCACTTGTTGAATTGTTCACGTCTGAAGTAGCCAACTCACCATGTTGCTCCACAACAGCATCATTGCTTTCTTCAGCATTCGGAGTTGCTGCAGCTGCTGCCGCTGCCGCTTCTTCCTTCTTAGCATTTTCGGCTTGCTGCTTTTTAAATACAGGCATGCGACCAATGAATGGAAGCTTCTTCGGTATTCCTTTCTCAGCAATGTTATCTTTGATAGACCCGCTAGATGAAGATTTGATCTTCTTGCTAGACGAACCCCCGTCATCGGAACGGCCAAATGCCTTTCCTTGTGCTTTCGAACTCTTCTTGTCCATTTTAGCCGGTTTCGGTTGCGGAGGAAAATTTACAACAGGTTTTTCGATCACTCGATGGCTTCCACGGCTTGATCGGGATCGGCTGCGCGATCGAGAACGCGGTGTACGCGAGCGAGAGTACGATCGTCGACGGAATCGACGTCCCGCACCGCTTCCACTGCGGCTTCTACGCCCCCTTGAACGACTACGTCGTCGATCGCGGCGATCGCGATAGTCGCGGTAATCATATCTTCTACCCCGGTCACGGTCACGTCCACCGTAACGGTCCGGACTATCTCGTCGATCCCAGCGATCGCGACGGTCGACACTACGTCTATCTCTGTCGCGATCCCGATCGCGGTCTCGTTCTCGTTCCTCGTCGCGGCCACTGCGCTTCTTATCGTCCACGTCCAAGCTAGAGGGGTTGGAAGCTACTTGCGGAAAATTCGTTGCAGGTGGCGGAGGTGCCGATGGGGCAGAAGATAATCCTTTGGATGAGGTCAGTTTTCTTTCCTGTGCCGGATGTACAATGGTCCACTTGCCTGCACAATGAGAAAACAGAAAATGCCATAAGTATCATCTTGCAATAGTACAAAACATCGCCATTAACATACCCAAATTTTGGTCTCCCTTTGCTCCACTACCATGGCCCGCACCGTCATCATTAGGTTTAGCCGCTGCGGCAGCAACTGCAGCAACGGCGGCAGCTACCTCTCTGGCGTTCATCTCTTTTGAGTTCAAAATATTACGCATGGCTGCCTGGATTGGATTTTCATCCTTCGTACTTCCCTTGCTGCCTTTATCCGAACCTGACTCGGAGTCCGAATCCGACGAATCCGAACTGCTGCTCGACGACGAGGAGGAACTGGACGAAGCAGCTGCACGCTTCCTTTTCTTTGTTCGTTTCTTTTTCTTCTTTTCCTTCCGTTCTTCCTTGCGAGATTTCTTCTTCTTGGCCCTTTTAGAAGTGCTTGAGGCAGACCCTTGCTGCTCAGCCTTGGTCACGGATGACCGGTTGCCGTCGACCGCCGGGGACGATGCATTGCGATCTTGGTTAGAGCTTTTTGGTAGAATGTGGAAAGATGAGGAACCATCGAGCAGTTTGTTCGTTTGTGCACCAGAAGCAGCAAGCCGAAGCTCTTCCGCAGTGGGTGGTGGCGGTGGAGCAGGAATGTCTCCATCACCTCCTTGATTCGCTTCTCCGTACTCTTCGAATGCTGTTTGTCGATCCGCCATCCAATCCATCTCATAGTTTTTATGACCATTGACATATATCTACAGAATGTGGAATGGCACAATATCATGAATGTGTTCTTAGTGTCACAGTAAATGTTTAAAATGGTTACAATGTTTAACTATTCCAAAACCAACTTACGCTGTACGTATCAGCATGGCTTTGTGATTTTAAGTGCCACGATGCACAATGAAGATCTCCCATCCAATAGTTGCACAGCTTGCAGAACCAGGCCGTAGCTGGAATGAAAAATTCTAAACCACGTATCGGTACCCTTTTGGTCGGGGCCTCTGCATTAAGCATATTATCGTTCGTGTCCAGCTGTGCGCGCCATGGCGCTATCTTCAGCTTTTGCTCTTCGGTCGAGCCTTCGTCAATGATCGTCCGGGTTTGGTGCTGCTCCGAGTGCAAATGTGCCAAATACTCCCGGGCTGTTTTCGGGAACACGTTGCAGCTAGAGCACCAGTGCAGTTCTGAATCATAATGTACGTAGTTGTACGGGGATTTTTTCGTTTTGACTTCGACGTGGTCAGCTGTCCTATAAAACCAGATAGATGAAACCCATCAAATTTCTGAACGAAACAAATGTAAACCATTTGGCATACTTCTGATCTGAGGCTTTACGTTTTCCACGCATACTCTCCAGAACTTCATTCTTAAGCCGTTCCGGAGACGGTGACTCCGATCTCGTACCATCATGCGTGTTACCAGCACCATCAGCACGGGGTGAACGTGATGGGTTGCGGTATGTGCGACGGTTTGCATCGCCACCATCACTTTCGCGGGTACCAGCAGTGGGTGATGTCGCGTCCGGAATGGTAAGTAGCGGTGGAATTGTACCGGGTAACAGCATGCCAGGCGGTGGTGACGGTGTCCTGTCTTTAGTTATGATACAGTCCAGCATGTCGATAACGTTTTCGATCGTTTTGAGTTTGTCCTGTATTTGAGACTGCACGGTTTTAATCCGACGTGTGAATGGAGAAGAGCAGAAAGGGAAGAAAGGTAAAGAAAAAACCCAGATCAATACGGATCGAGGTTCAAATGGCTAGCAGTTGGAGAAGTTTTATGTTGCGTTTGAAACCTTTCTTTAATCCGACTCTTAACGCAAAGCAGAACACGATGTATTGTAGTATTGGAGATCGGTCGGACGTAACGGATGACCAATTTTGACCTCACTTCTGACCAGACGCCCTGTGTCCTGTGTTGGAGAGGTGCGGACGGACGCTTGTGCGATTTTGCTTGTGCCACTAGGAACACCGGAATCGTAAAACCGGGCGACCGAAGACCCATAAAGGAAAGAAGTGTGTTGGTAAAGATGTAAAGGGGGTGGTTTTCCTTGTCGGATTGTGTGCCGAACAGCTAAAACTAGTCACCCAAAAGTGAGTCATACAAACGGTACACCCGGACAGTGGTTGGCGATGGAAGCGTTGGGAAGGATGATAATGATGAATGATGATAACACACGTTACGCTATGGTCCTCTAGAGGGTCTCAAGATCCGCACACGATACAGGTAATCCAGCCAGCAGGGAGAAGTAGCTCCATAGCTTACAAACTACTTTACAAACTGTGCGGGCCCGATGCAATCGGGCAGGAGCAAGCATATTCTGAAGCGGTAAATTCTAAGGGCAACAGAAGAAACAAACGTTCACCCGGTATTTCTTCTCTGACGTTAGCGATTAGTTTGGGCCCACTGATTTACCGCTTCAAGATACATCCTACTCTTACAGATCATTACAAAATGTACAAGTTTTGACAATCTTGTTATCCTACGACAGCATCGCCGTGCGTTCGCCAGTCTCGACCTTTCGCTGTCCGCCAGCATAAAAGGGAGCGTTCACGTGTGTGTGATTCGTTCCTGTGTGCAGTATGTTCGTCCCTGTTGCTATTTGCAATCACATTCATCTCTCACAATCATCAATTAAAGGCTGTGGGAAAAGTGGAGAAATAGAGAAAACTATCGTCCAAATGCAACGGCACGCGGCCGTCAATGGGAATCTATCGTTTGAACGGAGGTTCTGGTGAGATGTCTGAATGGGTGGGTGTTCATGTGTGTGAGTGTGGTTTTCAAGTGAGCATCGTCAAATGTATCTTGTTGCTTATACTATCTTTTTTTGTTTTAAGAAACTTCTTATATTACTACAACGGTCAACAATCGAAGATGAGAAACCGTTGTGTATGCTCGCATAGTTCGTTCTTGCGTATCTTTCACTTGATGGTAAACTCACCTGCAGTTTGTCATTTTCATTGATAAAAACGTTCGTTGTCGGTGAAGGTGGTTCACGTCCGGAGCAGAGATCTGACCGTTGTTCTTTCAGCGTTTTCAGTTCACGCTTCAGTGCACCAGCACGCTGTTTGTAATCGTCGCGTTGTTTTTTCATTGCTGCACGCTGATTCAGCAGCTCTAACGTGACCGCCGCTATATAGTTGTGGAAGGGGAACAATGTTGTAGCAACGCTGTATCGAGTATTTGTATGCAGCAATCATACCTTCGCGTTTGCGTTTGTCCTCTTCCGTTTCCTGGACAACCGGTTGCTGCATCGGTGCATGATCCCACTCAGATGGTACGCCTGTCCCCATCATCATTGCCTGCGACGGATCCATCATCGATCCAGTGTCGTACCCGCCGGAAACCATGCCGTAATCATACGCACTGTATCCACCCATGTAGCCACCATTATTGCCGTATGCACCATAGAAGGATGGGTCATACATCGTTCCGGGCATCATGTATGAACCACCCCCTTGATTGCCAACCATCATGCCCATCTGCATTCCGCCACTATCAACGACGCCTCTCGCACCCATACCGGGCGAACGGCTACGGCGTCGTCCATGCCCATGTCGGCGCATCGGTGGACCACGGTCGTGTGATCTGCGTCTGGGGCGATACATGGGCGGACTGCGTGAACGCTTTCTGTTAGAAGAACTACCACCGTGTCGCCGGCGATAATTTGGGCTTCTCGAATGGCTGCGCCGCTTGTCCGTACGGCTAGCGCTACGGCTCCGTGTACGAGAACGAGACTTGCGGTCACTTTTCTTTTTGGAACCTGCCGGAAAGCAATTACACGCATGTGAGCAAAAGGGAGTGATAAACAAATGGGGGCACTTACTTTTCTCCGCCGGTGATCTGCGGCATTTATCGTCGTCTATTTTCTCCATCCTGACGCACTAGGACCGGTGTACAAACAGAAACGAATAACACAAAACACACTTTTTGTCGTAAATGCGTTATTCGTTCACGAAATAGCGAAAAATCTACACGCTGCGGGCTCTTGCTCTTCCTCGCGTTGCTGATGCAATCAAGATCTGTACATATGAGGTGGTTTGCAATTTGACAGCTCTGCCAGACAGCGGATGGGTTTAGTGAGTTTTTTTTTATTTGAATTTTGGATAAAAAGTGCATAAATTATTATTTGTTTATAAATTCTATAAAATTATGTTATTCAACAGTATAAATCAGGCACGTACACACAAAACAGAGATATTACCGGTGAAAGGAAGCCAGTCATTGGATGAATACTTTTCGGATGCAAACATGCTCGTGAATGATTCGAGTAGTAAGAACGCGCTTCAAAGATGACTATCGCATTACTCTATTTTGCTGTTATTTTAAGCAAATAAGTCTCTTCATTGTTATTAGCGTAATGCGTGAGATTTTTTAAAAAAGCTTTCAGTCATCAATACTCGACTCAATTAGGGAATTTTACCCGGAGTCATACAGTTTCCGTCTGGATAACGCTTTTGGAAGGAATTAATCAATTCCGGATCCACCAAACGAATTCCGTCAAGCTGGTTGCCAAGCGTGATCCTGCAGCAAAACAGATAAAATACATGTAATATTTCGATTTTCCTTATTATCATTTTGCTATTAAAATTACCAATTCGGTTGCACATTGTGCGGTCGACCAAATAGTTCTATCTTACGCGTTCCAGGGCTCAGGCGTTCGATGATTCCATAAATTTCATCCGGTTTGTGGCTGGTGGCCCTTACTTCGGCAACGATTACGTCGCAGTCAAGTCCACGGTTCAAATTCGGAGGGTTTCCTTTCATACCGACCAAACAATGTTCTTTGCCATGGTTCAACCAATGTCCCGTGCGTCCCGTTCGTATGATGCGTTGCAGTTGATTAGTTTTCACCCAGATCAGTTCATCGACTCGCTCGTAACCCCATAGTTTTAAACATTCACGACCCAGCTCCATAGCGCGACCAGTGACCCAAAGAAAGATAAGTCCGTCGTCCTGCAGTGCGGGCACACCGAGCTGACGCATCTCATCATCCGACATTGTACCGTACGGCAACTCCATATGAATATCCCAGGGAGGATCGGCCATTACTACTGCAAACTTTCCCAGCACGGTCATATCAAGAAACCGCAGATCACACTGGATCCATTGCGGAGGATAAAGCGTCGCACAAGCATCTACCGCATGCCGTTTTTGTCCAGCGACGTGTTCATCGGTCGGTTCCAATTTTGCCGGTACGATATTCGGTGTTTGACCCACATACGTATCCACCTCGTAGTGCACATATTTACACGTGTCCATGTGAAAGCAAGTGTTCAGGAAGCTACAATCACCCAACGTTTCATCGGTGTGGTTTTGAATGATTTTTTTGAAATGCAACTTATTGCACTGATATTTCGATTTTGTGATTGGAATTTCCACCGATGCTTCGCTCGCTACCGTTTCAGATGAGACCGATTCGTCTTTAATGTCCACGTCCACTACAATCGATTCTTTCTGGCTGGTCTCTTCATCCGTGGTGATAATAACATCATCTTCTTCGTGTTTACACTCGCCACTATCCTCATCGTCCGTACTGTTGGTCGTCTTCTTATCGTTACCTTCCTTCATCTCTGCTTCCAACGATCGCATACATTCGATACGTGTGCCATGGGGGCAGAACTCCATTACCTGAGCGCCACCCTGCGATTTGAACTTTTCCGCCAAAGAACGCTCTTTGGCGGTTGGCTTCGAAAGTAACTCCAAGATTTCTTCACCCACCTTTTTGCTCTGTTTCTCCCTGGTCGATGGTAACGAAAGCAGAGACATAATATCCGATGCTTTACAAGCCAGCGAAGCATCAACCGCGTTGCCTTTTCTTCCCTCGTCCTTTGTACCGGTTACATTGGCTCGGGCTACTTTGCCACCTCCACCGGACAGTTTCTCTTCCTTCGTGCTTTCCGCTTTCCGTTTCGTTGCATCTCGTTCAACCGAGACCGCGGGCGCGTGGTTCATAGCCATGTCATTGTGCAGCGCTTGGAGATTTATATGCTCAGCGGATATCACTTCATAGCCTACTGTTCCACCAATACTGACTTCCTTTATGTTGATCAACTTCTGTCCTGCTAGCTTGTGAAGGTAGTAAGCGATAGAGTCCCGCAGGACGGTTTTCTGCACGTGCTTTTCGACGCGCTCCGCTATCTGGGCGGAATTGGTCGGCAGTATTAAACTTTCGTCGGCCAGCACCTGCACCAAATACTTCTCCACTTCTGCATCGATGTCTATTCAGAACGGAAAATGAGCCACATTTAGAAACCGAGCAAGAATGTATGGATATCAACAAGATCCCTTCCCATTTGCGTAAAACCTATTCAAAATAACCATCGCTAAACAACCCTAGCATTTCGTGTACTTGAAGCTTGTGCGCAAGTGAGTGTGTATTATTGTAAATCCGCACAATTACACTACAATACTTCGGTCTGTATAACAGAGATCCGCTTTACCCGCACTTCCAGTTTGATCCAGTTTGATTGTAGTCAGAAGAAGTTTACCCTTATCCTCGGCCAGGTTGTTGCTCGATTCGATTTTTATCAGTCCGACCACGGCACCTGGCCCACCAGGACTGCTGGTGCCCAGCAAGTCTTGTCTTTCCTTTTTACGCTTCTCTAACTTTTCGCGCAAGCTGTTACGCTTCACCTTCACAGCCTGGATTTCCTCCCAGGAGGACATGTTAGAGGGGTTTTAAATTGTAACGTTTATTTCACTAAATGCGTCTAAAATTACGATTTCGCTTGCAGGAGTAAAGAATGCAGTTGAGAACGCTTGTTATGCTGTCTAGAGAAACAACACCACGAAAACAAACATTGGTGCGAAGAGATGCCACATCACAGTAGGTCCCGCACCGGTTACGAGAAATGACAGTTGGTGCATTGTCAGTTGGATCATTGTTTGACAAGATCAACATATCTGCCAAGGTTGATAGAATATACAGGGCTCGTAAAGAGGTTAAAATTTTGAAGAAATATTGCAAAACACACTGATATTTAGGTGTTCTATACGGATACGTGATGTTTTGTGTCTGGATGGTTGGAAATTCACTGTATAAATTATATTGATCGGTATCAGAGAATGTCAAGCTAAAACAAAATAAATTCATCCCACCGCGATGTTTTATGCGCGAGCTTTGTACAGGGTGACCCAGTGGAGTAGCGGGAAAAGTGATTGCTGTGCTCAGTATATCGACTCGAGAAGGCTGCTAACATGAACTAAACGAAGACGTAGATCATCTTCTCAACGGCGTTTAATTATCACTCCAATCATTTCCAAACAAGGAGCGAACGGGCGACCATATCTGGTTACGGAAGCAAAAGCAACACACTTGCTCTTACAAAATATGACGCTCCCCTGGCGGGAAACTCCCTTCGAAAACAACATCTAATAACCAAAAATAATATTGGTGATGAATTTTCACGTGCGTTGGTGTTGGTGTGGGAAGTAGATTTTATTTACCGATTTCTGTTTCAATTTTTTTGCAACCCACATCGGTTTCGTAGGATTACATCCAAATCACTACGTCACACATTCGGTTCATCATCACACGGTCCAAATATGTTCTTCCTACTTTTGGTTCATTCAGAAATAATGATCTCCCTGCTGTTTTTCATGTTGATGAATGAGACGAGATTTATAGATTTCACTGTAAATATTTACGTGTCTTTGGCGTGATCCAGTTTTGGCAAAGATTCCACTCGGTTTTTAATACGTACTGCATTCTTCACATTCCAGAGATTTTGAGTCAGGCTTTTTCGTCGTGAAATGTTAAACAATGTTCCATATGTAGAATTGTTATCTTCAGTTCAATACCAAACCACGGCCGAACTTTTGATCGTGCATTTGCAACGAGGATGATTGTGAAGGAATCCAAGTATGCAGGATTGAATCTTATTCCACTGAATCATAGTAGTCCTTGATATGATTCAATAAAGATAGTTTGTCAGTACCACTTGAAGAGGCGAGTCCTTTATTTCCTGCGCTTCTACAGATTGCTGATGTGGTGCCAAGAAAAATCAATTTCATGTCACATTTGTGCAGCGGCACAATATTTACTTTCGGATGGAATTTTATTACCCAATTCGTAGGCAGCACATTAAATGTATCACCATCAAAGTAGAACTATTTTGAGAAGTTATTACCATCATCCCTGCAAGAGCAATTGGCACACCAGTGAAACGTTGAGTTAATGGTTTTTGGAGAGGTTTCTGAAGGTCATGAATGTGGTGGAAAATTAGGCAAAATCCGATAGGGATTATTGATTGATTGATGATTGTTTGAATGTTGAATGATTGTTTTGAGAAATATCTACAATGACTTTTCCAAACCTTTAAAAAAAATATTGCAACATATAAAACAAGGAAATGTAAAAAAAGCCAACGCGAAAGACGAAGCACATAAAAGTTCGGACCATTTCATAATGTGCAAGTGAGCCGGAAAGTGGATAAAAATAACATTGGAACTTGACCCTCTGATGCATGGTGATGGTAAACCGCAGGCAAAAGTAATGGCAAAAGAAGCTTAACAAGCAAAACAGATTTTTTCCATCAACCACAGCACCTGTTACGCCATCAACCCGGGGGCCCGGAATCGGAGCAGGAATAACCGGGATAATGTCCACTGACCCCACTGCTTATTCGTGGCGAATCTTCAAAACGATCTTCCGCGGACGGGAAACCACAAACCTGAAAGGCGGGAATGCAGTAAAACTTTTAACATGCACAAATAACACAGAAAGTAGCTTTTGAAAATATAGACGCGATTAATCAACACAACAGGCACGGGAATGCAATTTACTGAAACGGACAGAAAAAAAGAGAGAAAAACCACGTAACCAAACGCAAAAATACATGCTGTACGTGCGTTCCCCCGTTTGGTGTTGCGACGTGATTAAGTCGAACAACTGTTTCCGGCCGCAGGTCAAATAAATTCAATGTCTGTTTTGAGGTGCCGCAACTTTTGGGATCATCACTCAGCGTATGGTCCGAGGATCGTGGATTTGGTCATGTAGATTATTTCTAAGAAATGTTTCATTCAGCTGCAACAAGTGATACTAACGAGGAAATTAGTAACGGATCAACTACCTGTTAATGAAATAGAATGAGCAGAGAGAAAGAGAGAGAGAGAGAGAGAGAGAGAGAGAGAGAGAGAGAGATAAAGAGAGTTTTGCATCAGTAGTGCGTTTCTAGTGGTGATGATGATTCATGCAACCACACTGTTGAGGTTAGGATTATTCCTGACGCCATTTTAAACGCTCAAAACGTGCTACTTTTTAACGGGCGTCTAAACGTCTGTCTATGGTCCAATGTTGCATGGTTGTTTAAACGCCTAACCGATGGTTTTATGCACCATTTACTAATGTGCTGTTTTTCGCCAATCGGTTGACCTAGTTCGGGCTCAATAAATCACCCAAAACACGGACACTGACAGAAGGGTTCAGATGACTGTTCTATAATGAACGGATGGTGGAGAATGTTTAAGTAGGTGAGTTTAGTCACAAACAGTTGCTGGTGTGTCAGAAGCGATTAAAATTAATCGAGCCCCGTTAAAAGTCTTCTGCTGCGATCGGCAAATCGGTTAAAGTTTGCTGACACACACGGTGATATTCAAAGCTGATCTTCAAAGAATCGTCCATTATTTGTTCTCCATCTCTTTGGCGCCGCGTCGGTCACATAATCTTACAGGCAGGTTACATTCCACGTCGCCGGAAGTGGTTAATTATGGACGCGGCGCGTCTGTTGACAAATCTGTGCTACTCAACACTCGCTTCATGGACACATTCCTGTTTGCCGACAGCTCGTCGATGAGGTGACGTCTTCGCATGAGACCATCTGCTGCAGGTGTTCCACACAGCGGTCGGGTTGGAGAAAATGGGAAATTCGCGGAAGAAAAGTAAACAAACATACGAAACTGATCCACTCGAACAGTGAACGGCGGCCACTTGAAATGTTTCCCCACCATACGCATTGATCCGAGAGCTAGGATCGTGGCCGTACACGGGGGTCTTGACACTGCATCTAACATCGCTGTTTCGCAGAGTACATTTTCTAGAATTTCCCGTACGTATTGCCGAGTGTGTAGCACCAGCTACAGTCAATCATCCGACACGGGAGCCATACAAACATATACGCAAATCTTCAAATACCATTCGCTCTAGCGCCGATCGCGACTGGCGCCAGCTGAAGTGGCCGTGGTAGATTAATGGTAACCGTTGGGCCGAAATGATCCCTCGCCACCCGCACATTCTCGACCGGATCGCCGGGACAGCGGGCCCGAAAATCGTCAGCCTCTGGAAAAATGATACACCGCACCCGACATTCCAACGGCGCGGATTAATATGTCCACACGCCGCCTCAATAGTGAAACAGTGTACACTTTGTTCCTGCAACCGGCCCGGGCTGGATTTTCGACGGTCATGTTGATCGGGGGGAGGTGTTTTTTTCAGTTTTATTTGGTTGTTATTTTTATTTCGCTCAATGACGATGTAGCGCCAGACGCCAGCGTTGTTGAGCGCTCATACTCGGCTTTTGATGAGATACTGATGCCAAAACCTGTTGCTGTTAAGCGGTACCATCTGAATTTTTTAAATGGGTTTAACATTAAAATATTTTTAGCTGTAATGCGGTTTATGTTATTTTTTCTATACCTAAGATGACGCTCTCTCTCTTCTTCGCGTAACCCTGGCTGCCATTTATGGCTTACTAGACCGATTTTACAGTGTGGAAATTGGACCGGAAGGGCTTTTGAATCGTCCAGTCGTGTGAAGTCCGATACCGCCACCAGTACACCACTGTGTCCACCACACCACAGGACCTAAGGTTATCTGCTGTTGAATAAGAATGGAGATTGATGATTTAGACATGATTGGTTTACGGCTCTACTACGTACGATCCAAAGGATTGAGCAGGTTTTTGAGCAGGCGACTTTCGAAATCGTCCAAAATTTCACCTCTCTTGGGTCAGCACTGACAACAACATTGATGTAGAGATACGCGCTAGGGTGTTGGCTGCCAACAGTTCTTCCTACAGCATGAGGAACCACCTGTCGGAACCATATGTGAGGAAGGACAATTAAGGATCTGATATAATGACGAGCTCTATAAGCTGAATGGCGAACTCAGTGTAGTACAGCTGATTAGACTCTCCAGGACTCCGGTGGAATGGTCATGTCATGAGAATGACACCGGAAGACCCGTAAAGTCCTTTTAGATTGTCCACATACACAGAGGAGACATGGAAAGACCAAATTTGTGATGGAATGATTGCGTTCTTACGTCCACCAGAAGGTCCAGGATTATGTATTGGCAGACAGACTTTGGAGAAATTGTCCAAGAACCCTCTTGAACAATACCAAAGCCTTTTCATAAGTTTGCTAGGTATTCAGTAGCCTAGCCAGGATCAAACATTTTGGCAATCAAACAATAAGGCTCTCCGAGAAAAAGATAGCTTGTCTGCTCTTGGACTTCGAGTGTTAGCGAGGGCCATATGTGTAGAAAATCCGTGGACGATCCGCCTTTGTGACGAACTCTATGTGTACAACGAATTAGACTCCGGTGGACTGGTTATGTCATTAGAATGGCACCAAACAACCCAACCCGTTTTAAACCCTCTTCATGCTTCTTTAGGACTGACATGGACAAAGTGGACATATTCGATCCAAATTGCGATGCAGTGATGGCGCTGATGTGTCTATTACAAAACACGACGGTGTATGAGCTTCAGCATTCAAAAATCAAACTTAGCACCAGATAAGCAGGTAAATAGTGTTAATTTTATAGTATTATAAAATTTGCAAAAAATCATACTTTAAAACAGAACCGGGGGGATGTTTCAAAGCTTAACATAGTCCTGCAAACAAATTATCCTCTGCTGACACGTTGTCAATCAGAAAGAAGGAATAATACTACATACTGTTCGCTTGGAATGTGTCACGCTTTGATGTTTGTCAACGGTCAACAATTTTTGGTGTAAACGAGCTGAGCTATTTCCGCGAAAACAGCGCTTTGGATCGGTCAATTTATAGGCAAACAGCCCAAACGTGTCGGCCTAATAATGCAGTTACTCTGTGGAAGACGGTTCTGATGCAAATTTTCCCACAACTCGATCATCGCAGATCGTATCCTTTTATGGGCAAGTCAATCGCCCACCATCATTCGTCACTCGGGGAAAATATCGGGCGGAAACAGTCGACGATCCAAATGACGTACGACGCGAATGTGCCGATTGGGAAAACAAATCGCTATTCCCGATTTTCCTAAACACACACACACAAACACAAGCACCGGACTCTGTCGGGCTGTCGTTGAAAGATGAACAGTTTTCCGGCACCGAAAATCGTTCTGGTTCGATGCGGCGATCATCGCCAGCAGGGCCGCAGCTGATTGACGCAGGATGACGCACAACCGCTCGCACAGGAAAACTGCAGCCCAAGCTTGGACGGGCGTGCAAAAGGACGTAGAAAAAAGTAATTACCTTACAATAATAAACAACTGTCCCGCCCGCGTGGCCCGGTGTTCGGGGCTTTTCGGACCACATTCCGCATCGATTGCGTATTGCGACACGGAAGGAAGAAGCCGCGTGGAAGAGCGAAGGAACGTCGCAAAAATAGACAACTTCGTTGACATGGGGCCGGTTCGGGTAATGGATGGCCGGTTCGGACGTCAGCCGGATTGTGCACAAAGAAATACGAGCGTGCGAGTACCGCTGGAAGGGTTAGCTGACGCCAAAAACCCAATGACAAATGTACGTACAACCAGGCAAAGTGTTCCCCAGTGCACATTAATGTGATACAGTGATTCCTCTCGGAAAGTAAAACCCGCCTGACCTTCACCCATGGCCCCACTTAACGGAGCTGTTTTGCGGATGACGCATAACCATTAAGTCATACGAACAGAGTGAAAGAATCCGCCCCAGACTTCAGAGCGACACGGCGTTTTTTTCCCCGAGGTTACGGCAAAGTAAACATCATACCGGGCCCGTAAGTGTGTGTGTGGCGGCGGGATGATTCATCCTAAGGGCATCGCAAAGGTACAACCCATTTTTCCTTCCACACCTCCATCAATAACCCCGGCCCTTGCCTGACACAATAATAAATTGCCTACCGTGGCCACGTGCATTTCGTACCGTTTGGCAATGCCGGCTTAACATCCGGTTCAAGCCCTGCGATGTGAGACTGGGATGAGGGTTTTTGAGGTTAAAAATCCGCTTTCCGGCGTCTAGCCTACTTTGGTGCCGAAACCTTGGCTGACGGTCCTGTCTTGTCACGTTCCGTGCTGATCGTTTTGGCACCTTCCCCAGTGCCCGGTGTGAGAGCTGATGAGCTGACTGATGAATAACAACTTTGTAGTTGTAGTTCTGCTGAATGTTTCCGTTTTTTTTTGTGTGCAGTAACCACATTTTGTCAAGCAAAAATCGTCGAAATGTTAATTTCACAGGACAACATTCCAACGTTAAGATTTGGATTTGGATATTTACGCATTAAACTCGTGAATGTTTCACATAGCGTCGCCTCTTCACCGACGACCTTGCGTGCACGAATTAATGTGCACTAAGTTTCATTTGAAGCGCAAGATTTATTGCCGGTGAGCATTTGGATTTCCTGCCACCCAGCAGATCACATTGTTACAATTAGCATGACGCGGAGAAATGATTTGTGAAAATTCTCCCTCGCGGTGGCAGCTTGTTTGCAGCCAGGGAATGAAGCGCTAATGCAAAGTGACATTTCCGGCAATGCAAAATTTTTGCATCAAGAAAATCGCTTCCATTCCAACGCCATCGTCCGCAAATGGTTTGTACGTGTGACTATGTTTCTCCCGAAAGGCACGTACGATCATCCACGGCATGTAAACAAATCATCCCCCGGGAAGCGCAACGATCGTACACGGGATTTGGGGTGAATCAAAACCGAAAATTCTTCGCCCTTTCGCTTGACCCTTCACACTGCACGGCCGTTCGTTTGCCAACGTCGGTACGGAAAGAAGGCTGAATGGCATCGACAATCGCGGATACCTATTCGTATCATCAGGGACAGAGTAGATTCATTCATGAGCTTGCAGAGTGTGGGGTGTGAATGGAAGAGTTCCTAGAATTCATTTTTTGAGACGAAACACGATTCAATTTCCGGCGGAACTTTTATACCAAAAACTGTTCCCAAAGCTGATATAGCTTAACCTTATAATCACCCAACTTTCTTCCTCCCCCCTTTCTGCGACATATACGATACGGGAGGTACATTTCAATTAACTTTTCCGCGTGCTTATGGTGAGAAAAAAATGTAACCAATGGCGATCGTTACATCCCAAACCTCCCAACGAATGATGATGATGTTGTTTACGTTTGCGGTGCACGAAAAATCACGAGCCGAGTTCATGGCTGCATGTTGCCGAGAGATGGCACGTAGCATGCTGTGTCTATGTGTGTGTGTGGTTAGATCGCACAAATCTCGAGTAAAGGGCAGGATCCGGGTGTGGAAACGATGGTAAACATTCCTCGCTGGTTGGTGGGGAAAAAAGGCGAATCGAGTTTGGTTTTACGGATATCTGCCAAAAATCGCACATCATCCAAACGACTGCACACACGCTGGATGATTTATTTAACTCACCATCAAATTGGAATATATTTCCGACTGACCGTTGCGTTTTTTATTTGGGCGGGCTGAGTTGAAATTGCCGCGCGCTTTCCATATCCGGCATCGACTCTTTGACTCTTTGCCAGTGACAAAAGGAATCAAACGTGTTTGGTGGTCTCTCGTTTTCTATTCCCATTCTGATGTAGAATGAACGTAAATGACTTTTCTGTGGGACCACGGGTTTTTGGCTTCGGTACCCCGCACACAGCTGTAACGGTCAAAACCTTGGCAATGAATTCAACCGTAATCGAAACGACGTACACTAGCATTCGGCAACATTTTACAAACCAAAGCGGACCGCGGTCTAGTTGGTGGTTTTCTAATTTTTTGCATCGCTGGCACCACGATCATCACACGTTCGCTTAATTTTTTGCCCATCCATCCATCCATCCATCCAAGATGGTGCTAAAAGATCGTAAAGCGGGTTTTTTTTGCACCAGAACACGAGGGCAAGAGGTCCCTTGTGTGCGGTGGGACCGAAACAGATGTTAGATGTTGCTCACCGATGACGGATGATGATGGGTTGGGTTTCACCGTTTTGCAAAACAAAACATTCACAATGCGGCCAGCACAACGGCATTCGAACGTTCAAGGACGCGCGAAGCAAATGGGGAAAAGTGCAGCTTAGAGTCGTACACACATTCGCAGGTGAAAAGTGCCAAACACCCGTGAAACGGTGGTGGGGGCAACTGTCCAACCGGATGAGTTAGTGACCATTATCGCGATGTTTGATTTATTTACACACTGTCTTTTAATGAGCGTTACGTTCATGGCCCATATCCGGAGCGCGGGGTTTTGCCTTGTTGGAAAACATGGAAAACGGTGCAGCTTTGCAACAGAAAAATGGCTAACAAAAGCAAACATCCTGTGGTCGAACATGTTTTGTTTACGAGAGCAATGCGTAATAACCTTGTGTGTGTGTGTGTTTTGGTGTGGTTCCGATTGAAGTTTTGATGAGGATAATATTACGTTTCGAATCAAACTTTCGACTTTCCTTGCTGTGTATTTTTCTCGATCGCTACAGCGCCACGTGGTTTTACCAAATACCAGGCGCCTCCATGAAGTTTTAAAAATTCTCCAAAAATAAGTGATGACCGAGCATGTTTCGCTCGCTTCTCGCTTATCTTATAATGAAATTCGATAAAATGACCCTATTCTAGCCACTCGCTCTCCAAAAACATCCACGGTCAACGAACGAACGAAGCGGAAAAATATGTTAATCGCTTTCGGTCCATTCCTTTCGAGCGTGATCGCATTCCAACGAGCGATTTATATGAGAAATCGCGAGATAAAACTGTGAACTGGTGCTATATATGATGTTTTGGCCACGCGTGAAAAGATATTTTTAAACAATTCTTCATCCGATGGTTTTGGGAAGTTTGATAACCTGAAAAAAAAACTGGGAGCACACGGGCTAATGCTCTGTCCCATGCCAGTTTTGATTTAAATGTGCACTTGGGTTCCAATAATGGTTGTCACAGGCACAACAACGAGCAACATCAAAGCTGGTTGCGTCCCATTTGGTGTTATTACAAAATAGCCTAGGGCGGGAGCGAGTGAAACTAAACGAACCGTTCCGATACTTTGTGCTTTGATGCGATGTGTCTCGTTACAACGCTATAATTAACCGGATCTAGGTAGAGAAAAGAAGCTAGACAACGCTTTTCGCAACTCAATGGGATCCACTACATTTAAGCGAGGGGGAGGTCAATAAAAGTCTGGCAGAAAAAATAGTCCCGTGAAAGGGTTTGATCACTAAGTGATCACTCGTTCCATTCTAAGATTATGAGCAAGAGACCAATGTTGCTGTTGGGGGTGCAAATATCAACAGTTTACATAACTTAGGGACCCAGGCTTTTGTGACCAGGGCATACATCCAATAAAACTACCTTTGATGGACGGGAAATGAGCACTAAAATAGTAAGCGCGCTTGTCATTATGGGCTTAAAAATGTGCCTGTGTGCCTTTTTTTCCTGAACAATGTGTTTCAAAAATGTATCATCCACTGCGAAACTCTTCTTCATAGCCGCAACAGTTAAAAAGACACATAGTAGAAACAAACCAACAGCAAAAAAAAACAGTCATCTCAGGCATCTCAGAGCTTCCCCCCATTGAGCAATAAAATGATGAAACCAAAATGAAGCTAAGCGATCGTAAAACAGATTTATGCGAGTTATTTTGTTCACTCCCTTTCACCCCACCTCCCCGAACTCCACCCGGATTTCCCGGAAAGATTCCTTAACCAGACGCGGAGGTTGAAAATGCGGCTAAATGTGACCTTCCTTTGCCAATCGCGAGGAGCTAATGGTTGCGCTAGCATGCGCTCCTACTAGTTCAACGTTCAATGTCACACAAAGCAAGCATCCGGATGGGACCCCGGTACCGGGGGTGGTGGGAAACTATTCGCTACTGTTTTCCACTGGTCGGGATGGTTTGCGGTGGTGTGAACGAATGCCCCTTTCTGCTTCACATTCCGTATCGGCACATCGATCGTCGGACGTCGCCACGACCGGATTTTGTCTCACCGTCTCACCAAAAACCGCACCCCTTTATGTAACCAAACCCCGCCTTCGTCGTCGACATGCCACCAGAACGGTTTCTGGTTTAACAGAGATTGTGGCATTGGACACCGCCACTAATGTGCAAACCACCATTTCATGCATCGAAACGATTCTCATCGCTGCATCGGTACCGTTCGAACGTGGTGTGTTGGTCGAATGGCCGCCTAAACGAATGTTGGGAAAAAGACAGTCCAAACGCTTGCGGGAATGCGCACGTTTTTGCGTTGACGCCATTTGTGGCATTTATGTGTTTGTTTCCTTTTCTGTGGCGTTGACTTGATGGCGATCGACATCGGCAAACGCACAGCGCAATCCGTGACCGACGCAAGCGTTGTGCGTGCGTGCCTTCAAGAGGTCCGCACGATGTTTGCGCAGTTTCAACATCAGCACGGAACGGTATGTGGGGGAGAAAATTGTTTACAAACGAAACCAACATGTTAAGAAGTTTGCAAGAGAGAAAGAGAGAGTGTGAGAGAGATAGAAGAGCTTTTAAGTTTTGGGATAATTTCTGCAGAGAAGTAGACGACGATACCGCATGACGAAACCTGATGAAACCTCGTCTAATCGTGGCGACATTGGGCTGGCTGGGGACGGTTGTCTGAACATTAATTGCATAATAAAAGCATATCGAATATAGAACACGAAATTGAAGCGAAATTGACATACCGGCGACAATATTTTTAGAACGCCACTTGTTGTAACGTTGTTTTAGACATAAATTAACCATCAATCCTGCATTATTGTCACGATGTCAGTAATGAAATCTATTTAAATATATTATTAGACATGAAGCTTTTCCTTTGGGAGGGAAACATTCCCAAAACTCCTTGCCGGAGGTACAACATTACATCGTTTCATTGGCTTTCATTGATAATGTATGACTGACCATCACAATGGGAGAGTCTTTCACCAGCACCAAAAGAATGGACCAACCGAACCGACGAGGCAACAACAAAAACGCGCCGCCAAACACACTGGCGTTACTCATCGACACAAGCTCGAACGGCGTCTACAGTTTGCAGTTGGTGCCTTTGGCTGTGGGTAAAGCAAAGTCGTGAGAAGTCGGGTCGCCCCCAGAGAGGAAAAGATCGCCGTGTATGCGCGATGTCGAAAAAAACCAACAACAACAACAAACGAATCAAAACAGCAAAGCAAAATTTGAGTAAGCATTTCAATGAGCCACAACCCACCTCGATGAGACCAGCAGAGAGACCGATGGAAAGAAAGCCCCTCTCCCTGGGGGTGGGAAATGTGTGGAACAGTGAAATAAAAACAAATGCTTAGGTGAATGAAAACATAATGTTAGAAGAGATTTCCGAAGCGCGCGGGTTTTGGGAAGAAATGGCCGCCCGCGGGGTGTGTGGTGAGAAGTGAGAAACCGGCCCCACTTTGCTTCACCTTACCGACACGCGAGGGAGACAAAACCAAGCGCCCACAACAGAGATGTTACGGCGGGTGCAAGAGAAAGAAACAGCAGCACGGTAGCGCGTGCGTTGTTGCGGAAAGAAATGGTCAGGTTGAGGAACTTGGCGCTCGCGCACGCGCACACCGCATCGGCCAGACTCTCCTCCATCCGGCAAGCGTGCGCTAGCAACAAGCTAGCGCTGGCCAACATTGTCCGTCCGGCACAGTGGTTCAGAAACATCGTACGTACAGTGCAGACAGGGCATCACATTCGGCAGCATCCCGTGGGTACCGACGCGCTGAGTACGGTTAGTTGTCTAGCGATCATCGTTGCAGAGTGATTGGAGCGACAGCAGTAGCAGAAGAGCAGACCCACTCCGTTAGCTGGTTTGTGTTGTATATTGTTTCCCACCTTCTAAGCAAAAAAAACAAAGCTCTCTGAGGGTTTTCCAGCGCGAGTTTCCAGAGAAACCACTACTTACCACCCAGCAGGGAGTGATCGACGAGCCCGACGAGCCCAACGAGCGAGAGCTTCAGGTGAAAAGTGCGTCCCGTACATTCGCCATTCAGTCACCGTTCGGAGTCGTGTGGAGTCGCAGCACTCGATCAGCTGCCGTTTCGTTACGGTTGACCGCTAAGGTGCGAAAGTGTGGAACCCTCGCCAGGTGTTACACGAAGTTGCTCGGCCGGAAGACGGACAAGTCAGAGTCAGATTCATCACTTCCTAGCCGTCGTCGCCAGTGTGAAAAACCAGGTGGTGGCAACATTTTCGGAGTGAGCGCACGTGTCAATTCGGAAATCGTCGTACGCGCGGTGTGTTTCCAAACCGTCACGCTAAGCTCTCTCAAGTGACCAGCGATAAGAGCGACAGCCCCGGGCGGGCATTAGCAGCGGGGTAAGAGTGTGCAAAAGGACACATAAACACTTTCGTGTAAAGCGCAGCGTGTTATCGGTGCGGTTTCGACGATTGGACGATCACTTCCGCGTCGCGGTGTAGTGTGTGCGGCCGTGCGGTGACAACGCGCCTCGCGATTAGTCAGCAGCAAGCAGCGCGCATTCGTTTCCATCACGGTAGACTTCAAGGTGGTCGACTTGGCATCCGTCAGTGAGCCGCGCCGTAGTAGTGGTAGTGACGGCCCCGGCCAAAGCAGTGCTCAACCAGCGGACGTTACCGACTCCAGCTGCGACGGAAGCACAGTCGACGGTGATAGTGTGGTGCGTGCGGTGTGTGAAAATCGTGGAACGCAACCCGAACAGGGCGCGTGTCAGGAGGAAGTGCAGGAACTCGACCGAATACACAAGATGACGGACGTAGCACACGAACTTGGCGCACTTCGATTGATAGTGGTAAGTAGTGATGGAGGGGTCCAAAGATCTTGCGGCGAACTCTGCCGCTAAAGCACGGAACAACTGTGGCCGCCACGCTGGCTACCGCCGGTGCATAATTCAGTTTCCAAGCAAATCCCGATACTCCGGTGCGCAAATCGGGGTTAACAATTTGCGGCCAATTAATGAGTGGTGTCTGTGGTGCGCTTGCTGTTTGGTCAGCATCGAGTTGTTTGGTAAACAATCGGTGAAATCGGACCGCGAGGATCCCGCTGGACGACGCGATGTGGGACGGACGGGAGGCCGGGTACTCGGCCTTGTTTTAGCTTGAGAAGCGCATCTGCGGGATGTTTGAATTCTTTCTCCAGCTCATTAGCCCACCGACAGCACTTCCCTGCTTCTTCCGTTGGCCGGGTGGCCATTTTCGCGTGGTATTGTGGGCAAGGGCAGGTGTGGAGGTGCCGAGCAGTAAATCCGCATGGAAAACACACTTACACACCTGGTACATTCCGACAAATTGTGCGGCACAGCATTCGATTGGCTTTTGGCTTCGATGGCAATCGCAGACACAGTGCAGATGATTGGAGCGAATGGAGCGAAACACTTGGTAGCGAGTAGGTCAGCGAAGTTCGGCGGCGATTCGGTGCTACCAATTACGGGAAGTAGATGCCAACTCCGGCAACAGCACAACACTGCAACGGAAGCCGTGCACGGCGGAGAGAATGGAAGATGCGAATAATGGTGCACCTTCGTAAAAGGAAATTCCTCCCCCCACACACCCCCACACCCCCCCCCCCCCCCCCCCCCCTCGGTCTATAGATTTATTGACCGTTAATGAGCAAATTGTGGCTGGGTGTGTTTATTAGCAGCGATCCTCAATAAGTTCATAACCCACTTCATCCAAACGGGCCCCCCAATATTATTGATCATTATGTCATAGACCGGGGCCCGATCGTTGGCAACATTTGGGGGCTTTTGGGAACCCCCATTTCCTTCAATATCTGGTACACATCGTAAAAGGGCTTACAGCAGGTGATGGGGTCTTAAAGTGCTTCGGTGGTGGTCATTCTTGCAACACTCCGTAACCTCTAAATGCCTCTTCTCTTTAGGTTTTGAATCACCATGGTTGACTCATCTTCAAAGAAGGCACCGTCGGTGATGACACCTTCACCACCCTCCATTAACCGCTTGGGGGCTGGAGAAAGAGTTATACTACATATAAAAAAAGAAGCCACACCATAAACTATGAAACAGGCCGTTCCGTAATGGGTTGCATTACATCGGACCATTGCAAAAACACCCGCCGGTGATCTTCATTCGCGGCTAAAGTATTTCTATTTTCTACCCTGCCCATTTTTTGCCAACTCTGGAGAGTTTCAACGATGTGTTCGGAGGGGTTAAACCCACCCACCGGTCGATTACTAGCCAGCGCACCACGTGGCTCGAGGCGTGACGGTGATGACCCGAATTAGTTTGCTTTAACGTTCGCGCCGCGTGTGGCAAATTTTGGGATAGCACACCCGCAGGAGTGGAGTATCAGTTACATAAGATTAGCACCGATTCGACACCGGGCCCAGATAAATGAGTTCACGCAAGCGGCTTCGTTCCAACCTGACCGGGGCCACAAGATTGACGTAGCTCCACCATCCATGAGGAATGTTTGTCAGTCCGGTACGATGTCTCGTACCTTCATGACAGTGAACACCAAGCGAAGATTGGCAGGATGTGAGTTCTATTTTCATTCAGTCCTAACCCCCCCCCCCCCCCCACCCCTCTCCCCCCACACGGAACCGTTAACCATTGCTTTGCCTTTCCGTAGTGCAAATTATTTACAATGTCACCGCGCTCTGGGCAAATAAATATAGACACATAAGGCAATACGCGCCGAGGTGCTCTGGATGACCTTCGGGACCGGAGCCGTACAAACCTGGCCGGGCCGGGTGTGTTGGGTTGAGCGCATATGGTGTGACAGCCGATAGAATCCAGCCGTGTTCTGCTGTAACAGCGGAGAGCCGTATGAACCTTGACGGGATCCGCCGTACCAGGATGTAACCTTCCCACTGCGGTCTACCGTTACGATCGTGATGCGCGATCATTGATCTCACCCATTTCGCAGCATGATCGGATACCGATGATACCCCGCCTGCAGACACGATCAGGTCCGATCGAACGAGATGGATTGATCTGCCCACTGCACGGTATGCAAAACGATGCCATCTCAGTTATAACCATCGCGGTACCTCAACCAGACACGGTCAATTAACAGCCTACCCCATTGCGCTTCTAATCTCAGCCATCTCATCACAGGAATGTCTACCACAAGAAGACGCAGCTCCGTCACTATACGTCTGTCCGAAACACCAGTAAGTGCTACTCAGTGGAGCAGATGATCCTTCGCATAAACGCCCGCTTAATGTGCGTGAGCGCGAGAAAAGAAAAGAACTTGTTGGGCGGCAAAGAAAGCGAAATGTTACCGCCACAATCAACCCCGTGTCTGCAGCTATCAGCTGTAGCGCATACTGGTTTGAACGCGCCAAAGCATCGGATTAAAACGTTCACTTCGCCGAATCGTTCAGCAGAACTTGGACGGCACAGGGCGCTCGAAGCGAGATGCGGGACACATTGGAATGTGCCAGAAATAAAACTCTAATTCGCCTCCTGTTGCCTCGAACCGCTCGTGATCAACGTGTGGCATGAGTTTTCACGTTTTTCGCGTCGGTTGCTAGGGCGACGGTTCGAAGCTTGTTGCGATTCGTGCCGAATTTCCGCATCATTTCACAATCGTCGCTCGGCGACATTTGATATCGTACGGAATGGGGGGGCTGTGTGTGTGTGTGTGCGGGAAAAGTGTAAGGGGGGAGAGATCATACGTAGATAGACGACGTCGACAGGTGGCTGTTTGGCGTCATCGAAACTTTCCCGATAACTCCCGTTTGCGTCTTTCGGCGGTGTTGTGCACGTGCCCCATAGCATGTGTGTGTGTGTGTGTGTACGGGTGATCGATTTCCGCTCAACGTCAGCAGAAACAGGAACGAGGTTTTCGGGTGGAGTTTGCTCACAATGCCGATACGCACGCCTAAGGACGGGTCAGATTGATTTATGCACATCATTCGTGTGTCGTTTGTGGCAACGCTTCCAACCCGCAGTCGTACGCCGGGAACGTATCGGCCGCTGGTTTGCCGATACCGTGTTTGGCATACGGCATCACGGCATTCCATTGAGGTTATGAGTAAGTCCGAAACCGATTGCTATTTATACACCACTAACCAGGCAGGACAGGGCTAAATACACACAAACCCCCCCCTCCATCAACGCTCATTGCAAGCATCGACGAAGGCATGCGCGCGTGTGCAGTTCTGGCCGTCTTGTCGCGACGCGACGGAGTGTGCGGACCACCAGAGCAAGGGCTTCGAACTTGTACTTGAACTTTTCCCGTATTGCGATCGGTCGGAGCGTGCGATTCCTCGGTGCGGGCCCTTGTTGTGCCGTCCACCCTCTGCAGTGTGCCGGTGTGTGTGGACAGATTTATCTTGTACCTTAATTAGGGAGCCGGACGCGCGAGTTTGCAATGCTAAGTTCACGGAGGACTGGCCGTCCGGTACGTGTGTCCTCGTGGCGGGGACAACAAGAATGCCACCTTCTTGCTCGCTGGATGAGAAATGATTGAATTTTCCTGTTTTTCTCAAATGTTTCACGGGGAGGGAGGGGGGGATTGCGTTGCATAAGAACAACGTACCGTGTTCATGTC
Source organism: Anopheles marshallii (assembly GCF_943734725.1). NCBI lineage: Eukaryota > Metazoa > Arthropoda > Insecta > Diptera > Culicidae > Anopheles > Anopheles marshallii. Next base: position 373,174 of record NC_071326.1, read on the forward strand.
GAGAACTCAGAATGGACGACCGGATTGGCAATGAAAACTAGCCCGAAAACGGACCGATGCTTCGTACCGTGTTATTTATAACCACGGGTTTTTAGTTGTTGTTTGAGCCGACAGAGGCGACTTTTTTTTCCCACATGGCAAATGTTTGCTGAAACGATGCGAAAGCATAATTAATTTTGTTGTACGGGAAAATCATCATCAGCGGGTCGGAATGCGTCAAGGACAGGTTGGAGTCAACACTGAGCGCAAACACTGTGTGGTTGGTTGGTTTACACTGTTTTCTACCCGTGTTTTCCCTTCATTAGGGGTTTGGATTGAACGATCAAACCGCCTAATCAAAGCCAACCCACAGCAGCCGCGGTATTGCATAATGGGCCCGAAGGCATCGCGCGTGTACTAAAAGGAGCCTTCGTTCATCGATCTTGCGCTCAAATCGGCCCGAGCCCGAGCGCGCACATCGGTTTGATTGACGGAAGCAACGGCTGATAGCATAATGCATTCCATTTCCGCATTATGTGGCCACCGTACGCCGACCGGTGCGTGGTGCTTGAACGATTTGGTCGTTCGGTGCTTTGGTTGATCTTGTTTCCCCCCGTACCGGTCGAGCACAACAGGACAGCGCGCACATTGAAGATCACGCATTGAAGCGCACCGCGAGTGTTGGCACTCTCTCTCTGTAGCAAAAAAAAAACACCAAAAAGCAAGATAAAATATGTATAATCAACATCTCGTACGTAACGTAATTGTACAGGGGTTGACTATTTTGTGTGTGTGTCTGTTTTTTTTTATCGACCCAAGCCATCGGGCCAGTACTCTTGTTTTTCATGAACTGAAGGTACACCGCGACCGCCGATTGCTGCTGCTGCTGCAACAACGTAGGCTGCTTTCTTCTGCATCGGTGGATTATCAATATTAATGTTCCATTTATCATTAACCAAACAAACCAAACCGCCCCTCCAAAAAAACAAAGGCATCACAAGCATGGTCGAAAACATTGCGTGAAAGCGAGCGGAACCATTTTCTATTTTTTGGATATTTAATTCTTTTTTGTTTCGGAATTGTTGCCCTGTCGGTTGACGGTTTATGAAACAGACACAAACTCTTGAGACACCAATTAGGTTGGTACGTTTTGAGCGACCCGCAAAAAGGCCATCAACACTTCCGGCTGTGCTGTGATGTTGTCTTGCTTTATTTTATTCAATTAAAACTAGCAAAAACTTAGGGGTACGTGTGCGACTACTTTGGCGTGAGTGTTGGCGCTTTCTTTGAGCTGTCCGTTTGGTTTTATGCAAAAATTGGAGAAAGTTTTGCATGCAATTAGGACTTTACGCAGAGCTTTATGTGCTGCAGCATGAATTTTCTGTTTCCCTTTTTTCCTCAGCACACCTTCAAGGTACGAAGACTTGAAGTGTCTTTCAAGAATTCAAGAACATTGGCTTAACCTCAAAGTTGCTAACCATCGTATAAATGGAGTTTAAAAAAACAACAAATTTATTAGTTTCCTTTGTGCACCTCACCCATCGGAGTTCAGTGCTAAACCCCCCACCCGGCTCACGTTAAGTAGGAAAATCCTGCGCTAGAATTCCACCTGAACGTGCAGCACAGTCACGCGATCGACTCCGTACCTTATCTTTGTTGCCGGAACGCTAGCAAAAAACCATTTCAGCCGAAGTAGTGTTCAATTATGGACGGCACCGACTGCACCGAGCTTTCCGTTTGGGAGTTTTGTTTGTGTGGCGGTGTGGTTGCGTCTCGCTTTTGGTGGCGTCGAACAGACCGGTAGATCTGCATCTGTTGTGTACTACTTCCACTAGCACTATCTAACGTCTAATGCGATAATTTATCACTCTCGACCAAGATGATGGTTCCAAAATTTCTCCAAAACCAAGCGGAAAGAGCGAAGAAAAATGACTGGCACCAACAAAGAAAAAAAATGAAAAGCGAAAGGCAAAATTTGCAAACAGTCAGTTGATTAGATTAATTAAAGAGACAGCGGGAAAGGAAGCCCAACTGGCCCAAAAGGTATCAGCACGCGGCGCCGCGCAGAGATTAGTACTGGGACGGTGAGCGGATATCACGAGTGGCTTACGGGCCTTTCCCCAATGCGGCCACAAATCTTTTCACACGACCCTTTCCCTCTCCCCGGGGAGCGTTCACGTCTTGTGAAAGTGGGCAAATTGTACACCCATGTGTATGTGTGTGGTATCGATCCGTCAGATGAACAGTACTTTTCATTTACTTCCCTGCTTCATGTGCTAATCGAATCATTAAGCTTCAATGAGCCACTTCATGTACTGCGGTGGAAGGAATACTACTCAAGGAATTCTCCTTTTTTGTTCGTTCGCTCGCTACCTTCGTATGAAAGTCTAAATGACCCACAATCGAAAGTGATGAGAAGCATCAAGTCCCGTTGGATTCCAACGTGAAGATCTCCGCGGGCATGTACTGGATTAATGTACGGCTCAATATGATGACCGAGGTTTGCTTTGAAGAGCACAGAAAAAACACTCTGCAACTCTGCCACAACACACTTATCCATGGGTCAGTCTTCGATGTTCCATGTGGGAAATAGGTAGCCATGCCTACACATTACCATTAATGAGATATAATTTAATTCTCGCCGTACTTCAAACAGTTCTATCTGCAAACTGTTACCTTTCCTTGTGGAAAAACCTATGTTTTCCCATCGGTTTTGCTTTTCCCCGTTATCCGGGGTGCCCTTTTTTCGTAGCTCGAGCGAGAAAGGCCGTCGACGAAAATGAAATCGAAAGTTTAACCGCTTAAAGCGCTAACAATCTTAAGAGCGCTCCGTGGTTGGGAGGAAGGTGTGAGCAATGCGATCGACGCTAAGTGATGATTTCATATTTTATTTTCCATTTTTTCTCCGGCTCAATCGGTGGAGCGGTCCGGTGAGGCGAAACCCTACCGAACGGAGAATAAAGCAGCGTGAAGCGAACCTTTGGAGGTCCCGTCCCCCGTTAGCGTTTGGGGAACGTCATTTCCCTCATTAACACGCCAGCGTCTGGGAAAATGTGCGCGCTATTCAAGCGCTATGCCACTATCGGGCCCGACACACACATGTTTACCCCCCATGGGTGGGTGATCTTTTGGTTGAGAGTGAAACGCAGCCTCCGCACACGCCAGCTAGTACGGATCACTTTCGATGTGTTATGCTTTGTCCTCGCAACGGTTCGCTGAGGGCGGAGTGGATGATCACTCAGCTGTCACTGGGGCGGGAAGGTGTCGTCATAGAAGTAGATAGTACAACGTCTGTGAGAAAGCCCGATGATGAAAGATCGTTCGCTGGCTGTGGGTTTTCGCGTGGGAGCCATACCAAGCATTATTGCTCCCGAAGTAGCGATCCACTTAATGGCATAATAGATGGGTTTTAGTGCATCGCTTCGTAGCTCCAGACAGCTTTCACTGGGAGCACTGGGAGACAGTCGTCAGTCAGATGACATCTGATACCATCTTGGTTTTTATTATGTAAACCATTCCATTGCAATCACGAACTGCAACACAGTTCGCTCAGCTTTGTGGAGGTTCTTCAAATTTACACGCGTACCTTGGAGAAAATAAAAGGTTCGTCCTTTTCGGTTCTTCGCTTCCTGCCCAACAACCTGCAACCCTCATTTCGGTGATGTTGTGGCGCGTGATCTGTGCGCTCCATGGCGCGGGTCAAGCGAAACGAGCCGGCACGCAGACTTTGCGCTCAGCAATGCCTCATTTCCGGCCGTGGCGGTGGCACATCATAGCCCATCCGTTCGACTGACCCCGAAAGAGGCTACCAATCAATAAAAGCAACAGCCGCGCTAGCTCGATCAGTTTGTAACGTTCGATCGTTCGAGCGGTAAAGTTCTAGGCAAAACGGTTCTCTTCTTCCTTGGCCGCTCGAAGCAGCAGCAAAACACTTCCACACTTCGATCATACGTAGTGCGTGCGAACGTAGAGTTGCGCGGCAACACACCGCACCAGTGTCTGTTGAGCGTGTTTCACGGGGTCCCCATTGGGAAGATCTAGGAGTTGAGGGATCTTACCTAGAGAGCGGACAACGTGTGCATTCCAGAATGGGTGGAATTGTTTCGCGCGTGTTTCGCAGTGCGCCCGAGCACTCAAACTGTCAGACGTGTCAGCGTAGCTGCTGCATCTGTCTCGATGCCGGACTGGAGCTGACACAGCGCCGTCTGTTGAGGTTGGAAGAACGAGAGCTACGGCGCAGTCGGGCTGGAAGTCGTGCCAGCAGACGGTTCGTGAGTGACGCGGAAGAGGAGGAAGAGGAGCTACTCGAGGAGGAAGAGCCACCGAGGACACGTCCTGCCTCGCGCCGCTCTCAACGCAGACCGGCCGCGCAACGGCCCCGACGCCCGGCCCAGTCGGAACCCGAGGAAGAGCCGGAGGAGCCGGAAGAGGAGGAGGAAGAGCCTCAGCCGCGCCAAAGACCGCGTGCACGGGCGACGGTTCGTCGGCAGGCACCGGCACGACGCCCCAGACGGGCACGGCCACAGCAACAGCAAGAGGAGGAAGAAGAGCCGGAAGAGGAACCCGAACCGGAACCGGCTCGACGTCCTGCCCGGGCATCGCAGCGTGGACAGCAGCAACGTCAACGAACGCAGGCGCGTCGTCAGCGACAGCCAGAACCAGCAGAGCCCGAGGAGGAAGACAACGCAGAAGAGGAGGAAGAGGAACAGCCCCGTGCTGGGCGCAGACCGCGGACAAATCGTGCTCAGGCACCGGCCCCAAGACGCCAAGCTGCACGCCGCCGTAACAACCCACCAGAGGAGGAGGAAGAACCCCAGGAGGAGGAAGATCCCGCCGAGGAAGAGGAAGCCCCTCGACGTCGTGCACCGCGCGGTCAGCGAACCCGAACTCAGCAGCGTCGTGCGCAACGTCGGCAGCAAGAGGATGCAAGTACCGCAACGGAGGACCTCGAGGAGGACGAAGAAACGGGCCGGGAGGCGCGACTGAGACGACTTGAGCGTCGCCTCCTGCTGGAGGAGGATCATCTCCGGGAGCGGATTCTACGCGAAGAGGGACTGCGCCGTCAGCGATCGGGTCGCCGACGCCAGCAGCAGCACCATCACCAAATGTCACTTGATCGCCGTCAGCAGCGTGAACCCGAGCCGGAAGTGGTGCGTGGTCCGAACGTGCGACGTCTGGTCGCGTGCTACGAGCTGAAACGTAGCGATATAAGCGAAACGGACGCACAATCGTTGCAGAACCTGTTCACACACGTTGACGACCATCCGATGCGCCATTGCGGTGCCCGTTCGCCTGACCGATGCTGTACTAACGATCGTTCCTTGTAAACGCTTCGCAAGCTATTAAGCACGCACATCGGAATACTTCCACACCCCTAGTGCCACTCACTAATTCAAACGTTTCTTTCTTTCGCTCTACTTTTTCGCACAGGACTCTCCACTCTCGTCGAAGGTGGCCCTGTTCAACCAGACTGCCCAGAGCCATCGGGAATCGCAACTCTCCAATCCGTTCTCCGATGCGCAGGCAACGCGCGGCATGGCAAGGCTACAAATCAGCAAGGAGGAGTACGGCAAGTAAGTGCACCAACCCACCCGGCAAGGACGTGCAATGGAGAAGCTTCACCGTGGAGCCTCGATCACCTCGACATTGTTAAGCCGCAGCCGCATAGCAAAACATGCACGCACCCGTCCCTATACTGGCTGGCTTTCTGTTCTGACCTGCTCAGCTGATCGCGCATACGCTAATCAAATATGCTAACCTTACGCCCAATGTTTGGAGTTCCGTGCAGCCTAGCCCCCAGGCCTAGCGAAAGTTGTGCACAGTTCGGTTCATTGATTAGTGCACTCTAGTAGTTTTAGTACTTCCTGTGCCCAAACCCTCACCGGTGCTTTGGATCTTCGCTTTTGATCGCCACTTGCGCGGCATGCTGATGTGATGTAACCGTGATAGCATAAGGCGTCATAACCGTAGCCAATTATACACTATTCTTCCTCTGTGCTCTGTCACTCGCCGTGTATGCAATTGACATGGCTTCATGCGTTCGGACACGATTTCAAGCAACCCCCTTCGTCGTGGGCAAGGAGCGCCAATAACACACAAAACATGCATTCAGTCTATGTTATGCGCATTGCTTGGCATGCTTGGCTGATTCGGCACGGCCCATCTAGCCGAGGAAGGAGAAGTTGCATCGCAATGAACACGGATGCATGATCTAATGATAAAGTGCACCCACACACAGTCGCATTTCTTTGACTCACACGAGAACTGCTAAACTAGTCACTAGAAGCTGCCTGGTTGTTAGTTTCATGTTTCCCGACGTTCAGGCGAGGCGCTTCAATTTCTTCCGTATTATCGCTCTCCGTTTCTTCACCAACTAAGAAATGCGCATACTTCCATCTGATCTAACACGACTAATAAACACGTATTTAACATCCGTAGTATGTAAGTCTGTACTAAAACTAGAATGTGTTCGATGAAATTCTTGGGTGGCTCATAATTAAATCCGAATCTGTTTCCCTCTCGCTTCTTCCGCACTTTCCGTAGACCTAAAGCGGGCAGTCTTACCGAATACCGGGGTAAGAAGGCCAACATCCAGGTGTACCAGGAAATGCTCGAACTCTGCCAGGTGATCGACACTGACGGCAAACCGGTGTCCAAGAAGAATCCCGATATCAAAATGATCTACTTCGGCGAACTGTTCAATGTACGTATGCGTGTGGCAGAGCAAGATTTCGGGATGAAACCCGCTTGAAACGATCACTTCAACATCCTTTCGTTGTTCTCCACAGATATACACACACATCAACGATAAGCTGGTGGGACTGCTGTTGCGCGCCCGTAAACATGACCTCATCCAGTTCGAGGGTGAGTGCCTGTTCCAGCGCCGCGATGACCACGTACCAGTCTACCTAACGAAACCGGTCGCACAGATCCGGGACATTCTCGTCGGCAAGCAGACGGAAATTCGCCGTAGTTTAAGTCCCAACCCACAGCCTACCAATATGTTACCTTAGGGGTTTAGCAGTAACGTGTAAGGACAATCGAAGCCTAGCGCTCGGACTCTAACCAAGATGTCGCTTCTTGCTGTGGATGGGCTTCGTCTCCGGAGCATGCTTTCCTCGGCACTGAATGAATGAGGCGGTGTATGAGCAGGCGGTGTGTGTATGTAGACGTTCCGACGTGAAAATGTCCAAGTGTGAGTGCCGTAGTGGTAATATAGTTGGCCGGGAAACTGCCGTGCAAGCGACTCGCAATCGGGATCTCCCCATTTGCTTTGCCACTCGTTGATCTGTATATTTTGGTAGCCGCGCGGAAGCGCAAGACGGATGTAGCCGTATATAGGGTATGGTAGTCGGTTCCGATTGACTGTTAGTTCCACTCGTCGTTGTAGATGTAAAGTGCCTTGTTCTCGTGACAATACGTAGAGGACGCGTTGAATATGTTGCCCAAAACCGTTTGAGATTCTTTTCTGTTCTGTTGGACCGTTCTGTTTTGTTACTTTTTGTGCGCGCTTTTCGTGTCGGACGCATACGTTCGATGAATTCCAGGGATGTATACCAAATACGACGAAACGGTTATCTAGCAACTGATAGCGCAAAGGCGTGAGGAGTTGCGTAACAATCGTAGGAACCAGATTAGACATAGTAGCCTTAAGAGGAATATTATCTATAGTACCAGCACCAAATTCGATTCGATCCTTAGTTTCCTAGTTTCCTTAGCGTTCTTTACTTTACACTCAAGATTCGTTTTTCTGCATCTCTTTCGCTAGCAGGCGAAAAACCCTTCCTCTTTTCCGTATCCCGTCCGTAAGATGTGACTTGTGTACTATTTTTTCGGTGTCGTAAAGTTTTGTCCAATTTTATGTTTCGATTAGCTTTGGATCCGCTTGTCAGTAGTGACAGTATTAAGATAGTTTTAAGGTTCCTTCAACCCCCGGAAACGCAATCCGCTCCAACCATCCAACCATAGGTGGAGTAGTAGTAGAAGCGCAATAGATCTTGTAATATTAGTCCTCTCGTACTCTGATGGAATGGTATGTTGATAGAAACATTTGCAAGAAAATAATAAAGAAAACGGAAACTCGATCATTGTGCAGTGGAAGTGTTTTTGTTTCGTGGGAAATTGAAAGAAAACGGTGAAAAACACTTCAATCCTCTTGTTGTGTAAGCTTCCGCAGTGCTGAACGCTTTTGAGTTTGAAGATTCCCCAGGAAGCAGCAGTGGTGGAAAGTGATGAAGATGTACGCACGATTCTCATGCTGAATCGCTAGATAGTGTGCATAAGTATGAATTAGCCTAAGCTGAAGCAAATGCAACGAAGACATGCGATCGATTGTGTACATTGTGAATATAATCGGCGAAACAAATGCGCACTCGTAGAGATAAATCATTAGTTAGGCATGCATTATGGAAGCATTAGTGTGTTGTTTGTAGTGGTCCCATGAAGATGATGAACACTACACGAAATTGCATGCTTTCCGGAAAAAAGATAGATTGATCGCATTTGTGACATTTAATTTCATGTAAGAGCCATCATAAACATGGATATTTTAAATGTTTTGAATGAATGGCATCATGGGCTGATGCAGATTTTCATAATGATACTTACCTTTTATAAGGAGCCGGGCCCTGCTGCAGGAATCCTTCGACTTGCTCGCGGTAGAGCACCAACCATTACCAATTTATTATTCTGGACTTAACAGCAGACACATCACTTCAATCATTCCAATTTGCGTCTACTTCACGCCTACTGCTAATTCTCTATCCATATGCACTGCCTTAGAATGGCCAGTATCGTTCTAATGATGTGACCAAACTTTCAATTACCACCGATGAATCTTTTTGCGGAGCGAGGCTGTAGCAAAATCTTTAAAGAATAGCGATTTATTCACAATTTCACGTTCACGTTCACGTTCACGTTAACTATTCCCGCGCCTTTTGCGATAATGCTCGGGGAAATGGATTTTGCTTTTAGTACAACAATGTCCGCACCGAACGCCCGCTGTGATGCCGAAAGTGACAGTTGTCAAAGCGTACATGTCAAACACAATTTCACCAGGAAAAACATCATTTGCAACGCCGCGAAAAAGTGTGTGTTCTGAATATTGGTTTCAATTGTTTACTAAAGGAAAATCACTACCTCGCCGTGCGCCATGGCGGATGAAGGGAACGAAGACAGTTGGTTGTACGGCAATTCGGGTCAGGATGGAGCGGCGAGCGATGCGGCCGCGACCACCGACGCTGATACAACGGCAGGCGGCAAGGACAACGCGCTATGGGATGAGCAGGAAGAATCACAAACCACAACCAGGGATGCCGGTGATACGGAGAATCAACGACGCGGTTCGAACGATCTCAGTAGTGCAGCGGATGGCGAGAATGGTCTTTCCGCCCAGGAACAGCAGTGCGATGACAATGCGATGGATTCGAGCGATCTGCACCAGCGAGATGGGGATGTTCATGCCCCGGAAGAGAGCATGGATGATTCGCACTTGATGGACGACGATAGAACGGAAAGCGAACTGCGGGAGGAAGAAAGATTGTCCGTCAAGCGTAAACCGACGGAGTCGGCCGATCCAGACAAGGGTGAAGGGGACGGCGAAGTTGACGAAGAAGAGAAGTTGGATGAAACGAACAAAACGGATTCGGTCGATGGGAAGGATAATGTGAATGATAGTGGCAAGGATAAGGGAGAATTAAGCGACATGGAGAGCGATATCGATAGCGATGAAGACGACGATATAAATGTCGTAATCGGAGACATCAAATCGGGCCCCAGCTACAACATCATTAAGCAGCGCGGACCCATCATGTCAAACCAGACAGCATCAAATGCGGCCGGTGTGACAGACAAAACGAAACAGCCGGCCGGGAAGTTTAGCATGGAAGAGTTTGAAAGTGTTGGCACGATCAATGGTGTCCCGGCACACGAATTTAGCATCGACTCGTTGGATGAGAAACCCTGGCGCAAACCGGGTGCCGATATTACGGACTATTTCAACTACGGATTCAACGAGGAAACGTGGCGATCGTATTGCGAGCGACAGAAGCGTATGAGGCAGCACGAGAGCGGGGTCGGAATGGCGGGACTGACGATAAACAACCCACAGGCCGCGCCTCCGATGGGCATGATGCGTGATATGAGAAGGTCGGGTGGCCCAATGGGTGGCGGACCGATGGGAGGACCAAGAAAGATGAACGGACCGATCGAGGTGATCGGCGGTGGTCCCGGCGGTCCGATGGGTGGAGGACCGATGGGAGGAAGAGGAGGCGATGGTGGCGGAGGACGCAGAGATGATGGTATGGCAATGTCGAGCCAGCCGAAGGAGAACGTCATTCAGGTGATGACGGCGGACCGCAGGGAGTACAGCCGAACGGTAGTTGGGAACAAGTATGATCCATCGATGGGTGGTGGTCCACCAGGGTTCGGCGGTGGACCGCCAGATTTTTATCACCCCGAACCGGACTATGCCGATTATTACGATCCGATGCAGGAATCCCAGTGGGGTAATGACAATGGCAATTGGCAACCGTCCGGTATCAAAACGCTTACACCGTGCCCTCCGATGATGCACCCGGGTATGGGTGGAATGGGCCAACAACAACACATGGACATGATGGGAGGTGGAGGAGGAGGTGAGCGGATGGTGATGCCTCCACCACAGCAGATGCAGCAAGGTATGGTGCCGGGACCGGGAATGGGTCAAGGTGGTGGAAGGTTACATCCGCCCGGAATGGTTGCAGGAGGACCGCGTGGCGACATGCGTAATCCCAACGATCGCAAACGAGGAGACCCACGCGAACGGGACCGTGATCGTGAACCGCCGCGGAGAGATCGTGAGCGTGATCGAGATCGTGGTCGCGATCGGGAACGCGAACATGACCGGGACCGGGAACGTGATCGTGATCGGAAAGAGCGAGAAAGAGGCGACCATCGATCGGAACGGGATGCAAACCACATTGCGCCGAAGGAAGAACTGGCAGTTGATCCCATTTTGGGTGTTGGAGTGGTTGTCGCGCCAGTAGCGTTAGCAACCGGATCCACATCTTCGGCATCGCGCGACGACAAGGACAAACGTTCCACGAAGCCGGACCGTCACAAGGATCGGTAAGTTGTAAGCTTTTTGTGAAAAGTTTTCCCATATATTTATTGATAAATGCTTGTTTACTTTCTATGATCATAACATTTTAGCCACCGAGAACGATCCCGCAGTCGCGAAAGATCCAAATCGAGACGTTCCGATAGGAGTCGAGAGCGAGAACAGCGACACAACCGCGAAAAGAAAAAGTCTCACCGGAAGGATAAAGAAGAGGGAGAATGAAAGAGAAGCGTAGCATTAACGTTCGTGCAGAGGTTATGAAGGAGAAATAATTAGCATTTAGATTATAACTGGAACTGCTTTGATAAAAGGAGCTCGATAAAATACGCTAGGGAAGTACGTGTTCTGCTCCAAATCGAGCGTAAACAAACTTGAACATACACCCGTATGTTAGATGTAAGTAAGATGGATGTTTCGTACAATGTAGGTAAAATATAAAGTATCGGAAAATGAAACCCATTTTTATCCAGCACAAACCATCTGAAATGTTCGTTTTCGTTTTGTGTTCGAAAAGAAATTCGCATGGGGCGCTTTATACGGAGTTCAAAGATCCACTTGACAGCTTGTTTACCCTTGCTACGGATTGCACGCACACAGTCGCAGCGACGGCCGAGTAGGCAAAGGAAAACAAAAACAAATCTCATTTCGATTTTTTTCTTCACCAGCGACCGCAACGCTGAAGAAACACAAAGAAAAGTCAAGACGCGCGATGTCGCTATTATCGCATCAGCTTCACACATTTTCCCCTTGTATCCTTTTCGTGATTTGTGCGTGATGCTTGTGTTGTTACTTCGTTAGACGGGGGTAGAAGATGAACCGTTTGTGAGAGAGTGATGTAGTGCGGTGTGACTGATGGGGAAAATGTATCCGCGTAATCATTGTGCAAGTTGCATTTGTGTACCAACTTATTAGAGCTGCCCACAACGAGCAGGGAACGGAGATGCAATGCGGTGTGGTGCAAGAAAATAGAATCCCTTCGGCCAATCCGCGGTCTGTCACGGTAGAGACGAACGCTAAGAAAGCATACACGAAGCGCACGGCACGGTGATCATTCTGGTTCGGTCTTCGGCAGTGGTAAGGCATACATTTATCCAGTAGCAGTAGTGAAACACTGAGCGAAGTGAACCGGACGTAGGGTCGTAATAGTACGACGTCTGGTTTAGTAGACTTCTGTAACAATACGCCCGCGGACACAGTGGTGTAAACGAAAGGTGGCCAAGTGTTTTGCAGTTGTAGTACTGGAGACGAAAACGAACGCAGCAAAGTGGTGATTGGAGAAATTTTGCATACAAACGTCGATTTTCTTACAGCAGCACAAGAGTTCCTACTATAATCAAAATAAGCGGGCGTGTCTTTTCCCTAATTGGGGGTTTAAGAACCAGCACAGTACAAAATCGGTAAGCTAAGTTAGAGGAAGCTAGCATCGAGGATCCTTGTTCTACCTCCCAGCCTATTCAACACAGCAACGCAAGATGAGCAACGAAATCTCGTGCAAGGGAAGCCCAACATCTAGCGCTAGTGTCCGCGCAAGCCTCGTGACGGACGAGAGCCACTTCAGTCTGGCGAGCCTAAACTCGTCCGTCAGTCAGGATGAGTTCTTCCGGTGTCGCGATCACTCCGATCTGGTGCTGAAACGAATGCAAGGTACGGTACCTACCTCCCGCTTTTGCGGAAAACCTGTACTCACCTGTACCACGCTCCCGCTTTTGCCGCTTATCCTGCTCCCGGTTTCAGGTCAACGGACGACGATCGGACACACAGAGTCACCGTCTCGATCGGCGCACAGGTTCAAGGTCTCTTCACAGTCGCGCTCAGCGCGGTTGGTGGAATTGGTTTTCGATCGCTGCAAAAGAAGCAAGTTTCTCACAGTCATAACCATATCGGGAGATGTGTGTTTCTTATGCTTGTTTCGAAACAAGGAAGTCTACATCGCGCTTGGTTGAGCGCAATTGCGTTGAATCACCATCCGGGACTGAGCTGTGAGCTCGGATGGTTAGGTTCGCCATACAAACGCATATTGTTTCCAAAGATTACACGTTTTTTGGGGGACCATGTGTGATAAGGGAAATTATGAATCTGTTGGACGATGTGCATCGAACCGAATCGTAAATTTCAATTAGAGCGTTCATATAAAATGTGTGACATAATTACATTTTTTATATAAGTGCTGCTGTTTGGATTTTTATTTTGCTTGGATGGGTTTTTTAATGCAATTGATAAAAAAAAATTGTCTAACATGCTTAATATCATGCTTAAACATTTCATACATGAAAAGAGAGTAGCTTCAAGCCATGGTGTACTAATCGGACACATATATAAAAACTACTATTTCCTGTTAGAATCTCAATAGCAAGTTCCTGGAAACAATTAACACTAACAAGAAACGCATTGCGAACCATCCCTCATAAATCTGGTTGAAGTAGTTGCCCGCATCCAATTATCCAAAACTGAAACACAAAGCGTTGTCTCTTTGTATCAATTATTGGAACACGGAACACGGTTAGAAAAGAGCCCCCAAACAGAGACAAAGAGAAATGGAATCAAAAACCTTCCAGAGGGTGTCTGAATCATTGCAGGGAGTTCCAGTAGTTCCAACAACCGGACGTCTCCGTTCAGGGAAGGGTGTCATAAACATGTTCCTCTCGGCAAAGAATGATGAACGACGGACAGATTTTCTCGGAAACGTAAACCATTCCCGCAGGAGCGCTAACCTCATCGAAAACGCTTCTCAAAACCCACAAAGTCGTAGGGCTAACCCCCGACCATATGTTGGTGGAGCGCACGCATTTGTCTGCCTTAATACTGCGCTACCGCAGAAACGGGAAATTCTAATTACTAATTATACCGCGTTGTCCTCGGTGCTTCTCGTGTGCTGTGTGCTGTGTGTGTGTTGTCGTCTAGGGCCGCGTGTCATTCCCATCCATTTGTGACTTTCGCTTGTCTTCGCTTGATGTGTAATGTTCTTTCTTCCGCCGATTTATTAATCCGCTTCTGGTGCTGATCTATTTACAGACTACCTCCAGAGTGAGAAGCTTTGTGATGTGGTGCTGATCGCTGGTGTCGACGGTCGACGGTAAGTGTATTGGACGCAGGACCCAGTCTTGCAGATGGTATTTACTTCCAAAACGGTTTCACCCGGTTCCGGCAATGATCGAGAATCGAGAAAAACGAAATGAAACAACAAACAACAAATCTTAACCTTTCCCAACCGCGCACTCGCGGCAAAGAAGGTTTCTGTTTATAAACATTCATCGTCGGGCGTTTGATCCATCTGCGGAAAAGGAGACGCAATACTTGCAACGGTTTTCCGTACACAAATGCACGCTCGGTCTCGGTCGCAGACGAGGCACGATGATGGGCAACGCAGGCTTTGTCTCGTGAAATGCACGCGCAAAATGTAAACGTGTTCGCCATCGTTCGTCTCTTGCCAACGACCGAACGAGAAAACGAGCTAAATTAAATTAATTTACTACGCTGGTCGTCCGAGCATTGGGCACGGGAATCTACGCTCGAAGCGAAGAGCAAACCGTATTGGCTGCGCTTGTTCACGTCCTAAGGGACGATTCTCGTCTATTAGCGTGCACTTGACCTCTCCTGCCGGTGGTGATGCATTTTTGTTGTTGTTGCTTGACGACCATGTTTGATGTAAGGAATAAGAGTTCATTCATTGCTATTTGATTAGGTGCCATCTCGCGACCATTGTCGCGTTGTTATAATCTTATTCAATCATCAGGCACTGCTGGCACCGTTTGGTGCAGTATTGCACCTGGTGATGTTGTATGTAGATGATTTATTCGGTTTCTTCTAGTAATTACATCAAATTATCTTGTTCTGAGCTTTCCGATCTTCTTGTTTGCATATGCTTTCAAGGACTTTCAAGTATCCTTGTTGATAAACTATCTGCTGTGGTTCTACACTCATCCATCCACGCACGATCCTTCTTAATCGAAGTCTCCCATTGCTTCCTCCTGTGTTAATATGCGTGACTCTTGTAGTTAGGTATCAACCCGTTAGCGTCAGCTTGAGTAGATTCGGGAGGGTTTGTCATGGACTTTCAACCATCAACAAAATGATCTCTGAACTATTGACTTCAACATGACTAACTTCTGCGTTTATTTCTCTGTTCCCCAGAATACCAGCCCATCGTCTGGTGCTCTCAGCTTCATCTGCATACTTCAGCGCAATGTTTACCGGGCAGCTGCGAGAAAGCCAGCAGGAAGAAATCACGCTGCAGGAAGTGTCCGGTGACGCGCTGAACTCACTCATCCAGTACTGCTACACCGGAGCGATCGAGATCCGGGAGGACACAGTTGAAACGTTGCTGGCCACGGCGTGCCTTTTGCAGCTCAGTACGATCGTCGGTGCGTGCTGTAACTTTCTCGCTCGTCAATTACATCCGTCCAACTGTCTGGGGTTTTCGCTGTTTGCCGAACAGCAAGGCTGCACCGCCCTGCTCAAGTTGGCCACCGCGTACACCTGTCAGCACTTCCAGCAGGTATGGAAGAACCAGGAATTCTTCATGCTCGACGCGGCCCAGCTGGCCAACCTGCTGCGGAGTGACGATCTGAATGTCCCGAACGAGCAGGAGGTATTTCATGCGCTGATGGCATGGATACAGTACGATGCTGAGGGCCGCAAGCGTCACATTCCGGAACTGTTGGCATTGATAAAGTTGCCACTACTGCAACCTTCGGTGAGATTTTTAAATTTCGATTGGTTAAATCAAACTTCTTTCACACTTTTTTCCACATTTTATTCCACATACCCCCCCCCCCCCCCCCCCCCCCTTCCCCCCCTCCCACCATTCATTAACCATAGTTCATAGTGGATCACGTGGAAGCTCTCTGCGGTGGAGCGAACGAGTGTCAACAGCTCGTGATGGAAGCGTTCAAGTGGCATCTAATTCCCGGGCGCCGGTCACTAATCGCCACATCTCGCACCCGGCCACGAAAGTCTACCATGGGCCGTCTGTTGGCGGTCGGCGGCATGGACGGTCATAAAGGTGCGATCAGTATCGAGAGTTACGATCCGCGGTTGGATAAGTGGACGCTGCTGAAGAACATGCCAACGCGCCGTCTACAGTTCGGGGTGGCTGTGCTGGACGATAAGCTGATCATTGTCGGCGGTCGGGATGGTTTGAAGACGCTCAACACGGTCGATAGTTTCGATTTGAACACGATGTGTTGGAGTACGCTGGTGCCGCCGATGGGTACGCCTCGGCATGGACTCGGGGTAGCCTTCCTGGAAGGTCCACTGTACGCGGTCGGTGGCCATGATGGATGGAGCTATCTGAACACGGTGGAACGTTGGGATCCCTCGGCACGCACCTGGAGCTACGTTGCGCCTATGTCTGCCATGCGATCGACAGCTGGTGTGGCCGTCCTCGGTGGACGGTTGTACGTGATTGGTGGTCGTGATGGTAGCGTGTGTCATCGAACGGTCGAGTGTTACGATCCGCACACCAACAAGTGGACATTGCGTTCGCCGATGAACCAACGGCGTGGTTGTGTGGGCGTTGGAGTTCTGAACGGGTTCTTGTACGCGCTTGGTGGTCACGATTGTCCGCCAAGCAATCCGGCCGTATGCCGAACGGACACTGTCGAACGTTACGATCCGACAACCGATACATGGACATTGGTAAGTGGCTTTTGTCGTTATGAATATGTCCGCAAACAATCACTGAAATGGATCGATATTCTTCCGTAGATTGCATCGCTTAGCGTGGGCAGAGATGCGATCGGTGTGAGTGTGCTAGGCGATTTTCTGGTCGCACTCGGCGGGTACGATGGCATCCAGTACCTGAAGATCGTCGAGCAGTACGATGCGGAAACGAACGAATGGACATCGATCGCACCGGTCAACTATAGCCGGGCCGGTGCATGTGTCGTTGCGATTCCGAACAGCTTCTCAAATGCGGCATCCACAACCGGTGGCGTTGGACTTCCGTCAGCCAGTGCAAATCCTTCCTCTCCGAACAACGCCATCGCTTCGTCCTCTTCATCTTCAGCAGTGAATGTTCCGGTTGCCAACAATAGCACCACGGTTTAGTACCATCCTCAATATCCCAGATATATCTCCATCCCAGTTTATATCCCCAGTGTGTTGCTTTGTATCCTGAGTTATAGCGCTTTTATGCCCGCATAGTTCCTTCGAGCGATGAGGCTAACATTCGGTTTAATGTCGCCCACTTTAATCGTTCATACTGCCGTGCGTGTGCGTGTGCAATGTTGCCCTTCATTCCAAGTGACCGATCCCAAACCCCCCGCTATTTGCATTCCGTGCAAAACGAAACATTCCGCTTAACTTTATGCATGAGCAAATGTTATATTTTTGTGTGTTTTTAGTGTGTCGTTTTGCTATCCATTGCAAGTTAATGTGTGATTTATGGCCAAATTGATTCCACAGCATGTTTCCGTTCATGTACAAATGTGCACAATAATGAATTTCTATGTTTTTTTTTCATTTTGTTTTGTTTCATTTCATTTCGTTTCTGTTTTTTTCTTTTGCACCATTTCTTCCATTGACATAATTCAAATCTTATGCCGTAAAAAAACATCTGGGATACGCGACACCGAAACACACGACTCACATCATTGTATCAGGGATGGCGTGGAAGTACCAGTGCCAGCAATTATTATTATCGCAGACATTTCCGCATTTGTGATTATTATGTGTAGAAAAGACAGAAGGTCACAGAAGGTTTGGAAGACAGAACAGGCAATCGAAAGTTTAGAAAGAAAGATTTCATATGTACGCAATGGAGAAGGAATTGGAGATTAGTGAGGATATGGTATGATTAAAAGATTTGAAAGTTTGCCGGCAAAACATTTAAAGTAAAACCTAACATGAGATAGTTTACTTTTCATTCGCAACGTGGGACGAGCTGTGATTTTAGTTTTGAAGGATTGGAATGTGTTATCTCGCCAAGCGCGCCATCGCGTCTGGGCAATTGTAGAAAACGAACACGAAAGTGTACAGATGATACTGCCCCTATACACACAAACAAAACCTGAAAAAGGCCTTTAGCACAGATCCTGTTTTGCCGTTGCGATCCAGGATGCGATTATGGATGCCAAAGAAAGATGACGTGATTCAATTAGCCGAACCTGCCCACAGTGAGAGATTCAGTGTTTGCATACTATTACTACGAATACTGCTACTGCTGCTGCTACTATTCAAAGCTTCCACCGTACGACATCGCAAGCAACACCAGCCGCAGACAGCGGAAAACTTCCGCACATGGCTGATCTGGTATTCTGCTCGATGTTGGAGGTTTTCCGTTTTTGATATGGTAGGATGGATATATCTTTTTGAAATCGTATTTTTCCTTTCTCTATAACAGAATCAAAAACAAGAAGTTAGTGTGTAATCAGAAGCAACAGATGGAATTATAAATAAACAGACACTTCCACAGTGTGTATAATTTTGTGACGAAAAAAATGAGTTTTCACGTGTAGAAAAGTAGTTTGAGAAACTTACCAAATTTCAATCCGTAGTTGTACGTTTTTAATTATGTATAAATGAACTTCTATTAAATTCTTCTAGCATGATGTAATTGCCGAACGTAGTTCTTCACAGTTTCATATTAAAAGCATTTTCACAGCTTATAATCTGTAAAGAACGACGAATTGTCTATAACATCAAAAAAGAGGAATTATTACCGTCATTTATAGTAAAATGAGGGAAACTCGAGACTACGCAATAAGTAAGAGGTCTAATCATATAAATCTATATATATATATATATATATATTTCTGTATAACAATTTGTTCTTCATGCTTTTGCTGTGCTGTCCTGGAAAATTTCAGTCAACCACACCGAATCCGTTCCCTCCGTTACACGCAGGCACGGGCGGGAATACCGGACGTTTTTCGGATGAAGGTGATCGATGTACATTTCTATTAAATTCTGATCAGGTGAATCTTCTTCTGAAGGTGATCGATGTACATTTGTGTGTGCGCGGTTGCTTCGTGAACGTGAATTCTTCCTTGTCATTACTAACCTTCTGCTTCCCTTCGCATCCTCTACGTACACGTTCTTTTTCAGGTCGCTTTGTGTATAACTGAGTGTCTACTTTGCTTATTGGTCTTGCCCTTTTCGCACCCTTCGGTGTCTGCTGTGAAATGATGAAGCATACATGAAAAAATGTGTCGAGTCTTTGGATTTATAAAACAAAATAATAGGAAAACATTATCTCATTCACATTCTGGATCTGGATTCATAAACATTAGGATCTGGATATAAATGGTCGAAGGGATTGGTACAGCCGGTGCGCGTTAACTATGCGAACTGTGCTATATCTCTCTGTGTCTCTGTTAATAAAATTCAATAAAACAACATTGCAAACTTAACTAACAAACTATAACCTATTGTAAAAACGTACGCGCTGCTGCTTTTGCTTGCGTGCCACATACTATCTACTAAAATCCAATTTCCTTTAAGGAATTCGTTTTGTTGCTCGAAAGCAAATGCGACGCGCAACGAATATAAGCACATTTCAAACAATCCGTAAAAAATCAATAAGATAATAATAGAACAATGAAGTAAACGCCCACTGCGCTGTTTCTCCAAAAGCATAACGAACCGCGATGCGTCGACGAAATGGGAGACGCTTGCCTTTTGTAGGACTTTTCCACGATTTCGGCAAGAAATGCATTTACATGGGATGTGAAGAATTCCATTCTTTGTCTGCCCTCTATTGGCTGGCAGCCCTTCTCTTAACATTGAACATTGCAGTACCCGCATTCTGTTTCGATGCCAGACATCACCAATATCCATTCCTACGCAATCTAGCACGAAATCTCACCGCGCATTATCATGTTGGTTTTTAGGTGATTTTTAAGTAAGTGTAAGTAGAATAGCCGAACGAATCACGGCAGAAATCGGTACGCTACTACTAACATTGCTTGGTAAGATGCTTCTTGATGGCAGCCGGAATGTTGTCCGTCGTTTTGGAGTTGATGTTGTTGCCAAGCAGTTCCGGGCATGCCAGCACACCGTCCTGGATGTCCTTAGCCTTTCGCAGCAAATCGTAACAATTGCCCTCGCTGATGACGGAATCATTTCTGTAGAATAGAACGGAAAAAAACGAATTATAATTACAGCAATGATTCGCCATGAAATCTTCCCCTGAGCTTACTTGTATTCGGGATGCGACACTACTTGCTGCCGCATCCAGCTTGCAGTCGTCATCAGTTCGCCGGACGCCCGTTTCTGTATTAGCTTTAGGTACTGCTGAATCGTACAGTGCGTATCGGCGTCCACATCCATCGAACCGAGATAACTATTGATCAGCGGCACCAGTCCCGGGAATGTGCCCTTTCCATTAATAATCTGATCAATCGTCATTAGTTCGAACTCATCCGTAGCCGAGCCGGTTGTTGCTGGTTCATCGGTCGTACCATTTTGTTGCGGTTCCTGCCCCGTCGGGAGTGGCTCACCCTCGGCCACGCTCCCTTGCCCCGCCCGCGGAATGCCGGTAATGTTTTTCTTGAACCAAAACCGTTCCGTCAGCACTGCCCCACGCTTTTGCGAGTTTTGCATATTTTCATCCACCTTGCTGATGGGAATCAGGAAATCGAGCTGGTACGAAAGGATGACGCGTGTCAGCAGCACAACGAAGCATACGATCGCGGCATTCTCAAAGTCGGTCAGCTGCGCTTCACAGGGCCGGAACTCGACCCGCCAGCCGATCGGTGAGTTGGGTGGCGGTGGTTTGAACCGCATCGTTTGCCAGTTGGTCGACTGAATGTTTTCGAAGTGATCCGTGTCCTCGCGATCGTTCTGGTGCACCTTTTCGCTAAACAGCGACACCGAGTCGCGTATGAATAGATGGGCGATGTGTTGCGCAAGCAGATGATCGATATCGCCCTCGCGCAGCCGCTTGTAGAGCGTTTCATCCAGCACCAAAGGCACGTCATTGTATCTGCAACCAGGACGAGATTATAACAAAACAAGTAGAGCATTAGAAGCAATTATGCTTTCATGTTAACACAAACGTACTTTTCTCCAGCCGGTGATAGGTAGGAATCGATTGAATCGTAGCGCGATTTATAAATGCGGAACCGATCATTCTTTAGCGGCAACTCGCCGCGTTCCTCCCGCGTGCGACAGTCGACCGAGGCCGAAATCACGTTCCATCGGCAATCCACATCGGTCAAGAACCCTCGATAGGCCGGACTGGCCGCCGTAAGCGCTAGCATTATAGGACACATCGGTGTCAGCTGATCGTACAGGGTGCGAGCTTCGCTGATGTTACACGCCTGGAACGTAAGCTGCAGACAGCAACAACCCATACCAAAACCCATCGCGTCCATATGCACGAAGTTGGGATGGGACGGTATGCTTCCCTCGACCGGCACTTTCGTGTCGCGATCGGGGTAGATCGGCAAATTGATGGACACCTTCTCGCCGCGCCGTTGACGTATATTGCGCGTAAGCGTTTTAAAACGTGGATGGCCCGGAAAGATGGCTTCGTCGGGGAAAAAGTTCGATCGCGCGGCACAGGATTCATCGTCCGGAGTGGGCACCGCGAATGGGAACGTGAATGCCGGACATCCCAACCGGGGGAAACTTGTTATCGACATTACGACTTCGTTTTCCGGCAGCATGGAAGCTACCTCCATACGGCGGTAGCGCATGTTCGCTTCGACCACGTTAAAATGAGCCAGTAAACCTCCGTACGGTTTGCCAGGCGTACCTTCGATCATGTACGCACCGTACTCCGGACGCCATAACGATTTCACACCTAAAAATAAACGGAAATTTTAGTGTTTCTCTTCTCACTAATATTACTATCAAAACACTTCGAGAAGGACAATCACATTCCACCGAAAACATTGTCGAATGATCGCGAAGTAATATAATACACATCGTATTACATTTCAAAACAATCGTCAACCGACTAGACCCGCCCGTTGTGCAAAGTGGTACACAAGAGCTTTATCATTCGTATCGTCGCGGTGTAAACACATGGGGCAAGGCACGGTTGCCGCGGGGCAAGGCACGTTTTGAACGTGATAGCAGCCAAATCACGTGTACCGTATCTTTCCTAATACATCATTGTTATTTTGCTTCGTGTGCGTCTGTTTGCATCCTTGGTGATGTACTGATCGGTTTAGCGAATGATTAATCGATCATCGAGGCCCGAATGTTGCGACAAATGAACTTCTCGCACTCACTCCCTTCTCCGCTTACCTTGCGGATCGGCTGCTTCCTTCTCGTTCAGTTTAGCCAGAATTTCTTGGGCGCGCAACGATACCTGCACCGCACGCTGCTTATCATCGAAGCGGACGATTATGTACTCCACCTCGTCGCCCCATTTCAGCACGTCCCCTTGGCGGTCTTTTAGGCGCGCGAACAGATTGATAAACTGCTCGATACCGTGCTCGCGAACGTGTTGCGCCAGCGCCTTGGTTTCATCCCACGTTAAAGGACTTCCTTCGCTTAGCAAACCCATCCTTGCAGTGCTCCGGTGACGCGGTGGGTGTTCGAGTTTGTTTAGTTTGGTTTAAACCGACCACGGCAGTTGGCAGTGGAAAAGCACAATTATTATCCGGAACTCTTCTTTTATCTGAAATTAAAGAAATGAAAGAAATAAACACTTCAGTTCAGATAACATGTTTAACTTCTTGACACAGAGGTTCACGTAACGATCTCATATCGGGCTGTGAGCTTTCACGCTTCGATTTCGATATTTTCTCGTCGGTCGTGGGCAACTATCCTTTTGTTTGTTCGACAAATAATAATCTAGTGAAGGCCAGAACAATTCACAGCGCGTCCAATTCACTAGAGTGTTCCCATTATGATTCCACGTACAGCTAAACGTAGAACCGCTTTAGCCTGTGGTAACCAAGTTCAAATGGAGTGGTACAGTGCAACCGTACTGAAAACCGGTGGCTGAATGGTTCGCGCCGGGGGAGTATGCGAAGCACAGCAGGCGGAGTGGTAAATCATGACAAGACACATTTTTCAAACAGCTCTCCGTAGCATTACCAGCTCCGAGATGAAACGCTTGGCATTCTGCCTAAACCGCGCATCACCCACTGCTTCTAAGCTGAGCGAGAGGAATTTGCTGATGATGCCACAAACGCTTAGCGCTACTTAAACGTTTCGTGAGAGGATAAATCGGTATGCTCGAACAATAAAACAACGAAACAACACACTATCACTCTTCGGGGATTAATATGATACAAATCAATTCCATACACGCTGCCCGAATCGAACAGATAAGTCTGGTACGAATTATAATGATGATGGAGCGTAAAACGAGTACTATTTTCCTGCCCTGAAGGCTCTGAACATTACGCAACACAAAGACGTGAAAAAAATCAAAGCTCCAAAAGCAATTTATGAACTAGCAAAGTGAAATCGCGCTCCCGTTTCTCGCCATTTACAACCTGTGGATTGTGGTATGAAACATCGGTGCACCCAAACTGGCGAACATGGACAACACACGGAAGGTCACGATCAATAAACTAGCATTGCCGGCCGTTCGTAGTACAGTGCGCACCCTTTGCATTCTTCACCAGCAACTACTACTAGGTTTGTTGAGAACCGTCGACCCCAAGACTATGCATTTGTTTTCGCTTTCCATATACCGGCTGTTACCATCGCAACCCTTTTGCGGTGTGCTACGATTAGAGGTATGGCAAATGCTAGATGCTGTTACTGTCTCATCGTACTACACGGGAGCACTAGAGAAATAGCACACACTAAATTGTCACTCGGTACCATGATGTTTCGGTCCGTCTTTCGATTTCACTACATTGCACAACTGATATGTGTGTTTCCTGGGTTTTATTTTTGTTTTCCTGCAACACTTCTCGCATCCCCACGATGGCGTAATTTACACGACTACGAAGAAAGCCAACAAACAACAACCAAAAACACGAAAATACTTGACGCACTCGTGGGCTGGGAGCTGTTCCTGCGGGAACGTAGAACAAATCGGGCCAGATAACCAAAATGACGCCAGAGACACCAGCCGCGTTACACGTTCGCACGGCCGAATAATGCACGGTCCACGCTTCCGACCGGGACGACAGTTTACTAAATACTAGCGCGGTTTCTCTTCGCGCTGCTAGAGCTGTTAACCTATGCGGGGTTGCCGCTACTGCTATCTGTCGCGTTTCCCTCGGCCACACGATGATGATGCACGATGACGGTGATGACGATGGATGGAACCAATCAGCTACGTAATGGGGTTTCAATGTGTGTCCACGAGCAGGAACCGCCAGGGGTCGCGTTATACGAGTGAACCAATGCGAGCGAACGATGACGATTCAGATATGCTTGATATAACGCTTGCTTAGGGTGTTGGGGTTGATGCGTTTTCACACGGCCCTAGATTGCACTGAGAGAAGTGGTAGAGTGGTAGCTTTTGCTTCCCTGGATCATACGACATCGATATTTGTCGGATTGCCGATTAATCAGTATCGGTGGACCGGCGTTACAAATTGAATTTGTGCTTACGGAGCTCGAATCTATTTTTTGTTGGCTATCAATCATGGTCTGCTTTGAACAGGGGAAGTGTATTGTAAGCCTTTTGTTGGAGGAGATTTTAACAGTTCTTTTTGCAATGATAGTCCTAGACCGGATTTGATTTACGCAACCTTACGTCACCACCTGTGCCTGAGCGGAGATACACATAATGCACTTGAAGATAGGAAAAAAGCAACCGTCCGATCGTTTCAGGATGTTCTGGAACATGCAGATCGTTATCTTGTGCTCGGGCTCCTAATTCATTCTTGCAAGTCATTGGCATCTTGTAGCAACGTTTGTAATGGAATCATGCTCTATGTGATGTCACTGTTAATTTAATACGAAATGCTGATGCAACGGTTCTGATAACGAAATGAAATCTGTCGAAGAACTCGAAAGTGATGGCAAATCACAATATTATTTCCACCACGGCCAAATAAACATTACAGTTTCTCCCCATGAACATATACTACAAATTCCGATTCATAGCACTTGAGTTCCATTTCGAAGGAATTCGGACCAACCCGGCACTTCCAGAACGTGGCTGGAAAACGCATTTGACAAATTCATTGTACTAAACCCTAAACGCACTAAAATATGGCACTAAAAGCTCTTACAGCATACCGTCTTAAATTTTCTCCACGGATGATAAATTTCCAAGAATTACTTGTAATTTTTCAGCTGGAACGCACGAGCGAACTATTTACATTTATGTTTCGTTTGTTTTTTCTTTTTTCTTGACATTCAATCGCTGTCACAGCTTGGGCGCGTTGATTTTGACAGCTTCGGCTCAGGACACTGCGCACACTGGTCGGTCATCACTTTTTAATGTGTTTGTTGAAATTAGAAAAAAATAGTGAAACATTTTGGGCAGTAGTTTCAGTTTGTTCGTTGCTTTTTTCGATGTTCCGTTTTTACCATTCGGTTGATGCCCAACGACACAGGTAAATTTTTCATATTGAGAAAATTTCAGGAAATGCTTTGGCAGCACTGTTCGAAAAGCGGGAAAAATGGATACCTCGTGTCGATTGATACCTACATATCTCGTGGTTTCAAGCATTTACAGCATTTACAGTGCTGGAGGTTAAATTAATACTATACTGGAGATTATTAATTTGAAATAATGCCATACCGACTGTTCCTGCTGGTAGACGATGGGAATTCTGAACTTCAGCTCGTCGCGCAGATTAAATGCTAATTCAATTCAGTACCGTATTTGAGAATTTCACAATAACCTGTTTTGGGATTTGATGTCTTCATTAGGAAGAACGCAAATAAACACAAAAGCACAAAGAAAACTAGCCGATCAACAATTTTGTGGTTGTGGAACTCTTGCGAGCCCGCGGAACACGGACCATCATATCTAGGCTTCAGTGTCTGAGCGGCCTTCGGATTGATACCGTACCGTGAATCTTCGCAGCCGGGGTAAATAAGGAATTGTTTGCAAGATGCAATTTAAACCATCCCATTCGATGCTTTTGCGGTTGTTGCTGGTTCTAGTCAATGTGATTGCCTTGGTCACTGCCGGAATTCCCCATCGAGTGCGTCGTGGTATGTAGGATTAATTTGCTAATGCGTATCACTTATGCATTCATATTATGTTAATGTCTTTGACCAAACGCTCAATTGCAATAAGTTTGCGGAATTTGGCAATATTTGTTTATTTATATGACGGCTTTTGCCGTATTATCAACACCGCATGAGAATTAAACAAATCGCACAAAGCATTACCTCCTTGCATGATCGGATAAATTGAACAACAATCGTTATGTATTTTATTCACTTAAATCCTTTTATACTTTTAGCAAATGAACTACAAACGAATCAAGCACGAGAGCTACCCCCAACGTTCAGTGTCGATCAGCCAGAAGTATTTTTCGTATCATACGGCAGTGGCGCACCAAACACCAATGGCGAGGTCAAAATAATACCGCAAACGTTCCGTCATCAACAAGTTGTGTAACCAGTCGGTTCTGCCAAGAATGCAGAATCCGTGTGCGTTTTCGACGATAATGCAATAAAAGGAAAGGAACAATATTCTAACACATATCAAGTTTATGATGTTACATTGAACATAAATTGTAAAACTTCTCAGAATCCAATGTTGTTAAAGCAATGTGCTCAGTAATCATATCAACTCCGTTATTGATATCAACTCCGGCGATTATTATCAATACCGGTTATACTGATGTTGTCTGAACGGCATTGTATGCACGCATTGGTTCCAGCGTCAACCATCGGATGACTGTCAGACGAATTAGCTGCAGATTGGCAAATTCTTTTGACATTGATCAAACCAATTCGACCCTTACGAACTTATTTTTGTTGTGAATCCAACAAAATAGATACCAAGCGTCAGGGCCGGGGCCGTCGGCACTTCTTCCGTCTCCAGGTCATCAACTAGCGAGGAAACCGGTTCCGCTAGCGATTCCTCTAGCGGGTGACAAGTAGACAAGCTTTGCCGGGTGAAAACAAGTTTCACCCGCCGATAGACGATCGGGAGCGATCGTGCATCAATCCAGTCCGGTGCGTACACTTCGAAGGGTATTTCCAGCCAAGTGTTAATGCATCCAAATTGCGACGGGTATTTCCATTTCCTCGACTCGGTGAAGTGCGACGAAAGTGCGACGACGGCACGATAATGGGTGTCCCTATCAGCTGTTTTCATGCAGGTACGGTCAGAGATTGGCGACGGGTCTATATAAACATAGAACATAATCCGGGGTAGTTAGTCAGTCAAGTTACTATCGTTCGATCAAGTAGTTCTACGCTTTCTGTGCACTCGCACCACAGGTCCAGCGTGCGGTCAATATTTGTAAACATTCGAGAAAAGTGATAATGCATAAACATTTCACGTTACTGCTCACCGTCTGTGCGCTAGCCGCACACGGTTACCCAACGGATCTGGGTCATCAACATGGTGGCAGTGGCAGCAGCAGTGGTAGCTCTGCCACCAGTAACTCACAGTCGGCAGGCTTCGGTGGCTTCCCGGCCCTGCCCGGATTCCCAGGAGGATTCGGTCAGGGACAGGCTTCGCAGCCCCTCATGGCCGGAGCGGGTCACAATGCCGGCGGATGGAGTCCGGACGTGTTCAACAAAGGATTTCCGTTCCCACCCGCCCACGGTAGCAGTTCGGGTAGCTCTTCGTTCTCCAGCTCCTTCTCATCAAGCCAAGATGGCAAAGTGACCGGTTCGCAGTCCCATTCGCAGTCCGGTAGTCAGAGCTCCGGACACGGTGGTCCTTCCAGCTCCGGCAGCTCAGCTGGATCGCAATCGTTCAGCAAGGGTGGTCACGGTCACCATGGAAGTGAGAGTGGCAGTGCTTCCGGGGCACAATCAGTTGCGCACGATCAGCATGGCCACCACGGTTCTTCGTCCGGTGCTCAATCGCAGTCCACCAGCCACAACGTTCACGGTCACGATCATGGCAAGGATCTTCACAGCAGCGCGGGAGCAAACGCACAATCGCACTCAGTTGGCCAGGAGCACCACGGACACGGTGGAGTTGTTGGCAGTTCCGCTGGAGCTCAATCCCAGTCGGCTTCGGTAGGCCAGGGACATCACGGTCAGCTAGCTTCGGGTAGTAATGCCGGCGCCCAGTCCGTATCGCAGTCTGTGCAGGATTCACACCACGGTCACCACGGTCACGGACCGAGCGGTTCCGCCAGCTCTGCCGGATCCCAATCACAGTCACAGACGGGTCACGGTCAGCACCATGGTGCGGGTGGCCAGCAACATGGTTCCGGAGGACAGCACAAAGAGTATTATCAGGGTCATAGCCGCGACGGTGAGGGATACGGAGTGCGCATCAGCACGGACGAGACCCAGGATGGTTCGGTGAAGAAAACTGCCAGTGAAGCTTGGGTGTGGAAGGACTAAATGAAACGCCATTGGGCGGATTGATAATTATGTATTTATGGTCATAACCGATGATAATAAAACTACCAAACATATTGTATAAAACCAACTGAGAGATGACTAAGCGAGGCAAAGAATACATCAGCTTCAGTTTTTGGCGATCTTAAGCATCCCTTACGATCTAGTCTTGCATCGAAATGGTCGGTCGTATCGAGTCCTTACGTGATGCTCTGTGAGGAGTCATTCTAATCAGGAATCGACTCTTAAAAGATTGATGAATCTTTAGGACAGTGGCATCATTAAGTGGATTAAGAGATTCAGATTCAATCATTCAGTTCAAAGATTCATTCAAATTCCTGAACCTGAATCAAACGCCGCAACTTATAAGTGAGTAGAAATGAGTGCATTCACCGGATGAAGTGATGTCTATACTTGTTTCCAGTTTTTAGCAGCCCACTAGGACAATGTTTTGACAACTGCAAATGGCTTATCATCTTCACACAAAACCGGGAATGTTTTCGTGACGCCGTGATGCCTTATCTGGTCGGTGAAGTCGACGTAAAAAACCGCTTCCCCACTGATAATTGTGGCCGTTAGGTGAAGCAAAACAAATAATACCGCGTTGGTGTGCGTGTTACTTGTTTCATCACATGGGTTTTGAGCTCCGAACCTTCTTGAGACCTATTCTGAACCCGTGTCCAGCAGTTGATTGTTCTTCGCTAGCGAATTGGTTCAGTTTGAGAGCATGTACTTCGTTCTTGCTATATTGGTGGGCATCTTGGGTGCCACCACGAGTTATCCGGTAGCGCAAACGCAATTTTCATCCGCTAGCTCGAGCGGTGCTGGATCACAGGGTTTCGGGTTTGGCGACCCAAGTGGTGCTGGTTTCGGTGGAGGTGCAGGATTTCCTGGACCAGGGTTTGCCGGTGCGGGATTCCCTTTCTTTTCACCTCAGGCTGGAACAGGCCCTGGCATGGGATTTCCACAGTTCGCCGGATTCCCCCCGATGGGCTCGTTTAACTTCGGCCCACCTCAGGGACCGGGTGGTGGTTTCTCAACATCGGGATCGCAGTCCTTCGCCAGCAGCAGCTCATTCGGCGGTGGACAAACCGGAGCCCAGTCCGGTAGCAGCGCTGGAGCAAGCTCACAATCAACGGGACATCACCAACCACCGCAACACGGTGTAATCGGCACTGGCAGCTCGGGATCGACACACACCGAGCAACAACCCGATCAGGGCTTCATTGGGACGTCCAGTGGGGCGGGTAGTTCCAGCCAGGGTCAGCCGAACCACGGTCCACACGGTGGACAAAGTTCTAGCGGTGCTGGAGCACAATCGCACAGTGCCGGTGGACATGGACAGGGTGGTTCTGCTGGAGCTGCTAGTGGTGCCCAGTCCACCGGATCTTCGTTCGGGCCAGGTGGACGCCATACGGAGCTAAACTTCGGTAGCGGCTCCGGTGATAACTTTGGTGTGCGCATCAGTACGGATGAATCGGCCGATGGAACGCATAAAAAAACTGAAACCTCGTCGTGGGTATGGAACTAGTGAGACTGTCCGCAGGGTTTTCGTTAAAGCACGTCTATCTAGGAGTTACGGCAACATAAACTATAGTAACTAATGTTTATTACCACAATTAACCTGCTGCTACCAATAATAAACGGCTTTAGCATTGTTCGTGATTGTTATTTTATTCTTAAGATACGGGAAAAGAATCTTCAAACATCATACCCGGAACAACCCTCCCCTGAAGCTGACCTCATAAAACTGCTTCAAAATCCATCGCAAACAAATAATTCGACGATCATGATCGATTGGGAATATCCGCCAGCATCTTACCCATCCAGCGTCACTGGTTTGGGAATTTGTTTTCAAACTTTTTCCTTCCTTTGCGTTGCTGCGTGGCTGCGATCAAACTTCATCGAAAAAATTCGGGCACAAATTGAACCATGACTTTGAATTCTCTTTCAATCAAACATGTCCAAAGCGCGTCCGTACGCACTACGCGATTCCAGCGTCTTCCGCGCGTACGTTGTATTCCACCGTCGAACATCTAGGTGTGATGTTTCTTCCTTAGCCGTCTACACGCCACCTCCGCGGATCTGGGATGTTAAGCTCCACAGCAGGTACGTGCACATGTACGAATCCTGACGTAGAACCACGACTGGCTTTTGCACGGTTTTGCTCTGGGCCGTCGAGTGTTCTGGCACGAGATGGTGTATGTGTCAGATGTAATGTGAGTGGGGTTTTTTTTTGTTCGTTGTTGTGCTTAAATCCTCTGCCCATACCGATGCCATCGAAGGCTTACCGATAAGGGTTTAGATCAGCTACTCTGTGCGGTGAAGGGAACAGAAGAGTGTTGCAGAGAAACCTGGACACGACACGAACCACCGATCGACCGTTCGTTTGCGAACGAATCCGCCATGACGGTCCGTTAAAAGCGGGACGCAATGCGCGTAATTGAGTCACATCGAGTGAATTAAGCTGGTGCACGGCAGCTTACCGTCTTCGCAGCGTACTTTTGGTCTAGCGCGATCATCCAAGAGCTCATCGAGGGATGCTGTTACCGGTGCTGCTAGTGTCCGTTTGCACGGTTGGGCGTCATGTCGGTAAATACTAGCAGCACTCAGCGCTTGCGTTTACAACCGTGAGGTTCATTTCTTACCTGCCTACTGCTTACAGCGGCCAACGGGTTCAACGCAAACCAGTATCCGCAGGCACAGGTGAACGCTTGGACGCAGGCATGCCGCAGCTTCCAGGCCCAGGCACTGGCCTCGCAGGCCCAACAGAATCAGTTCTTCTCGACCATGTTCCCGCAGGTGCAGCTACCACCGCTACCGTTCACCGATCTTTGCTCGCAGAGCGGGTTTGCCGGGGCCAGTGCTGGGACCTTCAGCCACGGTGGATCGGGCGTTGGTGTAACATCGTTCAACAATCGGTTCGGCGGTGACGACGGTGGCTATGGAGGTGGCGGCGGAGTGCAGGGCGTTAGCGTCAGCAGCAGCTCGAACGGATTCGGCCAGGGCGGTACCACGGTGACGCACTTCGGAAATGGCGGTGGGTCTACTAACTACATCCCACACAACCAGCACGGTGGCGGCTTTTCGACGGCGAATCGTTTCGGTGGAAGTTCCGGTGGACAGGGCGTAAGTGTCTCGTCCTTCGGTACTAACACTGGCGGTGGCTACGCCACGGCCAGTCGCTTCGGTGGCGGTTCCGGCGGAACTACGCACTACGTGTCGAACAATGGTGGAACGGTGGGTTCTTATGGACCGAACGGAGGAAGCTTTGCATCGGCCACCCGGTTCGGAGGCTCCAATGCGGGCGGTAATTACGGCAGTGGTGGATATGGAGGAGGAACCTACGGCGGTGGGGGTAATGGGGTGGCCGTAGGAACCAGTGTGTCATCCACCAGCCTTGGCAATGGGCGAGGATCAGTGCAGACGAGCGTTTACAAGCAGCACTACTAAGACGTCACTGACGAAACCCTCGGGTGATGAGATCTTCCCGTGTCTGTGATCTGATCACGTCCATTAGCAGTTAACAATCGATAGTACATAGTCAGTGTGTCACATTTCATTGAAGCATTCTTATCTGTTAAAGATCTGTACGCAATCTGGTACCAGTTAAATTAAAATAAAATTGCTTCTGATTGGCAATTCTGTGCTTAAATGTGTTGCTATTATTTGCTTTGATCGCAGCCACAACCAATAAAGGAAATACCGGCCTATTGTTGCAAGGTTCGATTGAACAAATACACGTAAAAGGCATAGACTACATTCGTTTTAGCTGATTCGATGGGTGGTTAAGATGCAAATTCAACTCGCATCCACACTCCGGCAGTGTTTGGCAGCCACAAACAGCGACATTACATCGTCGTTAAGAGATTTTTGTTGTCTCGTTGGTTGAAAAACGTGTTGCGTGTCGGTTGGTAGAAAATGACGATCACACGCATAATTTTGCACATTCGGCAGCGTTATCGTTGACGCGACGGGTACCATTTCGACCGGTACGATAAACAGCTCCAAAAATAGGAGTTACATAAGCCCTTGAAACCAGAACTCTAGCCTTAATTTGCTGCCCATCCCAATATCGCCGAATTGGCAAGCGGTGTGTATGTTTCGAAACATCGCGTTTGTGTGTGACGATACAGAATTGGACAAGGTGTAGGAAATACATCTGAAAAGACAAAACAAAAAACGGCACAACAGCAGATCCACAACACAAAGCAAAGCAGAATTTCGAAATTTAAAAAAACAACAAAACATCCCAACTCGCTCGGAACCGGCACAATGTAAAGCGAATTGTGTACCGGATTGTGCTCTAGGCACAGAACCGGTTTCGACCAAGCGGTTGGAAATGAAGAGGCATCAGGCCCCATCGGGAGGAAGGATGTGGGATGCGAAAGAAGACCACTATTGATATCTTTGGACAAAAAACCACACACACACACACACACACACACACACACACACACACACACACACACACACACACATAATAACAGCCAGGAAGAAGACAACCAGCCCACCACCAACGAGCGGAACATCGGCTCCGAAACGGCCGTACCGAGAATGGAAGATCTTCGTATTTCGATGTCCGCAGACTCCGGATTATAAACAATGTTGACAAGACTAGCTGGAGGATGATAAATTGAATAACTGCCCCAGCCAACAGACACTTTGCACCGTATTTGCGTATGGTTCAATCTATCATCATGCCACAGAGCACACGGGTTCTGGTTTGGTTTGGTTTGACGATTGGAGATTGGTGCACCAAGGTTTCCGGTAAATCCCAAGCTCAATAACCTACGCTACGGTTGTGTGCACTAGCGGTTAACAGCTTGAAGGCTATGCTCTAAATTGGGCCACCGGTTTCTCGGTTCCCGTATTGTTCTAGGAATACCTGCGCTGGGGTTTTAGTTATGTTTGGTTTAACCCACCTAAATTAGGTTACCGAGAGGCTCCAACCATTCACCTTCACTTGTTCACTTCCGAGCTGGGCTATCGGATTGCTTCCGGTCCTAAGGTGGAACCGGTTAGACCGCAGCATCCTAAATATTGACCCTCCGAATCTAGCTTGGCCGAGGGGGCAAGAAATTACCCCAAAGTTCTTGTGGTGATTACAAAACATAAATTCAAAAGCCCCAGAGAAAAAAAGACCCCTCAACACACCCTTGATCTCACGTCGCCAAACTCAGGCAGTGGATGGGATTGAGACGCGCAAAACAAAAAAAAAAAACACACGCGGACCTCAACCTTGGACGGAGGTTATGTTTACACGCCAACGTAACTTTTCGTAAACATCATTAGACATCGTTTGTCTGTTGGGGAGGAATTTCTAACGTTTGTTGCTTGTTCTTGGTTGTTAACAGTGTCAAACAGCCAGAAAGACATTGGAGAAAAAAACGAAACGGTCGATCTACTCGCCATGTTCATTAAAATAACACCCTCGCGCACGCCAGCAGCTGTTATACAACCGGAAGAAGTGGTACAGCTTTCCGATCCCTTTCTCTTAAACGCAACCCTTTGGATGATGTTGCTTTCTCTCCTATTTTTGACCAGTTATAACGCAGAAAAAACATGTTAAAATGCCATTTTATACGCTTTGTAAGTGAATATTAGTAAAGGGGTTTAAACTGTTTCATCGTGCAGAGACAATCCGAAATTAAAACGATAACAATAAAGATCGCAATCTTGTGTTATGTTTATGGAAGCTGACTTCATCTTCCATCTGTGTTTGTTTGAATTCGCGCTAAGATATGGGTTAGTGTTTGATGTTGCGGACAAGCTCGTCTACACCCTCCTTGGGAGGGGGGGGCGGGGGTTTGTTTGGTTGAATCGAAAGTCCAAATCAGCCCGGTCAACATTGGCCCCAGCACCCACAGAAAGCTGGTTTTTCCCCCAATAATCAAAAATAAAACAGGAAAGGTACGAAACCAACAAAGCAGAGAAAAGCAAACCGAAATGGGAAAAAAAGTAAACTGCTCAACAAGACCAGACAATATGATGTGTGGGGAAGCCGGAAAAAGAGACGAAGGAAAACAAAAAAAAAAAATGTCGCATGCATTAGTGTTTATCAACCCCGACCGGGACGCTTCACCAGACTTTGGCACTTTACTAATGGCTATTGATCTGTCTCGATCTTCACCCCGTCCCGTGAGGGGAGGGGCGTTTAGCACCAGCTCCGCACAACTTGCAAGGCTTACCGGTTGGGGACCGGTGGAAGGTGACAAAGTTTTGGGACTTCGCAGCTAAAGGCTGGAGGAAGGGTAAACAGATGCGGGGATGATGCTGTGCACGCAAAAAGGAACGAATTTTACGACAAAATTTACATTCGCCCCTTTTGCAGGGGGTAGGAAAGATGCGCGTGTGACCGAAATGCAAAATACTTCCAGCGTCCAGAGCTTCTTCGCAACCAATGCTCTCCCATCCCCCCAGGGGGTGGGGAAGACCCGCGGAACCTACGAGTGGTTGTCACCAGCGTACGGGTGTGCTGGTGTGTGCGTTCGGATGTGATAGTAACACGCGCCTCCCATATTCTTCCCCTTGGACACCCCCGTCAGCCAAGAACTGAACCGGTGGAAAACTGGTCTTGGACGATTCGATCGAATGATTCTCACCCAAAAAAACCGGCAAGGCCCTACGAGCGCTACCACCATCTGAACCACAGTGGTGGCAGGGTGGGGTCAAAGGAAGAAGGTGGAAGAGGGGGGGATGAGAGGAGAGGTCAGTGGTCCGTCCGTGTGCGTGAAAATGTGGGGACAGTTCCGATGGCGATATATAAAGCACGGCGTTACTTGGATGGGCGATATCATTTGCTCAGCTTAAGCTCACGAAGTAGCTAAACCGTGATTCTTCTCGTGTTCGTTCGTGTACGTGCGGTGTTACAAGTCCGATTTTCAAGATGAAAGCAATGGTGTGTGCTCTTGCCCTGGCCGCCGTCCTGGCCGTTGCCAATTGTGCTCCGTACCAAAGTGAGTGTCCCCCTATACCGCACACCCCCAACCCCCCATTGCGAGTGTGCCTACCCTTGTGCGTGCTACTGCCGTGAGCCGGAGTTTAATCCTTCCCTAATTTTACCCACAGTTGCGTACCTGATCCCGGTCGATGCCCCGGTGGCCCGTGTCGCTCGTGCCGCACAGTTCAGCGGCAGTGCAGCTAACGCCGGCGCTCAGTCATTCAACGCGGGTGGTTTCCCCGGCTTCGGTGGATTCTCTGGCTCGGCCGCTAACGCTGCCTCGCAGTCGTTCACCTCCGGCGGTGGATTCCCCGGCCATGGTGGCTTCTCGGGCTCTGCTGCCTCGGCCGGCGCTCAGTCCTTCTCGGGCGGTTCCGGATTCCCAGGATTCGGTGGATTCAGCGGCTCGGCAGCCAACGCCGGTGCTCAGTCGTTCAGCGGTTAAGCACTCGTAGTTCGCCTGCAAGCGAAAAGCTTCCTCGCTGCAGGATCCGCGAGCGGGAACGACGCAGCAAACGCTTGGTGCGATAAGACCCGCACGCATACTACGCCGAACAGGAAACCGAGAACCAAGACACACACGCACACATACTAACATACTTATATCAATGTTACTCTACTGACGGCCAGGATTACGTTCTAGAAATCGGTAGTCTGTACAATGTGCACACGCAAACACAAGATGTACAAAATTTTGTTAAAAAAAGGGAATCACACACGCGAAACAACGAAATTACATTGACACACATGACACACGCGTCCGTCGTCGGCATGACTGCGGAAGCACTAGAAGAAAAAAATCATCGTACGAACAACGGACAGCAATAGGACAGCGTTAAAGCAAACAAACAACAAAAAAAGCATACTCAAGGTGGTCGATTGTGATACGTTTGGATAAATTATAATCTTTTTTGTTTTGTAAAACAAACAAGTGTTTAATTTGCTTATTGTTGGCCGTACATCGATGAAGACAATTGGCTGTAAACATGTCACCGGAGTCAGACGGTAAATGTCCAAGCAGGACACGTCTAAGAACGAAAGAAATCGAGTCAAAACATGTGCCTCTTCGCGAATGTTGGCAGGTGGATAAAAATGTTAGGTTCGTCGCTTTCATAAGGCTCGTTCAAGTCTTTTCTTTTTTTTGCTGTCAGTCCGTAAGTATTCGCCATTGGGATGTATTAATTGTTTAAACCATATGAACATTAATTTGATGCTCGAACTGAATTATCGCGCAAGTTGTTTCAAAAACTTAAATATTCTTTTTAAATAATGTGTGCGAGGTCACTTTGGATGGGGGATTTTCGACTGCTTTGCTTTAATATAAAACCAAAGCTTAGCTCGAACACAAAGTGAGTTTCTAACCATTGGCGGAAAGAAGCGTTTCCTAAAGCTAATTTGAGTTGAGGGTTTTCTATTCCACGGAAAGAATTTTTCGTTTCTAGTTCATTATGAATTTCTATTGCACGTTGTAAGACATTACCTACTGTGCAGATGCCACTGGCCTGGACCAGTAACATAGTCCAGCATGCTAAGGTATTTTATCACTGTTTGCAGATTGTTCTTCAACTTCTACAAAGGTCGAAGAAATCACTTTGCCCGCGATCTGCACTTTACGGTGACTTCTCTTGCCGGCTAGCCTCAAACAAGACTTCCCAGGGCCTTGTCGAGTGGGAGGACCGAAAAGAGCTGTTTAATATAGAAGATTGTATGAATTATGCCAGAAAAGGACCCGAAAGCCAACGCTTTAATCCTCTCCGTATGCTAAAGAAGACCCCAAAGCGTCCAAACGCACTTGAACATAAAAAACTGAGATTTTCGGTGTTTGTTTAAATAAAAACAGGCAATTCTGTAAATAAATTGCCATAAGCGATTGGGTTTGATCAGCAGCAATAAATTTGCATCATCTATTCGCCATCCAATCAACAATGATGCGTTTGTTTCCTTTAGGAAATACCTGTAGGAGTTGTGAAGTAAAATAATTTTATGACTGATTTCCTCTTTTTTTATAATTTGCCTCGCCCTAACTAAGATAAGTCTGCCCTGGGGCTGCTGTTGAAGTGTTGAGCAGAAAGTTGACTGCAATTATTTACAAATTAGACGAAAATGGCGTAAAACCTGCACACATCTTACGGACTCCAGAGCATGAAAGTGTCATTACTTCAATGTATGGATAGATGGTGCCCAGAAGAAATGAAATGGAGAACAACAAAATCAAACCCGCTTTATCCCATTCTTCATCTCTTACGCAACGAAGGAAAATATATCCAATTCCTCTTACAAGATGTCGAGTTCGAAAAATCGGAACAATCGCTTGCCGTTGTGCGGGCAATGCTTTATGCTCTCTCGACACTGACACTTAACCGCCTCAAAAGAACGCATCGGAATGATCCAATCCTCTTTGCCGCCGGTGTCAGACTATGTGTTCCCCCTGCTGGCACAATTTGGTAACATCAATCATAAAAAAGTGCTGAATTGTAAGCGTAACAGTGTAGTGTGTTCTGGCCGATCGTGCTCTACACCAACCCGGGTCAGAGTTCCTCCCGGAACAGACGACTGCTCAGCAAGCCCATTCTCGGTGCGTTTACCTACACCGCTAGGTCCAAACCTTCTGGTGGCTGCCTCCCGTCTCCACCGTCGCCTTTAACCGGCAAGCAGGAACGATCGTTGATGATCGTAATTCGATGGGCTGATGGGCGACTGACAGTATGGTTTAAAAACTGGATTTTAGCATCGGAAGAACGATGCAGAAGAGCGAGCGGCATGAGCAGGTTGGGGCTTACATTAAGCGAACGTGCAAGTGGGTCCACTCTTGCGTCCGATACTCTTGGGCTTGACGCGGTTGAATTAGCTGCTGACTCACACGCTCGCTCGCCTCTCGTCTCGCTGGGTTTTACAAACCTCGCGATCTGCAAATGATATCGAACGGCCACAAATGAACTTGATGTGCCGGGGCCACACGTCCACACACGCGCACACACCACCGCCCTCCACTCTGGCTCAATTTGTGTCTCAACTGCTCCAGAAATTCCCACCACTGCCAGTTATCTTCATTTTGTTGGTCTCCATTGTTAGTACCCTAGGGCAGGTATTTTCAAGCACGGTGTCGTTGAGCACGGTCCCATATAAATACTGCTAGGATGCGCTCATTGAAGCATCATTGCGCAACCGCAAGCCTAACCGAATCGACGTCGTTTTTTTGTGTCTGTTTGTGAAGCAAGGGCGTGTTGTCTGTTTGGTGAAGAATGAAGTCGTTTGTGGTGTTTGCCGCGGTCATGTTGGCCACCGTTTCCGCTGCTCCGTATCAGTGTAAGTTTCGGATTCCAGCTCAAGTTTCGGATCCGAAGGTATCTGACGGTATCTGTCCCACGTTACAGTGATTCTGCTGGATGAGACGGATCTTCCGATTGCCCCGATCCGTGTGGTCCGCTCGGCATCGGACGGTGGGCTGAGCGGCAGTGCGGCCAACGCCGGTGCCCAGTCGTTCAACACGGGTGGCTTCGGAGGGTTCCCCGGAGGGTTCGGAGGCCTTTCCGGTTCGGCAGCTAACGCCGGTGCCCAGTCCTTCACCATGGGTGGTGGCGGCGGACACGGAGGATTCCCCGGATTTGGTGGACTGTCCGGTTCGGCGGCCAACGCCGGTAGCCAATCGTTCACGCAGGGTGGCGGTCATGGAGGATTCGGTGGACTGTCCGGTTCGGCGGCCAATGCCGGTAGCCAATCATTCACGCAGGGTGGCGGTCATGGAGGATTCGGTGGTCTGGCCGGTTCGGCGGCCAACGCCGGTACCCAATCGTTCACGCAGGGTGGTGGCCACGGTGGGTTCGGTGGATCGGCTGCCAACGCCGGTGCTCAATCGTTCACGCAGGGCGGTGGCGGTGGACACGGTGGATTCCCGGGCCTCGGTTTCTCGGGATCTGCTGCTAACGCTGCCTCGCAAACCTTCACCCAAGGCGGTGGCCATGGAGGATTCGGTGGACTATCCGGATCGGCGGCTAACGCTGGCGCTCAATCGATCGTGGCTCACTAGGCAGAACGTTCCACGTACCACACACGTTAACGTTTTCGAAACTCAACGCAAATCGAATCGGTACATAAGCGAGTATGGCGGTGAACCACAAAACAAGTAATTTAATGTCCATAAAATCATCCAACCACTCCTAAGACACTCGACTGTGTTTTTGTGATACTGAGTAGCTGCATCGTTCGAAAATCATCGTTAAGCATCGATCAAAAACGCTACTAATTTTCTCAAATAAACTGAGTTAAAGTGTGAACAATGCGTTAAAATAATTACATTTTCTTCATAAACATTGTCTGAAACATTCATCACAATTCAAATCTTGCAACACCGTTTAACACACCCATCCAGACACGTGGTGCAACTCCTTGGCAATGCCAGGATCGTTGATCGTTGGCGGACCTAAGCAGGACAAACAAAACAGGTATTCAACTAAGATAAACCTTCGAGAACGAATGAAATACCAGCTCGCAACTCGGCGTTATCATATCATCGTAATCATAAAGCATAACACGGACATCTTCAAGTCATTTGAAAGAAACTTCTGCAAATTCATTCTGCGCCTTTAGGTCTAAACCTTCAGAGGACCGCCTTTCTTGTCGCCTTCCATCGCAGCAATGCCTCACTTTAATGCTACAATCGCTCTAATACAGAAATAACCTCTGATGATCGTAATTCGATGGGTTTCGTTGGGCGGATCACGACAGGAGTCGAGAACCTTTTTCCCAACATTCGCATGGAATGTAACATTCAAGAGATTACTTCAGAGAAGACCAAGTACAGGACATTGTTGAAGTCTTGTTAACGTAGGACAAGTCCTTGATTCTTGTATGGAGCATGATTAAAAATGTTTTTTATGTCCTCAAACACACCCAAATTAAAAAGAAACAATGTTTTACTTAACGGAAAATGAAAGCAGTGGTTTCATTCAGAAAGTGATTGAGTTGCGACTGTACACTTGTCCAATCCGTAGTCGTAATCTTTTTTTTACTACACTGACAATGACCACAACCGTGACCGTGGAGTGTCCTTTCGGTTTAATGTTGTTGGAAGCATTTGACCCGTTTCGGCTAGAATTCGTGTTTTCGTTTCACCAATATGATTGGTTTTCAGCAGGGTGAGTCGTTATCAGCTGTTTAACCCGCTGGCTCTTTCGGAACAGCTGAGTTCCAGTTCCGAAACACCAGTGGAAAGACGGAAAGCATACACAGCTGATAGTAAAATTTGATATGGCTGAAAATAAGCCATTACGTTATGGGTGTTGCAATCCAAGTCGAAAATGTTTGCATAACTACATAATACTAATATAAAATATAACTTAACCAGAAAACAATATTATCAACGGATCTATGGCTTTTGGAGGATCTAATCTCTGTTTAGAGAACCCTAGAGAATTAAGAGCATCTAACAAGACTCGGTTCGATAGTAGAATACGAAAGAATACACTTGAAGACATTTCCTTCTCTATTTGTATCGCAATATTCCTTGCCAACTGTGTAATTCCCCATTTCTTCCTCCGCCCGAGGAAAATCCCACTTCACCGGGAAAAACTTTGCAATGTTCTGCAATTGCCTGTTTACTTCCCTTGATCGTTCCTGTGTATACATGCTGAGGTTGAGTCTTCAATCTCCACATCTCGTTCGTACTGGTTTAATTTTGCTGATAGCGATTACGCACTGGGCGGCTGAAGAGCTGGAAGTCCCACACTAGAGGCACAGTATAAAATCACAGCGTACCTTCGCTGAAGTTATCAGTACATTTACAGCGCTTGCTTTAGTGACGATTCGCCGAACAGTTTGTTTTGAAATAGTCAATATGAAATTCATCTCGTGTCTTTTGGCCGTTGTTGCCCTCGTGGCGGTGGTGAGCAGCGCCCCCGTTGAGCGTAAGTGTGAAACTTTTTCGAACATCCGGTGCCGATTAAAATGTATCTATTTCCAATGGTCCAGACGGTTTAAAGCGAGTAGAGCGACAGGTAGGCGGATTCGGAGGCTCGGGATCGGCGGCTAATGCTGGGGCGCAATCCTTCAACCAGGGCTTCGGCCATGGCTTCCCGGGACATGGGGGATTCGGTGGATTTTCGGGATCGGCTGCGTCGGCCGGAAGCCAATCGTTCACACAGGGCGGTGGCCATGGATTCGGTGGTCTGTCCGGATCGGCTGCTAATGCTGGTGCTCAGTCCTTCTCTCAGGGTGCTGGCGGATTCCCAGGATTCGGTGGTGGCAGCGGATCTGCCGCCGGTGCCGGTTCCCAATCGTTCGGAGGATAAGCCCGAAACCACACGATTCGTAAAAACCATGCAATGTATTGACGCTTTCGACTATTGACTTCTTGCTCAGGAATTATACGTCTATCACCAAATCAGTCTTTGTTGTTATCATGTATGGAGTGAAAATATAAATTACAACTAAAGCCATCAAACTTGTTCGTGTCTTACTTACTACTTTCGCGTGTTAAGATATCAGCAATTGCATTGAATGGAAACGAGGCTCTTTCAGAAATCAAGCAGCTGAAGATGAAGATATTATGCAATCTTCTGCCATATATTACACGTACAGGGAATCTCCTTCCCTCCAATTACAAACTAAAGGTAATCAGCGTGTCATTAAATGCCAATAAAGAGCTGCACGCCAAGCCCAGGTCTTCCTCAGACAAATAGGTCATGATCTACGCAAGTTATGCAATTGTTCACTGAAAAAGCCATTTCTTTCGTGCGGAATATAGTGTAAGGAGGTATGATGAATCTTCAATTAGTTTGCCAAAGTATTGCTGACAAAGAAATCCATATGTGATAAGCTGCCGAATAACCTGATTTACAAATGTTGAATCTATTCATGAAGTTGCACAAAACATGCACAGAAATTCATTTATCAATTTAATTTTTTTTTGCTAGTAACGACTGATCTGTAGCGCTCTTTTTATGCTGAGATCTTGCAGTTTGAACTTGCAGCGAGCATAGGTTCTGTGCAATGTTGTACACTAGTTTGTATGCGATGTCCGTTTTCTCATTGAATTTTAACTTTATCCCTAAGAATATTTTATCCTCCATTACAATCGATGCACATTTATGTAAATAGTGTTTTGTTCACTAAGTTTGTGGGGATAAGTAATTTTCCCTTTCCGAGTACATTATAAACACTGGCAATTTATTGTGCTGCCATCTGATGTGACCGGGTAGCTCGACCACAGTTTCGCACCGAATGCAAACAATACGCAGAAAAGGATGACAACAAACGTTCCACAAAACATACAACTTTACGAGACCAATTGTTTGTACAAAATTAAATAGTTAAGGAGTTGGTCAATTTTGTTCTAAAGATCCACAATTTCCCGCAAAACGGGCAAAAAATATGGAAAAGTAGAAAAACTAGGAACAGAATCTATACCAACACACAGTTGCACCGGAACATAAAAAGGCTATGCGGTATTTTCTATGCGTTCCGGAAATAAACTTACCGGCCACCAACGCCAACAACTGCCTTCACTTCGCTCCCGCTTGCTACTCGTGGGCTGGAAAAATAAAACGATCTACACAGAAATAGAGCACATAAGCAAAACCGCAACGTAAACGATCGTGTTGAAGCGGTATTCTTCGCTGCTGGTGCTGACACACTCGTGCCATTACCACGCCAACCGTGATCGTGAGCGGTTCATGCTGTAGCTACGCTTCCAGTGTCGATTACTTTCCAACACATGTGTTTTATCCATCGTCAACTGTTCCTGAGTGGCCGTGGTATTTAGTGAAACAAGTGAAGTTTCTACATCCGGGAGCTGCTGAAAGTGTCGAAAGGATATCCGTCGCGGGCGTGCTACAGGATGGCACATTTTTTCACCAAACATTGGTGGACAGTTTTAGTAATCCTTTCACTGGATTGGTTATCTTCGGCGGCCGATGATGGTAAGTTGCTTTGCTTCGTTTTGGTGTTTTAGTATATTATGCGAATAGGGGGAACCGTATGCGTCGGGTCAACTGATAAGCGGGCAACAATGTCGGAAAGGTTTGTTACAATCTCGGGCAAAGTAACGCGTGCTGCGAATCGTTCGCTTCCGGGCCGGGTCAGATGATGCAAGATAATTTATTTAAGCAACGAAACAACCACAGCAACAAATTACAGCATCCCCTACGAAAACGCATTCATTCATGTGTAAGATTTTCCTCTTCTTTGTCCTGCTGCCGGCAGTCACGTAGCCTTTGCGCGGAACATGCGTTCTCGGGTGAGATCATTTCCAGAGCAACCGCCTACTAACAAAGCAGACGATCGTCCACAGTTTTCATTTGCCGCATGGTGATGACGCGGTGAGTTTTGGGGGATGTGTAGCTTGTGCCTTCTCCCTTCTTAACTCATCTGCATCGCGGCTAAATAAACGAAATTACAGATGTGGTACACTCGGGACAGGGATGCAATACAATGTTTATATTGTTGAAAAAAACCGGCACATGAAGTCGTTGCTTTGCGCATAGCTGTGTCTGGTGCGCATGAATTGAGGAATATAAATCGTGCTGGTGGTGTTCAAATCTGCTGATTTGTCTCACAACGACGATGTCGTGGCATTGTTCGGTTTTATATTTCAAACGCTTCCGTAAGCAATTTTAGTTTTGCATTATCTGTACCGTGGATTTACGCTTAGGAAAGG
The DNA here is from genome assembly GCF_943734725.1 of Anopheles marshallii. Taxonomy (NCBI): domain Eukaryota; kingdom Metazoa; phylum Arthropoda; class Insecta; order Diptera; family Culicidae; genus Anopheles; species Anopheles marshallii. The sequence goes on from NC_071326.1 coordinate 417,205, forward strand.
TTCGAATTAAGTAAGTTACTATAAAAGTATAACTTCGCTTGATATTATTCGTTATAACAATGGTAACGATATTTTAATTTTCAATGGTACACCTCAAATCGAAGTTTTTAGAAAATGAAGAATAAAAATTGCTTGATTACTTTTTGATTATGTCCTAATGCCATCGATATTATGAAATTGTCATTAGAACGAAGATAAATACACATAGAGTAATGTGTCGTTATAATTCCAGAAACTTCGAAAGATCCCCTCATTTTCACCGTGGCCAGCAATGCAACGGAGGGCTATACGCGCTATCTGCGATCAGCGAAACATTACGATCTCACAGTAACGACACTCGGCATGGGCAAACCTTGGCTTGGAGGAAACATGAAGTCCGTTGGTGGTGGATATAAGATTAATTTACTGCGCGAAGCGCTCAAACCATACCGAGCGGAGAAGGATCGGCTCGTATTGTTTACCGACAGCTATGATGTACTCTTCTTGGCCCCGTGGGCAAAGATCCAGGAAAAGTTTGCCTCATTCGAAGCATCCATTGTGTTCGGGGCGGAGGGATTCTGCTGGCCGGATGAATCGCTGAAAAGTGCCTATCCTTCCCTCGAAGGTCGTGGAATGCGTTTCTTAAATTCGGGCCTTTTTATGGGATATGCAGACAAACTGTACAAATTGCTCAAATCTCCATTGAAGGATACGGAAGATGATCAACTGTACTACACAAAAGCGTACCTAGACGAGGAACTGCGCCAGGAACTTAACATCAAGCTTGATCACATGGCCACATTGTTCCAGAACTTGAACGGCGTAGAAGAGCAGGTTGTACTATCGTTGGAACCGACCGAGAAGGAAGCCACGCTGACAAACTCCGAGTATAACACGAAACCTGCCATCGTGCATGGTAACGGTCCCAGCAAGTTGACACTGAACAGTTACGCCAATTATTTGGCCGGAGCGTTTGTTGACGGTGAGTGCAAAACGGTACAGGAAGATCGTCTAACCCTCGATGAAGATGCACCGCTGCCACTCGTTACGATGGCTCTGTACGTGGAGAAACCGACACCGTTCCTGGAAGAATGGTTTGAAAGAATTATAAAGCTGAACTATCCTGCCGATCGGTTGGATGTGCTGATACACTCAAACGTAGCGTATCATGCTGCTACGGTCAAATCATTCCTCGATCGCCAGGAAGGACGCTATCGTTCACTCAAGCTAATAGACCACGATGCGGAGTTCAGCGAAATGGCAGCCCGAAACTTTGCCACGAAGCACTGCGAACAACGCGGTTGCGACTATCTGTTCGTTGTTGATTCGGAAGGACATTTGGACGATGTGAACGTGCTTCGATCGCTTATCGAAGCGAATCGGAATGTGATCTCACCGGTGCTGACACGTCCGGAGAAGGTTTGGAGCAATTTTTGGGGTGCCCTCAGTGGTCAAGGTTTCTATGCACGTTCGAACGATTACATGGACATCGTGGGCCGTAAGCTGCTCGGTCTGTGGAACGTTCCCTTCATCTCGATCGTGTACTTGGTTAAGCGGGCCATATTGCCCGACGTAAGCTACGAACTGCAGGAAACCGATCCTGATATGGCCATGTGTTGGCACTTCCGTTATAAGGGCATCTTCATGCACGTGATCAATATGGAGCAGTACGGACATCTGATCGATACCGAGTACTTTGATATGACTCGCACACATCCGGATTTTTACCAGCTGTTTTACAATCAACATGACTGGGAACAGCGCTATCTTGCGTCGGTTTACAAGCAGCAGCTCGAAGAAAGCTTCGTACCCAAACAACCCTGTTCGGATGTTTATTGGTTCGCGCTCGGATCGGATCGCTTTTGTGATGATCTACGCGAAATCGTAGAAGCATTCGGTGAATGGTCGGACGGTTCCCATTCGGATAAACGTTTGCAGGGCGGTTACGAGGCTGTCCCGACGCGAGACATTCATATGAACCAGGTTGGATTGGAGCAACTGTGGTTAAAGCTTCTGCAGCTTTATGTGCGTCCGCTGCAGGAGAAAGTGTTCATCGGCTATTTCCACGATGTAAGTAATGCGTGTCGAAAGCGAACATTTAGACGAGAGCTAACATAAATGTCTTCTTTTCCTCCCATCGCTATATAGCCACCAAGATCTCTGATGAACTTTGTCGTTCGTTATCGGCCAGACGAGCAACCATCGCTGCGGCCCCATCACGATTCGTCCACGTACACAATTAACATCGCACTCAACTCGGTCGGTGTTGATTACGAGGGCGGCGGTTGCCGATTCCTGCGCTACAACTGCTCCGTTACGGATACGCGCAAAGGCTGGTTGCTGATGCATCCGGGGCGCTTGACGCACTTCCACGAGGGTCTGCTAACCACCAAAGGAACGCGCTACATTATGATTTCTTTCGTCGATCCGTAAAAGGACTGCGCACACGACTGCCTCTTCCTTCACGCCAACTTGCCGCAACCAAGCGCAAAAACCAGTGCAAAGCCTTTAACCTCGTTTTCCATTATAATCTCTTATTTTACCCAATCGCGGAAGGAGAAGCAGAGTAGCTTTTGTATTTGCATATAGCGTAAGATTGTGTTCATTCTAGTTTCTTTGCGGGAAGGGATTCAGCTGTGCCATTAGAGTTAACGGTGTGCGTATGCTATAGGGTCGCATACATGGTCGAAGTCGGTTTTAATAATAAACAACAAAAACCACGAATTCAACTAACAACTTTACACATTCATTTTCGCATTTACGTCTGTCTTTATCGAAAAAATCATTCATCAATATTGATTCTGCTCGGAGCATTAGTTTCTCCCAGATAGCAAGCAGCCGAGCCCCATTTGCCGAAGAGGTTACGCAATACGCTCCCTAGGGAACCTATCCCCAACGAACCGGCACGAGTGGGCCAACCCCAAAAACGTGTCCCGCGCTTTAGTGAACTTGCTCAATTTAGACCACCCATTTGAACAAAGAAAATAAGCAAGAAAAATAATTTCTTCAAAAGTGGCCAGCCATCGTGGCCATAAGCGGAATGTTGGGACCAGGCTTATATCGAGTAAATGTGCCAAACATGTGTTGCCTGTTATTGAAAACTGCGTATACTAACGAGGCCCACGCGGTTGTGTGAGTGGCCCTGTGGATGAAGCCCAGTAACTGCCCAGTTCTACACTTGATGAGCGTTCCAGATACTAGCGGAAAAAGCGAAAGAACACTGACCATGGCACACCGTGAACAAACGTAAAAATAATCCTCCACAGCACACCGACACATGCACATCATAGTGGAGTGGTATCGGTTCTGGACGAAGAACCGTTGGCATAGGCATTTGACGAGGGGTTGGCTCTGGACGCAGGAAATTTAATTAGTGTATAGTCGCTGAGATACACCGCTGCCAGGGGACAGTTCGAGGCGACCGTTCATTGGAAGTCTACGCGGACCGGGACAGTTAGTTCTTATCGATACAGCACTGCAAGTAGCAGGAATTCTCGCAAATACGGCGCGACAGACTTCGTTGTGAACCTAGAACCATCATCCCGTCCATTGCCAATTGCAGCTGCACTCCATTGCTATTGATCAGTGTTAATCGGTGTGCAAATTGGTGTCGTGCTAGCAGGAGTTGGGTATTGATTGGTTCTTAATTCTGTGCAATTTGGTGCCGAGTCTAGCATCATGCCGCCAAAAGACGACCCGGAGGTAGCGGCCTTGAAGAAGGAGATCAATGATATGATTGCCAAATTTCAGGTAGGCAGAAAGGGCTATTTGAAGGTCACAAAATTTGATGCCACGTAATGGTCGAGAGTTCCAACGAACAAGATACTTCTAATCGATTGATGCCTATGGAAGATTATTCAATTAGCTCGACGAGGTTCAACAATAAAAAACTCCATTGAAACACATTGCACATTACCTCAGACAATCCAATTAAGGTGTAGCCAACATTCGTTTCGGCAGCTTGTTCCACCCGCTTGTGACATTTGATGGCATGATCCAGAACGTTTAATCTTCCAATTTCATAGGAGGAACAGAAAAAGGTGGCAGATTGTACACTGTTCGAGAAGTGCGGCGATCTTGGCGACGTTCCAAAGGTGCGCATCTCGACGAAAAAGTTTCTCAAGGGTCACATCAACAAGGTAAACTCGGTACATTATGCCGGCGATTCACGACACTGCGTTACTGGTTCGCTGGACGGTAAGCTGATCATCTGGGACACTTGGACGGGCAACAAGGTGCAGGTGATTCCGTTGCGCTCGGCATGGGTCATGAGTGTGGCGTATGCCGACTCGGGTAACTTCGTAGCTTGTGGCGGCATGGACAACATGTGCACCGTGTACGATCTCAACAATCGCGACGCGCAGGGTAATGCGAAGATCGTGCGAGAATTGATGGGTTACGAAGGTTTCCTGAGCTCTTGCCGCTTTCTGGACGATACACACATCCTGACCGGATCGGGCGATATGAAAATGTGAGCACAAGTGGGAGCCAGCAAACGGAAACGTTCTCATTAACTTTCTTCATTGCGACATGTGTAGCTGCATCTGGGATCTTCAAGTGGGTAAGAAAACGTCCGAGTTTGATGCCCATGCCGGTGATGTCGTCTCGATCTCAATGAGCCCGGACAAGAACACGTACGTCACCGGTTCGGTCGATCGCACGTGCAAGCTGTGGGACGTGAGAGAAAACACACCGAAGCAGACCTTCTTCGGCCACGACGCGGATGTGAACAGCGTATGCGTAAGTGTTAAGTGAGAAGTAGATGTTTTGATGGGGACATTGCTGACATTCGACTGCACTTTGGATTCAGTATCATCCGAGTGGATTTGGGTTCGCTACTGGGTCGGAGGATAAGACAGCACGCTTGTTCGACTTCCGCTCCGATCAGCAGATTGGCCATTACGAACCACCAAACAAGAACAGTGGATTCACATCCTGTGGTAAGCGGCCCTCAATGGCCCTTGGTTTAGCGCATGCATTAAACCCGATCTTCCGTGTCTTTAGCTTTGTCCCTGAGTGGCCGTTATGTTCTGTGCGGATCTGACGATAACAATATTCACATCTGGGACAGCATGAAGGGACAACACAACGGTAAGATGCACGAGTGATTGACGCTTGAATGGTTTTCTACTAATACTATATTTACTGGCGCTAGGTACACTGAGTGGTCACGAAAATCGTATCACATCGATCAGCATGGCGCCAAACGGTATGGCATTGGCATCCTGCAGCTGGGATCAACATGTTCGTATCTGGGTCTAAACAGTACGGGGGGGATTTAGCTCTGAATGGCAAACTGAATTTTTCGACTAAAGATGCATTAACCCCGTAAGCCGAATAAACGGATGAGGTCCTAAAGTTTTTTTTTTTGCAAAGACCCTATACGCAATATCAACGCAACGTTCGAACTTGGGCAGAGAGTTCCTTTACACTATTCAAACCGTTTCTGTAAGAAGCAACCAAATACATAGCTTGCTCCACAATATAAATATGTATATACGAATAATCTCTCTTTATTTACGCTACATTTTGTAGGAATGATTTAAACTATCTATGCTCACGTGCAGTGCTAAATATGCTAACTTACTGGACTGTTCCAGCAGCAATCTGGGAACGGTACTACAACAGCTAATCAAAAGCGATCGAGAAATCGGTCTTAAAACTCCTTCGATCGATCGAGTACATGTTGTCGGCGGTACACTCGTACACACCGGCATCCATCTGCGTGGCTGGATCGATCTCAATCTTAGACTTTACCTTATCCTTTCCGATGTACCATTCGTGCACCTGAAAAAAATGACCGAGGTTAGTAAGCGTGAGCGCGCGATGAGCCTCGATGATGATGAGCGATGATGATGAGCTCAGTCTACCCACGTGAAGATACAGATGGCTGAAGATCTCCACACCGTCCTTAAACCAGGTGATTGTCGGTCGAGGCGTTCCACGAGCCACACACAGGAAAGCGATCTTGTGTCCCAGAACGTATTCATAATCGAAATGTGATGCCAGTGTTATTTTTGCTCCCTGTAAAAACAACATAAAAAATGTAGGTTAAAAATTGCAGGCTGTCTCTCGAAAAATGATCCACTCTATCTTACATTATTATTGTTGTAATACTGGTCCGATTCTGGATCGCGATATTTGCCCGTTATTGGCAGTCCAATTTGCATCTGTAAAATGAAAGAAATGATTACATTGCGTTCGCCCTTGAGCAGGAATTTATTTTCGCTTACCCTAGATTTCGTACGACCCCTAGCGCGTCCACGTCTGGCCTCCGCGTCGTCGATCGCAACCGATATTAAAATAAGAATCACGATACAGATGTACATGGACATGTTTGTCGACAGTCGGTAGCGATGCATTCCTATACGTGAAGTGGCCTTACGGTTGCTAAAATGATCATTAGTTAATGGTTGAACCTATAGTGTCTTAAGCGATATCTATAGTAAAACAATAAGAGCAATTTCTTTCGCGATAAGAATATGCTTCGTATTAAAATCTCCCGTTTTCTATTTCGACATGACAAATGAAGGAAACGATCTCACTCATGAACCCCTTTTTGTTGCAGGGCCTCGTACCCGCACCATCTCTATGGCACTTGCTTGTTTTCGATGACTTAATTTATGCGTTCGTTATCCTATCGAGTTCCTGCTGTCCGATTGTCCGATATGCCCAAACGTTCTGATCACGACGATCCATTATGACGAGATGAAGCTTTGGTTTGTTGGCAAAACTGGCGTTGTGCGGTTGTGATTCGAGTTAAACAAAAATAAAATCGTGGCAAGTATCGCGTTATAGCTTGGTGAGCAGCTTGTACGCTCGCGAATCTACATCAAATAGCGATTTCACCATGAACACCTGCAGTGTACCGACAGCGACCATGACAAGAATCTGGAAGAACGACCACACGTTCACCTTGAAGTAGTTTTCCTCGGCCACGTTACGATCGCGAGCCTCGTGCGAGCGCAGCATGTCTTGCAGCTGGCGCGCCTTCGTTAAATTGTTGCGTACACGCTTGATCGCGTCCTCCATGTCCTGTACCTTCATCTCGTAGAACTCCTCCGGCGTTAGGCCCTCGAGTAGATCGATATCCGACCAGCTGGAATCATCCTGGTCACCTTCCCGTTCGATGATGAGCTCAAAAAATACCGTCTTACTGTTTGCCCGGCTGAAGCCATTATCAAAGCAAAACTTGTACTCCGCATCGTACGGCACCGGAAAACGGTGAATGTTGTCCGACTTTTTATAATCGGCAAATATTGTGCGTCCCGTCACTTCGGCCAGCTCGAAGCTGATATCCAAATCGCCGTGCCCACCGTCTATCACCTGATACTCGATGTCGATCGTTTGTCCGGCTTTTGCAGTCTCGTAGAAACAGTCCACCTTTCCGGGCGCAATACTGACCGTCATTTCTTTCTGTATCGCTAAGACGTTTGAGGGAAACTGCACCAGGAGAAGTGATACGAGCGGCCATAACCACGCCACACTCTTGTGTGTAGAGTGACTCCGAACTAGTGCCTAAAAATGTACGCAAACAAATATAGAACAAGAGCAACAACACCAACCATCAAGTTTGTTACTCACCATAAGATTTGCGGTACAGTACCCACCTCCACCGAGTTTACACACGGTGAATGTGAACAGTTGAAAGTTATTCAGACGCACCGGCAACGGCTGTGAAAATATGTAACCTCTTTGAGCGGTAGGTTTTGTTCTTTCGCTTCCGAACTACACGCACTATTTACTCTATTTTGCGGCAGAAGATGCAATTCGCAGCTGTCAAAACGGTAGAACACGAGCGCGCACGCACACAGTCAAACGTTGATTTACGCGTGTATTCATTCTTTACGTTCGTTGGCGCATAACCGTTTTACGGCGAGTACCAGAGGCATCAGCAAGTTGGCGCGCACATGGGCAAACCAACATTGTTCAAATTCAACGATATTAAATGATAGGATGTGATTACGATGAAGGACACACACGCAGGAAATTGAGCACCACGAACAACTTCGCTGTCGAGATAATACGGTGAAACTATGATCGCGTGGCGGTTTATTTCGCTCGAAAGCACTGTGATTCTATCAGTCCTTATTTAGTTTAAGGAATTTCAAATTCCTGAGCAATATATAATACGTTTCTATTTTTATGTTACTAGTTAACTATTTTATTTGCACTGCTTCACAAAACACAAACACCACCGATTGTTTTTTGGGGATATTCGATTACAATATTGAAACATTAGACTTTAAACTACCTGTACCTGCGTATCATAAAACTGGGCTGTATCCTTTGAGGAAAAACCAACAGGAATTGTTAATTGAATCCGTCCGATCTGGAATGTCACCAACGCTCGAAGAAGAAAAGCCACCAGGTATTGCCAACGTGAACAACGTAACTCTCCAAACTGCTCCACGGCCACGACAGAAAAGTGCCAGCTTGAGATCGGCTCAAAATTTCCACTCCCACTTGAACCACTACGGTCGATGGCAAATTGAATCAGTGTGAGATTATTCTCATTCCATTATCCAATTGACGGTAATCGAATGCGCCATACGACACCAGGGACCGAGACGGCGTCAACCTCAAAACGGGTTGTGTTGTTGGTGAAACGTTTCGTTACGTTGGGTGATGGTTTAGCAGGATCGGTAGATCAGGACCAGACACCAAGCAAAGGCAGTTAGGTTCGGATCGGTACGAAGGTTTGACAGTACGGTAGGATGCTAAACGATTGCGTTTCACTTAAAAATAGCTACAATTCTACGCTGTCCATACACAGATGGGTGACTATTCAAATGCATGCTTCATTAATAACGGGCAAACCACGGCAGACGAGCGCACACCGAATCCGTAGCGGCAGGTGGTAAAACATCCTACAGTCACCCATCAGCCGCAACAAATTGGAATGTTTCCCAACGAAACATTTTGTGCTGGAGGACGATTTTTTGAATTCTACAATTAGAATAATGGAATGAATAATTAACTGAAAAAAGAAACGCTAGCTATGCGATACTTACGCCACTTTCCCGCTTTGAACGCCATCGTGTCCAGGGAAGAAATGTTATGCTTGACATAGATGGGATTAGTCGACGGTATCCAGTTGCCGACGAGTAGCATCGAGTAGATATCGGTAAACAAATCGGTCAGCACCCATAGAGCACCGATGACGGTGGGACAGTGGGCTGCATTGTAGTACATGTGCGTGCCGGTCATTTCCGTAAACAGACCGTTCGAGTATAGCCGGACAGAATCACAGCCGAACAGAAATGTCACGCAATTAATATCACGCTGCAGTAACGTTTCACCGTTCATAAACTGTAAACCGCTTCCATGACCATTATAGCTATCGATGAGATATGAAAAAGAAAGAAAGAATATTTATAAAGGTAAAGGCAAACACAAATGTAATCGACCATACTCACATAAGTACATCTGATATGTGCAACGCTTCGCTGAATTCACTTTCCTTTGGTGGTTGGTCGATAAGTAGCTCGAAGTCGGGGTACCATTCCTTGTAGAACATCTGCAACCGTGCACTCATTTTGGTAAGGTTTTTATCTAGAAAAATAATACACGTTTGGTTGGGTGTGTGTACATTTTTTTTACCAACACACCTACCCGGATTGATGATCGTGTAGCATTGTTTTGCCGAAAGCATGAAATATCCGTTCTTCATTCGTGTTGCGTGCGCTCGATGCAGTTCGCTCAATGTCCATAAGTTGGTAAACCGACTAAATTCTCCAGTTGGATGTAACATTTCCCACGGCAGGCTATCGAGCAGTTCATCGATTACAAGCAGCACCGGGTAGCAATTGAGTCGTTCTTCCTTCTTATCGGGGAACTTTTGCTGCTTCATCTCGGCCAGTAAAGTGTACAGCGCTTCCGCCTTGGCATCATCTAAATCGAGCTGCTCACTGCAGCACAATTCGAATAGCTGAAAGTCATCTACTAAATCTAGACGACGTGCAACGAGTGATATCAGTTGCCGTCGTGTGCGATTTATGCGATTGTGCACACAAAATTCTTCTATTTGGTTAAAAATGTAGCCTTCAAGCTTTTGATCGTTCGCCGAACGAAATTTCCCCACCAGAAGATTAGACCACGGACCCAACCATTCACACGTTCGTTGCACCGCTGAACTTATCAGCTGCTCTACGGCTTCGAGACTGTTGGCTTGGTTGTCGGTCGACGCTGCCGATTCGTGGTTGGTGATTGCATTCCGAATCTCAGGCGGAATTGATGCGATATGTTCGAAGTAGTTGGGATATTTTGCGGTTGGTTTGTCGGTAGGCGGATCCAGCGGGATTAGAATTGGTTCGAAAGGTGTGCCTTCGCACGGATCACTGCACCGGAACACGGTTAACCATATCGATGTTGGTTCGCGCAACAGTTCCTCGTGCGTTAGACAGGTGGCCATTGGTGTGTACTCTTTCGCAATCTGTATCACCGTCCATTCGGCAGGTAGTTCCTCACAACGTGTGCACAGATCTGCAAAATCATCCCGATTCGCGAGCGATGCAGACTTTTGTTTGTTCGCTTCACTGTTGATTACCTTTCCAATCAATTGTTCTACAAACGAAAACACAAAGCGTGGGCACAACAAATCAGCGGTTTGGAAGAACGTTTCTTACCTAGATCACACTTTTCCCGGAAAGCTGGAGAGTATTTCTGACGCTTCGATGCACCGAGCGACAGAGTTTGGTATAATATTGCACTGTGTTTATCTCCTTCGTTTAGTGCAACGGCCGCACGTAGTTTGTATTCCACTGAAACCATAACAAATGTTGAACAGCGTGCAACAGATTACATAAAACTAGTGCGAGTGAGGAACCAAATAACTTACAACCCATGAGACCGGTATTTTCTGCAGGTGTAGAATCTAAATTGTCCATCGTAGCGAAATTTTTCGGTTAAACTTCTCTTCTTCTATTTTTGGCGGTGGTTTGTATCCTCCTATGAGATTTGACATCTCACATTCAGAGGCATACCCCCTGGGGTTGAAAGAGAGGACTGGTGTCCATTTCTCTGTTTTGAATTTGTTGGTTTAAAGTGCCCGGTTGGTTTCTTCTTCCATTGTGTTCAGCCGTTTCATTTTATGCTTGTTTCCTTGAGCCTTTTTTTATTGTTATATATATATTTTTTAATTGTTTGTTATTATTGCAGTTGTTTGTGTGCGGTTTTTGGTTATTGTTGTTATTTGTTCATTATTTTTTCGATTTAGTTTTTGTTTGTTTAGCTGTTTTTTTTCTATTATTTTATGTCTTGTATTATTACTTGTTTTATGGTATTTATTTATGTTGTTGTGCAGATGTATGAAATGTTTCAGGGATCCCTCTGTTTCCTGAATTGGGGTCAGGTTCCTCCCAACAGAACTCCAAAAAGGGTGAGGGGGTTTGAGGTCCAGGTTTTGATGCTCACATCTTGTTCCAATTCGCTAGGAATTGGAAGGATGCGCAGTCAGAAATCCTCTGTTTGTTATGGCAACGGAGTATTCGATTGTAGGCATGTTTGGGGGTCTACAGTCAAGATGTTGGTTTTTTTTGTGCTTTGATTTAGGTGTAATTTAGGTGTTTCAGGTATGAGTATGGCTCGATGTTAGAATATATGTTTAGGACATTGAGTAATAAATAAATAGATAATAAATAAGAACGTTGATGTTGGGTATATTACTTACTCGCTACACACAAGCTTCAAAAAGTAAACAAAATTTCAAACATGATGCTTGGGTCGATAAGCTGGCAGGTTAGTACATGACGTAAATGATTGTTGGCCAAATTATACGCGATTGTGACAGTACAGAGATAATTTAAAATTAAAATTTATTGTTATGGCCCTTGATCGAATTATACGAAGCAAAATCAAATAAACTAATTATCAAACGATTCAGAAACAAATTTGGTAGCGTATTTCTGTGTAATAAACAGGTTTTGGAAGGCATCGAAATTGAAAGTGTCAAAACTTCGATGCTACCAAATGTCATAATGTTCTCGGATGGTCGGACCAGGCCATATAAGCGCTGTCAAGTTGATCCTCGTGCGCGAAAGTCGTAAAAAGTGTCTGCTCTGCCGGTGTAATTCGTTTGCTGAACTAAAATCAACGATACTCTCGTGTGCCTGCAGAATTTGCGTATATCCGCAACAGGATAGCTAATTTCATCTACTGCCAAAACAGAAAAATGGTAGGTATAGCGTTGAGATGAGGATTTCGGTCGATAGGGTGATGTCCGGCCTGACCCAGCTTCCAGAAGATAGAGCGAGCTCTGGAACATTCTTCGTTCCTTCTTGTAGGAGATATTGTTATCAGTGTGTTCCAAATTCTCAGCAAGGTTGTCGGATGATAACTGTTTAAAATCGAATCCAAATTTTGAAATAGGCTAAATCCAATATTGAATCGACCCAAATGATCTGGAAGATGAAACCGGCATTTGGTTCAGTAGTGGAGTTCTTCGTTACGTAATACCGACCCCCCGCCCTTGCGTCATATTCATGCACATGGCACTGAGATTGTTGCACTTGGCTGTTTCAAATTTCTGATGAAATCCTTTATGCTGGCTCCTCTGTTCTAGTCTGTCACGAAACGTCTATTGCCTCTTTTGGACCGTGTGCTGATCCTGCGCGCCGAAGCCCTAACCAAGACGAAAGGAGGAATAGTTATCCCCGAGAAGGCCCAATCGAAGGTGCTCGAAGGAACAATCGTAGCTGTCGGACCCGGTGCTCGAAACACTCAGACCGGCGAGCATGTACCACTGGCAGTGAAAGTCGGCGAAAAGGTGCTGTTGCCAGAGTACGGAGGCACAAAGGTGGAGCTGGGCGACAGTAAAGAGTATCACCTTTTCCGGGAAGCTGATATTCTGGCAAAGATCGAATAAGAATCGCACAGCAAAACCATAACCAGTGTGTGCGGCAGGACAAACGCATACCATGCGTTGCAAGCGCGCGTTGGAAAAGTGAGTTAGATGGCGGCATTTATTAACAACGCTAGGAAGATGAACCCAGTGACCCAACGTCTTCTTCTGGTGTTGTCGGATCGTGAATGCTTCCCACGCCGGGAACTGTTTTATGGAGGGCAGCATTGTGAGGGAAAACTCTACCGGTTGACAAATATTGTACAAGTTTGTTCGTTCGTTATGGCCTCGCAACAGGTTGACGATGTTGTGACCTGAAAGGCATTTTCTCGCCCGAATCGTGTCATGGACCACCAAAGACGAGGCGTTCTTTGCTGCTCCTGCTACACGATCCTGGGGGAAATAGTTGAATACATCCCGTCCGATTGAAGGCTTCCTTTGCACATCAAGTTCGAATGCTAGGACGCTTGATGGGCAAACGTTGCAAACGACCGGGCAAAGAAGGAAAACGATTAGTTATGAAAGAGCACTGTATGATTTCAACCATCCTTAATAAAAAGACAAATCGAATACTACTTAAACGAATACAAAGCTTGCAACAAATTATGCTTTAAGTTACTTGATTAAAAACTGTTCGATGTATTGCATTTACAGAATCATTTTGTGCATTGGTTTTCCCTTAACGCCCAAACCGGTTACTTTGAATAGTTCCCCAGCTGGGGCAGGCTTGTCTCCCTTTGAAGAAGTAGTGACAAACAGCTCATCCATCTGAGGACCACCGAAAGCGGCCGATGTAACTTGCTCAGCCGGAATTTTGATTTCCTGCACAAGTTGTTGGGAACTGTAGAGAAAGAACGTAGTATCATCAGATAGGCCAATATGTAGTTCCGAATGATGCAGAATACCTACCGTTTATCAACTTTCATAACTTTTGAACCTCCCCAGGTAGCAACGTACAGGTTCCCGTCAGCGTCACTGGTCATTCCATCGGGAACATACCCCGGATGCGCCCCGTTAACACGCAAATCGTAAAACACTGTCTCATTCTTGAGATCTCCATTCCCATCAACATCAAACGCTTTCACGTTCAATGCCGCGGAATCGATGTAGTACATGCGCAGCGGATTGAAGGGTTCATCCCATGTTAGACCGTTGGAAATACTGACGTTCTTCTTCTGCACCACCATGGTTCCATTTGTGTAGCGGAAAAACTGTCCTTCCTTTTGCGCAAACAGATCACCCAAACTTTCCAACTGCATCGTTCCAGCGTACAGTCGTCCGGATGGATCAACCTTTCCATCGTTGAAACGAACGTGACTCTGACTGTTGCCCAAATCGGCGAGCACCCGGACGTGATGTGCTTCTTCACACCGACCATCCCAACGGATCAACGTCACACGGTTGTTCTCGCCCACCACAAAGTGTTCCGGTTGTCCCGCGACAAGCACAATGAATGAAATGGAATTAGCTCCCTCTGCAGAAGAAATCGATTTAGATTAAGTTTAATTCATTAACAGTGGGCTCCGGGTATTTTACCAAGCTTTGCGCTGTAAGTACGATTGCCCGCATAATCGTAACGAAGGACGGCCGGTGTGTCGATATCTACATAGTAGAGGCTCTGGGTTTCGATATCCCAAACTGGACCCTCTCCTAGTTTTGTGCGTGGGCCTGGAAGTTGCACTACCTGATAGTCATTATCACCGCTGGCCATCTTGTTTGTGGGCTGCGAAAGGACGCAATGGCAAAATCAACAAATGATCAGTGAACCGAGAGCAAACTTTCGATCTGCTCAATAGCTTGACCTTCAACTGTTTCCTTTCTCGAAAGCAAACACACTTCTTGAACAATCTAATTGTGTGATTGCACCTAAATATATTGAATGGATGCAGGAAGATAAGATAAATGATAGCTTAACAACGATAACTATACCTGTAGTTCCTGAGCTTGAGCGAGGCTCCTTAGTGCACTACAATACAGCAAGACACTGATTGCAATCAATTGCATGATTCGCAAAGAAGGCAATGATAATGATGATGATGATGATGGTGCTGATGATCGTGTGATCTTGATCGCTGGTGGTGACAGCATGGTGGTTGAATTAACGTCGAAACTGAGCATCCAGCTGAAATGCTGTGGATTTTTTTTTTCAATAAAGTGAATAGTACACGAAATGCCTCCTAACCGAAGGGGTAAGGTTCAAAAGACTGAATCAATTCGCAACAACATCATATATAAGTTCTGCGATCGTCAAGGTCGAACAACACGATATCACAAGGCTAACTTTCACATTCTAACAACGAATAGGTCGTGGGAATTGACAAACTTTCTAATTAGTTTACAAACCGGTTAATCACACCTAACCCGAAGAATATTTATAGAAAGAGGCGAACAACCAGAGAGAATTTTGAAGCTTGGATATTATCCAGAAGCGAACAATTTGAATGTTTAGAATTTTCTCATGAAAATTAGCTTTTAGACTGTTTAGAACTAAATGCTGCAGATAAAGGGGTGTAAAAAGATACTAGTGATATTTAAAAACAATCCCAGCAGTAAAAATACATGAAAATAACTTTGTGAAATGCTTCAAAACATTCAACGACTCGACTCTCTTTTGAACATAAAATCTCGCATCTTCGAAGCCAAATGTGACAGCTTTCGAACTGTCATCGGTGACACACTGCAAATGTCCATCAACAACAAATAAATACGAGATCGATTTGCTTTGGTTCTGCGTTTCGCGTTCCTGTGCATTTGGTGATGTGTTGAATGTAAATTAAGCATTGTCGATTGGTTTGCTAAGGTGGAACAGTTCCGCTGGTAAAACGCTCATATGGCCGATCTAGCCTCGGTTAGGCCGAAATGTCCCTGTGTCCTGTGCGGGCGCCCATTCGTACGCACTAAGAAACGCATAAGAGAACGTGACGATCGTACGTGAAAAGTACGATTTGCCGAGCAGAGAAGTGTATCGTTTGTCGAGGCGGCAAATATTTTTTGCGCTAGAACATTGCTACTCGTGTTCGAGAGTAGATCGAATCTTGCCACACAAAGAGGAAAACTATTCTTATCAAACGCTCCTTTGTGGGGCTCCCGCTGTGTCGTGACACGAATGTGTTACTCCCGATAGGATGGAGCAATTTTCGCACGACCTGACGTTGGCGTTGGAGGAAACTTCCCGTACCACTTCGAGTAAGGTGCGATGGGGAGTGCGTCGTCGGACGCGTTCGACGGGAAATTTGCGTAAGTCGTGAACGTTTCGAGATGTTTCATATGGCGTAGTGTTGATTTTCCGGTTGTATTTGTGTATTCACAGCTTGTGCACCACAACCGACAGAGGATAGCTCCAGCAGTCCAACTGATCCACCGGCATGCAACATGGTGATGAACCAAGCCGATTCGCCCTATCTCAGTGGTAGTAACAACATCGTCCAGAGTGATTCGGACGACAGACATTCCGTAGCGTTTACGTTCAAGTTGCGCCAGACGCCACTTTCGGGAAACTTCGAGTCCGATTCGCTGAACGAAAACTTCAGCCCTGCTAGGTAAGGTTTGAAGCGAACGGAACATCACATCTGGGCGAGAATTGCTCATTCAGTTGCTCCTCATTCACAGGCCGAACATGCGTCGAAAGCGAAAGTACAAACGTATGGCCGTAGAGTATGAGACGACACCGTCCACACCGCATATCGGTGTGAATCCATTGTTCCCCGTCGCTGGTACGGTGAAGAAGCGCGTTTTCAAACACTCGACGTGCCCGGATAGTTTTAGGTCAGTACGATCTGCATTCTGGCTGCAGGAAATTTTGAAGTAGAATTTAGCGCTTAATTGAAAAGCCTTCCTAACCCCATCTACAGGAGCACGATGCTTTTTTGCGGCAAAAGAAAGCGCAGTCAGCGCGATCGTGGAGGTTTGGATTATGACTTCTGCAAGCAGCATTCCAGCAGCGTACCGAGACAGCGGGAATTTTTTGGACCGAAAGGGTCGTCCTACAGCGAGTACAAGAGTCGCAATCGTGCCGCCTCGTTCTCTGCCAGTATGATGAAGTGTGAAAGAATACTACCGCTGAATAAGACTGTCGTCTCAAAGATCGAAAGAATATCAGCGGACAGGGATCGTGAGCGGTCAGCCTTGCTAGAAGCTTCACGATCTACCGCTGTAGTTCCTCCGTCTGCTCCAGTTCCCGTACCGACCGGTGGAGAGTTTAATTTTTCGATCCCGTTGCAGCAACAGCAGCAGCAGTTGCTTCCGGTAGGAAATCTTCCACAGCCATCTGTAGCAATGCCACTGGAAGGTGGGGTGATTTTACCATTACTCGGAAGCCAAGGTCACAATGACGAGAAAACAGCTCAGCATCAAATTGTTGCTATCGGTGCAAAAAGCACTTTCGGTGTTCCGCTAAGTCAATCGAGCATGGCTGGAATGACGCCTTTGGTATTGCCCACGAACAGTTTAAATTCGCTTCGGCAGCCCGACGTACCTATGGTTGCATCCACTGTAACGACAGCCTTAATGGAACCTCTCGGAACAACGCAAACCGGACTGCTTCATCCAGTGGAATCAAAGCCATTGTTGGCGCACCCTTTCGTTGAACATATTGTTGAGAATTCCATCAACTTCCAATCTTCGTTTTCTGAAATTGCCTCCTTACCACCGACCACCACATCCGTCGCAGAACCGATGAAGGCAGCAGTACTTGCAAAGACAAAAGCGAGCTACCCAAAAGAAAAGCATCGCCATCGTAAGTCTAAGTACATCCGCAAGAAGCAAATGCTCATGATGGCTGGCCCGGAAGGACAGGGTCAGCTGATGGACTGTGCTGGACAGGTTAATGATTTCCTGAGCTCCAGCTCGCTCAGTTCGAGCGATTCGGAGGCGGTGTTGGCAAATGAGACGGATCACGAAGGGGATGACGAGCTGACGGATTGGCCCGGCAATGAGGCAATGATTACGTTTGCATCGAAGCACGATTTTCGCAAGGCATATCACGGCAATCGTGCACCGGGAGCCATTGGGACATCTTCAGCAATCGGGAGACCCATCCTGCCGCATGTAAACCAGCAGGCCGAACATGATCTGCCGGATGATGATACACTGATGTCGGCTGACGAGTTACTGATATCGGCAGGTGTTCCAAGGGGAATAGTGGGTGAAATCGCGATGCAACCAGTAGGCTCAACAGTGGCTGGCATCGGTTTGAACACTTTAGATACAAATCTGACGATTCCTATTGGGGCCGATTTATCCGCCATGAGCTCACCGTTTCTAGTCAACAATATAGCGCCCGGGCTGCCGCTCGCTAATGAGATACGAGAGATACGTGCCGGATGTAGGAGAATCCGTGAGGAACGGCCTGGCTTTTCTATCATATCAAGTGTTAACGAGTTGTTATCAAGGTATGGTCCTTGAGTGCCGTAATTCTGTTTGAGAGGAAGAGAATCGTGTTCAATATATTTTGTTTTATTATAGGTTTCTTCAGGATGACCAACAGCGTGAGCTGACACTGCACGACGTAGACAAAGCAGAACATGATAAGCTGCAGGATCTATGTAAGCTTTATTCCCTGAACGCACAACAATTAAGTGAAAACGGAAGTGTGGTAATGCTGAGCAAGACCAGGTAAGTCCCGTAGGTTTGTTTCGTAACAGCACTTATAATAACAAATCGACATGATCTCGTTTTACTTAGCAACACGATGCAATCGGTCCGAATTGATCAATCAAATCTACCGAAACGACTTGGAGATTTCAAACGACGTTGCTACGGCAATGCGGAAGCTCTGCAATTTCACGACGGTGCTACCAGTTAAATGCTGGAGCATACCTGTCCAATAGATCAGATGGTTTTATATTCCTTTAAGATGAATTTTACGCTCGGATGCAAGATATAAATGTAATGCCATTTAAGGCAAGTTAAGGGCAGGACAACGATTGTAGAGTTAGCGAGTTGTTTTCGATTGTACAGGACAACGATTACGCCTTTTGCAAGGTTAAGCAATGCAAATGGACTAGCTCAGCCACTTAAAGACCGCAATCAATTGCTTTTTGAATCCAGCAAAGAACGTCATGGAGTTTCACTGTGTTTTAGGGACGGGCTTTACGCAGTTGAATCAAGTTAACCAAAACAAACGCAAACAGAAAGATTAAATTGAGTTAAGGAACCATATTTTAAGTTTTCTTTTTGAAACATGTAGCAGACAGTCGATGGGAGGAACACAACGCATGCTGTACAGCTAGTATTTATAGATAAAGTTAAGCGTATATAAAATATAACCCCCACATTTCGCCGACGGCCATTTGCTTCACGTAGGCTTTGTTACTAGAAAGGTGGTAGTTTTTGCTTGTGCGCTAAACCGTTTTTCGCACTGTTGCTATCGGAAGCGCTATTTTTGTGCCGTTTGCTAGTTTAGCAGGTTTTTAAACACACGATAGTGTGGTCAGTTTTGCCACATTTAACGGTAAGTCATGTACTGAGAGAAGCACGACGAATGTTAAACAGGATGGAGGAGTTCAATAAACCGGCGGTCGCCCATATCATTGCAGAAGGAAGTTGATAGCATTGCTGGGACACGTGTTTTTGTTCTAGGCTGTCTTTATTCACTTTGTTTTCTTTTGTACAGTAGAGAGAAAGTCGAAGTAGGATGTAGTCGTTGTTGGAATAGTAAAGCATCCGAACTACAGGTGAATAATTTAACCTTACCTAACTAATTGGCTACCAATAACAAGAATGTGTTGTACGGGTTACGCAAATTGTAATCTTCGGCTGTAACTCCTGCAGTAATTATACTTCTTGTTTGGTGTCGCATCTTTGGAGTTTGCATCGGATACTCATCGCGTCATCGCCAAAGCTAGTGCGTTACAAGCTGCACAGTTCATTCAACTAATATTCTAGGTTTGCTTAACTTACATACTTTTAACAAAGCTTGTCTTCGAAATTCGTTAGTGTGCGCCTCGGCTGCAGACATTTTAAACCTAATTTGGCATCGTGAATATTATGACTTGGGTTGGTTGGGAGTCGTTTCGGTGTCATAAATGATGGTGACTAAACGTGACGATGGCGTAGCTGCACATGATTGACAACGTCTTCGTTTGGTCAGAAGCAACTAGCTTATCAGTGGTTAATTCAAGTCCTCCGTGATTTTGTTGCTTCGCCGAGTACTGCTACTTATTATTCGTAGCAAGATAGTGCTTTTCAGTCCACGTCTGGGGTGCGCAGTGTCCAGGAACCTTATCTTCTAACTATCTTGAATGGCGACTAAATGTTGTGGGTGCGGCGAATCTGCGAATGGAGAAAACGAAACATATTTTTAGTTTTTTTTTTTATCATTTAACCATTGCAATCAACAAGCGTTTCTTAAATGCGCAAGCTTGATGTGATATTTACATCCATACGTTATATCCACGGGTAATGGTATGAAGTTGTGAGTTGAAAAAGGCAAACACACACATATCCACGCTGTGACGTAGACGAGAGTGCTTTCGGTCACATGGTTTAATTTTTGTTTACATTCAATGATGATTTGAGATAGAAAAGGAGTTGGAAAAAGGTACAAGAAGTACTACAATGCTAAAAAGAGGAGAGTAAGCCAATGCTAGAAAGATTTCGTCCAAGTTTATAGATGGAAAAATTGCGAGAAAGAGCAAAGCGAAGTGCAACCAAAAACAAAATTAGTGTTATGATACGGCGCAGTCATCTCTATCCGGTGCTGGCGAATAAGGCGTCGTTTGGTCGGGATTACCTTGGCGTAGTCGGCTGGATGGGGGCGACTCTGGTTCGGCTATTGAAACTTGGGACACCATGGTACGACTGTGGTTGTAACTGTACCCTATGTCTTTCCATTTCTCTAAATAAAATGCACACAAGTAAAAACGGAAAACGGAATCTAAGTCAGGACGTTCTGGTTGGGATTTTGGGGAAGATTGCGGAAGTTGGAAACTAAAACAGCATTAGCTATAACGTGTGTAGTGTGCAACTGAAGAAGAAAATGTCCAGATTTTTGGACTTTGGTCGAATGTAATGCAAAAAACGTCCATCCTGATATTCGAAGTCATGTTAACTGATGGATGTGTGGCTTTCGACCCTTGCGAAGGTTAAACTGACGATGGTCCACACATTGACATCGAAATCACCTATAATACAGTCCAATGCTCTATCGGTAACAATATAATTGTCCATTAAAACGTTTTCTTTATGGACAAAAGTACATCGATTGCAAAAAAGCATGGCAATGATCCGGCATATCAGAGACAATGTGAATGTTTTTTTTTTTCTTGAGTACGATAAACAAACAAATAACATGTACACAAATTTACACATTTACATAATTGCTTCGTCTTGCAAATTGCGTATCCCTCAACTGCATGTACCAGCATGATCTTTTGGACATCGATTGAGCTTACCTCCAACGCTGCTACCACCGAAACCGAGCAACCGGGAGGGTTTGCAGAAGATCACGGTTTTGTACGCCTGCCGATACTGCTTGTTCATGATCACATAGATGATGGGGTTTATGCAGGCAGAAAGATACAACATAATGTAACCAATGATATGCAGCACTACAAAGGTAAAAACAAAACGTTGGAATGAGAAGTTTGACACCAATGTTCGTACCATATTTCTACGTACCTGGATACGATACATTTTTGTCCACAATTTTGGAAATGGTTATCGGCAGATAGCAACACACAAACGAGAGAAAAATGGCCAGAACCATCTTCGTGATACGCCACTCGTTACGTCTGGCCTTTGCATCCCGGGCATCGGCAGCACTCCGAGTACCCGCCACCTTCACCGCAGATGAACTCGCCGTGTAGCTGATGGAGTTATTGTTGGCCGAACTGGAACTGCCGGCCGATAGGGGTGATGCCGGATCAACTGCCGCTCGCAGATTGTTTGGAATGTTGCACTGTGATTTGGAATGGTTTTTCATTCGTTTGTCCGATCTGGGCAAAGAGCGGAGAAGCATTAGTTAGCAAGTGTGCAATTTGGTTGCATAAAGCAGGTGCAGTTTTACTTGTGGACGACGCAAAAGATGCGACTGTAGCATATCACGATAATAATGCACGGAATGATAAAGGCAATGATGAACATCGCCGTTTTACTGCTACGTCCTTCGTCGTCTGGCAGGATAGAGCAGGTGCCCAGCTGATGGTTGTATCCGAATTTACCTATAACAATAAACACACCATAAAACGCTTGCCCTTACGGACAATAAGTGAGAGTGGTTCCGTACCCCAAACTCCGAATAGTGTTGGCAGTTGGAAGCCGTAGGAGAACAGCCAACAGGCAATGATCATCACCATAATCCAAGACGTTTTGTACACCTTCGGATAAATGCTGTAGTGTGCGATCATGATGTAGCTGTAGAGGGAGGGATAAAAGAACCATCAACAACAACGGAAGGAAGCGGGCCTACGTCTCAATGCGTACCGGTTTATGCTGATCATCGTGATGCAAAGCAGCGACACACCGACGCTACCGTATTGCATAAACGTTATCAGCGTGCAGAGTGTTTCGCCGTGGTTCCACGTACCCTGGATGAAGCGCAACGCGTTGAATGGCAGGACGATTATGCAAAACAGACAGTCCGCAATGCATAGGCTGGTGTTGAGGAGGGCGAAATAATGAGATCGTTATGTTTGGGATCAGCAGTGTTCTTCTTCTGCATCTTTATCGGCACAACAACTTCAAGAGGTCTAAGGTCTGCCATTTACGGATTTTCTTTGACGTTCGTTTGTTCAGCTCTGTATAAAGATTTCTCAGGCGAGGGGTTTTCGAAAATGGATATTTGATAGGATCTTTCGTTTGATGGGCTTCATAGCTGATCGAACAGGAAATACGACTCTCAGTATAATTGATATGTTTTTGAGCTCGAACTTTACCTGCCGTACCTTCCCGTCCAAGGGTAACCTACCTGATAATGAAGGCTGCTGCAACGTTTCGCACCTTAGGACATCTGAGCAGTGCGACTATGGTAAGCAGATTGCCAACAATTCCTGTTATCATAATCGTTATAGTGGTAACGGCGGCAAATGTGAGCAAGGGGCGGGAAAATCTGTGAAGTAAAAAGGAAGACATCGTTCAATGGTGGCAAGTGGTCCGAAGGAAACGTAAACCCGTCAACCCTGAGCTGGCTATTGGAACCATTCCTTTAAAGCCCTCCACAGTTGTAACTCGACACTAGATCAATAAACGAACCTTTTATTTACTTCCCAGACGTCCAAGAGGTCGTCTAAGACCAATTCGTCCAACGAAACAAGGCCAGCTGACACTGTAACTCCCGTGGTACCTTCTTTACCAAACTACATTTCATACGCTTTCTTAAGCGGTTAGTTTAATTCCAACCGCAGCGTATGTATGTCTCGGGAAGGATGCACATGGGATGGTCTGCTTCGAGTGCGATACCCGGCATCGAAGGCACGACAACATCCGGACAAAGAGCTGGAGCGTGGTTTATCCGTTTTATTTATAAACAGAAAACTCCGCGCGACGTCGATCAAGCGCGGGAGTCCGAGCGGGAAGTTTACGGTTGCGTTGAACAGCGTAGAGGAAGAGTATGCTGCAGTTGTGGAAGGAAATGCAATGTTTCTTATTGTGACAAGCGTTTATGCTACACATTCACGGTAATGTTGAGAATCGTGCGAAGGGGGTTGAGTCAGGACGGGGTTTATTTGGTTAGTTATTTCAAGACGAACGATCCACGTTGGGAGTTGGCCGAACTAATCCAGATTTAAATGAATGTTTTGCGGACGCAGAGCATAGAACCGCAAACGATTATGAGTTTGGTTTATGAAATGGTTTCTACCCGATATCAGACGCTGAAAAATTGAAACTCTGATTCCAAACCCCAGATAACCTTCAATAGACCCGAAACCCACCACGAATCGGTTAAATGTCAATGCTATCCAAAAGGGTTTTCTCATTGTAAAAGGAGACATTCTTCGCCGTTCGTACTCGTACCAGAGTTTGTTGGGCTTCTAAGGTCCATCAAAGCACAGATCCATTCATAATGGATATCGGATTACTCTACGCAGTCTGATATGAAGATCCATGAAGCGCCGGGCGGGTATTTGTTATCTCCCTTTGCCTACCGCCGTCGAAATAAATAAGAGCTGTTGTGTGCTGGAAAATCGGATGGAATCGGCATGCGGCAGGAGACGGGATGCGATGGCAGAGCGGACGATGGGTTACCGTTTACACGGCCACTTGCCTCAGATGACGCAGGCTCGCTGAACGGAACTAATCTCTCGCTCTTGTCCTAACCTTAATTGCTTGAAGGTGCTACAACGTTTATCGTTACCGAGTGAAAGGAATGCTGCACCGATGGCTATGCAATTGTATTTACAATGTAAATTTAATGTATGATTGATAAAGAGCTAGCAAAACATGTACAAGGTTGATTAAGACTGAAATGAATGTAAAGTGATAAAAACAAAACTATCGTTGGAGTTCTTTGGTGGAGCGGTTAAATTACAAAAGCGACAAAGATGTTCTATAAATAGACAATTTTGCACTGTAACGGAGGTACTGTTCCGACAACAGCTAGCCCAACAGCTCTCGAGGCTGGTCATGAAAGCCTTTACACACTTCAGGCCAGTTGGAATTACTCAGGTTTCAGCCAACAATGAGTGAAGTTATGTGGCAAACGTGAGCAATATGAGTCAGCCTCCCAGCCCAAGACACACACTCATCCGCTGCCAGTGATCGAGCCCGACAATTAATTCCAACAACGCTCACCAGACTCGAAGTCGCGCAGGGAACTATTTATCATGAATAAGATTCTTGGAACGAGCGCATGACATCGGACGATGATTAACTCATGTTTGTTGGTGGATTTTGGGTGCTTAATAGTCGCTCGGATGAGCAATTGGGTATAAATTAGTTCCTTTAAAACGTAGAAAACATTGCAATAAACCGTTCCAGCCAACCCACGAATGCATCCCAAACGAATCTAATAAGGGAGATTGCGATAGAGATCATAGGTCAACTGGAAATTCTATCCATCCCTCCGTTACGATACGACCCGCAACTTTATTATTCAATTGGCTCCGGTAATGATTGGCTCCCCTCAACGGTTGATCACAAATTTTGAGTGTGGTGAGCAGTTCTTCCTCACTCAGAATGGCATAATTTTTGTTGTAGAAATTGTACCAGAAGTTGGCAGCGCGTTGTTGATGTGTTGTCTACTACATACTGAACGCACAACGCGAGTACCAAAAGAGGGGTTAGTACATGCAGGCGCTGTCCGCAAACATACAAACACGCAGGAAGTAGCATTACGTCCGCGTGCAATTCCGTAATCCCCTGGGCCGGGTCTACGTAGTTCGCTTTGCACAAAATTTCATTGCTTATTTCCTTTTTTAATTTGGGACCTTATGGTGGATGGGGTTTATTTGACTTGCCGTTCGCATGGGGCATTTTGATGCGAGCAGGGTTTATTTGATCGTGATTTCCCTGCTGATAGACACATCGGTGGCTAGTACGGTCTAGGGTTGGGGCGCACCAGCCAACATTAACCGATCAGCTCGCATGTTGCCTTTTCGCTTCATTTGCTACATGTTGCAAACGTATGGTGTTTTTGGAGCACAGTGTTTCTGGTTTGCATCGCCAAACAGGCTGAGGAAAACTGTTACAGTTGTGTATGCTTGTGTTCTGCATGTTACCAAAACACTCCACGATAGTAATAGGACACATGTCTAGATATTGAATTGCCAGTAACTTTAAGTCTTCCAGCAACCATTCCCTTTCTGATGGTTTTATGCGCATTGATTAGCATACCAGTACGGTCCGGTGTAATGGTGAAATTTGTATCTTACTGTTATTGACAGAACGCACCAAAAGGCAATAAACTCATCAGCTTTGGCACGTTCGACATATTCCACGTTTCACTTCACTTCGTTTTCGGCAGAACAGACCCCGACCCCGATGTGCCGGCTTACCTGCTGGTTTCGTCCGGGAAGTCACTATCGTCCCGCACCTCCGCGGACGTTCCGATCGTTGTCAAAACGGAAGTAGCATTGCTCCATCCTCCATCCTCGTCGAATGGTAGACGCTGAAGGGTTCCGTTCACGAGTTCGTCCATGGCATCCAAGAGAATGGTTAGAGCTATTGGCTGTAAATAGAAAAAGGACCAGCAGAAATGAGAATGGGAGGAGGGCAGAGATGTGGATATAATTGTGGAAAAGCTAAAATATGTTAAACAAATAAACAGTCCATCATCGACGGAGAGATCTTCGTTGCGCTGCGCTCATTTCCTTGCCGAAAGATCAGTTTTATGCGAGATTATTTGTGGTTTACCGCAATGAGTACCAAACTGCAATACTGACTCTGTGTGCTCAGCCTGTGTACGTTTTCATGATTAAAAAGAAAAGAGATCACACCAAAGGTTCCGAAAGGGAAATAACTGCGCGAGATCACCGATCGAACAATTACATCGATCCAAGCAAAGCCGGTTCGAAACGATGCATTCTGAACTGGACAGGCGGATCGCTTGTAGAACACAAGCCCGCGAAAGATAAGGGCCTGAGAGGCGTGTGTGACA
Organism: Anopheles marshallii; assembly: GCF_943734725.1. NCBI lineage: Eukaryota > Metazoa > Arthropoda > Insecta > Diptera > Culicidae > Anopheles > Anopheles marshallii. The sequence goes on from NC_071326.1 coordinate 443,559, forward strand.
AATAGTGGCAAGTGCCATCTCTCGGTAAGCACAACGTCCTTATCGGGTGCATTTCACTAAGCCGTGATGATGCAATGTGACTGGCATTGGGTTGAGGCTGAGAGTTTTTTGTATTTTATTTATTAGACAGCTCAATGGCGCGTTTACTGGACGGCAGACAGTAAGCAGGGGTTGTTCTTCTGGGTAGAATGGGACACACCGAGCACTACGTTATCTAGTGGAACGTTTGTGAATGGAAAACAACCCCTAGACGCCGAACGTTACAGTGGTGGGGACCAATGTTTATGTTTGAGGTGCATCCGACTACATGAAGAAGCGACTTATGTATGTACTAATCAATGAAATGACTGCAAGAAACGAGCGCGAGAACACGATAGCATAAACAAAGCTACCACAGCAATTAAGTTGGATTGGGGTAAGCTTGAGGTAGAAGTTTTACTTCTACCTCCCATTCTGTGCAGCAAGAAATTAAAAATCATGCAACCAGTAACAGTATCTCGCTTCTTTGTTCTACGCTGCATACCACCTAAGCATAAAGCAAACAAAAGATTGAGATGCAAGTGCAGCTGGGTGGAATGCGCAGACCGAATTCATTCACTGTCTTCTAGACCCACCGACTTTTAACCAATCGAAATGACATCCAGCGAAATAAAACCATCAAAAAAGGACACAGTTGTTTTTTTTTAGCCTCCGGTTGGTAGTTTGTGAGTACGAGGTCAGTGGTCATTGTAGTTAGATTTGGAGTGAAAGATGTGATGTTCCATCTTAGGCTGTGCGTCGTTTCGCGCCGAGCTCGTTTACACTGACCCAACGGGCAGTGATGGAATAGGAAAGAGCAAGCACCCTCTAACGCCGTCGAACATTCGATCAACGAAATTAAATGCAATTAACACCAATTAAAAAGGGTCACCAAGCTGTGTATGTGAAGCGCATACGCATCGCATGAACGTCAACTCAATCGTGAAAATGACCCCGGCGAGGAGAAGATGTATCAAATCGAATGAATTTCTTATACTGCATACTTAAATGGCATGTAAAGACATTTGTTCCAGAGCGCGAGCGTTTGGATTAAATGTGTATGGATGGTACGAGGTCAAACATTATCGCCAGACAGTGCTTTTAAGAATATAGTATTTTCTTTACAAAAGCGTTCAGTAGGGAGTTATTAAAATTCACACTTTTAACTACCTTAATCTGGACCTTAATCTGTAAACTATGTCCTAAAGAAGACCCTACAAATTTTGCATTTTTTTGTTAATTTGATATTATTCGATTGGACGAGATCTTTGTAGTGGTTATTCCATTGACCTTCGATAAATACAGAGCGGTTAATACGGGTAAATAAAGTCACAGAAAGCCAGAAATGGTAGGCCAAAACCTCTTGATGTTGTTGTGCCGATAAAGAAGAAGAAGAAGAATTTTTGGGATCTTTCTTAAGATCTATGTTTTTTTTATGGGATCTATGACACACAACACTAAACCTTATATAAATGCTACAAAAGAGTCACATTTTAAACTTTTTCTAACTTCCCTCTATTTTTGGAGACCTTTTTGCAAGCAATACAACGAGAGGAAAAAAACGGCACAGCATTGTTTAAACAGTTGATAGTGTCTTGCATGTGCGTGCCTATGACTCACAGCCCGCAAGCGCTAAACACTTGCGGTTTCGCGCGACTGTTGCCATTTCGAGGCGCTATTGGCACGTCTTGTACCGTGCATGTACCGCCCGGACTTAATCGATGAGTCAAACAGTGGAATACCTTTGCCACCAACCTCCAGAGCAATCGAATCGACGTAGACAACTTGCTTCCAGCTAATCGGTACAGCGGGACAACAAGGAAAACGGAAACCCAGCCACCTTTGGGTGAGTGTGTGTGTGTGTGTGTGTGCGTGCGTGTTGTGCATTGTGACACATGGAACACGCAAAAAAAAAACATAACATGTTGATTGTTTTTCGTTGTCGATTTTTTTTTCAAAGTTACTTCCCTCAAACGAAATGAACCTCAAAATGTGCCCACAATCACCACGAAACGTCGAAGTACCCCGTGATGTACGCTGGTGGTTGGTTCCGATTTCTAATCATTCGGGGCACAACGGTCGCGCCATGCCGCCTTGCGTGTGTGATCACATCGTGGGTTAAACCAATAAAAAAACTCAAACACACACACACACTCAATGGATCAGTATCCGATCGATGATGATCGCCGGTGTTTGTTGGGTATTACTCATCGAGGTGGCTAAATTACCGTGTGTTTGATTTAACGTTTTACACTTCAATTGGTAAATGGACACAACCGGGGGGAAAGGGACCCTTACCACATCGATCAAACGTGCGCGAGGTTAAGGGCATTATTTTATGGACGTGTGTTCCAAGCCACATACAATAACAATCGATGGTTTCGTTGCTTAAAAGTAGAAGCCACGCAAAAGTACTTACTTATGAGTTTTATACACTAAACACGGATCGCTACATTAAGCGAAGCCCAAGTCTTTAAGGCTGATGAGATTCTCGATCGTTTATTGCGCAAGGAACTTTACACACCACACCGATTCGTCTTCACGTAGTAAACTTTCTCACACTTTTGGTACACCTTTTGCACAACATTGCTTCCAACGGTTTCCCCCTTTTAGATCCGAGGCTGCCGTTCAGGTTCTCGGCGCGACACGATGTTTAACCTTCTTCAACCCTAATGCCCCGTTCTCACTCACTTGGATTGCGATACCGCAATTTCACTCGCATACATTGTGCAATCTCACGTATGTACCAGTGTGTGTGTGTTTCCGGTCACTTCGTCCTTGAGGGATAATACTTTTCTTTGTTTAATTTTCTACGTCACCGCTGCCCAGTGTTTGAAACAGCATTTGGCCAACCTTGAGGCAGGTAAAGTACACCACGGTTAATGCAAGCAGGCGATAGGTGAAGACACTCATTGTATGATCAATCCAAGGCGATATACGGGAACGATCTATCGAACGAGTTAAGGATTTGGTTGAGGCAACTTCAGGTTCACAATCTGGGGAAACCAATCAAACGACGCACTTTTGTTGATCCAGAATTATGTCTGCAGGAGACGTTCTTCACAGCGTTTGTCAACTTTTTAAAACACACTGGCACAGCGATGATGCGATAAGGGACCGATAGTAGGACCCAGAGCAATGGACTCCGATAACAAATCGACGACGCGGGTTCTCGCACAGCCACAACCGCACACAATCAGTCGCGCTTCTTTTTAGCACTCAAATATTTGTCTTTTCTCACTTACACGCACACAGCACCGTGCTACATATTATTTGTACGCACGGGGACACACTCCGGAACCGTGACGATCGCTGTTCGAATCTAGCCCCGTTTGCCTTGCCCGATTCTTCTTATCATCTAGGGTTGCTGGTGGAAATGTAAACAACGAAATGATGAACTGCTGCAGCTCATCGAAAAAAATGCTATATAAAACCAACTCGAACAGAGGGGCCGCGTGTGTGTGTTATCGTTTTGTCGCTGCAGACGTCGTCAAAACGTGTGCGCTGCCGGCTTGGAATGTGTTGTCGGTCACTTCGCTTAACTTCTGCATCTAACGCCACGCTCGGTACTGTGGCAACTGGTGCGCTGCTCGTTAAAGTGCAAAGAATCACGCGGTACGATTTGAAACACGCCTCGTGCTGAGCTTGGGTTGAGCCGCTTAGGTAGCGCTCTTGCGAAGCTACGATGCAACAAAATGTTTCAATGCGACACATTCCAACGAATCGTAATCGGTTATAAATTATGAAACAAATATGACGCTTATCATTGAAGTTTGTTTTGTTATATTTCGAAAATTTCGGGGTACGTAATGTTTTTTTACGTCATAGATTTTTTTCGTCATAGAGTCTAATGCATGTTTTGTACAAAAAAAAAAAAAATTATTTAAATGAAACTTTGGTTATTCGAATCATGGTTCGACTGCCAAAATATTCATAAATCCACATTTGAAGGGATCTAAGACGCATTGTTTTATCTTTCCTCCGTATCAATACGACGCCATTTCCAAATGTAGAATGGCGAATGAATAGCGATGTAGTGACGTGTACATTTTTCGATATTTTTTATTTGTGCATAGTTTGAATACAGGCTTTGTTTATGGTGACAAATCTGGGAAAAAAGATACAAAGATTGTTGAAAATGCCTTTCTATATCATGATAAAACATTTGTTCATAAATGTTAATTGTGATGTCTTACAAATAGTCGCTTGAAAAGCGGAATAAATAAATAACGAGGAAGTAAGTCAACTCTATAACGATACGTATTCGAACGTTTCGACATACGTGAAAATTCAAGGTACGCGTATTTTTCACGGATTGTAATGTTATAATATTGTATCTCGGGCCTGTACTTTATTTAACATTTGTTATTTTGTAACCACGTTGATTGGTACACATAAATTGTGTTCGTCTTATGATCACGTGCAATGTACGAAATGCAACACAGCGCTAGAGCACTGCCTAACCGCTCTCGCTGGACTGAATTCGGAGAGTAGCGCGCGCTATCTTTCTCTCTTTTGATGGAACAGTTGTGCAACAGTGGAGAAACAAAACAAAACAAAGCAGGAGATGAAATGCGTACATATGCACATTACATCGGACAGAAGGCGAGCAGGATTCGACTCACCGCCTTCGGAGTATTTGACAAAAAATAGTCATAATAGTTGAATTGTTTAAATCACATACTTTAAGCTTAGTTCATAAGGGAGTAATTCATGTAAATTATTTGCTTAACACTGAAGAACTAAAGCAAAAACTACGAAAATCTCTCCAGTCTCCGTTTCATCTCAAAATAAATATTTCTCTCTTGCGTGATGATCATTATTCCAGCTGCCGTTTTTTGCCGATAATAACCCGTGAAAATGTGGCCAGCATCCTGAAGCCATGGGATTAGGAAGGGAAGCATAAAATAGCACAGAAAAAGGACGAAACAAAATAGCGGTGTACAGAAGAGAAGCTACACCTGGGTTGTGTCTCTCTTTTTCTTTCCTAAGGCGTAGCAGCACGCGTGTATTCTCACATAAAAAGTAAAAGGAAATAGAAGTTTATTTTTTTTAGTATCTGTCATCAATCTCTTCTGTAATGCAATGTACTGATGGAAATTGTATTGCAATGTACTGAAAATAGTCTTAATTGTCGGTCTTTTGTATTCAAAACACATAAAAGGTTAAAAGATAAATAACAAAACATCCTCATGTAATGTTATTTAGTTGTATTACTACTAACTCCAAAAAGCTTATTATTACTAACAACTCGCTGTTCCACACCTTTCCATTCAATGCCGGTACACAACAAAACTTTTCCCGCTTCACGGTGGCTAGTGTTTCGTTGCCATGGTTACCAAATCGCACGAAGCGTGAATTCAAATCGTTATCCACCTTGCACGCAAGCTCCAAGCACAAACGGATCTGCCGCTTGCGTGCAAGCAACATCAAACACTTCCGCCCGCGATATCGACATGAATTTCCCTTTCGTCTAGTGAAAACGAGAAAAGCCTACCTCGCTTGCTCGTACTTTACAGACCACAGACCTACCACTGCCATCAACCATCCATTCCTGTGCGGTCCTGTTTCGGAAGACCACCGTCCAGCGTGTCGGACGAAGTGTTTCTTCATCCTACGGTGTCGGCTAAATTAGTTTACATTACAAAATAAAGTAAACAATGAACTAGCACCAGTGTGTGACCGCATGCATGTGTGCGCGCGTGTGTGTGTGTGTGTGTGTGTTGGTGCGAGGATGTGTGTATGTTTGTACGTGTGCCCTATTTTAGCAGCACCAGTATTCGCCAGGTCAGTCTCATCGAACACCCGACAGGAACGTTGTTGCATTCACGGTTTCCCCGTTGTAGTGCGTTACCGTCCATGGGCAAGAATTGTCGTCGGACGATTATCCAGCGTGTGCGTGTGTGTGGTTCGACGTATTCCGGTATTAAAATCGTACATTGTGTGTCAAGCAGAGATCACCACGAGTCAACCAACAGTGCCAACATCCGCACAATGTCGTAACCCATTTGGGAAGAGTTTCCTTCTCCGGAGGGGTTTTTGCTCACGTTGGATTTTTATATCATCTCAACGGTGAAGGTTTTGGTGAATTTTTCTTTCACTTTTTGGAATTCTCTTTTTGGACGGTGTTGTTGTCGTTTGGCCGTGCGTTTCTTGTGTGTAGTAAAAGCGAAGCAGAAAAAATATAATCAACGCACCGACAGAAAAACATAAACCGCGCTCTGTAACCAACTGGGTGCTGGTTGTTGTGCGCATAAATTGATTCTATTTTTATATGCATTCTGTTTGGCTATTTGTTGTTGTTTTTTTTGCTCACAACCTCACAACCCACCGCCCAACGACCTCCAGTCCGGTTCCGTCTCCGGGTCTCCGGCATCGTCCAGTGGGCCGTAACCCAGTAGCATCAAGTATCGCTCGCTCCCACCCAAAAGTATCGGGACGGTGCGCTGATTCGTGCTCCGGACATGGTCCAGCCGGGAGATTCGCTCGGCGGCTAATCGGCGGCCCTGTTCAGTGTACGTTCGCTTAATTTCCTTGGGACGCACTAGAAGACGCGTGCAGCCGAACCCGATACGGACCACCCCTTTCCACATCCCCCCGGGCCCCAGGCGGGGGTGGCGGTGGCGGTGGCGGACGGCATGGATGCGGGGTTGTTGTTAAGAATGTGTGCCGCGGTTCGAACAACAATCATCATCAACACCGTCGCTGTACGCTCCACGTTGAGGCCAGAACGGGGTGGATTTTTGAAGTGGCTAGAATCTTCACAGTAAACTCGTGGCAGTCGCTAGCACAAGCGCGGCCCAGGGGCCAATTTTTGGCGAACCGGTTGAGCGAGTGGACGTTTCAGACGCAAGACATCTGTTTGTGAGTTTATCTCCGGAAAGGTGAAAAACCCCGGCAGTTGTGGCCGAGAATTGGTTTGTACTTTGAACTCGGCAGGTTGTGAGTGTTCGTGTCCTGTTCTTCCTGACTGCAGAATGTGTCATTAGCGAGTCCTCAACTCTTGCGTGCATGAGAACCGATGCACGATGGATCTGTTGGGCGATGGCGAAAGTGATCCGAAGCACTATTATCAAGAATATGTTCGCCATTACGAGTATAACATCACCAACAATGGTAAACAGTGAGGCATGACGCATACCGTGACCTGCTCGGCTATCCTTCCAAGTGATGCAACATGTCCCTTCTTCTCCATTTCACCGGTGTGGGGGGTTTCCCTCCCCGATATACCGACAGGATCAACTGATGCCATCCCACTCTACACCGGATATCCACGGGCGCTACTCAACATCGCAACGGTGACGTGCATAGCGTACATGGTTGTTGGCGTTCCAGGCAACCTGCTGACAATAGTGGCCTTGATCAAGAGTAAGAAGGTACGTACGCGAGAGCCAAAGGATTAGCGATGAAAGATGGTTGGCTACTCGCGGTGCGTTATAAAACAGGTGCTGTGATTCAAACGGATTAATGTGCCCCCTCGACCGGCACGGGCGCTTCCGTGTAACGCAAACAAAAGTGTCGATAGAGCGTGGCGGGAGATATATATATTGCCGCCCCCAACCCCCCTCCCTCACATAATCACGTTGGCCACTTCACACACTTCACACCTGCCGCCCACAGCTGATCGAAGTACTGATCGGAATATTTGTGTGCCATCCTCGTTTCCCGCCCATTTCAGACGCGCAACGCAACGGCTGTTTTCATCATGAATTTATCGTTCTCTGATTTGTTGTTCTGCTGCTTCAATCTGCCACTGGCCGCGAGCACCTTCTGGCACCAGGCCTGGCTGTACGGGGATGTGTTCTGCCGGTTACTGCCGATGATGCGGTACGGTCTGCTTGCCGTTTCGCTGTTTACCATACTGGCCATCACAATCAATCGCTATATTATGATCGGCCATCAGCGGTTGTATCAAAGGTGAGGCGGCGTACTTCCTATGGTTGTTGAACAGACTGTGATCTTTTCCTCCGTTCTTGTCGACGTCCAATTTGTAGAATTTATCGAACGAAAAACCTGTGTCTGATGGTGGCGTTTACTTGGATCTTGGGATTCGGCTCACTGCTACCAACGTGGCACGAGAAATGGGGAAAGTTCGGTCTGGACATTGGCATCCACTCGTGCTCCATACTGCCCGATAGTCAACGTAAGCATAGAACACAGCAGACAGAATCGCACCAGAATGCTGTATCAGACTTGCATTTCCACAGGGCATTCCCCGAAACAGTTCCTGTTTTTGATAGCATTTGCACTGCCCTGTCTAGCGATCATTATATGTTACGCTCGCATATTCTACATAGTACGATCGACCGCTCTACGGACCAAAGATCTGGCAAGCGAAAATCTGGACGACAACAGCATGGAGGACGTTTCCAGTGGAGTCAGTAATCAACAGCATCCGGGGCTGCATGTGGGCTCGTCTGCTACGATCACTCCAGAGAAAGAACACTCGCGTGGACAAAAGGACGATTGCCCACCTCCATTATCGTACATCAACTTCAGTCAACACACCGATTGGCACTATATCGACTCGAGCACGGAGAATGAAATATTCTGTGGTACATCATCGACAGACGATAGAACGCGCCGGGCAGCTTCGGTAAACACCACGCTCGATAAGAACATTGTCGATCGCTGTGATTATGGTGCTCCGAGGGTGATAATTGAGCGCTTCCTGCATTAATCGCTAGCGAGGCTACCGAGTTGGTGTGCTCAGCTAATGGACGTTTGCTTCTAATTTTAGATACCGCCACAAACCGATGAAGGATATCTGGAGAATAGCAACGTTAAACCTCGAAATCAACGGTATGCCACAGCATCGGGACCGGGCGTACGGCGCAATGCGAGCAATGTGAATGCGCGTAAGCGCAAGAAGCACCTCAACACATCCGGTGCCTCGATTATGAGCGCGGGCAAGATGTCCGCCAAGGATCGGAAGCTGTTGCAGATGATACTCGTGATTTTTCTGGCATTTCTCGTCTGCTACCTACCGATCACGGTGGTGAAGCTGTTCCGTCCTAGCATGCAGGTACTGAACGTGGTGTCATATTTGCTGATCTATCTGACCACCTGCATCAATCCGATCATCTACGTGGTAATGTCGCGTGAGTATCGCCAGGCGTACTCGGATCTGGTGCTCTGTCGCACGTACGAAATGGCAAAAAGCAAATGCAAACAGCATAAAGCGGCCAATGTGCTGCGGTTTGCGTCGAAATGTTAACAACGGGTAACGGGAAGGTTTACGCATGCTAGTCTTCGTGTCTGTGTTCTAGGCGTAGTATATTGTATCGTGTAGTTGTATCGTTGGTCAAGCGAACGACATCAGGATCACGCATTTAGAAAAAAAAAACGACTTCGCGAATAGCTTAGGCTATTCACATTCTCTGAGTACACGCGAAACAAAACCAGTGTGTGTGTGTGTGTGTGTGCGTGTTTATGTTAGTTTCTATTGTTACGATGAGCTTGACCATAAGCAAAACGTAGTACCTTTGGTGTATTGTTGGTGAGACCGTTAACAGAAGTGCACTTCTAGTAAAACTAAGCAATTACATGTGACAATGGTTGGGTAATGTATGTGGATCTTATCACCTTCATGTTTTCATTAGCCTTTTGTTCGAAACATAAAAAATGATAATTTAAATGGATCTCGGATTGCGTTTTTTTTTCAACATTGTTTCCTTTTTCCGTTGAATAATTTCCGAATTTGAAACTTGAAAATGAGTTCAAGGCACGACCACTGTGCTGCAACGCGGCTTCACTAGGCACCATTTGTCGTCAAAATTGGTCCAAATAAATGTTATATTATAATTTACGTATGCTTTATTTGCCTGTTATATCACCTAAGGACATTAAAGCTTCAGAATTGGAGCAGAAATTTTCATAAAACGATTCTAAAAATGTTTCCTGTTCTGTTTTCGTCGAGGCGAAAACTCGCCGCGCCTGTCACAAACGTCAAATGGCATACGAAAGTTTGACAGCCGCCGAGCCGAGTGTGTAGCTGCGGTTTGTTTGTGTGTGAAACCATAATACCGTTGATTCCAGTTTTGTGTGTACAGCGAATAGTTTGTAGAAAGAGTGTAAATATTTTAACAAGTGGCGCTTTATTCCGCTGCATATACTCGGCTGACTAATTGATGCGAAGCTGCGATTCACTTCGAAATTCAGTTGCCCATTGTGAGGCAGTTCAAATAGGAGTTTGATCGAAAAGCGTGGTGCGTGCAACATCGGGTTGGTGGAGTGTGTGCAGTTGCAGTGTTGGTACCAGTTGCAGAAGCTCGTAAGGTGACTGGTGAATTGGTGTAGAGAAAAAAGGTGCATCAGGGAGAAAATTAGCGCCCCATTAGTTGACCTATTTAAATGGTCGGAATTTGTACGAGCAGCTTAGGCAGAGCCGGTTTGCTGATGTGTGCTGCGAGTGTCGATCAAGCTGGAAGCATTTCGTACGATCGGCAGTAAAACGGTTTGTTTTCATTCCAATTTGCTGCTTCTATGCGCGGCGGGTTCCCCACGGCGTTCCACCCCATTCCACGCATAGTCATAATTCGCAACGGCGTCTCTTTAAATCGCTCCCATCCGAAAAAGTGGATGCGCATAATGTTTTGGGCACGCGAAAGCAGTGCGAAAGCGAAAACACAAACACATCATTGTCAGCAGATTGTGTACCGTGGTGGTAGCCTGGAAATGGACAAAACTCGCAAAAAACAAGAAGACATCTTTACGTGCACCGAACGCGGCGTTCTTTTTGCGACGACGCGTTCCGCATTTTGGCGACGTTGACGCCATTTGCCGTTCTTGATTTCATCCAAGCACTCTAGCCGGTTTTTCCTATGGGCAGGAGGGTTTAGGCATTTTTCTGCGCTTGCCTACGTTGCGGCAATTTGCTAGCCGTATGTGTCCCAGGTGCGTGTGTGCGAAAGACGAGCGGCTTTAATACAATTAAACGAACAAAAAACATGCAAACCTCCCAAAACGAAACTTACATTCGGAAAGGGTTTTATTACCGAACGACGAGGGGGTTTGTCGCTTAAGGACCATTTGCTGTACAGGTTCGTCGCTTACCGCCTCGATCATCCTCCGAGTAACGGTTTGCAAATTGGCAACGGTTGATGGTCGCAAAAATAGATTGGGATCACAACACTCACGCACACACGCACCTCTTTTCCTCCGACCCCAATCATCTTTCTAACCTGTCTGTCCTGTTAGTTTACTGTCCCGTCGCTCACTGCCGGTACCGGTTTTTTTTGTCCATTCCCTCCATGGTCGCCCGAACCGTTCCCGACAGGTTTAGGTTTGTCGTTCTTCAACGCGGCGATAGGATTTCCTTTCCGATCCAATTTTCCCCACGCAGTTTTCCGTCACCTTTTCCGCACCCGACCAGTATCCGGATTGCTCTTCGAACCGTTTCCCCGTGTAGCATTACATTTGTTTTTACAATATCCAACACAATTCCTTGTCCCGCTGGCCTTCGTCGTCTGTCCGTGCGCCGTGCTTCGATTCCCCTTGTTTTTCAACCTACACAATTTACCCTGTCGAGTTGTTAAGTAAGGGAACCACCTTGCGCACCGAATGAGTGCAGCTCCGTTCTATGTTTTTTCGCGAATATTATTATTGGATTGATACGTGCCGGGAATACAAATCACTCGACTGCACAAAAAAGAGTTAAACAATGAGTTATGGAACGAAAACCAATCAAAGTGAGTCGTTGTCTTTATTTGAATAAAAATTAAGACAAATTTATGTTTCTTTAAACAAGCAGCAGCCTTATAAGCAATTGTTGTCCCTGAAAGCCATCACCCTTTTTCTTTTGCATCGGATGCCCGAACGTTTGCTAGCAAAATGTATTGTTGTTGTACAATTTAGTTCTTATTTACTTTACCGATTTTTTGTTTATCCCGTAGTATGTTTTTGCTTGCGTACATATATCTGTGACGGTGAGTACCGGTCCGCGCGCGCGTCCTATAAATAATCCCACATAAAGTATCCACCGTTGAGAAGATGTTCTATTTTTGCGTGCCAGTAAAGAAAAATCGCTCACTAAAAATAGGGTTGCGTTTTGTATTACATATGGGGCGGTTTTTGTTTTTTTTTTCGGTGTGGATCAGTACGGGTAGAAGGTTTGATTTGTTGTTGGTGGGAAGCATGAATTCATAATTTCCTTTCCTCAAAAATTCTCACCGGGTCTGGATGCTGCTAGAATTCTAACCTCTGTAAAACGTTAAGTACTATCATCGATCAGATTAAAGCTTTGCAGTACAACTAATGTGGGGAATTAAGTTCTTAGCTGGGGCGTAAACCTTCCCCCCTCTCTCCTTCCTCGTAAACCGTGCCGTTAATAATTAGCTGAAGTGATGAATGGAACAATAAGCTTTACGCAGATGCTCTCAGTAGTAAACGATCCTTTCTCAGCCCCACACGATCAGCAGCATCAGCATTGATAGCAACAAAAAAAAGTCCATCCATTGCTGACCCCATCTATGTCCATGAAAGTCCATGAAAATCCATGAGTACAGGACAAAACCGATCGAGGAGGAAGGAGTGTGACACGACGTATCGTGATATCGCGTATGATCATTCCACCATCTATTTTTAGCTTCCTTCCTCTTCGCTTGAACGGTCGGTTTTGGGTGGATTTTCTCGCACTCGATTTTTGTGATGACCGTCGGTTAATATCTGTAGAACCATCATCATCGCCCATGGCCAATCGTTCCTCTCGGCTCATGCCAATATCGGTACCGCGCCGCGGACCTCCTGCTACTGTTGGCAATGTCGTTGGCTTTATGCTAGGAGTTGTGTCCCCGAAAAGCGTCCTAATTTTAAAATAAAACGTATGCAGAAAAAAATCCGTCTCAGAATAGAGTATTTTTACACCGACTGGTTTTGTGGAATGTAGAAAATGGAAGAGAAAATGAATCCTTTTCCATGCAATAATTGGCATGCAGTAGTCATCCAAGTGAAGATCGAATCCGTGCCATTTACGCAATGTGTGAGAAAGCGTTTTGCAGAAGCACGAAACGTGATTCATACTTAATGATTCATCGCAAGCATTACAGTGTGGTGGAAGATAATATGAGGCATTTACGATTCTAATCTTTTTTTTTTTTTGTAGATTAAGGTAGATGTAGACCTTCAACTTGACTTCGCATTTAAAACCCTTGCTATCAAAAATACCACCCTCGGAGCGTGTTGTTGGCAAGTACTGGTCGAGATGAACGCTAATGAAATTCCAACGAGCTTATCGCAACGCAATAAACTGCGACACTTGATGTGTGGCCGTTTGACGAATGCATAATTTGTGCATCGATTGTAGTCGATCGTACCAATTCGAAACCATCGAAATGCCGGGCGCCTTCCAAATGTGGCTTGATCGAGTGTCCGTTTCCGTCGCGTGTAAATGGATCATTAGCATCCGTCTGGTGTTAAGTAACGTCGAAAGTGTTAAATGAAACCTCTGATCATTGGTTTTATTTTATGGGCATAATGTTGCTGCGAGATAGAATATCATTCTACAGCGTAATTTCCCTTATTGAGTAACGCTGTTAAATCGATTATAAGGCTTTACAGTACTAATACATCAAATTGGGCTGTAGACGTAATGAAAAGTTAGACAAATTGCGTTTGAAAGAAACCCTTTGCTTTCGTCTAACTTCAAACATCTATCGATCAAAACGATAGATTTCCTACTGAGCTTTGAAGCAGACAATAATCCTAACAATACCTAGTAATTGATGTTTGCTGGGCAACTGACGAGAAGGCTTGTTAGCATAAGAACAACAACAGTTGATTGAACTTCCGCTTCTCCGCTTCTTCGTTCTGTTTCCATCTACCGTAATAAGCATGCACTTAACTGGCCACTTTCTCCAAAGCAATCGGGTGGATTTGTTTTCTTTCGCTGTGCGCAATCTTCAGGAACAAAGAAGATCAACAGAAATAATGTAAACCCAAATCGATCGATCCGCCAAAGAATTTCTTACACTTGTAAAACAGAAATTCTTTGAAAACTTCATTCAATCTGCATGAAATGTAAATAATTGTATCTGTACAACAATGTTACACTTGGTAAAACAGGTACATATCTTGAAGGAGACTTAAATCACCCCGTGCCTATGGAGCACAAAGATCAAAGTCTGCGTCTACTTCCACCACCCGATCGGCCACCAGCTGCATCAGCAATTATGACAATTCATTAAATTATCTTTCTTTCAGCAGGCCGTTGTGCCGTTTCTGCCCACACCCGACTCGCTTTCCGCCGCTGTGAATAGTCCGCCGGCGAACGACCGACGTGAGAAATCCATTAGCTCCGGCCTACTATCAGCTCCGACATCACAACCACTACGCTCTTTTGGATGTCTGCGTGTATCTGGATGAAATTTGGCCATCATTTGATCGTTGGGAACTGGCAAGCTGCAGGCAGGGAAGGAACCGATCGCAAAAGTGTAACATTTTACGCGCCATTGAGTGCGTGTGGCACATTCCGGGTGCGTGAAGTGCGTCGAGATGCGTACGAATTGTACACATCCATTGAACAATCGGTGCGCACCAAAGCGGAACTACGCAAACGATCGGAAGTGGAATTCGGTGCTAACCGTGAGATGGATAGAGGATAAAAAACGATAGGAAGGATCTAGAATTTATACACTCCAGGTGATTTTTGCGAGTTCTAGCGTCACTTCCAGCGTGGCAAAGCTACCATCGAATGAATGATAAGCAGACGCAATTAGTCCCGCAAGTACATTGAACATAGCAAGCCGGTGAAGTCGCCGACATTATGACAACCGGCAAACTGATCGAGAGATGATCTGTCAGATTTTGTATTCAGTTGCGTTTCTATTGCTTATTTATTGTCATCTCCGCGTAATGTTTTTTTTCATCCCCCTGTAACACCGTGCATTCGACCGAATGAAACGAATCGATTTTCCGCCCGATGCATCTACTCGGTCGGTTCGGTTTAATTCACCCCGCTCTCGGTATCGGGTTCGGGGAGCTTGGCTCACGATCGAGACCGGGGTGTTGAAGGTTCTTCTTTTTTTAAAAATAGACACTGCGTGCGCGTGAGAGTTCTCCCCTCCCCTCCCCGAAATGGATGATCTACAGGGTGTGCGTGTTGTTTTGCGTGCATTCGCGGTGGCAACACCGGTGCGTGTGACTCGAAACGTTTTATTTTGTTGGCACATATTTTGTGCGTTACTTGATCCGCATGTTTGAAGAACGCGCTCACTAATTGGTCGAACCGGAAGGTTCGCCGATGGGACGAATCCTCTGTCTATCGTAAAGTGCCGCGTGATGGTTCCAATTAGACGACAAACGATCGTTTGTATGATCTGCCTGTACGACTCAATTAACTGTCGGGAAGGTGTTAACGTTTGCTATGCGTGCAGGGAAAAAACAATACAAATACATAATAGAAGACGCAAAACACATCTTCGAAAGGCCGCGACAATATGTTGTATGTTATTGAACGCAGGGCAAACACTGCGCTGCAAGGCATCGATTAGAAGCAATCGATAGGACTTCGCATAATCTGGGAACGCAGGCGCTCTCGCACACGGGGTATGCACTCATTCGGGGCTCGCTCGTTCGCTTTGTCTGTCGATGGGGAGGGAATAGGTTTTTATCTGCCTGTTGTTCGGCTGTTGTTGGCTTGGCTATGCCGCGCCCGCCCAAGCAGTCAGTTCCGTTTGAACGTCCGTACGTTGCTGTTGCCGTCGGCAGTCGTGGCCGCTATTCCGGATATACACACGGTACAGTACGGACTTGGGTGCCGCTCTTTTTTGCGATATCAGCACCTTCACACACAGTGGCTGGCATGCCTTATCTTGGTGGTTTGGGTGTGCTCTGGCCCATTTTGCGTACCCTACAGGCACCAGTCGTCCAGGTGTAGTGGTCCCGTGGTGAACGAGAAGCAAACCGTGCTAGTGGGGCTGGTGTTTGTGCGTAGGCAAGATATATGTAAAAAAGAGCAATAGAAACCGAGGAAAGCAATAGAGCGATTGCGTGCAACAGTGGGAAAGAGATGAATACTGCATTGAACTGCTAGTGCGAATGCGCGCCCCTTCGTGAATATTGCAGACCACTGCCAAATGTATAGGCGGCGCACACGGCCAGCCCGACGTGACGATTAGCCTTAGTTTTGGGTTCGCTATCGACGCGATCAGTCCGACGAACGAAAATCATCTCCATCACCTTATCTAACCGTAAAGTTCGTTTCTTGATCTCGGAGTGTCCCTATCTCGCTACTGAGCGATCAACCGATCTAGTGTTACTTACTGTCGAATACTGATACTACTGCATGTGCTCTCAAAACAGAGGAAAAGAATAGCTCCAAATATTGATTCTGTTCTGAATGATCGCGCAATGAACTGTGGACTTGAACGAAGGGATCGGAATTAGGGATCAAATTTTGTTCCCGTTTGAAGTGGGTACCATAGCATGTGTACGATCGCAAGTATCTTGAAAGTCTTGGAGTGTATCTGGAATTTTTCCGTTGGATTTAGACATCCAAGAATGTCTAAGGAATTGTATCGATAGCGAGTTTTTTATTGCACCGATATTTACCACTGATAGTAATCTGTTTTGATCCGTTAACACACTTGACTTCGGTACAGTTAATTACATAAGAGCAAGACTGGATGTTTGTCGATGTCGGATGTCTAAAGGGAGATTGTACAAAAGTTGGAATCTAAATGAAATTGAATTTCTCGTAATATTTAATGTGCATGAAGTAGATCTTCAAGTCTAGCATCTTTAGTTGGTTGTTGTTTTATAATATCCTTTAATGTCCGGTGTTGTCTGTGAATAGTTATCTCTCTTGCACATAAGTTGTAGATCGTAACCTTCGTCACTGTGCCGTAATGCTGTCTTACGTCCTATCGGGACGAGCGTGTTACGTATTCACTCATCGATGAGCGGGACATCCAAGTGTTGCTTGTAGTAAAAACGCGCGCGCGCTAAATACATCGATCTTCTGCGGGCCTTTGTGTGTTTGCTTGGTGCGTTCGAGTGATGCAGTGTGTACCGCTGTGATACGACAATTTCTTCCCTTTATTTGCACGATAAGAAGTAGCCTCGGTAGTCGTTACTTCAAGATCATCCCAACTGTCAGGATCCTCTCGGTGCGTTTATGCGCGGTGTTGAGAGATTGAGCGATAGGTTAAGTACGAAAAGGAAAACAAGAACCGTCTCTATCCCTCTGTCTCGCTGCAACTGAGTAGTAGAGAGAAGATAGAGAGAGAGGGATCGGGAGATCCAAAGAGAAGTGTGTGTGTGTAGCGCGCGCGAGAGAGCGAGATCTTGTTGGTGCAGTAGTTGGCAGCGGTAGAGCTAGTGTTCAGTGAAACCATTTTCCTTATTTTTCACGCAGGCAACTGAGGAAAATCCCCTCGTCGTGTGAGCCGAGGATCGATTCTCTCGTGTGGAAAGAGCAGCAAGTAGCGAAGTAAGCAAGAAGCCACACCGTGGAAAGAAAAACCCGAGGTGTGTGCGCGGTGGTACAGTGTGTTGTCTACTTAGTTGGCTAGTGTGCGCGATAGCGAGTGCCAGTGCCTGTTCGACGACGAGTGTGCGGTAGAGTGCCATACCCGAGTATCGAGGTGATCAACGAACCACTACGAAGATGATGGAGAACGGCGGATACGTCGGCCAGTACGACGAAGCCAGTTACATGGAGCAGGAAGAGGAATGGGAGCGGGAGGGACTGCTCGATCCGGCCTGGGAGAAGCAGCAGAAAAAGGTGAGTTTCGGCCGGGTGAAGGAAGCGTTGGGGTGAGAGGACAGCCGAAGAGGAGTCGAATTCAGGGTCAAGATTATGAGGATCGTCTCAGAAAATGATCAAGATGAAAGATCATCGCTTGATCTGATCTGCTCCTGATCGATGACGTCGTGGAAGGTGACGAATGGGGGAGCGTGACAGTGACGTCGAGGAATGACGCAAACGTTTCTCGCACAGGAGACCCGACGGGCTCACCATTGACCCACTCGGACGATGAGTCGCCGCAGTGTCCCGGATCCGGGAGCGGCGCATCAAATCCATTCATGCGTCAGCACGTCGGCGGATGTTCGACTCTCCCGATGTCTGTGCATTGGATTGGAAAGGCGAGAGCCACGACTGAACACCTGCTGATCACTACGGTGCAGCAACTCGGACGGGAGCGATTCGCACTCCACATTGCTGGCCAGGATGTAGAAAGTATTCACGAGCACCGAGCGAACTACTTTAGCGAGATTATTGTGTGATGTAACACACGATCATCGCCGTGACATTGTTGCGCCGTGGTGACCCCGTTCTGGGGGGTTTCATTGAGCGGGCGAACTCCCAGAGTACATGTGGGTAGCCTAGCCGTAAGCATATTAGGTAGATGCTTTTTGCACGCGACGTGGTATTCTGTGCCACGATACAGCAACCTGTCAGGCTGATTTTAACTACTTTCTTGTAGCAGAAAATCGGAACCAGATGTCGGTGTCTTTCATTCGATCAGTTATTCTAAAACGGAGACACATACTCCGGCACCGTAACTGTCGAACGGATGATAAATCATTCCAACTGCCGTAACGTGTGGAAATGTCATCGAACCGAGAACCACTTTCAACGCCGAATGAAATACGAGCTGGAAAACCCTCACGATGGTGGTTGGGGAGAGTGAGACCGAGAGAGCGAGATGCAGTGTGTGGATGGATGTGGAGGATGATCTCTTACGCATCCATTAGCTCTGAAGCATTCCCGTCGTCGTTTCCCGTTGTGTGTGTGTTTTTTTAAGCAATGTTTTGCTCCACTTCTGGGTGGGAAGGACTGATCTATTTTCGAAATCGACGTTAACAGTAACCACACGAATGGTATCTTACGATCGTCGCCGTCCAAATTCGCTGTATCTGTGTGTTTTGGGTTTTCTTTTTGTTTTGGCAAAAAGAAAACTTTCTTTTTTTCCCTCCCATCACTTCCCTTCTACTCTCGCGTGCGGTGCGTGTGAGGTACCGT
The DNA here is from genome assembly GCF_943734725.1 of Anopheles marshallii. Lineage (NCBI taxonomy): Eukaryota > Metazoa > Arthropoda > Insecta > Diptera > Culicidae > Anopheles > Anopheles marshallii. The sequence continues at coordinate 462,541 of NC_071326.1, forward strand.
CCCGTGTTGTGATCCTAATTCTAGTACGTTCCGTTGGGCGTTTTAGCTTGTTTTTTCTTAGCTGTTGTCAGTTTAACTTGGCAAGTTTTGTGGCCCCTGCATACTGTCGGCGGAAGGTTTTTCGAACGAAAAATCCGCCCAACATTCTGCTGTTGGTCGAAGCGTTCGTAATGCTGCCGTAGGTGTACACGCACGCGCAACGGTGGCGCCAATGCTTGCGGTTGTTCATGCTGAAGAAAACTACTGTGCGTCTCCATTTCCGAAACCACCGGGTACGGTTGTTTGCTTCGACGATCGGCGTAAGGTGGTTGAAAAGATCGATATTGCTAAGGAAAGTTAACTGAAAAGGCCATTCAGTTTTGAAAAAGACTCGTGGAGTATAAAGCTTCTAAAAAGCATTCTGAAGATCGAGCTCTAAGATCTCTAAGGTCGGGTGATCGTTGGATGAAAGTTACAAGTTTAATCGCCAAATATGTTTCAACACATATCTGTTACACTAAGCGAAATATGCTACTAGTAAAAATATACGTAATAATGACGGATTCGCCAATGCACAAATGCAATGTAGAATGCAAATTGATCACATAATTAAACGGCTCATGGGAACAGATCGTGGTGTGGGACAGTTATTGTGGCGGAAAGTTTGCGGCATGCAATTGACTTAGACGCGAGGGCAATTAATTGGCTCCGTCGATGGCAATTCGGATCATCGATCGTGCTGTGGTGCCAGGCATGTCGCGGTCGAAATGTAATGCTGCGGGTCTTATCGTACCGAGGGCGCACGGGGTATAATTAGGGGTCAGCCGTGTTTGGTGAAGGCAGGAAAGTTCCGTCGATTGTTGGCGCCTGCCATAACCTCTTTTTTTCGTTGTTGTTTTTGTTCGACTCTCACTCGCTTGCCATTGTAAACTATCGCTGCAAAACGCTTTGGCGCTTTGTTGAGTGTGATGCGGACGGATGATGCTGGCGGTTACTGTAGGTAGCAAAAGCGCACATAAATTGGATAATGGGTTGTGGGCAGCAGCGATGCTAGACGCATCGACGAAGCACAGCGCGTACGAAGCACATGTGTGCATGTGCGCGGAGGCTGTGGGCCAGGCGGGGAACAAGTAAATCCGCGCCACCTCGAGAAAATGTGGTTAAGGACAACTAAAATTAGACTACAAGAAGTACGGTAAGAAGAAGGAAGGAACAAAAAAAAACTGTTGCTCACAAATGCTTCGGAAATTGTTCGGGAATGTGCGCCCGACCCGCCCATCTAAAGGGGGGTTTTCCGCGCGATCCACCCCCAGCTAGAGAAACATTGGATGGATGAAGTGGCATTACACAATATTTGTTGAGCAAAACTGATTAGGCAAATGCATCGGCTTTCACTCGAAACTTTGTTTGCAGTAGTTGCCTCGGTGCATCAGCAGATGGGTGCTGGGCACATTAAAATTTGGCCAACAATCAGCGGCCGAACGAACTGGCCGTCCTCAAAACATTGGCCCGTACGAACGGTGACCCTTTCGAGGGTTTCGGCGAGAGAGCATCGGAGAGAGAATGCGCAAGAGCATACCCATACCAGCGCATAGGTGGTTGCGTGTGTAGGTTATGTGGCAAATGGAGTATCATTGGCATCGGCACCAAGCATCCTTCTCGCAACGCGCGTCAGTGCGCATGTTCCGGTGGATCGTGCGTGCTATTTGCGTACTCCACTGCATAGATCGTATGCCGTTCGGCAATGGGTGTACCTAAAAATATCTCCCATCACCGCACATCATCGTGTCGATCTGCCGGTGGTCATCGGCGATGTTCCCAGGTCCCCCTGGCACCGCTAGGCGTTCCTTCACCAACCACCCAATCATGTTGCTTTTCGCATAGAATACATCGCAACAAAAACGCTGCACATACACACGGCAAAGAGTTGCTTTCGTCATATTGCATATTTCGGACGCCGATGGTCAATTCTGACATTGAACTATAAAAAAATAGCATTTGTCCCACTTGGACACTCCAGGGCTCCTTTCAGTTGGTTGGAAGTTTGTGGATATTAGCAAATGATCATCTTGTTTGCAGATCTCCTGTTGTAAAGCTTAGAAGCATTGGAGAGCAATCATATTACAGCTGGAAGTGCTTCATCTGTTATTCGTCCAAAAAAGACGAACTCTCTGCGTCCATCTGATCTGGAGCATGCTTTGGAGCAGAGACGTGTGGATTAATAAAAGGCCCCATTCGATTATGGCACCACCATATCTCGATCTGGACTATCGTGAACATTAAGGTGGGTGTTTATGACCATGGAACGGCTGTGCAGCGACAGGAGTGGCGGGAAAACATCTTTTCCCATGAAACCATGAATAAACAGCGAAAAAATGCCTCGAACATATTGCTAACTGCTGCTGCTGTAGCTCTACACACGTTCAGTATTTATAGAACTCGAGAAAAACGGTTGCTCCACGGAGAAGAACGATCCTATTGAACGAAGTGTAGCTGGGTCAACAAGCAAATCGGGGGGGAGGGAAAAAAGAGATGAAAAATGAAAGCAAGATGCCGTAATTTTTCGACCATCGTCAAGCAAACAGATTTTTCTCATTGCCAATTCTCATGTTGCCCTCATATGTGTCCCCCGGTGTGTTGGTTTTACCTTGATCCTCTTTACGATACGATCATACACGGGTCATTTGTGTGTACTGTGGGAAATGTGGGATGAAAAAAGGCAACGCTTCAAACCTTCGAAGGAAATACAACAATTTGAAGAACTATTAGTGTTGGTGTAGGTGTACAATCGGCACAATGAACGACGCTGGATATTTCCTAATACTGATGCAAATTTCTCTTCTTATCTTCCCAAAACAGACCTTCACCGCCTGGTGTAACAGCCATCTGCGCAAAGCCGGTACCTCGATCGAGAACATCGAGGATGATTTTCGTAACGGACTCAAACTCATGCTCCTGCTGGAGGTCATCTCCGGGGAAACCCTGCCAAAGCCCGACCGCGGCAAGATGCGTTTCCACAAGGTAAGCGAATGTACACCGTACGACTCGCGCACGAAATGAAAAAAAAAACTCGTCGAACAACTGTTTTTGATAATTCCGTTTAATATCCTGTCATAACTTATACCCCAAAGCATGTATTATAAATAGCTGTCACTAGTGATAGATAGCATCTTTTTGCAGCAAATCTTTAGGTTTACTTCTACGTGTGCACACGTTGTCTTGGGTGCGATTCGGAGACAGTTAATTTATCAAGCAAACGCGCGTAGATATCAAATATGTGTGTCATATGAACGCCTACGGGGTGGTATAAATATTATTTTAGGTCCTTGCAGATGTTTGCTGAACTAGGGCAAGATATCAAAAAAAGAGGTTGGCAATGTTGCTGGCGGATGTTGTACTTGATTGGAGGAACAGTTTAATTATATTTTTACATTTAAATCGGCGGAGGAATATGTGTAAGCTTTAAATACTTTGAATTCTTCACTTCTGACAAATTCGTAAATGATCTGTGTTGGACTCTACGTAATCGTAGGGCGAGTGTATCGTATGCTTAAATTCGGTTTCCCATTGTAATTCTGAGTCACTGTACAGACCTGTGAATTGTTAGCATTTCTTTACTTTGTACCAATGAGCTCTGGCACCAATGATGGCTATGTTATTCGCTCAAGCTCAGAGATCCTGTATAGTCATGCTTGATGGATCAGACGTCGTGAAGACAGTCATTCGTACCTGTTAAACGCGATTGACGTGTTGTTCTTCAACTAATGTATCACAAATTGATCGGCAACTTGTTGTACTGCCACGATGGAGCTAATCGCGCGAATGTGATTGATTGATGGATCGTCTTTTCTTATCGCCAACATGTAAAGCAATGAAGCAGATATGACGTTACCCTGCTATTTGCTTGTAGTGTGTGTAGCTACAACAAGCTACACGAAGAATCTCCAGAACCTGGGGGGGGGAAGGTCTTTCTACCTTCAGAATGTGCGGTACAGCTGAGTTAACAGTTCTACTGCAGTAGATTGACAGGTCAGCAGGTTGGCCAAGGTCGTCGTTCTTACCTAACCGTGAACCCCCACACAAGGTGAGGTAGATCCAGTGATTGGAGACGTTTCTAGTTTCTCGTCTTGCAGGGTGAATCATGTGTACGGGAGCAGTGCATACAAACTGTCACGGTATTTGCTAGTTACTGCTACCTTGTGTTACCTTCAGTCAGATATCCGACAAAAGAAGGAGTATGAGGTGGGGGGAGTGCAAGAGAGGGCAACCTTTGTGACGCGTGCCCACACTGAACCAGTCAGTGGGAGGGTTCGCCCTGAGATGGTGAAAGAAAACTGTATGGACAGCTGATGGCGACGACAACACGCTTGTGATGGACGAGTGTGTAATGGGCCGAAGGTGTTGTTTATTTGGGCCATGCATGCTTAAACGATGATGGTGTTCTCCCCGTGTGCCAGCTCTTCTCGGCTTGGCTTGAAGATAGATCGTCCTTGCGGTGCACGATCCTTTACCCATCGCTCAACCCCGCACGAGCTCTAGCGCCGAAAGAGAGGGGAGTCGGGTGTGGTCAATGTTATAATTTAATAAATCATCCGTGATTTGGGATGCATCCAAAAGCAAGAACCCTATCTGCCAAGTGGTAATCAGTACGAACAAATATTTTTCCAAATGACACCCCTTACCCTCGGGCACAGGCATTCCGGCCCTCTCCATCTTGGAGTTCGCCAGGGGTCGTGGGAGAGAACAGCGGGATTGGGCAGGGAATATTTTTGTTCAATGAAAATGTGTCCATGACTCATTAGTGCAAGTGAGCAGATGAAAGATGTTCTACCGCACGACGGTGGCGTGGTCGCGCTCCCTTGTGGCCACATTTGATTGGACGAAGGTCTTGTGTGTTTTTTTTTCCTTTGCTCACCAATTACACAACGAAGGATCGCGGAGCAAAAGCGGTTTTGTGAAAATATTTATACATTTTTTAAAGGTAAAAATAAAGCAAGGTATTGCGAGGTAAATATTCGAGATGCAAAGTACACGAGACCGTATGAGCGTATCGTTTCGAAGGACGCAAATTTGTTGAATACATGAAGGGCAGTGTCTTGCGTGTGGGGTGTTTTTGTGTTCTTGCCGCAGTTGATTACAAACAGGGATCTAAAAACAGAACCATTTCGGTAGAATATGGTTGTAAACCGATATGGCAGTTAGTTTAAAGCTTTTTAAAATGTATATTTCACTAGTATACTAGTAATCAATCGAAGTTGTGCGATCATATACACACAACGGTGTGTGATGTGTACGATCAATGTTGTTTATTTGCACTACGAAAGAATGGCATGGTAAATATAACCTTATGATTCGTCAAACTACATTCCCAAATCCGCCGGGAGTGGTGGTATAGGTGTATAGGGGGCGGACAAGCCAGCACCAGCAGCACCGCTTGCGCCATTGATGAACATTTAGCAGCGTTTCGCGGCGACCCCAAAATACAAACACGACGTAGCGGAGCGAAAATGGCAACTGTGGTAGCGAATATTTTAAGACATCTGAATCATCCACCTGTTTGTTAGGTTAATGATGGGATACCGGTGCCGTTTGCCGTTACGGCACACACATCCATGCCGGGCGAGCATATAGGTTGCGTGAAGAAGACGGTTTCGTTCTTGCAATCTTCTACCGCTTCCACTGCGAGCAATTGTCTGCAGTCGAGCAATAGACACTTTCGCTCGTGGCAGTGAGAGACATTTTTGGGTTCTGATTTCATCGCAAGACTTGTGTCGAAGGAATGAGGCATATGTGCTTGTCGAAGCACATTGTGTCGGCACAACTATGTTGGAGCTAATCGTTGTCCCGCAAGGGAATGAATGCGCATGAACTGATTCAGAGACGAGTCTTGCGTGTAGCACAAGAGGCAATGCAATGTGATATCCCGGCAGGCCGGGCCGGTATGCGTCACGTTGAAGTGTTCCTGGTACGCTCCACCACTGTGGACAGTGAAAACGATCGTGCTCTCGTTGGTTTACCGCAACTACTACGATTGCATTTGCCTGGCGTATTGAACAATCCATGAACAGCCATGGGCAATTGGCCAATGCGAGAAACATTAGTCGAGAGTGCGTTTACTTTATAGCCACACGACCCAGGCCACGATGCGGATGAGATTCTCACATTCCCCAAACCGCAAACGTTAGCTGACATCCTGGTTCAACTCCCGCGTTGCTCCGTGACATCCAATCTAATATGTAAACCTCGGTCACAGGCCACCAAGTTTCGTAATCGCTGCCGGTTGTTAAACCAGCGACCCGCCGTCCTGCCTGCATATCCAGACTTTTGGATGCCATCGCCGAAGTTGGGCAATCTGGCACGAACTGCTTTGCGTAATCGAAGCTATTTTTGTCATGCGGATTGCGTTCCGTTGAGGATGCGGCGGTTTGGATTTATTTGTTGGAATGTCGGCTTGCGGGGTGGATCGGAGACGTAGGATACAGGGAGCGATTATTGATACAGCGAGCAGACACATTTGTCTTCGCTTGTAGACAACGAAATGCACGGCCCTTTTTACTACCAACATGTATTTAATAGACACACCCATTAATTAGGTATAGAATGAGATATGCATCGCTTGATTAAAATATGATAATAATATCCGTCACTTTGTTTTCGTCATATTTCAGATTGCCAACGTTAACAAGGCACTGGACTTCATTGCATCGAAGGGCGTGAAGCTGGTGTCGATCGGCGCGGAGGAAATCGTTGACGGTAATCTGAAGATGACCCTTGGTATGATCTGGACCATTATCCTGCGATTCGCCATCCAGGACATCTCGGTCGAGGAAATGACTGCTAAAGAGGGTCTGCTGTTGTGGTGCCAGCGTAAGACTGCACCGTACAAGAACGTCAACGTGCAGAACTTCCATCTCAGCTTCAAGGTAATGGACGGGCCGAGATGGTTTGGGGGTTTCTGTGCAATTACTGATCGCCTTGTGCCTTGCTCGCTTCCTACAGGATGGTCTGGCATTCTGTGCCCTCATCCATCGCCATAGACCCGATCTGATCGATTACTCCAAGCTGTCGAAGGACAATCCACTGGAGAACCTCAACACGGCGTTCGATGTCGCTGAGAAGTATCTCGACATTCCAAGAATGCTTGATCCAGACGGTAAGTTCGGTTCGGTGATGTCGAACGATGAGATCGAACGGTTGACGACGTCTGTCGATATTATAGCATAAACAGATGGAATATGTATACAGAAAAAAATGATCTACCATAATGGTGATGGTTTAATGGTTAACGAATATCTTTAAATTACCAACATATAGATCTGATCAACACACCGAAGCCTGATGAGCGTGCCATCATGACGTACGTGTCGTGCTACTACCATGCCTTCCAGGGAGCCCAACAGGTTGGATACGAATCCTCAGAACCCGATAGATAGTGCCTGCTAAGAAATGATGTCGCTTATCCTTTACACGTTTCGAAGGGCGAATGCATACGAAACAGTCCCCTTCTAGCCGTGATTGGGGGTCTCCTAACGATCTGATTGTTGTGTCTTTTCGATTGTTCGTTTGTTTGCTGTTGTCTAAACAACTAACGTGTTTTGTGTGGATTAATATGTTTTAAGAAAAGGATACGGATTGTGTGTGCCGTTCTTTGCTGCTCACTTGCTACAAGATGTTGTCAATTCCTTCTAGTGTGTGAATGTGCAGTTGTTCCCTGTAGAGGATCACATTAAGGTGACTGTATGACGTTCGCCGTTGACGTATTCAGCTTGAAAATCGCTACAACAATCACTCATCAATGCATCGTGCCGTGGCAATAGCAGCACCCCAGCTTTTCCTGTAACATACTTCCGTTGAGGCTTCCGTTCGTCGATCCCATTTTGCCTGGGCTTAGCTCTATTTTTACAGTAACGGCGCCAAACCAGGGCAAAATGGCAAACAAATGTACGCGCTGCTCTTCCGTTAAGTCACCGCAGAAAGGAACATAATTGCCTCTGTTTGTTTTCCAGATTGATGTGATAACCTAACCGTACTTATAAGCGCAATGTATTTACTAACATACTAAAAGCATCCAGATGCTCCAATAATGCTAATTCCAGCATTTTATGCAAATAGTGTTGTGAGTGTATTTTTTTCTCTCTTTTCTTTCTTTTTCTTACCGCTTTGACTTGCTGTGGCTTGTCTTATTGTCCGTTGACAATAAAATACAAAAACCGTACAAACAACACATGAACAACAATACGAAATACATCCACTGCGACGAAACAATCCCGACCCGACACAATAGACTTACAAAACACCGCCATGCCAGATGAACGCGCCGTTATGACTTACGTTTCATCTTACTACCATTGCTTCAGTGGGGCTCAAAAGGTCTGTTGCCTTTGAATTTTTACATCATACATCTTAAAGTTCTTTGAAGTTTCCGTTACAAACGTTCTTTTATATATTCGCCAACCAAACACATACAACAAAGCAGTAATACCTGTTACTTCATTAATTCTGTTGCTAATACTAAAGCAGTGTTGTTTGAATGTTTGTTTGTTTTAATTTGTCGTTTGAAACTGTTTCTCATGATTAATTGTGTTATTCCCTCCGAATGATGTGAAAGAAGTGAAGAACACTCTTTCCTGTTTGATGATAGATTCAAAATTAGAAAAGAAAGCCAATTGTGTTACTACTTTCGAATGTTGAATTAAAAGAACTTTTTATATGTATATTTTTAACACTCTTTGGTCCAATCACGGATTATTGAGCATACGTAGAATTGTATGCAATATCTTCCTGGATGGTTAACGTATTAATACATATTTTTGATTGCATATTTGCAATATATTAGGCTGAGACCGCTGCCAACCGTATCTGCAAGGTACTGAAGGTCAACCAGGAAAATGAGCGTCTCATGGAGGAGTACGAGCGATTGGCCAGCGATGTAAGTATTACTAGTTACATTTAGCTAAGGTTGTCAGAGCATTCTTAACATGCTGTCTTTACTATTTGTTTACCCAAGCTCCTGGAGTGGATCCGACGCACGATGCCGTGGCTCAACTCGAGACAATCGGACAGCACGTTGGCTGGTGTCCAGAAGAAGCTGGAAGAGTACAGAACGTACCGCCGCAAGCACAAGCCACCACGTGTGGAGCAGAAGGCGAAGTTGGAGACGAACTTCAACACGCTACAAACCAAGCTGCGTCTGTCGAACCGTCCGGCGTACATGCCGACCGAGGGTAAGATGGTGTCGGACATCACCAACTCTTGGAAGGGTCTTGAGCACGCCGAGAAGGCATTTGAGGAGTGGCTGCTGGCTGAAACGATGCGCCTGGAGCGTCTGGAGCATCTGGCTCAGAAGTTTAAGCACAAGGCCGATACGCACGAGGACTGGACCAAGGGCAAGGAGGAGATGCTCCAGTCGCAGGATTTCCGAAACTGCAAGCTGAACGAGCTGAAGGCGCTTAAGAAGAAGCACGAAGCATTCGAATCCGACCTGGCTGCCCACCAGGACCGTGTCGAGCAGATTGCTGCCATCGCTCAGGAGTTGAAGTTAGAATGAAGATCGTGATCACGGAACTGAACGGAGGGTTTTAACACATGTTCTTTAATTTTAGCACTCTGGAGTATCACGATTGCGCATCGGTGAACTCTCGTTGCCAGCGCATCTGCGATCAGTGGGATCGTCTCGGTGCGCTTACCCAGCGTCGTCGCCAGGGCTTGGATGAAGCCGAACGTATCTTGGAGAAGATCGATCTGCTCCATCTGGAGTTCGCAAAGCGTGCGGCACCGTTCAACAACTGGCTCGATGGTGCGCGCGAAGATCTCGTGGACATGTTCATCGTGCACACGATGGAGGAGATCCAAGGCTTGATTCAGGCGCACGACCAGTTCAAGGCAACGCTCGGCGAAGCGGATAAGGAGTTCAATGTCATCATTGGGCTGGTGCGCGACGCCGAAGCAATTGTGAAACAGGAACAGGTACCTGGAGGTCTGGTGAACCCCTACACCACACTGTCGGCCGATCTGATCAGCCGCAAGTGGTCGGAGGTACGCGCGCTTGTGCCGCAGCGTGACCAGACGCTGGCCAACGAACTGCGCAAGCAGCAGAACAACGAGATGCTGCGTCGCCAGTTCGCCGAAAAGGCAAACGCTGTTGGACCATGGATCGAGCGGCAAATGGACGCGGTCACGGCCATCGGTATGGGTATCTCGGGCTCGCTCGAGGAGCAGCTGCACCGTCTGAAGGAGTACGAGCAGGCGGTGTACGCGTACAAGCCGAGCATCGAGGAGCTGGAGAAGATCCACCAGGCCGTGCAGGAATCGATGATCTTCGAGAACCGATACACGCACTACACGATGGAGACTCTGCGCGTTGGCTGGGAGCAGCTGCTTACGTCCATCAACAGAAACATCAATGAAGTATGTTTGATCAACGTGGTCATGTTCAGGGGAACGGACATAATTGAATATTTTCTTGGATTGATTTGTGTTTTTAGGTGGAGAACCAGATTCTTACCCGTGACTCGAAGGGCATCACACAGGAACAGCTGACCGAGTTCCGTTCGAGCTTCAACCACTTCGACAAGAACCGAACCGGCCGCTTGGCACCGGAAGAGTTCAAGTCTTGCCTCGTGTCGCTCGGCTACTCGATCGGCAAGGACAAGCAAGGCGATATGGACTTCCAGCGCATCCTGGCCGTGGTCGATCCGAACGCATCGGGCTACGTGCAGTTCGATGCCTTCCTCGATTTCATGACGCGAGAAAGCACCGATACCGACACGGCGGAACAGGTTATCGATTCGTTCAGAATTTTGGCATCCGACAGGGTAAGTATTGTCAGCAAAATAGACTTCCGGGTAGGAAAAAAGCAGTTTGAAATAATCGCGTTCTTACCCATTTAGCCTTACATTCTTCCCGATGAGCTGCGCCGTGAATTGCCACCGGATCAGGCGGAATACTGTATCCAAAGAATGCCACCGTACAAGGGCCCGAACGCCATCCCCGGAGCGCTGGATTACATGTCCTTCAGTACGGCGCTATATGGCGAGAGTGATCTTTAAGCGGTTCCCGCCGAAGCCGAAGCCACCGGTGATCGTTGATCTCGAGCTGGCGAAAAGTACACCAACACACACACAATCACGCAACAAATGCCAACAATGTGCATGCGTCACGAAGCGCATCGCATGCCCTTACCGCGCCATCAACAGTTATTTCAATTTCTGTCTCTATTGCTGGTTTTTATTATTATTTGTACTGTCCACCTGGGAACGTAAAGTGCTGAGATGGAAAATGGTAGTCATTATGCAGTGGGGACAGAACAGACAAGAATCGTGAAAGCAGCTTGTGTACGAACGTAAAATTATATGTTTTGTTTTTGATTCGCTTGGTAGCAGAACAAGGATTATTCTGGTGCGTGAGAATCCGACAACATCGGTCGATGCAAATCGGTTGCATCGGGGCGTACGCGAGTAGAAAGGAGCACGAGCACTGGGAAACGCGTGCTAGCCATCAGAAAACACTAGACAGATACGCACGGAGCAGCGAGTGAGCGTTCTCTTGTAGGAACGCGTCGAGAATTGTAGTAATCGGTTGAGAATAGAACAGTGCGTAGCAAAGGGGGGAAGAACCACCATTCGAGCAAGCTGATAATGTTGAGAAACCATTTTATTTTATTGCATATTTATTATGATTACGATTACGATTATTACGCTATGGTTATGATTATTATTTTCTCTTTTCTTTGACAAGAAGATGATAATGATGATGATAGTGATCGTCGACACACAATCATGGAGGGAGCGATCGATGAAGTCTTTGGAAATCTTATTTATATAATAAAAAGAAACACACAAAAAACAACAAAGAACACCACAAAAATGTAAAAAAAAACCTACAAAAAATCTAACAAACACAACTCTAACAAACCAAAAGTGTGCAAAGTCTTGAATTTCATTGTTCTGTTTGTTGTATAACTTTTTTTCTGCGATATGTAGAAAGGAAATTCGTTAGAGTATTTTGCAAGACTCGAACTGCCTCTGTGCGCTTATTTCGGATATTTTTTAAATATTTTGTTTACTATTCAAACAACCACCAGCTGCGAAATGAAAACAAGGGTAGGTTTCGCTTACAAATGTTTCTTAACCAGTAAAAACACGGCTTTATTTAATTGCGTCCTTCCAATCCATATTTACAATCTATCTATCCTACATAATATTCAACAAGGTATTAAATAAGCACTAGTGACGTATGTACAATGCTTTGTACGCTGGAACAAGCCCTTTGTTGGAGGTAGTAACGATTAGAAACGAGCAGTACGGGGTGCTTTCGTCGGTTAGGTTGCACTGGGTTCGACGTCGTAGCGACTCGTCTGATGTCCGATAGCCGGTATAGCGAGGGTCCTTAACAAAGCTATCGGTTTCACGTTTCGAAAGAAACCTCCGTAGTATTTGCAGGCTGTCTTACATCCCGAGTACTGTAAAGAACGTATAGGAAGCGACGCGTTAGATATTTATGTTTGGAGCGCTTGGCATTTTAGAAGTGGATAAAGTTGTGGATTACTTACACAAATCACATCACTGCACATCAAATCGCGCACGATACGCTTCTCCTCGTGCAGTAGCTTGCAATAATCCCAACACATGAAGCAGTTGGGTCGATCGGTACACTCATCCGTTACGACGATGTTGTTGATCTCCTCGTGCAAATGGTTTGCCAAGCAGATTGCACGACACTGACGCACTGGTTCCGCCATCGGGGCATTGTAATCACTAATCCGGTGAATTATCCTCCCTGCGGCCATTCCAATGCAGCAGATGAACACAGTTAGACGTACGGCTGTGTACGAGCGAATTACTTCGGCCTTCATCTTATCGAATGAATTGGGCACCGATAGCGTCACGTAAATGCTAGCTCTAAATATTCACAAAGGTCGAGTACACATCACACGGAATTCAGCACACTGTTTCGTAGTCGGTAGATGTTCAGACAATGTGTTCACACCTCAACGGTCAGCTTGCTAATGAGCCACTGGGGCTGCTGAAGCGATCCTTTCTATGGTACCTTACGACTAAAGGTAAAGCCCGCACGAGTGAACGTGGAAAAAAAGTTAGAGCAACGGGGTACACTCCTACAAGGACGCATTTATAACGCATCGAAAGGGTTGGTAGCTTCATTCATAAAACTTCCCAAGCGCGGGTAGGCAGAACAGCAAGTAACAAAAATACCGGAAACATCTGGCCGTCCCTGTTTGCGAGGCTGTTTGACACACGGGAGCAAACAGGTAGGGAAGCATCAACGTACAGAATACCTTGCCGTGCGTGATGGTAACTCGCACTAGGGTAAACTGTCCGCCATTCAGCGCCAACGTTTGTAACGTGCAGAAAATGTTGTCCTAGCAGACATCCTGAATAACAAGACATATGGAACGGTCTACGTTTGATAACTGCAAGTCGACGGCCGGAAATTGTCCCATGCGATGGGAAACCCGGGACATAGTGTCGCTTGTCATATTCGGGACGGAAAAGAAAACGGAACTTTTGAAGGAGACAGGAAGTGCTAGAACACTATTAGACACAATTGGTGGCGTCGGGGAAGTGATGCGTGTGTTTTCCAAGATTGAGTTCGAGATCGGAAACGAAAGATCGTAGCAAAATAGGGAAATGTGTAAACGACTGCAAAAAAAGGATGCGGAGTGATATAGATATTTTGAGTTTAACTACAGTTTACCTTGTTCTGCATACAGCCCGTGCTCGTGATATTTTCCAAGTTAAATGTCTGAAAGAGATGGAAAACACACGATTCTTCATAGTTTCTTCTATGTGTTAGTTAAACTCTGGCTTTCTAGCCCTTCGCTTTAGGAATGATTTTTTAAAGAACTTTCCATATGACCATGGCTGTTGTACCAGGTAGGGAATGCTAGAGAGCACCAAGTTATGGGTACATGGGAAACCCATTAAAAAATAGCAGTGCAGGGGAATCAATGAACAAGAGCAGGGTATTTCCCGTTCATTGATAAATTCTGCCCTCGGGCGACCCAGATAGCCTAGAATTTGCCTGCGTTTCAGCCCTCGCGTAAAGGGGTAAGGAGCAAGTGCATCGGTCCAAAACGGCCAATGTCGTCGTCATCGTTTAGTGCTGTCTATCCTGTGGTCGCATTATCGCTTTTCAAAACATAAACAAAAATCCCGTAACGTCCCGAGAAAAAAAAAGAAGCGCCCGTGCGGCCCCGGATGGGCCATAGAAGGTGCGGGTAGACGAAAACACTCAGCATGTAATTTTGTGTTCTCCAGGTGACGAAACGTCCCGAGACCATTGTGGTTTGTGGTGATCATCGATAAAGCGCCGTTTTATACCCACAAAAAGTGTGCCAAGAAGGATGGGCGGGGAATGGCCGGAGAACTAGAGCGGTACACAGGAGGGATACGTGGGAATGGTGGGTGTATATCTTCGTGAAAGCCTTGTTATTTTATGGCAATGTTGTTTTTTTGTGCGTCCGAGAAAAGAATCTAAAAAAAAACCCCAGTTGTTGGTGTACGTGTCCGTATGGGAGATCGTCCAGCTTCAGGTCTGAAGGGTATCCACCAAGATCAGGATATCCTGTGCCTTCCATCCCAATGAAATGCGTTACGCTCTAATAAATTAACAAAATATTGCTGCTGCAGGTAGAATGAGAAGGCAAACTACAGCAAAGCTACATAATGGCATAACAATGATTACTTTTATTTCTTGCACTAGATCGTTCTAAAGCTACATAACCTATGGTCACGTGATAAACTGTCAAATGAAATTGGTTCCTTACCACAACTTGAACGAAAGGGCCAACGTTCTTAGAACATGCCTAATTCTACCGCGCTAAGCTAAACGACAAAAGATCCAACAAAGTCGAAACAAACCTTGAAGTTGCACTCAAAATTTCAACAAAACACTCTCCGCCTTCGAGTACACGTTCCAGTCCTTCTTGCGCGCGTTATCGTACACGTAGTGCAGTGCCATTGTCGATTGGGACCCCGATACGATCAGCTCCAGCTTCTTCTCCTTGTCCAGTGTGTTGCTGAGCGAGGTGTAGTACGATACACCTTGCGGCGACAGGATGGAGGAAAAGTGTGTCCTTACGTGGGTGTTTAAATCCGACTCCACGTCGAACGTTTGGTCGCAGTATTCGCACAGAAAGATGGAACTCAGCTGCTCATCGTCCCCGTTCGCCGACTCGGGTGTTCGTAAACGGGGCTTGGATTTCTTTCCCCTTCTGGTGGTCGTGACTTCCGGCGAGTGATTTGGGTTAGTTTCACCTGGCATCTCCACATAAAACAATTGCTCTCCATTGCTTTCCTTCAGTGTCAACTGTGGTTTGGGATATTCTTTGCTTTCGGCGAGAAAGATCTGTAAGTTGTCGGTGTTGATATTGTAGGCAGGCGAATGGACCTCCTCATGCCGACCCCGCTCATCATCGTCCGTGGTGGTGAAGGAGCAAAACGAGCACGGCTTGCCCTCGGCGCTAGCAGCATGCTTCGCTTCGTGCTCCAAAATGTGGTTTTCGTGGAAGAACCGTGCTGGACAGCGGGGACAGTAGTACATGGTCGTTGGCACGGGATCGATCAACCCTGATGGGTCGTAACTACCGGATGTTCCAGTTTGACTGCCGCTCATGTGTTGTTCCAAGTGTTCGGTAAGCTGCTCTACCGTTTCGGCACGAAATTGACACGAGATACATTCTAGCTGCTCGCTAGGCACTGCTGGAGCCACAGTTCCACTGTCCACTAGCACTGTGGAAGGCATAATGCTACCGTTGAAATTGATCATATCTGCCGGGTCTTTGTCGAGGATTTCCACGATCGGTTCCAGTGTGTTTGCCGGACAGCCTACGTCATCCATGCTGAAGGGCGCTAGTGGCGGAGGTATGGAGGAGCCCGCTAGAGCTTCGATCGATTTTCGCGTTTGATCCGACGGCGGCACGGTTGCTTGATGATGGAGCACATCCTCAATCACGTACACGGAATGTTGGTTCTGTTTGCTATTCCGCTGCAACTGACTATCACTGTCGGAAGGGTCGTCCTTTTCCGAGTTGACATGCTCAATAAAAACGTGCCCGTTGTGTTTCAGCCGACAGTGTCTCTGCAAAGAGGAAAGTGGAGGATGGTGTTAAGGCATTGATGTGCGTGAACGAAACTAGTACTCCAGATAAAATTAAAATCTTTGTCCTTTAGAAGCTAAATTAAGATTATCCTAACATCAAACGATCCTAAAGGTATTAACAGAGAAAAGGAGAAGGAAAAACTGAAAGCTCCATGTTAATTGGCCAACCACTTTCACAATCACATTAACCAGCCCTCAGCATCTAATCTACAGCAGGAATCGAAAGACATTCCGCAATACAAATTCCAATTTATACCTGAATGACATGTTTCCAGTTAGAAACCTGATGGCAATGGCCACAACGGTATGGTGCGTTATGGCGCCAGGTAGTGGGCATCGCCATCCTTTGCGAGCTACCTTCACCATCGCCAGCTCTATCGCCACCGGGTTCCGGCGGGTTCGTTTTATCTCCAGCACCGCTAGCAGTTAGTAGTGTTCCATTAGTAGGACTATCGTTGCTAGTGTTAGCTGCACTTTTACTAAGGCTACAAATGCCGGACGAAGCCGGAGGCGTTGGTGTACTGGAGGGTGTGGAAATATTATTCGCCGTACTACTGTGCTTGGGCTGTTGGGCTGCAGTGCTGCAGTGCCCATCCTGCTCCGTTGCCTCCTCCAGCAGCTGAAGAGAGGTGTTTGTTCCCGTGTGGGCGTTTGTTGTATGCTGCAAGAGCTCATCCTTGGTTGTGGTTCTAAAATAAAAAGGGGGGTTATTAAAACGTGTGTTTTCTAACGATTGGATCCTTCATTACCTATGGTCGCAGTATTGACATTTAAAGTGCCCGTTGTCATCCACCTTCATACCGACACCCGTCTCATCGTGCATTTGCTTATCCTCCATTAAAAGATTGAATTCCGGTATACTGGTCAACGCTTTCAAATCAATGTTATACGCGTTATACGCTGTCATTAAATCCGACATACTGCTCTCGGCGAAAGATTTCGCATAGCTCGTCGATTCCTTCGTGCTGTGGTCGGTAATTTGCATGAGCGTAATGTATTTGTTGTATTTGGTGTAGTTTCTCCGTCCGGTTTCATCATTCATCAGCACACCGGCATTCTTGTGGCTCGGGTCACGAATCGTCTTCAGGCGGATGTGCTTCGTTATGTCCCATCGCCAGTTGGAGCGATACGAGCACAGCGAACATTCGAACGGTTTCTTGTTGAGATGGCCCACAATGTGCACGTGAAAGCGGGAAGCCGTCGAGGCCCAGAACGAACAGTGGGGACATTTGAACACCTTCTTCATCAAACCCGTGGCGTTGGGATCGGTGGAGCTTAGCTTGCTCGTCACTTCACCATAGCCTGGGGCCGTCTCAACTCCGCAATACGTTTCCGATTTGTTTTCCAGTATTTCCACATCATCATCTTCCTTGGATGCGTTCGATAGGGATTTTCCATCCGACTCACTACCCGCTCTAGCGGAAGGATCCGTACTGAACATATTCACTTCCAGCAGGCTTTTCCACATCTCGTTCGACGCACTATCAGCGTCACTTTGGGGGAAAATGTTTTGGTTCGATTCGTCGATCGATTTCTGCAGCAGCGAAGTGATAAGATCTTCCTTATGTGACGATGCGATATGGTTCGCCAGATCCATCGTAGACTCGAAGCTGAGCTCACAAAAAGTACATTTTGTCTGTGGTGACGATAAGCGCACAGGTGATGTAGGTGTGTCGGATGACTTCGATGCAGCATCCGGCGGCATCAGCATAGACATCGGCACAGGCTTAAGCAGTTCCTTTTCCGGCCTTGCTGGAACTGGAGTGGATGCAGCCAACGGAATCAGGTTGGGTATCGGTCGGGCACGCTTTCTCGGTGTGGTTTCATTGTCTTCCGATGATTTGCGGGTGTTTTTCTCCATTTCCCTGTCCTGGATTGAGTTGAAGAACAAATGGATTGCTCGATTGGTATTATTGGTATGAGACTTTTCATTCGTTTTAGGATTACCTTGTCAGGAGTTTTTAAAACATTTTGTACGTCATCCATCTCGGACTTGATTGTTGGCTTTAATAGATTAGTGTTCGCTACTGTGAAGTGAATTATACGAATGGTTAAAAGGAAAACTTGAGGAGTAAAGTAGCTTACCGGGTATAGACGAGCTCCAAAACGGTTCAATGTTGCTCAACAAGGATGCAACAAGTTGCTGTGCGTATACGTTACCGAGTGCATCCAAAATCTTCGTCTCGAGCGTCTCCGAGGAGCAAGAACTCCCAGCGCGTCTCTGCTGTTTGGGACGATGCTTTTCAATCAATTTCCTATCACGATTACCAGGCACATTCGTTTTGTTAGACTCCGCGACAACACCGTGTACCATTCTCATGTGACGTGCCAGCTTCTGGTGGTGTCGCGACGCGTATAGACATCGTTTACACTCGTTCACACTAATCTTCTCCCCGTGCTTGTCGCGTAGATGCGTGAGATAGCTTCTGGGATTTTGGGTGAAGTAGTTGCAGCTGCGACACGAGTAGTTTCTCTTTATTTTACACTGTGGCAATAGCTGCTGCTTTCGGTGGTGTGCGAGCGGTTCAATGTTGTCCGACGAAACTGTGGCGTTATCGGAGCGTTGGCTATCACCATCGATAAGGGGCGAGTGCTCGGGTTGGGATTGGTGTTCTGGGTGTTGCTCGGTTTTGATGCTCTCGTTCAATACTACCAGCTGCTCACCACTGACTACCTGCCGCACTATGAGTTTGCCCCCGGAGCGTCGTACCATGGAGGGTACTTCCATGCTGGTGAGAAGACGGGAAGTTGTCCTGGAATGAAGCGAAACCCGGAATGCTGTTAGATAATGCGAGTTGTTCGAAGAAGGGCACAAGTGTACAGGGGATGTGCACCGCGGCGCGCAACAGCAACTCGTACCATTATGGGAATCAAATGCTTTTGTCGTGCTCGTTAGAGGACTAATAGTAATGGCAGTCGAACAAAAAAAAATGCCACCCTCAGCACTGTTCACGATGGAAATCGACTTATTTACGCACTTTTTTCCCGTCTCCGATATCGGTTCGTTCGGTGTTATGTCTCCGGTGGCGTACGGATGACATTTGAAGCGCATGCGTACGATATCCGGAGCCGAAGAACCGTACGCGGACGGTGGCCCTCGTCAGCTGATGGAATGTGACAACGTTCAAGATAAGGAGTCGTAATTTGAATTATACCTTAACGCTTGAAAATGCCAGTTCGAGGGGTTAGATTGTTTACAGAAAATGGGCCGTAACAGCGCACAATGATGCCTTTTGTCAAAACCACAAGGCGCTGAGCACGGTGAGACTGTGCAAGAGTTCGCCGTTCGTGCTAGCACTAGCGTTGCAATGTTTCGTGTCCTCAAGGCAGAAACAATTACCAATTAATACCATCCACACACATCCGTTCTCGATTGTGTGGCAGCTTTAAGAACAGCTCCCAAGATCGCGGTCTCGGTCTAGCGGCCCGAGTTGCGGAGATCTAACCCCTACAAGATCACCGTCTCCAACGCTAAGAACGCAAACTAACGCGCGAAGGCTAACCAGACGTTCAATTGACGGCAGTCACGTGTGTCACCGCTGGTCCTCTCTGCCCTTGCGGGCGTTTGCGGTGTTTTGTTACGTCGCCGTCGTCGGTGGTAAGCATGATCTGCAAGCACTAGCGCTCGATCACACAACCCAGCACAGGAAGATATTTAAACAGATGAGTCGCTGTTGCGTCGCGACCTTAGCTGTGTGTTTTTTTGTTTTGTACATGTGTGTGCTTCTTCTCCCATGATCGTGAGCGTGCATGCTGAAGAGATTCCATACAGACCATGTGTACGGTGCCTTCCTTCCGTTACGGTTGCTGCTGCTGCGCAACAGAGAATCGTCTTTCTAATCACTTTTACACCAGCCGAAGAACTGATGGGTTGCCCTTCTGTTGCACAACAGCACTCGCTCTATCGGGTCCGAACGCTCACTGATAAGCACGAAACGAACCGTTTTGCTGGCCCTGCAGAACGCAAACACACTTCAGCAACCGTACCCCCGTGCGTTAGTTCAATTTGTCACGATTGCAAATGTTTGAGTGGCGCGGATCGGGGCTAAAAATAGCAAACAAACTAATTCGCCTCACTTAGAACGATGCTTTTAGGGGACAAGCGGACTTTAGCGTTGTTGCAGAATATGCTAACCATCGAACGAAAGCAGATGTTACGCTTCGATTCTGCACCACCGAAAACTGGCAAACTGTATCGCTGGAGATGAAGATCACTGTTCTACGCAGTTACACAACACCGATTCATGCACCGCACAGAGCAGGCACAATGGACAGGGCGAGTCCGCGACTATTCTAATGCATCTGTATCTTGTCCATGGCCCGAGTGTACTAGATACGGGCGATGCAGTCTCCGCGAGAACGCGAGAACGCGTCAGAGCTCCACTCTGGCGCATTCGAGCGCCACACACATTGATGCACATGTATGCACATGGCAATGGCGAGGCACCACGATCTCACTCGCTTGATTACGCGCACTCGCTTCTCTCGTATGGCACAGGCATAGGGGAGGGAACAGGGTGACACAATGCATGGAGGTGGTTAGAGCAGACCGCCAGCGTTTGAAGCATAAGCGCACGTCTTGTTTGGGATGTACGTTGTTTCAAACAGTTGAATCGTGCTGGTAGAGCGTATTAGCGTTAGATTGACATACACACTCTCATACAGTGAGTTGCACGAGAGTGTTCACACTGGATCTCCTAATTAGTAAAGGGGAATAACTCCAAAACAAGAGCAATCTTCAGTGCCGGACCGAACGGCAAATAAGCCTGTCCGTGGATAAATGAAAATGAATACTATTTGAGTTAATTGTGTCCAAGAATCGTTGTGCGCATTCCACTGCGACACACTGTATCGTAAACGGCTGACCTTTGCTAAAAGTGCAGTGCCGGTTGATTGTGGAGGAACAGAATTACGCTTGGCTATGAGATCAGAACCATCAGTGGGACAGCATTGCTACTTGATTCGAGCAGTATGTTGTACGATCAGACTACGAGACTGTTGTACGATTCGTAGAGATTTTTATAAGGGTTTGTTTAGACGTAAAGCGATAGTATTAGTTGTGATAGAAAGCATGGGGGTAGTTTAAAATTTTAAACCTATAGATAATGATTCATTAAATTCAGAGATGTCAAACATCCATTGGAGAATGGAGGTACTTCATGACAGAAGTATCTTTATGGCATTTAATTTTTACTGGATGCTATTGCTTAACACAAATCAACAAGTCAGAACACAGCGGGAACTAAATAGGAATCCCTGATACAAAACCCATTTGAAGCTGGTACTCCAGAAATACCTTACTTTTTAAATAATAAGTAACTGATTTGTGTCGATTCTTCACAAATAAGGTAGTTCTTAGTGATCCTTGCAAATATTCGAAAAGTTATGAAATATGCAAGATTTGTCATTAACTTCTCAACAAAATCCTCTTGCTCTTCCTTCTACTTGGGTTTGACAGCCCCGACTTAGTTAATAACGATGTTAGTCAAACTTTCCTCTACAAGATCAACGATTATCCGCCGAACGATGAACGATGAACGACCTATATGTCGAAGTGAAACTTTTCCCCCTAATTCCACCGGTCCCCTACATCCACGCCACGTTTCACCCGCTTTTGTTTTAAAGTCCATGATTAAGACATTAGAAAATCATTTGGACCATCGCAAAGTAACAAAGGTACAGCTCCCACGATCTCGCGATCATTCGGTATTTTGTCAGGTGATCCTTTCCCATTCGCGAGGACCGGTACATTCACACACACACGCACATAAGGGAGGATAATCAATGAGCAGAGATTCATAGCCGAGCAGTTTAATTTAATTTATCCCGAAACGAGCCCGCAACACACATCAATGAAAGCGATCGGTAAAGGGCAGCGAGAAACGAAATGAATCAACTCGCCAGAGACGATCGTGTCGCCCGGGTGTCAATTGTGCGAAGGGCGGGAACTGAAGAGAGCGAACGTGCAAAGGAAAAACCGCAACCATGGAAGATCTTTTCTTTCTCCTCAGTTTCCCCGTTCCTTTCGGGAGGGGCTGTGTGTGTGTTTTTTTTTGTTTTGTTCTTCAACGCGCTCCGGCATCAATCTCATTTACACTTGTTTATTATTTTCACCGAACCGTGCGCTCTGTTATTAAATATAATAAATCATCAAAGATCAGGTGATTTCAGACGATTTGAGACGAAGGCAGACGGTTATTCGGATCGCTCCAGGTAGAAGAAGAAGCGATCGGATATGGATGGGGGTTTGTCGCTACCCGTCGGTGTACGGCCGCTAATTCGCTGCAGGGCCCTTGGAGCCCCGGATTCCCTGTTTCCAATTTTCTTCACGCGAACAATAAGTTATGTTTCAGGCAGTGTTGCTGCTGTCTTTTATTAGGCTGCTCCGTGAAGCATTAGTCTGAAGGGGCCTTAAGGGATAGGAGCGTTTTTTTTTCGTTACAGTTGAGGATGTCTTCATTTACGCTGGACGGCTGGAATGTGTTGTTGTTCGGTGTGCTTTTCTGCTGTATCTTGTACAAAGTTTGTTTACGTTGAGTGTTGTTAGTGAGCATCAAAAGGCTTGGAACTGGGAGTTAGAAAACGGAAGAAAAAGAGATTCTATTTTTAGTATTTTAATTTTATTTCATAAGAATTAATTTGGAAGGCCTGGGAATGTATTTGGTAGCGGCGCCGGTTTCACACGACAGGACCGGTACAAAATCCCATCTGGGCCCATCGACCGTACGCAAGACTGACTATCCAGCTACGGGGAATCAAAGTCAAGCAAAGCTAAAAATGGTAGGCCTAGATCACTTGAGGGTGCTATGGCGTTAAAGAAGAAGACTAATTCTTCGTGATACTCTTCGCTGTTTTGGTTGCTTGGATATTACTGCTCAGATTACACTGAAAGACTCTTATTTCATCTGAATATGGTATCTGTACATAAACTGTTCCTAAACTTTGTTAGTAAGCTGTTTCGGTTCAAATATTATATTCCTCATTACAGCAATTCTAATAAAGGGAATGGGTTACCGGATCATCGCGACCGATTATAGAGTAGAAAAGGGACAAGTGTTCATTATAAAACCATTAACCCGTGGGGAATTCCTGAGGAATACTGCAAAAGCGCCAGTGGACAGCTGGAGCCCCCTTAAACCCGTTAGCAGCAGGGGTGAAGATGAGACGACTTACGCCGGGTGATAATTGTGATGAGACTTGAATGGAATAGTCCCACAAAACCCAACACACAACAACTTAATTTGAAACTGACAAAAGTGAAAAACTTCAGACACCATATCATGGCGAATAGATATTACTCACGCGCTCGTACACAGCAACTCAGCACGATCGTTAGTCATGTATAAAGATATTTCTGCTTTTTTCATGTAATTCCATCTTCATACCATCGTTCTGCGGCATACTCCACATCGCATATCCTTCCTGGGCACAGCGGGAAAGCACACGGGGAGCATGTAGGATCGACTTTGTGGTAAATTTTATATCGAAAGCATCACCTTTTTTGTTGCGTTTGCTGCTGCTCGCACCAGGAACCTTTGAACATCTTTCCTGAGCTTTTTTTATTGCACAACGCCGATTTGTGGAGAAGAAATGTTGAAAGAGTGGTAATAAAAAAGTGAGTGGCAAAATTAGCCAGACAAACATACAAAGAAAAAAACTGTGTATAAATGAAGCGCAGGCATCACTTCCGGTTGAAATTCGAGGGTTTGTTGTTTGCTCACCCCGTATTTGGAGTCGGTTTGTATTAGTTTGGTTAATGAATTAAGCTAACCACAATCCCGTTGCTGATCGACCATAATTTGATTGGTGTGTTGATTGAGAGCCGCATAACGGTTGTTTGTGGTTTCACCTTTTTTTTCTACAAGAAAACAGTTGTTGAGCGTGATTTGGTACGGTTTGTTGTGCAAGCTCGAAAGAGCCAGATGGACTAAGTGGTAGGTATCAACTATTAGCTATCGGAAGTTGTTATGATGTCTTTCCACGTTTTCCACGTTGGAGCATATTTTCACGGGGTTAATCGTATCGGTCGTTATTAGTAGCAACACGATATGAAGAACCGAACAAATTTTCCAAATTTCACTGTGTAAAATCCTTCGCATGACCCGGACTGTTCCGTGTTATTCTTGAAGATTTCCATATGAACACATTCGCTAAGCATGAACATAAGCATTATGTAAACAGATTCGTTTGCATGTCACGAGCCTATTTCTACATAAGATTGACTTTTTTCACAACTCAATTATGACACCTTTGATTGAACCGATCAGAGTTCTGCTCAAAGGAAGAATATGTTAAAGGCAGTCAGAAAAGTCGTTTGGAATATGACACTTTCTCGAAGGTTCATGCACCTGCTCACAAAACAAAAAAACTTTTGGAAAACTTTACTCACAAAACAAAAATCCAATAAACCCCCTCGATAATCTCTTTTTTAGTTCTTTTCTTTCAGCCTTCCTCATTCGCAGGCACAGAAGAGCCACGCAGCAATGCATAATATGTTACTTTGAATTGATTTATTTTTAAAAAGGAATCACATTTTTGGAGTACGCTGCTGGACAAAACAAAATAAAACGAATTAAAATCATCCTGACCTCAGGAACGTACACAACTTCGCCACTATTCAACTCCACTCCGGGGGTTTGTTATGTGTTTGTTTGTCGCGGCTTAGACTTGTGAAGCGAGCATGTATGTTGCTAAACATATGGAAAAAGGAATAAAATAATGTTCGTTGACCAACGGTAGGCTTTACAAAATATCAACAAAGGGTAATGTTTTTAGATGGTAGTTTTGAATGAAAACAAACCAATAATTTACACTTCTTTTCGTTATATTTAACATTATAGTTCAATCTCTTTTGCTGGATCTTGTTATCCTCATGACCTTTTTTTTCCTTTTCGATAGAACATGCTTTGTTGCTTGCACGTTTCATATGCATTTATAAGTTTATCATCTTCCCGGGGTTCGCCTGTGCATTACTTTACAAATGTTGCTACGTATCGGTATAGCTTGTAGGGACTGTTTGCATCGGTGTTTTGCGATCTGTGAATATTGAAGTTTGCCGTCAGTGCGCAAAACTTCCCCTGGAACTGAATGTCCGCCTCCAGAAGCGAATGGGTTGCGTTTCGCATCGAACTCTCAACTTCAACTGATGCCTGCATTGGCGTAGCATTGTTTTTTTTATTGTTGTTGTTTGATAAAATAACGATTCTTATGCTGGATAATTTTGTTTATGTTTGTGCATCTCGTTGAGCTTTCTCCAATTTGCATCGGTACGATTTGCTGCCAACATGGTTACGGGATGATATTTTATGCAATTTAGTGCTTGACCCACCGCAACGCACTTCACAGTAGGGCTGATATATTCTGGCATTGTCTTCTAGTCGATGCGAAACTTATGGGCTTTTCTTTTATTAGTATGTCTTTACTTTATATGTATTTATACTTATAGGCCTCTTATTGTTGCTGGGTACTATATACATTGTTCTTTCCTGATATCGTGATAAGAGGGCTCCAGCGGCTTGCCGATCCGGGTTTTGTTCCGAGAAACAAACACTCGTCCAAGTTTACTGTACACATTGTCCTGTCGCTATCCTTTCTTACGCTACGAGTGTGTCTTTTTAGCGGATTTAGTAGAGAATGGGACGATAGTTTTTGTTTTCTTTTATATGTTGCAAATAGCTCTCCTCATGGTTTTGTTTAAAATAAGCCGGCTTTTAAATGAAATAGCTCGCAGTGGGACAAATAAAATTGGGACCAGTTATGCCGCCGTGCCATGCAGTACCGTTCTTAACTTATTGTTGGTTGTATATGTCTCGTTCCTTATCGCTGCCTGTGCCACTGTGTCACTCTCTTTACTTTAACTAGCGCCATTCGACCCTTGGTAGATGGGTGGTGGCTTATTGAAATGCATCATTCACGAGAGAGAGAGAGAGAAAGGGGAAAAGTGAGACTCACACAGTGGTTCCCTCAATTGTTGCCAGTGAAATCAGTGGCTCAGGCTTCAGGAGCGTGCCGTGTGCCGGGGAAAGCATCTTTGAACTAGTTTCGTTAAACAATAATTACAATTAAAATATTAATTAAAATAAATAATGCATACGCGCCAACGCGTGGTTTGAGGATGTGGACCAGGGAGCTCGGAACAGGGCTTGGATGAAGGATTCGTTGTGCAATATTCGTTCTACCTACTGGCTGGATACTTTCGGGACCAAAGGATAGGAAGGATAAAATTGCATTTCACTGGGCAGCTGCGTTCTGACTTTCGCTGGCTATTGATTTAGGAACAGACTTTACTTTTCCGACTTTCGGGTCGATTGTTGGTGAGAACAAGGGATACACGACCCCGGTACCTAGACGGATTCACCACAACGTTCGGTTACCGGCGGTTTCACGTGTTGTTGTACAGAAGCGATTCTATGCTAAATGGGTTGGGCCTTATGCTATTGCGCGGGGTGTCACTGCCCGTATCATCTAGTGCATCGCCATCGACACTTTCCCGGCGCTGCATCGAGCAATCCTCCGGTTCGTCGCCCGATTCCGCTCCACCGACCACATCGATAGGATCCTCGTCGTCGTTATCGTTGTCGTCGTCATCCTCCGAGTCACTGCCGGAGTTGTTGCGGTGCTGCGACAGATACTCGGCCTTAAGCGCTTCCAGATCGACCGTGATGCCCTTGGCACGTAGTTTTCGGGCCTGTCGCTCGAGTGCCTTTGCTATCTTCTTCCGGCGACGAGCTCTGGAAAAATAGATGAAGAGATGGTTGTTAGCTTTGGAGTCTTTCGTGCGAATCGTATCGCTTTCATTGACATTAGTCGTGTCCAAATCGTAATAATTAATCGTAAATAGAGTATTTCATTTCAAAAGTCTGCACCATTTGGTCGAAATCGGTTAAGAAACGTTGCTCACCCCTGGAGCGATAGATGGCGCTACTGTGCACTTTCTGAGCTCGCGGTTGCCACAGTGGTTATTTACCTACCATGTCGTGGTCAAATTTATTTTTAATTCTCATTGTGTGATTACGCTTCAGATGTATTAAAAAGTTTCGCTATTATAAGTGAGGCAATAACCGGATTATTTTATTACTTTGACCATAAGTGAGAGGCTTGCTTCAACCATTTTACTGAAATATTTCTTAAGCGCGAATAATTTCCTAACTATGCTAAGCAATTGAAACAGGTAATACCGCAAAATGCATGGAAACGGCTGTTACTTTTCACTTCTGAACGAGAATCATGCATAGCTTCGAGTGGCCAATTTATGGTCACCGATTGGCCGCCTTCCTCGCTGCAAGCTAGCAATTTAAATTTGATTACATACACTAATTAAAATCCGTCGGAATCCCTTTTTCATCTAGCAGTTCAAATTATTCCTTGCCGAATCCATCGGGTACCACCTGTCAAGCGCCATCGAGGGGCAAACATTAGCTCCCATTGCACGACGGTCAATTGCCGCCGGGTCAAACGCAAAACCATAAACAAAAATGGAAAACCCCTTGCGCCATTTTGAGCGTTTCGGGTTTTTCCTCGAGGGTGAATGAAGTTTCCCCACCCACCCATCCCGAGCACTGAACAACGGTCGCGGGAGGTAAAGAAAAATGGCTCCAGTTTCTGTCATCAGTTCGGGGCTTCCGTGTTTGCCCGGGAAGTGCGCTTCAATTTGTACACGCAAGACACATCTGTTTTGTCCGAGGTGTCCGAGGCTGGCGCTTGGCGGGGTCGTTTCCAAACGACAACCAATTGGGAAAGACGAAAACCACCGAACTCGTAATGCTGTTTTCTAAGCTGGCGGGTATGTTGTGGTGAGTTCGCGAGTTAAACGCGTCTCATTAGTGAATACAGTCGGCCTAATAGGAACTCTGGAAGCCACAGTTGTTAAATGAGCTTAAGATCCTTTCGACGACAAAGCAAACTGTTGAGTCGTTTTAAAAGCTGTTCAAAATTGGATTGAAAGCACTTATTTACAGACGTCTCTGTTAAGTTAGTTTTAGTTTCAAAAGTTTTCTCTTTAGACCTTAAATTACGCAGCCAAATAAATTCAACTATAAACAGAAACGATTTCTGCAATTCCTTTTATTGCGTCACAGTGGCACACAGGAACGGAAAGGCGTAGCCTACAGCTAATAGAAAAACGTGCATTCAATCGGCATAAAAGGCATTATTTTTATTCGTGTGCAATCACATATTTTTGAATTTGTGTAGCTACTCACCATTGAGCGAGCAAAAATGGAACAAAACCTACCACGAATTAAAACTACTCTTCACTACGGGGACAACCACTCGCTTATCGCTTTAGAGTATGGCAGTTTGAGCCGCTAGTACCTAGACCGGGCTGGGCGGACTGGCAATTTAGTAAGCCTGTGAGGTGTATAATAAATTTCACACAGTCAATACGTGTGTGGATATTGACCAAACGTCCAACTGGAGTTGGGAATGCAGCATACCCCGAAAATCGCAATTACGTGTTCCCGAGGACCGAAGCGGAGGACGAATATGTCCACCATAAAGAACCGGAAAACGGCACAGATTGCAGTGACAAATTATTATGCTGTTTGTGAAGCATAACCCTAGCAATGCACTGATCGTCTTCCGCCACCGCTTTTTCGCGGACTGTATTGAAGCTGCCGGAAATAATGCCACCATTAATCTGTGGAGAATGTGATGTGGATTTAATGTTATTAAGTTTGCATTGAGGGTGGCAACTATTGGTTTTAGCAAAATTTTCCTCCTGCGTACGATTGTGATAAGTGGCGGAAAATAAAAAACCCAAACATTTCAAGTGATCTTACTTTTCTCGCGCTCGTAGTTCGCTTGGCGGGATCGGTTCACCGGAACAGGACTGCGGATGGGCGTTGTGCGCGGGTCTGCCGGGGCCTTTTTTCGTGTGTTCCTTTTTCCTCCACTTGGCCCTTCGGTTTTGAAACCACACCTGGAATGGTGAAGACAGAGCATGAAAAAAACAGGGTCAAGGTGAGTAGAAATATTACGCCTAATGAATAATAAAAATGCACTTCTTTTGAGGAATAAATGAAAAATCTGTTTTTGCCGTTGTAAAGGAAGAAAGAAAAAGGATATTTTTTTAATGTTTGCTGTCGCATTCGCGGTTGAGGTGAAGGGACGGACGGTTGTAGAAATGAATTCATCCCTAAATTCTTCCACTCGATCCTAAACGGTGTGAAAGATGTCGGGAACTAAAAAAATGGGAAAATCACCTCTGAAACTCAAGCGAGAGACGAAAAAAACCGGGAACCTGTCCGTAGTTCATGTCGAGCCTTTACGAACAGTAAATATACGTATTAGCTCAACCAGCGGCCATTAATTATTTGGTCCGGAACTGGCCTGCCGCTGGGTTTCGGGGTGATTTTCGGTACTTTTCTTCTCTTAGTTCACTCTCCGCCAAAGGGAAAACGGACGGATCTTCGAAAGGATATTGTGGTGGGTAAAAAACACAAGAGCGAAGATCGTGCCATGGGAAGCGGGTGCTTGGAATGCCCGGAAAGGTAAGGATTAAGGTGTGCAACACTTGACTTATGATTTGTTTTTATGTTCCCGTGCCGAAGGTAGTTCCCCCCCGGTACTTGGCTGCACCTCGCGTAGTGTGGTGATGGCTCAATTTGTTCATCGCGAGACACCGCAAGCAGAATGCCGGGAAAAGCGAAAAGGCACGCAGGTTTCACGCTTCTTGTTATTCCCTTCATTTAAGTTACTTTTTAAAGCGTATCCCTGTCCGTGCGGACACGTTGATCGCGCGTGCATTTTCTTTACGGGTTTGTGTTTTATTTCTTTCTGTCCACGAACGGTTCGGTCCTCACTTAGGGCACGAATTTATGTACCGAATTTCGCCGCACGGGATGGGTTTTCATTATGCAAAGCCCATTAGCAGTTGTTGGACACTTGAAAACGTACCCCGACAGACTGTTAACTGCTGCTGGTGCGCACCTTGCACTGTTAATCCTCGATCGAATCGAATTTTAATATAAATATTACAAGTCGCTACTAAGAGGGAAAGCAAACGAGCGTGAACGGAAAATGGTTGTTGTAAGCATGTTTTCGCCATTTCGTAAGCCATTTACAACCAGTCCGGTCAGATGGTTGCAAGTGCAACGGAAGAGAAGAGCTGTTTTATAGGTTTTGATCAACAAATAACGATCTGCTAGCTAGTTTGTTTCATGTTTTTTTTATGTTTCCCCCTAATGGTTTCATTGCTTTCCTTTTTTTCACATAACCCCGACAAACTCAAACGGAAGCGTTAAAATTTCATTTCACGAAGGCTTTACTACGTGGCTAGTGAAATGCGCAACGACTTCATCAAAAGGGACCGCCAAGGAAAAACAAATTTAATGACGATTGTGTTTTTAATTTCCTGTTTTTTTGCTAAAGATGAGCAACACCAAAGGGGACACCATTTTGGTGTGTTTAGTGGGTCATATGTGAAGGGGGATTTTTTTCTTTAACAAACATGTTCCTTCTTCAAGGATCATTGATAAGAAAGTACGTTGAAGTGTAATGTTGATCGGGCACTGCGGTGTATATAGGCTAGCACAGCTCTAGCCTGACGTCATGAATATTATCGACGGAATATCAAACAGGTTTAAAAATAGCAAAGAAGGGTAAAAATACAAACATCATTTGATTCCCAAACAGTTCTCTTATCGCATGCAGATGTTACGCGGATGAAATATTCATAACGTTACTTGAATTGCAGTGCGGAAGTGCAGGTAGTATTTGTTTATGAAAACTGCACTTCTGCTGCTTCCGTATCCGATGGTGGGAAAGGGTTTGCATATTGATAAAGCGCGATAGAAGTAAATCAAATAGTTTTATCGCTAACATTAACACTTACTTTGATTTTATTTGTTGTAGGACTATGGAAAACTTACTAGTTCTTTTGATATATATTTTTAGCAACAACTGAGATTGACTCGCTGATAACGATTTTTCCATCGTTGGATTTAATTTATTTTCGTTAATTTTAGAAATTGAGTAATAGAATTTGGCTTCTACACGACATTCACCCGACATTCACATTCACAACATTGTCATGATGATGTTATTTACATATGACGAAACTACGAAACTCAAGTTTGCAGCAGTTTTTTGTGACATTTAAATTTGCTCGTGTAGAAAAAACTGGGTTATGGAAAAAAAAACATATATAATCGTTGTGATGGAGTCGAATGAGTTCTTAGAAGATAATTTAAAGACTGTTTTTATAACATGTAAGTCTTCTGAACGGACGGAAAATCATACGTTGGTCAAAGAGTCAATTGTCTTGTATTATTTACTGTTTAATTTTCCACTTCAAGTTCAATAAAGAAGCTCATCAATCAAAACAAACTCTCACGATGTGCTCTTCTCACCTGAATCGGTTTGCAATTTTCTTCCCGCTGGGTGGAAAGCGGCCAACAAAAATGTTGCAATTGATGCTGCTTTGCTAACCGCGTTGCTTCAATAGGCGGGCTAGTTAGTGTCAAACGCCGTCGGAAGCTGTGGATGTTGGGAAAAATAATCGGACGACCTCCCGGAGCGTTCCGCTAACAACGAGCCAACGACAGACGACGCGGCGAAGGAAAGCCTCAGAATCGATGCTGATTGCTGCTGTTGCTGCTGGCATTGAACTTCCGGAAGGGGCTTGAATGGAGCGCAGTTTGCCAACTTCACCGAGGTACCGAGGTCACACACCTTGGGGCTATTCTAGTAGAACGCCACAGAAACGGTAGCTTATGACGCACGATCACTGATCGCGCGAGTGTAAAACAGCTAAGGATTTGTATGCAATTTTCCTAACGGTGCGAGTGTTTTTTTTTTCCACCACAAGAAGGTTGTTGGCCGTGGAAATCAGCATGTTTTTTGTGTGTTTGTTGTAATTTCCAAACGGTATTGAGAGGATCTGAAACAAGTTAACTGTTAACCTTCGAATTAGTTAGCGCAATTCGACACAGCAGGTCGATTCGATTTTCACCACCCATCCACATGAACTTGATGGGTAAATAGAGGTGCTGATTAACGTGATTTTCGATGCTCTATCCGCAATGGCTGCCGAGGGAAAAGCACGGCGAAAAATGAGCCCCCATGGAATGGAGAGGAAATTTGCTTTGCTCATTCCACGAGGAAATGCTTTTGAATCCACTCGATGCCTGAGGCCGTTTCGTGTGCATTTAAGGAGGAAACGTTCCGTTGACAAACACGTAGGCGACACATGACAGTGTTTAACTATTTAGCAAACAATCTTCAATGGCCAAGTAGTTCTACGTTCTCGCGAATCATTTTCGTGCAACATGCAATGGTAAGATGGCTTCGCTTTTCCTCTTCCCGAGCAGGAAAATAGATTCATGACACTTTCGTTGACGGTGCGCTCTTGATTGACCGTTCTTCCGTCGAACATGCTGACAGCAGTTTGATTTATGGCACTTTTTGACAGACCATCGGGATCGTGAAGATGTGAAGATGGAGGTGTAAGAAACACGGCGTTATCCTTTGGTGGAAATGGAAAAATGGAAAAGTGAGGCAGGAAATTTAATACTTCCTGTTCTTGGCTTTGATGAAGTGGCTGTGAAAGAGTTCTTCTTTGTCCTTCCCCAGCAATCGTTCCCACCTCCCCGGGGCCAGGAGAAGGTTCGTGTCCTTGCAAGTGTCCTTTAATTGAAGTAAATATTTTCCCGAGGCGAGTGACTTCTATTGTCGCTCTAAATTGGTTGACTTTACCTTTACAAATCACGTGTCCGTCCGTACAGTGGGCCTTTTCGATTTTTTGCTCTTTAGCCGACCCTTTCACAAACGCTCAACCGTCCTCGTAGCGTTGCGTTGTGTGTATATGTTCTAACGAGTGGCAACAGAGTAGCGGCTTTCTAATGCCTTCAAATCATTCCACTGTCATCTCGAGGTGTAGTAGCGGTGCCTAACGAATTGTGTCCGCTGCAATTGGAAAGCATCGTCCTGGACGGCACGGCTTCAATGACCGTCTACCGGCTGGTGAATGATTGATGGTGATTACATCCGGCCATAGGAGACATAGCAAACGGTGTTCTACGCTCGAAATTTGAACCACCGATATGCGTATTGTTTTTTGCTGCATTATTTATTACACCTCCGCTCGGACGGAGCCCATTCTTCTTTCGGGGGTTTGGGGCCTGACAGAGACCATCAAGGACGAACCCCGAAACCTTGACGGGTCAGGAAGTGGAGTGTCGTGTCCTGGCTGTGTCGAATGATACGGCGTGTGTTGTATTGTCACCGCAAAACACTTTGCCAGCTTGCCCTTCGTCGAGCGAGTTGACAGAATTGTTTAGCGAGCTTTGGACGTGTGCGTTACACGTTCTGTGTATCTAATTTTATGTGCCTGAAAAGTGTGCAATTTAGTGGACTTGGATCGTACGGAATCGGCGTAATTGGCCCACATAGTTTCAAAGAATAAGTGGCAAAATGGTTCGGGTCGATAATTGAGGTCAATTTAGGTAGTTAGGAATGTTTAAGTGAAATCATTCAGAGAAAAAGTTGTGCTTGTAAATTTGTTAGAATGCATTGCAATTATAGTAAAAGAGAGTAAAATAATGAAGATGACGATAATACAAGAATACTCTGTGCCTCGCTTCGATTTGATATCTTAGGCTGGTTGAGATTTAATTGTATATCCATATTTCGCTCATTATCCTCAACGGACCTGCTAGCGGTTTCTGATGAATTATTCACTTGTTTTTATGAGAATAGCATAGACCGGAACCGAATCGAATTATGCTCCAATATTTCACGGCAGATGTTACGGTTGGTGGTGTATCCTCCTTCGCACCATTGTTGATGTAATTTTTATGCACCACAATTACACGAACGCACCACCAGGACAAGAATAAATGCGTTATCTGGAACGTACTAATCACCAAACCGGGATCAAAAGATAGACACTGATGCTGAACGTGACATTAAACTGTGGTCCGAGGGCACAGCGATATAACCTCAATATGGTTCCCAATTCGTCACCGCACATCTGGCGATGTTGTGATTATCGGACGTTCGTCGATGCGCCCTGTCCGGTCGTGTGTAGGATGCGTTCGGTTGACAGTTTTATCTTGCCATAATTTGGGATGGGAGTTGGCTTTTATTAATATGGAAGCAGTAATATTTTGATTGGCGGGAAACGCGATGAGGCCGATAGCATTCTCATCTCAATAGCCCATCGGATGTGGAAGGATTCATTGGAATCAGGAAGAATACATCCATTCAGCTTCAGAAGGGAGAACTGGTTCGATCGTTGCTGAAGATGCAGCTATAAAAAAACAAGTTATTTAAACTGATTCGACCTGTCCGTTAATGTGGCAAAGCATTCAAACTCCCCCATTAAACATCCTATGGGACACGTTTGTCATAAACTTGTGAAAGCGTACACCACAACGGACTACGCCATTCTTGTTGCTATAAAAACTAAAAAAAAAAACATTTGCATCGTCCTTTTCCGAGTGCAGATACGGGAAACTATGGGTACGATTCCCACCCTCCGGGGATACAGCACATCCCGGTGCAGCAGAAGGGACAAACTTCGCCATACAACGCCTGTTTTCTTCGCACCACACTCCACCTCGGCTGAAAGGGAGTGCGAACATGAGGAATGCTCGAAAGATGAGGATAAATTGCACGTATATGGCTTGTTTCGCATTACCCAGCCCGCCGGAAGGGATGCGCACACGGTGTCAGAAATCGGTTACAACTTTAAATCGAGTTCGAAAATGATTTATTAAGTGTTTTAATTAATGAACACCGGCGCGAGCGGTCACGAAGGGAGCGTCGGTGCGGTGGTAACAGTTTCCACCCGCAGGCTACAAATATGCAGCACAGTTCCGACGTTCATGTATCGATCCCGATCTTCAGTGCGTCCGTAAGGGAACGGTGAAAAAGGCAAGAAAAACTCGAGCCGCAGATTTCATCTTCCGAAAGGTGCCGAAAAGGGCATCTGATAGTCGGGGAGACGTACATGGACACTACACAGCGCAGTGGAAACCCTTCGAAAGAAATACTCCAACCAGGGTGATGTGATTAAAAACTAGCCTCGTTTCGACCGTGTGGAGTTCTGGGGTGGCGATGGTCGCAGGGTGGACGGGGGGGCCGAAGGAGGCCTGCAGTGGGCAGAGTAATAACCTTCACACAACATTATTATAACTCAGCAAAACTATTTAGCAACAGTTGTGGGCAGCCTTTGTACGGTGTAAGGCGTTTGCTGGAAGGGCAAGAAATAGCCCTACCGTACCTTATTTGGCTCGTTGAAGCCGTTCTTCAAAATTAAGTTGTTAAGGCTTCGGTTTCGGTCTCGATTAGCAAAAACGAAAGAAAAAAGCACTGTTGAGTGACTGCGCCAAAGAGGCTGGAAGCGAGGAAAAAATCATTAGCTTCACGCTCATTCCCAAATCTCAACGGGCATTCAGTGTGCCAGCCGAACCACCGGAGAGAACGTGCGCCTACGAGGAAAGGTAGGTTCTCGCTTTTGCCCAAGAACGGTACCCGCAAAGGTAATTAATTTTAATCAATTTTCTATACCCAAATGGAATCCCGAATGTGGCCGAAAAAGTTTCGATTTTTGAACCCCGAGTTCGCCCAGTTGAGCGAACTGAAACATCTCATTAGTCACACACATACACTGCCTCGCCCAACACCTCGGGGATAAATTGGAAGGTGTCTACGAAACCGGAGCGCACACAAGAAACCAACTCCACGGAGGGTGATTGGGTGTTTCGAAAGAGGGAACCGACCGAAGAGTTTGGCGTAAAAATAACCCGAGGAAGCTATAGCAACGTGGAGCAGAGTTATCAAGAACAAGGGCAACGGTGCTGCGGAGATGTACTTTCGATCCACGCGGAGAACTTTTACGATGCTGCAGACAACTGAGTTTCGACCAGCTACCAACGGTCGAACGAACCAACCAAATTTGCGTTACGCCCTTTCATGAAGTTGAGTTCCGAGGGACTTAAGTCCCCCCCTTCTCCCCAAAAAAAGGGACGAAGCGCTTTTTGTGCCATTGTGGCAACGTGCTTTCGTTAGTTATGATGCCGCTTGCTTACTAACTGAAGGTGTGATGATATTGACGTATGCGCGTAAATTTACGACCCATCTTGAGCAGGATTCCTGAGACACATTGAGACGCTCTGGAACTTGTCGGTAAGAACGGGCTTTGTTAGCCTCTGGCAACGTGTGTCCAACTCTGTTTGACGTCTCGTTCAGCGGTATATGGATTCGCACTTTCGCAAAACCCGCCGGCAACTCTTTACGCATGCAAACCGTTCTTGGGTGGAACGGAAACGCGTAATTATTTTGCTCCTGCACCTGCACAGGGTGTCGGGTTGGACTGGACTTGAATGCGTAAAGAGTTGATTAAAAGTTGTTATAATGTTCTGACAAATTCCTGAATTTGCAATGTGAGATGTTACTATGATAGGCTCAGATCCCGACATGATCGTCCCTCTCTAGCGAAGATCTTCTATTAAGCTGCGGGATATTCACAAATAGTTAACCTACTCAAACGACACTATCCCATCTTATTTTATGGTTCGCAATGGAAGAGTCTTGCTATGAATCACTTCTTTTGGAGGTGTAGCTTAAAAATCTTGAGAAGATAGCGGAAATTAATTATGGATCGTTGTGTTGTAATACGCTAATTTAACACCCTGTTTTACGTTACCTTCGAAGCTTCCTGGGAACTACACTATGCGGTTTTAATAAAGGGCCATAAAATGGTTATCCATATCATAGGTATTAAGGAAAGCTCAGGATTTATCAACTGCAGCTCCACTTTAGACAGGATCTGAAGAAACTTCAAAAAAATCGAAACTTACCCAGGAGAAATTCGAGGAGGTCGCGTAATACGTAAAATTGCTGTTAGTGCTCTTACTGCCACTTGGTGCTACAATGGTGTAGATTTGCGATTAATAATATCAACAAACAAAGCGACACAATACATAATCCCACAGCTATGCTCAATTACATCCCTTTTTGTAGTACATGAATCGAGAATTAATCTCCATTGGTTGTGCATTGTGACTTGGAATCGCTCCATTCGTCCGTTGTTGCTTGTGTGGAGTGCCGCATATTGTTATGACAACGGGCGATGCGCATCGCTGCAAAGATTCGTGTGAGAAAATCTGGCCAATTCCAGAACTCCTCCAGCTCTTCAAGGTGAGGTGTGGGACCGCACGGCCACGCACGGCAAGAGGGCAAGAGGTTGTTTTATTTTCTTAAACCTCTTCAAGGCGTTAAGCCTATTTTCCAATTGCTCCTATCCATTACCTAACGGTGCTAATTCCAAACGATAGGATGATGACTTTATTTTTTTCCTCCTACTGCGTTGCCTGTGCCTGGTCCTTCGTGTACAGCCGTAGCTGTCCGCCTTCCTAACGCCTCTACCGCTCCCTGCGCGGTCGAGATTTATCAATTTTCTCCCGATTTTTGTTTTCTTCACACCTTCACTAACGTCTTCATTTGCCGCAGCCCCTGCGAATCCGCTTCAGGGTCCGCCGATCCCGAGCTTTTTGATGATCAGCATGAGATCATGAGATCATATTATATGGCCACCGTTTCCGTCTCCCTGTTCCCGGGAGTGCGAGAGCAGCTAGCAGTACTGCCCCCTGTTACCCAAGACGATGACGACGACGATGATGATGATGATGAAGTTACTATCCCAAGACACAATGGCGCGCGCGATCCGTTCCGGTGCTTCGGAGTCGGGGGTCGGGATTCGTTCGACTCGTTTGCGTCGTTTCCTTTCGATCGATCGATAATTCTGTTTTCCTCCAAAACGGTTCGGCATGGGCTCCCTCCCGCCGAACGGCTCACAGCGGGAAGGGTGTGAATGTATAACAAGTCTATTAATATTGAGAAACTAATTTTTCCTGACGGCTTTCATAAGTTATACACGCGGGAGGGTATAAGGGTACACGCACGCAAGTCGAATGCGCTGGCTTGTCCGTGTGTTTCACGGGGCCCAGGGCTGGAGGCTCCGTGGCTCTGTTACATTGGGTAGATTGAATATTTTACACCTTTTGCAGCCATCATGCTCCCTTTTTAGAAAAAAAGGAACCAAGGTACGGTGGTTTGTGTTCGATTCGAATGTATACACACATATCGTGGAGAAAGCCATACAGCTTGTTATAACAAAAAGGAAGGGTTTATTAATTTTCTTGAAAATTCTCGCCCGATCTGCCGACGAAAACATTTGGAAAATCCGTTTTCAGATGATTTGGTTTAAAATGTTGCTCTGCTGCTTAGCATTGTTCAATCCTCGCCCAATATGAAGAACCAAATCGAATATCAAAATTCTTTCCAATTTAAACCGCTCCTTGGGTGCGTTTGGAGCGGCCAGAAGGAAGGCAAAAAAAAAACGAAACACAATAAAAAACAATTTACGATCCTTAAGCCGCTCGGAATCGTCAGCCGCGCCAGCCGAACTGGAACCGGGATGCGATGCGTAAATTGAGAAATAGAAGTATCGAAAGCCGTGTGCACAAAAATGAAAATGAAATGTCTTCTGGCAAATGATGACGGCACACCAGCAGAAGCAGCAGCAGCACCAACCAGAAGTAAATTGAGAGTTTGATTAATGGTTCAAAATATCTGTTAATACAAAATCTCATTTACATTTCTAACTCTGCCGCACTGTTCGGCCGCCGCCTGGTCAGAGTTGTTGCTTTTTTATGATTCGATTGTGTGAAGCAAGATGATTTCGGGGCCTTTTTCCGGGCATGAGCGAGAGATTGGGCTTCATGTTGCCGTTATTATTGCTATTATGTTTATCATTATTCATACGAGAATGTTCGTTCGCATCTCGTCGGGATATCAATGGAATAGAATCTGAACGTTTCGCCGTTCGACGTCCCGGGGGTTGTGTCCCGGGAACCTTCTATATCTGGTGCCTCCAGGTCCAGGTGTTTGATACGTACGTTCAAAATTATTCGACGATGATGGTGAACGTTTTCGACCTCAAAATTGGCATATTTTGGTGTTGAAAATTGTTTTCTATTGTTCCTCTGGTTCTTCAGTGGGTTAGTTACAGCAAAAGCGTGTGCGGGAAAATGCGATGGATAACGATTAAGTCGCCCAATTTTTCGGTTCATTCTTGTAAATTTTCATAAATTTTAAATCAAACCCCAAATGAAAAAGAAAATTCTTCTATTTCTCATCGTTTCTACGCTAATACGATGCGATTCAATCCGATTTGTATCGCCGGTGTTAACGAACATTAAGATGGTCTTTTTTTTAATGATGCTGGCAACAAGCAAACCCAAAGTCTGTAAAACTATTGCCAACATATTATGGTCAAAAGGCGATTAAAAAAATCGATTTTTAATTTAATTCCAACTAGCCCACGGATCGAATCACCGAAAGGAATGATACATGAATTATGAGCTGGTACTGATCGCGGTCTATTGAATTCGTGCAGACACAAAAGCACATCGATACCCAACCAACACACCGACCAACAGCGGTGGCTATAAAATGGAGCCACATTTTAACGAGCGGATATATGCGGGAAAGCGATAAAAAATGTAAAATGACCCATTCCGGTGCTGTATCGAGAAGGTAGGGAAGGAATGCCAAACCGTGCTCCTTTTCCCACCTTTTCTTGATTTTTAATTTACATCTTTCAAAGAATTCAGCCGCCTCATCGGTCACTAATATAATCATCAAGGGTGCGACCGGCCAGACAAGGCGGAACACAAAGGAGCGCAAAAGAAATGATTAACTTAACTATTTACGCGATGACAACTGATCTTGATAAATAGGCGACCGATCGGACTTTGGAAGCGCTTCGGGTTTGTAAAGTGCTCCCTTCCCGCTGGGGTACGCAATATCGCTTTTAAATTGGGTTTGCGCTGTAAATAGTAAACGGCGGCTGTGGGTGGATCGTTTGTTATGCGTCGCCATCTAATAGATGACGAGTGTGATGAGGACATGAGGACATGCTTTTCAATAGTTGCAACTCTTTCGAACCGACGAACGAAGTGTGGATCCATTGTATTGTACAGGCGTTGTTATATGATGTTAATTTTCCGACCATAAGACAAGATGTAGTACAATAGGAGTAACATTTGTAGCAATTAATAACGAAGGTAGCGGACAGGAACGCGATTGCATGTGGTGGAATATTTTTTGCAAAACTTTTAACTTTTTTTTATATCTCGTTTCTGGGTCTGGTTGTGCACAAAAGTTGATTAATGGTATGTGTATAATATAACAAGGATTAATTACACGTAGGTAAGTGTCATGCAAACGAGTAGAAACACGTTACTATAAATGAGATTTTAAGGCAGAAATTAATTATTTATTTGGACCAAAAATAAATATGAAAAAAGCCCATAGCCTTTTGATTCGATGTTAGATCGAGTGCATTGAAGGTCGTGGATCTATTCTCATCTCAACCAACCTCTCAGAGCAAGTCCTGACTATCTGACTATGTGATAAACATAAGTCTAAACATAAGTAACAACCATAAGATCACCATGAGTTTAACAATGATGTAGGAAACTCATAACCATTCCTTATCAACCATTATTTGTACAATACATTTAGCACATTCTCTTTAAAAATTAACAAAAGCAGACTCAATTTACATTCTTTATTTCCATTCTTTGCCTTGGTGGTTCATGGTTTCGTTGCTCGTGCAATGGAAGATTCGCGTTAAACTAAACTCCCAGATCACGTTCCTATTTTTATCGTAGCACGTAACCGCTGAGCTGGTTGTCTACAAGTTCTGTTTTCTTCATCCCAAACAGAAAACCATACCAGCAATATTTTATATTTCCGTCATATTCTGTTCGATCAATTCTGTATGCTAAATACGCGATTTGAATTCAATTCATTCGCTGAGAAGATTAATCACTATAGTAACAAAAATTGAGCAACATGGACAAGATTAAATGGAAAAACTGCAAATAAAATGTTGATTATGCATCCCATTAAAAGGTACCTACGCTGAGAAGACTGAACGCATCAAGCAACCTTTGTTCTGATTTAGCCCTAAAAGCTCCCCAAACGATACTTGCACACGAGCCACAAAAACTACTACCGAAAAGCCAAAAGTTTATGAACCATTCAATCATCCATTTCCACCAAAAACCGAAAGAAGACCGACTCCAAACAAAAGGATGGTTTCCTCTCCAAGGAAAACTGTAGTTGGTGTGCCTTGATATTTCCTGCGGAGTTTCATTTTCCCCAGTTTATTACGAAACAAGTTCTAATAAATCACCGACGGAAACGTAAATGTTCCAGATATTAAATTTAATTCGAACAGATTTTTAGCACATTACGCTCGTTGATTCGTTTTGGTACGGTCCTCCATTCGCTCTTCAGGGGCTTGAGTCCGTCGAGCCTTTTCCATTCAATTCTCGTTATCCAATTCGGTCAATTGACGGGCGCTAGGGAGTGTGGGAGATGATATGATATTGGTAGTGTTTTGCCGCACGGGAAACCACAAGCCACCCGCAAAACGCACCACCAGCAAGAATAGCACGGGCTCGCATCTTTGCGCGCCAAGCCGTCCAATGCCAAGGGTCATTTGTCGAACGTCAGAGACAAAGGCAGCAGCAACCGAATGGGGTGTTGGGATGAAGTCAATGAGGCTGATTTCATTTTCCTTTTCGCTGTGTGTTTGATAAGGGAGGGAAGGTCCCTCGGGTGTTATGATGAGGAAACTGGCTGGAGTTGATGCCAACAGCGCACTGGTGCGGAGGCGATGGTGTACAGATCGATTTTGGCAAGAAAACAATCATCAACAACATCGTCAGTGTACTTGCTGGTACATCTGAGACGAGTAAATGTCCTGCTTGATGGTCGATTTCTTGCTTCATCTTGGTGACCATTTTGGGTGAGGTTTAATGAGATTCCATGGGTTTTAAATACAGATTACAAGATGGGCAACATTGGGTGTTTATAGGAGTAGTAGGAATAATTGCTACTTATCCGTGGATGTTATTGAACTTGTAGGAACCCAAGTATGGTTTTCTACAACAAATTTCCAACCGCCTTGTATTCTTTCTTCCCGTGAAACAGTTAATTACGGATCTTCATCAGAAGTCATCCCAGTGTTGTGCGATAGAGTGTTGCATTCATCACCAAACCTAAAGGCGCCCTTCAATAAGGGACTCACCATGTCCTTCGCGATGCTAACCGACAATTTTCCCCCAAGTACACGTAAGGGACGGTAGCCGTGTAGAATTAATTCGGCAAATATCACAAAGAGGAACAACCAACTACAAGCAACTTCAAACACGCTCCCGGTACAAGGGAGCCGAACAAAACTTGCCCACGGAAGCTTGCGTTTTTCTCAATAGGGATTTAAGTAATAATAATATTGTTGTTATGCTAGATTATTACATTTTTGCTACCACAAAACCGGGGATGTTCAGGTTGTAGATGTTGATGAAAGTCAATGAAAAAATCAGCGGGAGGCATAGCATCATATCAGTAGGGAAGAAAAACAGTTTGAGTTTTACCACCCGCTCTTGTACCAGACGACTTGTTCCTTTCAGCAAGGACTTGCCACTTGTGTACTTGGTGGTCAGTACGTACAGGGAGGATATGAGAATGGTGAGCTGAATAAATGGGAACAGATTTTATTATCACCGAATGCTCAATGAGCTCCGGAGAGTTTGAGTGAAAAGTAAACAGGGGTAATGAAGTTTCCTTCCTCTGGTCTGGTGCAACCACGATGTCCTACCTCCTGTTTACCAGCGAGGGTTCTCTTCCACAGGAGGGTTGGTTTATTCGGGGGATTTGTAATGCAGCTTCTGGTTTGTGACTTGTGAAGTGTATGCAATGTTGTATCATCAAAACAGGGCACAGAAATCAAGGGAATTTGCAAGAAAGTAAAAGATATAAAATTATATCTGTTTAATGTACTATAAATTTTGAAACTCTTGAACCATTTTCTTGTGGACACTTGGTGTTGAAAGATCGGCACCTGTGTCTTCTTAGTAAAGTATCCGAAACATAATTCTGGTAAAACAATATAATTACAAGATAGAAAGTCATAATTACAGCACAATACCGAAGAAAGGCAACCACCGGGCAAGCGAACATTCCTCCTCGAATGTCGAGCATGCGCCTCTGTTTGGCGGTCCTGTGACGCCGATTGTTGTAACAAATGATGTTTCCTCCCTGTTTCAGTCCTTCGTCCGCTTTTGGAACCTTTTTACCATAAGTCTATCCTTCAGGCTACGCTTACACCCTCCCCGGGCTGAATCCCGAACCGTCTTTGCTCGTTTCGTTTCGGGAAAGATGTTGAATAATTTATAGCACATTTGAGGTTAGCTCAAGCGCCTGCCATGGACGAGCGAATCTGTTCAAATTGAAATGATCCTACCGGCAAAAGGCGCAACATCGTTAGGGCGCTCGGAGGCAATCCGAGGAACTTGGGCTTGATTCCGCGAAAAACTCCACCAGCCTCGAGTGAGCCGACGGGAACAGATTTATGTGGTTGTTGTTTGGGATTTACACCGAAGGTGTGACAGCCTCATTGAGCGTTTGCCTAGCA
Organism: Anopheles marshallii; assembly: GCF_943734725.1. NCBI lineage: Eukaryota > Metazoa > Arthropoda > Insecta > Diptera > Culicidae > Anopheles > Anopheles marshallii. Next base: position 506,135 of record NC_071326.1, read on the forward strand.
TTGGGGGAAAATCTTGTCGTGCACGGAGACTAGGGCCTACGAATTCCTTCGGGGCGATTTCCAACCAACTGGCATGCTTTCGGCACTGTTCAGCGCTGCCGCAGATGATGGCAAGTGATTTGGAAAATCTTTACCAAACAGCGGGACGCGTAGTGGATGGTTCGTTTGTTCCATACCGATCCGGGGTTGCGATACGCGCGTTTGTTGTTGAAAATATTAACCCTCAACCATGGGGGGTGTTGAGCAAAACAGAACTTGTTAGGGATGCCGTTGCTGAATGATCCCACTCGCTTTACAATAATTGTGACAAACGTAGGAATGATTATTTTTATTATTATTGCCATGTTTGCTGGGTGGTGGTGCTTAGGCTGGAAGATGAGCAAACTACAATGTTGCAGGGGTTTTGTCAATTTATTTGAAGAAGCTAATTTTTTCATTGTAATTAGATTAGGTTTAGTTTACTAAACTCGACGGGGTTGCTGTGTCTGAATGAGTTCGAGGGTTGAAAATGTATAATTTTGCGTGCAATCGGCCTTGTCGTTAAAGTTGTTAATTAAAATAGAATAAAATGATCGTAAAGATGCACTTAGCTGGTTAGCTTTTGGATGGATTGCATGCACCGGAATGTGCACTTTCATATGCAGGACTTCAAATAATAATAAAAACTATATAAACCATCAATTTTCATTAAACCACAAACTGGGAAATTTTAATCCAAAATGTGAAAAAACCCCCGACACATTCTTGGGGAAATGTTTTTTAATAAAAATAATAAAAATTGCATCTGTTACTAATTCCTTTCCCGGCGCAGCAGCCTTCGAGCATACATTTTCCCTATCATTTTCCATACGATCAAAATTTATGAGGCTCCAAATTGAAATTAAATGCATTTTCTCTTGCTGCCGCCTTTCCCGTTGTCCGTATCACCGAACGGCTGAATGGGGCAAAACAATACATGAATACATGAATGAGATTGCATGTGTGAACGGGATTGGCCATATTAATACAATGTCCACGAGCGACACGACGCACACATAAAGCATAATTTATGTCACAAAATGTCATCGTTTTTCTCCACGGGATTGCTTATGGCGATGAATTATTACTAAATCGCTAGCTGCTCCTTAGTGCGATACGATCTTCGCATCTATTGCGCGGGATGTGCACGGAGTCGCAAAGATCAGCGAAATATCTCACCCGAAATGACCCTTTCGCGTCGCCCGGCGAAACGCTTTCCCGCCCCAAAAAACCCTTTGCCAGTGCTGCTGCGGAAGATTGTTTGGTGGATGATTTAAGTTTTCCCCCATCGTTCGCCCATGCACGCCCCTTATTTTGCTCTTTCGCTTTCACCGCGTATGATCCTTACTTACCGCTACCCTGCTTTCCTTGAGATCCAACCGCATTGCCAGTGCCTCGCGCATAAACACGTCCGGATAGTGGCTGGCGGAGAAGGCTCGTTCCAGCTCTTCGAGCTGCCACGAGTTGAAGTTCGTTCGCGAGCGTCTTCGTTTCGATGCGCTGCTTTCGTCGTCCCCATCGGCCGCGGATCCTGTTCCATTTGGGTAAGAAGGGAGATAGAAATAACGTACAAAATTAGTAACACGACTAGGAACTCACTTGCTGCGAAACGGGTAACGAGCCAAGCCAAAACTTTAAAATGGAGTACTGGAGTTTTGATAAAAGGCTAACGGAAAGAAATCGTGTAAGGTACAACTAACGAGCAACGATTAAACATGAAGCATCTTCATCGCATTAGGCTTTCCAATCGAATACTATTGAACGGTAACAGGGCTAACGGTTAGCCTGAATCATCGTGACGAATAGCAAAAGCTGCTCACAATTGGACATGGAGGATTACAGCACGCGGCTGTCAGCACAGTTTTCACATCAACCATTCGTATTTTTCATCAGGTTTTTATATTCTCGAGAAAAGTGGCCTTAAAAATACCCGCTCGCCAATGTATGAGTTGACAGAAAATTGGCCTACCCGGTGACCAATTAGCTACGGCATAAAGGGAGGGACGGGAAATGTTTTGTTTGCATTTTTTTTATTTAGTAGCATAATTCATCCGACTCGGTTCGGTTCGAATAGTTTCCTTTATTTCACAGACCATTTTTTCACGAATCAATGTGAAAGGGCGGAAAATAATTAGTCGCTTGCAGTGAGAGTTCAGCGATAGTTTCCTAATATAAATTATTACACTTGGAAAATGTGTAATAAATTATGTTTAACACCCTTTGTTCTGAACAAACAATTATCTCAATGAAAGCCTCTTTTCTAACGAGACGAGAGAAATAAAAAAATTGTCTTAATGAAACACTTGTCATATAAATCAACTTTCATCCAGTGCGTAATCTATTTCTCATTATGCTCCACTACTCGGGCAACCTTATCGCTAAGTTCTGGAAATGGCAACGAGATTGTTAAATGCTCTTGTGTCGCTGCTTCTCGGGCTTATCTACTGACGTGTCTCACACAGCGCTGTCAGGGTAATAGGCAAAATTGATAATGATAATCATCCGCTTTTTCCCAAAGAAACGATGGGTTGATAGTTTAAAGTTGTTTAGTATCACAAAAACAGACACGCACCAGTCAAAAGAGTAACAAATGCAGCAATAAATTACAATCTGACAGAATAGGTGAAAAAATGAGCAGCATAAGAAAGAGTGGCTCAAACACACACAACAAAAAAATCTTCGTACAACATCCTTCAATCTGACAGCTTTGGTATTTCGGACGTGGGACATCAGGGTATGATTTGTTCACTAGCGATAGTGCTTAGGACCGAAATCCGGCCAACCATATACGCATATGAGTGCGGAAAAAAGAAGTGTACATCGGAAATTAACGGGTAATGATCCGAATCACTGAACCGTGGCGAGGAGCGCACTGGATCGTACAAACACACGTATTAACACGGAATCACCTCCCGTACGCACAGCTGAACACACACGGCCACACTTATCGTGTAATTGGAAGCGACTGGTTAGTAAATTATCACTTATTTATTAATTACTATTATCGTCACGCCACACGATGTTTCGTCCGGAGCTCTGGTGGTGAGTTCCAGGTCGTATCATCGTTGGCGTTGATCATCGGCAAATGGATCATCATTACGATCGTGCCCATGCATTCGAGATCGAGACAATCGTTTGACATCGCTAGTAATTTACTTCCATTAGTAACATTGTGTTATTACTTAAATTACGATCGCTTGTGCAATAAACGATCCCTAATGGATAAGGGCGGATTATTAACGATAAGCTGTGTAGTACGATCTCGCTCGCAAGCATAAATGCAAACGGATGATTGATTCGACTCGCCGTCATATTGTAGCGACTTACTGGGGCTATAAAACTACAATCCTCTCACAACAGTGCACGCTAATTTCGTCGGACCGCACTGGAACGTTCATCCATTATGAAAGCAAACAAACTTGCGTGCGACAGCACACGACAGCACGGAACCCCCGAAAAAGTGAACTTCAGCTAGGTTAGGTAGGCCCCAGACACGCTCTCCAATTGTCACCGTCCAGTGTGTGCATCGTACCATAAATCAAACAATTACAGGTGTTAATCAAATGTCGTACGGTGAGCATCCGGGTGGACTGATAATTTTCCACGTTTCGTGTCATGAACGTGGCAAGCGTGAGCTGTTGTTTATTTATGAACGCTTTATGCAGTAACGCATAGATAACGTGACGATTGGGGTTGAATAGGAATAGGCGTTGGTGAGCCTTGGAAAAAACATTCGTATCATCCTCGGTTTGACGTTACAATATTATATTATGAAGGTGACACAATAACAATTTTATGATTTTATTTTATAGAATAACTTTTTCCCTTCAATAATTACAACATCGTTTGATTGAATTCTTCTTCGCACAGGTCATCTCATCGGACCGGTTGATGCACGCAAAGCTGCCTAACATAATGATGATGATCCCTAATTCCAAGGTCTAGCAAACAATTTGAACCCTGCCCGTGTTCACAAACGGAAAGATTGATGATTTAATTAGCCTCACAGCAAATTACTTCATTTCAATCTACATCCTGATCGCGATCCTTTCTGACGGCGGTACGGCTCCCATCCCGCGAAACAGAGGAAAGAAATCCACCTGTAGAAGGCCATTCATTTCATTAGCTCCTTGCGATGTTTTTTTTTTCTTTTCGAGCACACCGACCGTCAGAATCAATTCGCTACAGTCGGACCCAAATGTTCTAGCCTATCGGATGAGGTGTATACAACGCACGGGAAACATAATAATACATAATGATAGCCAAGCGGTGGTGTTATTATAAACGATCAAAAACCTAGCCAAATTAAATTCCCTCTATCGTTGATTCAATATCCCCGACCAACCGAGCCAGAATCCGGAACGGGACGATGCCCGGAAGCCTTATGGCTGACATCCTTCCCGGTATCCTTCTTCGGAACACAGAGAACCCTGCTGGGAATCTATGCGATCCTTTTTCCCATCAGTCGTGAAGGTCGTTTTCTTTCCTTTCTCTCTCTCTTTTGGGGTTTAGATAGTTCGGAAGTTGCTTCACTGTCAAGCTGAGCGATTTGAGGGGCGTTTCGACTAAAATTGGACAGGATCAGCATCAGGTGGAAACACGCAGGCTAAGTTTTGTATTAATTGCGACAATGATATCTTGCCATTGGTGAATTAATTGTTGAGATAGATCGGTCTTAAGCTATCTTGTTGAATACTCTTGAGGATAAGAAGACACATTCTTGACATTCCGACATCTCAATGTGCCTGTGTTCCGTTAATTTCCTTATCATTATTAATGACTTAAAGTGGTACACACGCTTGGGTGCGTTGTTGCGTGACTAAAACCATTAGGAAACAATTCAATTTTCTGTTTCTGGAGGATACTCGTCAAGTCAAAGAAGGCAGCAAATCAATTTCTACGTCCAATTCGAGTTTTCGCATACAACAAAAAAAAGCCCCAGAAATGGTTTCCTCATTTGCATCCTTAATGTTTTCGAGATCAGTTCAAATAGGTCTACAAGCAGTACAAGCTTGTGCTCATATTTTGGAGCATACCCACACCTTCGTGGCACAGTGGCACACTGATGCTCATGCAAGACGCATCATAATTTGTTTCCCTTGCCGCTCGCGTTCAGCTGGGGTTCTGGGTGCGCCAAATTGATGCCCTAGCCAGCTGCGTACGGGTTCCTGCGCCGGGAGAAGATCCTCACCCGGGAGTAGCCCGGGCCGGTTGCGAAGGTATCAATTTTCTCCATTCTTGAAGACTAAATTGTTGACGGCACAGGGGCGGACCGAAATGGATATCAACAGCAAGCGCAACAATGATCGGTCGATCGAAGATGAGGCTCGGGGGTATCCTTCGTGCCCCGTTTTTTTTTTTTTTTTGCAAAACGGGGTGCACTGTCGAGCAGGAAGCGCAGCAACGCGAGGCCATAAATTTAAACTGCCTCAAATTAAATTCAATTTTTATAATGACTTCATTTATTCCCATTTTTTTTGCTGATCGCCCGACCGGCCGACGGAACGTTCCGTTCGATTGAAGGATGAAGGACGTTCGAATTGTCGCCCGAGAGTGGAAAATGTGGGGGGAAATGATCAGAATAATGATAAAGATGCGATGAAGCGATCTCTTCTTCTCGCACCGTCCGGCGGAGAGGTGATGGCGATCGATCGCCTAAGGGCTGTTAGTATAAGCAATGCAGAAGAACGAACGAACAGGGTTTACTTTTATTTATCGGCCGCGATCGTTGCTCGATTGAGTATTTTCGATACTTTTAATAATCAAAAGTACTGCATACCAGCCCATTCATACTCCTTCTCTTCATTCTCATTGCATACCCATTCTCTTCCACGGTCGATCTACGATGCTCGAAAATATGTGTTTGAAATCGCGAATTGAAATTTCGCGTCCGAAAATCTGTAGGATGCTAAATTAAAATGTGCACCTCTCGCTGCAGCACCATTATCATTATAAATACAATCAACCTTAAGCGACTGTGTGTTCTAAAGATTGGCGGGTTTGTGCGACCGTGTTATAGTTGGATGTTATTAATATTTTTTCACCCCTGCGCTACTCCATCTCTCCCTTGCGACTGGCTGCCTACACTTAATAATAGTAGTTATTATGCATTATTTTTACATTGTTCGTTCGTGTTTTTTACACTGTTGAGCTAACCATTTGCAGCTGCTGGAGTTTTTCAACATCGTGTAGTGATTGTAAATGAATAAGGAATATTTCTTGAGGTTTTAATTTCTACTTGGGGATATTTTTTGTTAAATTTTATCTTTCAATTTGACATTTTGTACCGACCATGGTATCATTTTGTAAGGGTAAATTCAATTTTGGGATCGGTTAATTGTTTAATCGCAACAAACTTTGTGCTTCACTGTGTGCCATTTAGTGAACGGAAATGATCGAATCCATTTTCGTACCGCAAACTCCTCGCTGGTTGAGCAATTTGAGACCCCTTCTCACTTACCTCCCATTCCAACCCCACTTTAGGATACCCCATCGCCTTAATGGTGTGGTACGTTTCGCGCTTGCGCCCTTGCGCTTTATTGAAATAATGCTCCAAAACAATCGACCGACCGACCACAAGAGGGAAATGGATGCGATTTTTATCGATCCAAATTGGACGCAAACTGAAAACTAATAAATGTTAATGGTTGCGCTTGCTACCTTGGTACGGAAAACATGGTCTCGCGCCGAACCGTAGGACACTTGTGCGGGGCCACTGATTACGGGCCGCGCAAGAAATAATGGGCGAACGTGATTTCACCTCAAAAACGCTACACACACTGGGACGACGTGAGGTCATCCTTGTTTGGGACCAGCTTCATCAAATGCAACGGGTTTTCGGTGGGTTTAAATCGATCCTGCCCTAAGTCGGTCCTCGGTGATGGATGAAATAATTGAAAGAGATGAGCGGTTACTACACTCCGGCGCGTTCGCTCATTTTCTACCTTTGTGCTTGGCGTTCGCTAACTGTTTTTGAATGGTCCAGTCATCACCATCAAGCATCCTCCGATCGCCATCGACTGCGCCACGTTATTCAATCGAAAGGATGGAATGAAGCGATGGAAATGATCGGACACGGAACCCCAAAGCCAAAACCCAAGCCAAAAACGATTGCCAACGTAAACAACGACGACGCGTCGCGATCGATCCTGTGTCTGCGCACACAAAGATGATGATCATGTAGCCGATGATGGCGAGCACATTTAGCGTAATAGCAAAATGACTCAATTGGCCCGCAAAGATTGCAATTGATTCGAAAGTATGCGACTCTGTACCTCGGCGAAGGTTGCTAGCGCCCGTAACTATGCAGTGCCTTTCTCTGTCCCTTTTTTTTGCCCGATGATGATGATCGTCATGCAACAAGTTAAAATGCACCACGGGGGTAAATATAGGGTTGTGGTTCGAATGTGAAACAATAAGCGTAAATAAATACAGCGTCGAAAGGACACAACATCACGCAACACCAGCGATTTGATGAAACTTGTCGAAAGGTAGCGCTTTTTTTCATTCTTCGACAGGCATCACGGCCGGTCGATCGAAGTAAAAGACTCGCTTGATGATCAACACTTCATTTCAGGAAGGGTTTCAAGATCGCGACAGAACGCGAAAATTGCTGTCATTTTGATGGTCGGTTCCGTGTTGCCGAATGGATTTAATTATTGGCTCCATATTTGGTTCACAAATGTCAGCACCATTTCACCATCCAGCCGCATCCGCAGCAGATGGTTTTGCGTAAGTTGAAGCCTCCTCAACGGAGACTCCATATGAGAGAAGGATAACTTCACTTCTTTAAGTGATTGTGCATTATTCATTATCGTGTGCTATTTTATAGCTTTCACCGTTCACCGGTACAGATTCCGTAAGCAATCGATTGTGTTTTATTTGGTAAATTAAATTTAAACACGCAATTCGTTGAGGGGCCCGATACACCCGTACGAGGAAAAGGATTGCATTAAGGTCGAATCAAGTGTGCCTAAAGGGGAGTAAAACTGCATCCAGAACAACTTCGGCCAATAAGCGAAATCGGCCATTCATCATGCATTTAGGGTGTGCAGTTATCTTTCGCAGCGAGGAAACGGTGCACACGGCAGAGAGATTTCTCAGCATAAATTGAGATATTGTACCAGAAATTGAGATCGATTGTGGTTGCGTTGCACAGAAGGTGAGAAAGGAACGGTAGTGGATACATTTTAAACGTTCGTTCGGAGCGTTTTAAGTTTAAGTGAATCAACCCCCATTTGCGTTGAGTCCGTTTGTGAGTAATATACTAATGAATTCGGTCATTAAAAGAGTTTCAATGCAGAAGATCCTGTAGAATAGAGCGGCAACAACACTTCTTTCATCTTCCTATCTCTTTCTGATGCTATGAGCTCTTTTAGAATTCCGGCAAGTTGGCTAAATCGAAGAATAACTACTTCCAACTTCACATAACTTTCCGGGACCTTTGTTACCACCAAACGTCTATACCAGGTGGAACCTGTAGATCGGAGTAGGCTGTCCTGTCTACTAGTCAACCAACTTTCACAAGTCAATCCATCTGCTGATTACATAGATGAATGGTTTTCGGCACTCCTACGCAGTAGGTGCTAACTTTTCCAGAGGATCACCCAATCTGTTGAAACCCTTAGACTGGACAAAGATGAAACTGATGATGACACCACTAACGGATGCAAGATGTTGCGTAGAGGAGACATACAGAGAGGAATTTTTGAAGTCGTCCAAAGTTTCACATATCTTGGGCCAAAGAGAGCACCGATTAAGAATCATTGTTCTGCACTTAAATCACCTGCTACAATCTGTATTCAATGCAGAGAATATGTTAGAACCTCGGTTAGTCTTAGAAACCACCAACGCCTCTTAGACATGAACTTTACCCAAAACTGTCGAAAACCTCATAGTCGTAGTTGAGAGCAATACACGACCGAAAAATTATTCCAAAAGGTTTTTAAAATTCTTTTTCGTTTTATAAGCTTCTGTTGAGGGTATCATCTTGCAAACTACAAGTCTACACAACAATCATTGCCAGCATTAACGATAACTTCTTCATTATGCTTTTCGTAATTGAATTTTCATTTCACTGGGCCATCCCGCCAGTGCGTAGTTGCAAAAACAGTCAAATCTAATTCACCCCCTTATCAGTAGAGCGAAATTGCGAATTATCACACCACGTGCCCAATTCCAGCTTCGTTCTGTTGCCGTTTCCAATTTGATTGCAATTGAAAATACAAGATAAGAAATGTCCCTAGGCAAGCGAACAGCACCATGCCATCCGGTTGGGATGCTACCAAAGCTCTACCTATACTGTCGGTCCTTCCGTATTTGACACTTGATGGAGAAAAAAAAAACATTGCCAGAACCATTTTGACCTGCAGCCGTTTTTGTTTCCTGGCCGTTCTTTTCATTTCGACGACTCCGTTTACTATTCTGGCTGATAATTTATAGCAATCGCTCTCGACTCACTCGCTACTTTTGCACGAATTTGCAAACCGTTTTTGCACGATTTTGTGCGAACGTAGCAGAATGGGCGTGTAGTGTGCAGTACAGAACCACCAGAGAACCATTAATAAATCAGAATCACAATAACACAGTGTGCTGATTATGCTTTCCAATTTGGCTGTGGCTGTGCATCCGGATTTTTATTTGAAAAGTTATATATTTTTTTATGAGTTATGTCCCCTCAGTTGGATGGTAGGTGTGTGTGCGGGTGTGGGTGGGTGTGGGTTAGTGTAATGTTTTTATAGCATTGAATTCGTACCATTCTGTTTCCTGCAAGCACACCAACTTGGCAACTTGCGACATAAATCATCTGTCGTGCCTGATTCGAAACTAACAGTGACAGCAAAACGAAACCATCGAGCAATGAGGCTGTTGTACGACCTTTTTTCGGGAGGGGGGGGGCACCATTTTTCTATGCTCCGTACACGCAGAGTAAATTGAAAAATTATCAATTATTTTTCGACCTACTCCTCTGTACCCGTACCCAACGTGTGTCACCTCACGCTGTCACGAAGGGAACCTGAACCGTTGCAGTTTGGTTTAATCAAATGGTACAGCAACGGCAATAGGAGCAGCAGACAGCAGATAGGCTGGTGACACGGTCGCACTTGTTGCCCTCTCGTTGCCCTTTTTGGCGAGGACAAACACCCATGGCGGGCTGGCACATGGCTGCCAACTGGTCGGGAGTTCCGGTAAAACACGCCATGTAAATGCGAGGCAAAAGTGAAAACGAACAAATGACAACATCACTTCCACTCGACCACCGAAGAAGTCGCGTTGTGGTTGCAGTTTTTTTGTTGTTGTAATAGTTGTTGCTCTCGTTCCCATTCTGGGTGCCGGGTGCCCTTATCACCCCCCACTAGTCCAGCGCTGGAGCAATCGCAGCCGAGTTGTTGGTTTTGTTATCGCGTCAGCTAATTTGTGGAATTATTTAGATGCCATTAACTCCGGATGGCCGATCCATCGGTAACAATCATCACGGACATCAAATTCACCAAACAACGCGTCCAGCGGAATCATTGAATGGGTCAAGGGATCGAAAGCGACGTGTTGTTGTTTAGGCTAACCAAACAAAAGTAAAAATTAAATTATGTTCGAGATAATTTCCACCCGAAAAACCTAATTTGCTATTCAATATGATGAAATATTGTGTTGTGGTGTAAAACACACAGTGAAATGATGCAATTCTTCGTTTAGCTTCGGCTATCAAAGAGCCTCCCATTCGCCACACGCAAACCTATTCGTTTGGCATTAAATTAAGTGAGGATTTATCGTACGATCTCCTGCAACGAGCTTATCGGTGCTGATGCATCGACATCTAATGTTACGGGGCCTTTTTTTCCTTCGCTTCCACGTCGTGCCACGCGCCCTTCCAAGATCTGAGATGCTTTATCGGAGCGGCAAAAATGGAAGTCGACAAACGGCTCTAAATCCGCGAATCGTGGTGTAAATCCTTCCAATTTGTTACGCCTGCTTTGAATGGTGAATAAATCATGAGGCTGTGATTGGAACAATGAAAGCAAGGGGAAAATTTTACAATTTTATGCTAAATAGTGTTATCACAGAAGTTTGTATAACTTGAGGTGGTTTTATTAATTTTCGATTAATTTCTAAGAGAGGCCGAATTTTTCGGACAGAAATTTCCCTAGCGTTATGAGTGCCTGTGGCAACGATATTAGTGTGTTTTGCCCAAACCCCATCACCCCGTGTGTAGCAAGCAAGTGTATCAAATTGATATAAATATTTGCACAAAGAAAGTGGAAAATTAAGTCCACGGTCACGTGCCGTGCCGAGATGGGTTTGGGTGCCATTTTCATGCCGAGCTGTGAAGAAGCCACGTGTCGTGCCCCTGCTACCCGGGAGTGATAAAAGGTTTCGATGGCCTTTTTTGTGTTCCGGCGTTGTTGTTGTTATTGCACCAAGCGGGTGCTAAACACGGCCGGGGACGTTGGCCATACGGGGGAAGGGTGAAGATCCGTACCGTATGGATCGGATTAGTTCCGACAAGGGGTAACACGGTGCACGCGACCTGTCCGGTGAGAAGCGCCGCTGTATACTACTATCGCGTGGGCAACATTTTTCCCGTGCGCTTCGATCAGCCAATTTCCGATAAGCGATTAAGATGCGATGGGAGTAATATTTGGATAGGGGTGGCTTTTTATGTGATGCGAAGGGACCAACATGAGGTAAGCAGTTCGCGATTTGTCTCATTTTGCTGCTGTCCCGATGAATGGTGATGCATTTGATAATTTTACGGGATAAAGGCATTAAAAGTAAATAAATTTATTTCAACCCCCAGGAGGGTGACGATGCATGGGAAGTGTGTGTGTGTGGGCTTTGCGGGTTTGGCAATTGTGTTGTGAATGGTTTAGTTCTGGTTTTTTTTTGTCTGGCTACTAGTCCTAACAACATCCGGCACCTTCCCGTGAATGGAACGCTTGTGGTGACTGTTCTCGTGGTAAAAATAAGGGAAGCGTGCGCTATTCCTTAAGTTCCTTCCTCCCTGCAGTAGCGATTGGGTAATTACATACTACCATCAGCATCGGCTTTCCCGTTTCGATTGGTTTGACTTTTTGTACACCATCCCGAGTTGACAGGATCGAGATAGAAGTCGACGCGACTCTACGGCATGCAGATTGTACGGTTGGGCTTTTGGGAATAGATGATTGCGGTCGGCTCGGTGATGGGCGTAACATGATCACAGGATCTTTGATCATCAAAGGTAGTTACAGCACTGGTAGCAACATTACTCTTATGAGTGTGGCAGGGATTTGTGTTATCTTGCCATTCGCGTTGTGTGACAAACGATATGAACATTCTGGCAAATCTTTCTCGTGTCTACTGGGGGAATCGAGTATGGGTCCTGATTGCAGAAACGAGCTGTGGTTGGTTGGATGTTGTGCTATCTTAAAGGATTACAGCAACATTTGCCAGGATAATCTGTTCTCGTTTTGGGTAACTAAGATTCTTTTGGCGTTGAGAGAGCGTGGGAATAATTATTGAGTTGTTGAACAGGCTGTAGTATGCTTATGATGAATTCTCGCAATATTTTCCTTACATGGTAATGATTACATTGTATTGAAAATCCACCACTTCATCAAGACTGAATATTCCACATTAGATAATAAATAAGTAACACACAGGGCCATTATTATTGAACATGTTTTATGAAGCCTATTAATTTTAAAAGACATTTCATTGATCATGAAAACAGAAAGTCTCTTGTAATATTTGTTCATTTATCTAGGCCCCCCTTTATGAAGGTCCTGGGGGCATACCTTTATTAAGTCCAACACGTGTATTGGACAAACATGACATTGTAAAAAGGGTGCTCTTACAGTAATCGGAAGTAGTGTGGAACTGTCAGTTAGCACACCCGTCTCGTTCTATGCTGCTTGCCAAGGTATACATAGTTCATAGGTGGGAATCAGAAATATCAGACTGCATCAACTGCGGTTTCTTGTACGATGTCATGTTTGTCTGGGGCATTCTGTGCTGTCTGATGGAGCCTCTCTGCATATGACGTCATGGAGTAGATCATGTCGAATGTTTGCTACTTTTACTGTACTAAATATATCTAATTCTATTTGAATAACTTCACCATCGCCACATTAAACGATCTTTTTTGATGACTTCCATAATAGTTGCTCTTCTCCGAAAAATATGACTCGGATGTACTGCGATAGAAATCTACATGCTCATCGCGATGAAATCTAGCTTGCGTGAGTTCACTCGCTTTAATTGCGTGCCAGTTTTTATGAATTTCTTTCCTCTGCAAACATGTCATATCGCTTGGTATAACAGCCACCTTCACTAGCCGGCATTTATTCCCGCACGGGTGCGTCTTCTTTAAAAGGTACGATTACTTTAAACTCAAATTAGAATAATCACCTCTAGTGATGGATACAAAGCACCAGAGTACAGGCGACTGGGTGGATGGTGGTGAATGGTGGGAATTACACTCACATTACATGTGTTGCTGCTCATTGCGATGTGCGTCGGTGTTACTGCTTTATTTACCCCATTCAATGCCTTACACAACCGTTGCGATGCCGTTCCTCCGGGAGAGACCAATTATCGTAAAACGACTAATTAAGAGACAGCGGAATGGTTAAAGCTTAAGGTAAAAGCCATTTCCCTTTACCCATTCGCGTTCTCCCAAGGGTGCTTTGGGGTTGGGTTTTCCCCGCTTTCGGCGAGCGTTAGATTACATTTCGCTGCACACTCCCGCACACACACACACACCCACGAACAGACGCATCTAATCGAATCAGATAAAACCAAGTGAATTAAATTAAACTTCAACCCACTGAAAGCGCTGAGCGAGCAGTCCCGAAGTTCGTGTGGGTGCTTGGAACAGCAAAAGCTTTCGAATGATTGCAACCTACTCGGGGGTATTCGGGGTCCATTCTTTCGCTCACAAAGATGGCGTGCTGTACTCCTTGGTTCATTAACATCATAAATGGGGTAGGAAATTTAAAACATAGCTCCTTCCCACACACAAACAAACAGATATACCGGAAATGAATATTGAAACTCACAACAAAGGAATCTAATTATTTAAGTTATTTAAAGCTCACCCTGTCTTGCCGTATCTCGTGCAATGCTGAGTGGGCATTCCTTTTCTCGTGATCAAGCACACGCCGGTGATACAATAATCAAACGATGTAAATATAAGCGCAACAAATGGGGTTCCGTGAAATGCAGCCCGAATTATGTACGTGTATGCTGTATGGTACTCCTTTGAGCAACCTAATTAAATGAATACCTGATCCTCCGAGATCCTTTCTTCGCCCTGTTTCGCAAAAACGGCTAGTTTACCATTTTGCCGTCGCACCAGACGTTGCTTTATCGGTTCCGATCTATCCGGCGACTCTCCACACCTTCCAATTAACGTTTAAAGTTATTAAAAGAAAATTGCCAAAGATGGCCGTTTTGCTTGGCTGCGCGCGACGCGGCTTGCAGCCCAGCCGGTAGATAAGCTAATTAATTGCAAAATATTCATAGCTTTACGAGCTGCACGGTCGAAACTGGGCTGGCTGGCGGTGCTCTGAGTGCATGTATGGACAAAGATACGCCCGGGAGCTTTTTGCAATGTACGAGGCAAGCGGCATGTGACTGAAGCTAGTTTTATCTACATCGGGTGGATTTTTATTTAAAAAAAATGGTAGTAAAGAAGGCGACGCGACAAGGTGTGATTCCTTATCACTAATAAAGGTTGGTGTTATTATTCTGTTTAGTGATTTTTCCCCTCGACTATATAATATTAGTAATTATACAGTTTACACGTTCTGTTTCGACTTATCGTTAGGGTGTGATTGATTGATGCGATAGAATGTTTCATAAATTGATTTAATTAAACTTTGAAATATCATGCTTACATACATCGATTCCCCCCAAAACCGATCAAAACAATATTAATGCGAACGAGAATCCGTTCATCGAACGGAAGGTCGAATAATCGAAAAATGAAACCAAATTGAACAAAACGATTGGGCGGTATACGATACAAATGGTCCAGAGCGGGCTGAAATGGAGGTTCTAATGTTTAATGGATACCACGAGGCCACCGGAACCAATAGTAACGGTAGACTGTGGCCGGTATCCCTCGTTTGCTTTTGATTGCCTGAATGATGTAGAAGCGATGCGTTTACATAATGGATTGAAGCGGTTCTCTCTTTCTCTTTGCTTTGCCGATCAGCCACAATTATGGTGCATTTTTCAAACACATATTGTTAATTCGATGAAATACACCGATAACCAGGAGAGCTGTGTAACAATGTGAGGCTGATTCGAAACAAAAAATAAAGCTGTTTCGGCAATCATGGCGCACAGTGTCTGCTTATTGTACCCCACCCCAACTCAATATAACAAAGCATCGGCGGCTGTACATAAGTAACATAAAATGAGGAACATGTGTGTGTGTATGACGACCCCGGTGGAGCACACCTATGTACCATCAGCCCGAGTTACCTATCCGCCCATGGTTGTGTGCCCATGTGCACATTTTAATTTAATTTTCCGAATAAGTTAATTAATTTAATCAATTTGTTATCTGAAACGTTCATAAATAACACGGCGGAGCTCTATTATCGGTGGACCGCCGCTTGCCAACTGCTGCATCGGTTGTGCGCCGAGGTGGAATGGAATTTTGCTCCAACATAATAATGCCCTTATGCTGCCCAGCGCGACAATAGAGCCCGGCGTTGAGTTTATTAATGCTCTTGCGCCCGCTTTGTGTGTTTGTATTTCGTTTTTTTTTGTAGGTTTTTGTGTTTTGCAATCATTTTTGTTTGTGTTTCGTTTTGCTATAATTTTTCACCACATTCACTTTGTGTACAATGTGCTGAATGTATTATAATTGTGTTGAAAAGTATGAGAGAAGAAAATGGGAGAAACAACACGCCGTCCGTAGAGAAAATTGGCTGTTGGCATAATTGAAGTTTTTTTTCTATATTTTCTGTTTCATTTCACTGTATTACTTCACTTCTCTCATCTCTGACCGTTCATTTTGTTCTTCAACTTGATGGAGTGAGCTTGAGGTGAAAACAAACAAATACTATTTTGTGGAAAACAGAAAGTGTTTTTATCAAGACAAGCAATTTATGTTTAATGGACATTAGTCTGCTTGGTAAAGCTTCATGTATTATAAAAGAACTTTTCAATGAGACATATTATTAAACAAACGGGGCTCTTTATTGCCTTTTCTTCATGTTAGTTCATCCCTTTTCTCGCAATGTTTCTCTACTCACAAATAGCTCAGCTTACATATTCACACATAATACCAAAAAGTATCCAAACATAATTTAAATTGAAATAATTACAATCTCCCATTTCACATGGCCCGTTTGATGGCATAAAAATCCATTTCCACCATTGTTGTGGGGGAGCAGAAATAATTTAATAACACCCCCAAACAAAAACTGTCCATTGTTTTCCACCAGGCGAAGATCTTTTCCACCACCGAAAAGTAATCCCCAGTTTTTTTTAGCTTGATTACCATAATATGATCGTTTCCATTCGCACCTAATAAAAAGATGGAAAGCCAAGTGCGTTTTCTTGGGTGGAAAATGGCACCGAATGTCCATCCATTATCCACCCACTTTATCGTCGATAACGTTTGCTTTAAAAGCGTAGAAAAGGCCCATTACTGTTCGGGTGCCTTTTCCCATAGCCTTATACAATGTAACGCAATGTGAGCCGCCAGCTAATGTTAGCCCGAAAATAAATGAACTTTTGACAACCGGCAACGCAGTGGTGGTACAGTTGGGGGTCCGTGGAAAATGAGCCCAGCAATTGCACTGAATAAAACACCGCTCGTCCGATCGGCAATCGAGAAACGCGCTGTTACAGTGAAAGGTGGTCCATAAAATTCCAATTTGGTTGCACCCGGCCATATTTATTCCTGATCATTATACCCCACGGCTGTCCCCTCGTCCAAAAACCTTCCACCCATGGACCGGGTTGGAAAAATGGGGATGGGAAAACTACACAGGGGGGGATATTTTATTGCCTCACAGCCCAAATGGCGGTAAATGCTCCCGTGAGCTAAATCGAACGCTAATCGATTGACCACATGTCACGCGGGCGCATAGTTAAGGGTTCACAAATTAACTCTCCCGTGCACGTGTATGTGTGTGTGTGGGAGGATTTGTTTTCCATAAGCGATCGATTAAGAGTGATTACTCTGTTCTGGACAAACGGACCAGCCAAAAACAAACCCGAACACAAATTACGACTCGATGAATGATTACGAACACATAAACGCGCCAGCAAGTGCGCGCGTTCATATTTGGGGTTGAAGTTTTTGAATAATTGATTGTAGCTCATCATTACCGAATGTGTTAATTGTATTTTCCAAAAATACTCACCAAACACGCCATCCCGAAAGCACGCGTGAAACGCAAATGGTGAATTATGTGTTGTCCCTTCTCGGGCGAGACTCGGTGGCATTAATTTCTAATAGCATTTCCATGAAAAGCCAATTAAATGGAGAACATAAAATGGCGCCTAGCGAAGAGCTTGTATATTTCTGAATGCGTGTGTGTGTGTCTTTTAAGGGATATTATTCTACGAAAAACAATTTGTGGTTATTCGGCGTTTATCGATTATTTCCATTAGGAAAAACGTGAAACGCTCACAAAAGCGATTGCCAGATGTGAGAGAGAGAAAGCGAGGCGACAAAAAAACGAACTCAGAATCAGTTCATTGTATCCATTCCATTCAATATATTGGGACCACTTGCCAAGTGCCCGGGGTACCAGGTGGCTTGCGGGAGGTGACGGGAGGCGCAAAATTGTTTAAGAGCAGCCCAATCGTACATGGCATACACGTTTTTGCGCAATGAGAATTCTCTTGGGTTGCATAAAATAGTCCACGGATCCTGGGCGGATTCTGGACGGTGTCGTACCAACCAAGACTCCACCTCAATTTCACTTTCGCGTCTGTATCTGTGTGTACACACGGCGGAGAGAACTGGCAAGAAACTTATGCGCAGCATCAAAAGATTTGGTGCTGGGGGGCAGGGGACCTTTCTTTTCGGAGATGGCCTGAGACGAAACGAACACATTCAGACATGCCAGACCCCTCAGGCCATCCTGGGTTAGGAAAATATCTTTGTCTGGCTACATTTTGCTGGGAAAATCGATATTGATCCACTTGCTACAAGCGAGTCTTTAAGATGAACGACTCTGTTTTGCTACGTGTGCAGGTTAATCTTCTCCCGTTTTTCTCACCGGATCTTTTCTAGCCTTAATATCCTGGATTGGAATGTTGCAGGCTTTAAATGAAAAAAGGCATTCGCGTTCTTAAGCTAATTTCATTATAGCAACATCCTTTCAATCGCTTCATTAATGCTCTTCTTCTACTCACAGCCCCGATCGTTAGCTCATCTCGTTGGGTTTTCTGGTGTGTGTGATCACCAACACATCTCTAGCGGCTCTACATAAAGATGAAACCCCCCTCTTGTTTGGGAAGGGATGCCGTTGTATGGTGGGGGGCGGAGGGGGGGGGGGGAGGAGGGGTTGAATTTTTGTTTAATGCTGCTCTCGCTCTCCGAGAGCCGAGAAGAAACCGTTCATTTTGCTCCACGCATGTGCCTTTTCTTCGTTTTCCTCTCAACACATTTTCCTCACTTGAGCCATCTCACACGCCATGTCTCACTCTCGCCACAGGGAAAAAGGCATTCACCGTCTTCGCGTTACAACGAAAAAAAGGGGCAATAATAATTTCCCACAATGGCGACTGGCAAACGAAAGGGAGCGAAACAGGCTTGCGTTACGCTCGCACACCCGAATCGCGCTCTCGCATTTTATGCTGTGCCCCCTTGTTTTATGTTTTATGCTGCTATTTTTGCTCTCGGTCTTCGGGAGGGGCGTGTCGCATTATCACGCCTTTAAAAACAATTTCAACGCAACGCAACTTTTTGTGTTCTTCTCGGTGTGTTTTCATTGCTGTTGTTATTTATTTTCATTGTTTTGGGTTTTGTTTTCGTTTATTCCTCTCTTTCGCTCTGGTCCAAGGTACCCCATTTTATGCTCCGAGTGAGTGTTGTAATTGGCCGTCGATCTGCCGCAAATATGTTGCTAATAAATAGTTGCTCCACTCGGGGCAGTATGCGCTTGCTGTCCGCGCTATTATTATTATTATTATTTGCTGTTGTTAATGGTGGTTAGCAGCAGTATTTTGCATCCTCCTCCCTTCTCCCTCTTCCATTCCTCCTACCCATCCAACGTCTCAACGGTCCTTTGCAAAGATCGATCATTTTGTGGTTATTATTTAGCGAAGATTTAGCGTTACGTTCCTCCTTTGTACACTTTGCCATGGTTTGGGGTGGCTCTGGGCTCAGAAATGTCGGTTGGATCGGGTTTCGATTTATGAGCCCGAGCCTCGATCGTCAATCGGAAGTTAATAAATTTATGCTTCCTATCGCTGCGCTTCATGAGTTGTGTGCCTGCATTAGGACGCTTCTCGGGAAAGGACGCAACTTCCGGCACACACAAAGCAGAAGCGATCGAATCTTGAGGCCCAAAATTTATACGACTAATCCGAAACATCCCGCGTCTACCGAGCGCGGTAACGAGCATTCGAGCGAACATTTGGAGTGATTTATTCTAAGCAATTTACGACGGTTTCCATGCGGCTTTTGTTGTCCCGACGTTACCCCGTACGTAGGCCATCTTCATTTAGACGACGGGGTCAATCGACGTCCAAATTTTCCCTATTAAATGGCCGAAGAGGGAGAGAGAGAGAGAGAGAGAGAGAGAGAGAGAGAGAGAGAGTGAACAGGCATTTTATCATGCGTACGATAAATTGCGCAATTGCGTCCACACGGTACTGCGTGTGGGTCGTGGCAAATGATTCACAATTCATGGTAGCATCCGTTTTTCAACCCGTTGTCGGTTTTTTGGACCGATGAAAAACGGCACCACGGGAAAATCGGCTGACGCAACTGTCAAATGGTGCTGTCACAAGGTTCCGTGAAGTTGCAGACATTTGGTCGTACCGTAGGCTCGATGCAGCGAGAGCACAAGAAGGCAAAGTCGCCTCCAATAGATGGTAATTTGTGTTTAATCGAAAGGGTTTTATTTATTTGCACTATATCAGCAATTGCATTACTTCCCTAGAACAATACTCTACGAAATGGCACTTATCGGTAGCATCGGACAATGCAATGTGTTCCATTCTTTTTGGTAAAAGAGCTACAAATGAAACCCCCATTCACGGACGATTTATTTGCACCACACACGCGTACGTCGGTTTTTCGTCGTTTCGTGTCCCTGTGGAACAATTTGTACGAATCTTCACGCATCTCCGGTGTCGGCATGAAGGTCCATGTTAGGCAATCGATAAACACTTGTCGAACGAGTAACTAACGATCGAAATGGTCTGAAACAGTTAAAACACCTTCAGGCGCAACATTATCGCGTCGAAATGGAATTTTAATGTGTTATGGCTTTTCCTAACCTCACTAACCAGCATTGATGCGCATACACACGTAATTGCAGCTCTACTTACAGCTACATGTGCAAATATGTTTGATTCTATCAAAAAAGGGAAAACATAATAACGCCACAAAATGCGATGCGATTGCAGCAAAGCCCAGAAGTTTCCGCTGGCAAATACTGGAACCAGAGCCAACTCCACGACAAGTCTCTTATGATGAACAGATGTGTGAAATATAGCGCGTGAATGGCGATACAGCGAGGACATTCGTTCGTCCGACCCGACCTGACCCGGCAACACGAACTCTGCTGGGACGCATAAATCAACGGGAAGCGGCCACATGCGAGAGGGGGAAAAGCTACCCATGGAGTGCATGGGTTCTACAGCACACGACATGAAAAGTCAAAGCAGGCTGGGTAGGGATGTGCGAACAAAGAATGGTCCCGTGTATAATCGGCAGGGATTGCGGCAAGACAAGGATCATGTGGGTGCGCATTGTTGGTGTGAGTGTGTTGTGGGGGTTTTAAATTGTAAATTTTTCCATACAAAAACTCTATTGAACTTGGTTGATAATTAAACATACATGGAGAATTCGAAGAGCTACCGATGTTACGCTCGGTCTGACAGATGACACTCTCTTTTCGTTAATTAATTTTCAATTATTGCGCTACTTCATTAGAGGAACCTGTTAGAAAACTGGAGAAAGAAATGTTTTACACTTCTCCGCACAAAAACGTGTCGTGTAATAAACATTGCCGTTTTTCTCTCTTTTTTGTTCGATTATTTGCCGAACCAAACACCATTTCGTTCGTGTACGGGACGACCGTCTGCGTGATTGCGTGCCGTCGGTCACGTGGTGATTGAAAAAAGAAATATGTGAACAAAATAATTACTATAAAACACAAACACACGGCATCTTGGTCGGGCGCCCTTCGTGCGTGGGCCGCTTTTCACGTGCCCTCCCTTGTTTGAGCCGATCGATAGCCGCGATTGGGGCGCTGGTCCGAACCGGGCACGAAAGCAGGCTAATGCTGGCGCGAGGGGTTAGGTACAGTACGGCCCGAAACCCTTCTGTTATCGGACAGCTTGGCTAATAATTGCTGCCATTTATTACTGCATCTCACCCGCGCGCGTGGAAAACTCACGCCAGCGGGCGTAAAAAGGTGGCAGTGGGTTGAAAGAATAGCAAGTAGTCCTGGTGTTTCCGAGGCGAAGGGCCCGTTGGGAAATTGGAGCGGTAGCGGACTGGTGTTCCCGGAGTACACAAGATGTACGGTCAGTTCCGGGTGCGATTCTCGGCTTTGGTTAATTAAAATGTAAATGTTTAACCTCAGGCTGGAGTGTTTCTTTGCGTTTATGCTATGGACACCGTAGGAAAAGGGTAGAAAGGTTTATGCTAATAATGGCCCTAAACCGTAACAGTAGTCCTGTTGGATACCGGGAAAAAAGAAACAGGAAACAAATCTTACCCATGTCGTCCTATTTTCCGTGTCATTGAACAGAAAGATTGGAGTGTGTGTTTTGCTGCTACATTCATCATTGTCAAAAGCCTATGATAGTTAATTAAATAATGTTATTATAATTGAAAGCTCGAATGACAGCAAGATATTCCATTCCTTATTGAAAATAACTATTTCTTAAAGTCATCTTTTCACGATCATCAGTTTGCGATATTTTTTTGTCTACAAACAATTCTTAAATCTCACGTACCCAATACTGTTGCGATAGATATTTAACTGTAACCAAGAAAGGAAAACAATACGGCATTTTAAAAGTTGTCCTTCGCAGTTCCATAGACTTTTCCTCCCTAGGAAATCAACTTTGCCCAATCCCAAACGAGCTGCATGGCAAAGTTTTCCAACTGGAAAGCCGCAAAGTTGTCCTTGTTATTTAGCATTCCTCTCCACACGGCGAGTAATCAACGATCCCCGGTAGGAAAATAGAAAACCACACAACAGTCACGTTCTTCTGAATAGACGCAGCAATCGAGAGAAGCCAGCAAACAAAACAATGTCCTCCGTTATTTACCTCCACCCGTGATGGATACATCTTTGTTCAACATTTGCGAAAGTCTACCACATTCACCTCGGGGGAGAAAAAAGGTTACCACCGAAACAATCATCTCGCGTTCCATATGCGGCATTAAGGCGTGACTTCTCCACGTCCAACTCCATCTAGCGCAAAAGGAAGCCGCAATGTCGGAAGGCGAATGTTCGCACAGCTTCTCAACGGCAAACGGCCTATGTTTGCAAGCTTGGGAGCTGCTTGGGAAACTAAAACCGAACGTGGCCAAAGTCCATAAAGCTTCTTTTACCGTGGCTGACCATATTGGATGGAGCAACTTTGTCGCAGCAACCGATTTGTTGTACCCGCAGACCCCTGATGGCGTAGTTGCGATGCGTGAATAAAGTAATCGTTCTTCAATGTCGGTTAACTGGTAATTATTATCCCCATCGAACGAGAGAGTGGGGATGTTTTTTTTTATTTTGCACGAAAAGCATACTGCCTCAAGCCGACCTTTGATGGTACAAAGCACCGTTTTGCTTCGCTCGCTATTTCAGATTGCGTTGTTTAGCGTTGGGAGTTTGCTCTATTTTCTGCCCTTCTGTAATGTCACAGAAAGCGTTTTGCGATGGCTCACAGTAACCAACATTGTCCTTAATTGCTTTAGATTTGTTCACACGAATAAAGCAAATGTCTTCCGTTTACTATTATCGATTTATTACAATATAATGATCGTGCCACCAAAAGCATCGTTTGCGCACTGAACGCAATTCATCTAGGTGATCCTTTTTAACATATTGTTCTCCATAATGAGATGTTACTAATCCATCGGCAACAAACGCAGTCACGCAGTGGCGAAGGGAAAATATTTAACTCGCAACCAGCCGATCGGTCTACAAAACGTTTGATGATAAATGGCATTCGGTGTGGTGCGGTTACTGTCCAGTGTTGGAACGACTTTATTACACACATGAAAGAGAAGAAAGCCAACCCCCTGATCTCATGCCGATATCGTTTTAAATTTCCCGTCGAAAGTGTTTTGCGGTGAAGAATGTAAACCGGCCATTGCCAATGGAAACTCGGGGAAAGAAAAGCACCGCAACCGATGACGATGGGCCAAGGTGTCGGTAAGAATTAATCAAATCGTAACGTTAGCGGTACTAAATTAACTCTCCCGGACGAACAGAGAAAAAAAACCCGTGGAGGAAAAATAAAATATCCAAAACGAAACTCCAAACCAATCCACAGTAACGGCGGCTGCCCAGCGGGAGATTCTCGGCGAAGCAAGAGATTAAACCCGTACCCAAAAACACGAGTTGCCATGAGTTGAAGGAAGTGCAACACCACCATAACCAAAAACCCCCGAAAGGTGGTGCCGTGCCGTGTGTTTTCGGTTTTCGTGACCGTGTTCCTGGTCACGGCACCAGCCGCGGCTTTGTGTAAATGCGTGCCGAGCGGCACGAGAAAAGAAGAAATAAAATAATTGATTTAAACCTAATGAACAACTTAATAATAATTATCATTTCAGCTTGGAATTATGGACGGGTAAAGCGTAAACATGCACACACAGAGCGGACAGAGCGAAGAACCGCCCTACTTCGAGCCAAGTCCAGCGGCCGAGGGAAGCGTTTGTGTTGTCCACTCTTGCGCATCTTATTATCCCCGGGGTGGACGAAGCGGCCGCATACGAATGTGGAGAAAAGTCTCATAAAACGAAGCCAAAATCAAAGCGGGAAATGGAACTCAAACCTTTTTCGGAAAAGAACATCTAGTCACCGCCAGCGGGTAAAAGAAGCGCTCTCGTGGACGCCGATCGTGGCCGGGGAGATCATGATCACGACTATATTGCCGTTTGTTGTTGATGGCTCCGTCGCTGATGAGACCTAATCTGTGGATCCCAACCAGAGTTTTGAGGGTATAGGAGCTGGGGAAGGGAGGGATGTCCCATTGAGGTCTTTCTTTACCTCTAGTTTTGCTTAACATATTGCCTGTTTTATGATTAACTGTCAAAAGGTAGACATTTATAACAGAACCAAATGATAGTTTAGAGAGTTGATGTATTCGTTCCTCCGTACAGTCGGTACGGTTTCAAGCGGTATGTGTTTTGATATGTTGCTATTGTTGTGGAAGTCGCAAGAATGCACGCAGAGGAAATGTGTGTGTATTAACAGCTTAAGGTGAGACAAAAAGGGGCAAAGAGAAAGGCTCGTCCGCTCGTGTGCACGAACGAGATGAAGTTCCTTTATGATTTCCCCACCCGTTAAGCCTCACCGGACAAACCAGTCGGCTTGCAACGTACAGTTAATAAACATCTTCATGCTCTTTTAAGGAGAAGAAGGATGATAATCACACCTGAGAGCTGCTGACCCGAAAGGGTCTTCCCAGTCTCCCGATGGTCGCTCTCGCATCCGATCGCGATTCAACGAAATTATGTTTCGGTATTTTAATCTTATTGATCGTTACTGTAACGACGGCACTGTGTTCGCACAAGAAACGATCTTCGGCAGGACCGATCGTCGGGTTCCGGGTGGACGAAGGGAAAAGATGTGAATTTATGGGAAACTCACCAATAAGTAACTCGCCAACCAACATCTCGTTTGAGTAAAGTGAAAAAAAGTGCAAACGATACCACACAACCGAAAACAGGGAAGGAATGCAACAATACTGAGCCGCCCCCCGTAACAAAAGCATCAAAGGCTGCGGTCGTGGATGAGAGAATTTGTTACATCTTATTATGAGCCTTTGCTGCGCGATTAAACGGCCCGGCCGCGAAACTGGAACGCCAAAGGGATATACCATTTTCTTAATCTAATTTTAAGTATCGTACTATTATCGCGCCTTTCTTTCCATTTGGTCAACGTCAACAACACAGCGCCTCCATATGGTAAAATGATTAAGACATTAAGAAACGAACCCCGATTGTCAATATGCGTCCCACACGAACGGCAACCGGTGTGCACAAAATGGAATGCATTAATAAAAAGAAAAAGAAATGCTGCCCAATGGGAGTCGATGATCGTCGATTATGTTGCGGCTAGAGCCTAATGGTGGGTGTTACTGGTGAAGCACAAACGGTGTCGGTGCGCGAGCAGCCATATTATCGCGTCTCCATTCGCGCGGCTTAATCCAATCTCAATTTTCTACCTCGTCTCGGCGTTCACACAGGACGGGCTGGCGGTTCGGAATCGGATCGGATTGAATCGGTTTTCAACTAGCGCTCGTTTCAACCGCAAACAATCAATCTCGCCTTATGAATCCTTTTTATTAGCGTGTGCACGCTGCATCAATCAGCCCGCGGCCGCGTGCGCGATCGTTGCAGAACCCATGCGGACGCTGTTGAGTGATGATTGAGGTTAATTTTTATGAAATACTGATTGTTTTTTTCACTCTCTTTTGCTCTATTGCCATCAATTAGTAGGGAGGTTATTATGTTTCGATAATAAGTCATTTGTGTTAAGTTTAATTATCATAGAAGAGGTTTAACTGTTATAGAAAGACTTTATTAAACATATGTTTATGAATTTAACGAAAATTATGACTTATTATAAATGTGACAAAAATCGACACAGTAATAACTCCGATTTTTTTGCGGCTCTTCTTATTTAAAGCCACAAACTAGCTAACAATACCATCCAGCGAAGAAAACAACACACATTAAAACGAACATATACAAAAAAACCACCCCAATCGGCACACAAAGCAAAACAAAAGAGCCGAAAACAAGGCAAAACAAACGAAGCTCAACAAAAAAACACAAAGGAAAGAAGCGCAGAAAATCCACTTCAGGTTGAAAATAATTCATTTGCCGACTATTCAATTACAAAACGTGTAAATAAAGACATTTTCTCACTTCCAATTTTATGCAGCTTTCGTGAAATGTTGCTTCGTGTTCCTAACCGTGCCCTTCCGCCCCATCGGTCGGTTTTCGTTCGCCATTCGATTATAAACGACGTGTCCGTCGTCCGTCTTGGTGCCCCTTGGTTCGTTCTCCTGCCTTTTGGAGCCCGGGGAAGCGAAGGAAGCTTGAAAGTTAGCCCAACTCCACCCATCACCTTCCTTTATTGCACCAACGTCCACGGTAAAGCGATCGCTTCTTAAAGCTCGCGGCAGAGGACTTCACCCCCCCCCCCCCCCCCACACACACACTCCTCCAAACTTACTGCATCCCCAAGCCCTCATCAGGCTGGCTGGTTGGCCTGACGCAACGCAAGCAAAAAGGCGGCTCTATTTGGTGCGCGCCGCAAAAGCGAGAGCCGCATGATGGCATAATAATAATCGTAACGGCGTGACGGGAACCGACCAGCACTGAAAGGGGTACGTGGCGGGTGAAGGTGGCGGTTTTGGGCTGCCTTTTATTTTATCCGCCATTCGAGGGAGGGGGTAGGGTTTTGTTTTGTGTTATCCGGACAGTGGGCTGAAGGAACCCACTGAACCCTAATGTTGGTGAGGAGGGGAGGGAGGGGGGGGAGGGAAGCTTGTAAAAATGCCAACAAACACAACGACTAAATTTTATTCTCTTTTCCTCGCTCTCTATCTCTCTCTCTCTCTCTCTGTCTCTCTCTCTCTTGTTGTTTCTTTCTCTTTTGGGGTGGATTTTTCCTTCATCCGCGTTTCCTTGGATTCTTCGACCCGTGAAACAAGTGCTGCTCCTTTCGCTGTCCCGGCTGCGGGGTTTTGGAAAAAGCCGTCGGGAATGAAGTCGTTTTCGTCCGACGTTGGTTGAAATTAATGAAGCTCCCCAGCGTTGATAAGCTGCAGGACATGCGGAGGCACAAACCAAATGGAGAGAGATAGAGAGATGGAGATTCGGCAAGTCAAGTCAAGAAGGGTAGCAAGCACCGCTTTGATCAAATGGACATATAAAAAGAGAAATACAGTGGCCTACTGAGAGTGGAGAGTGTGCTTGGTTAAATGTTTCGAAACAAAATATTTTAAAATTAATTCAAAAATCGTTCTCTAAAAGCTTATCTTGTTTTGCAACGACAAGGGCGAATAAGCTGGTTGAATTAAATTTCACTAAATCAATTTAAACAATTTAAAGCCAATTAGCGTTTTTTTTTCCTTTGCACTCCCTCCATTTTCATAAATATATTCGGCACGTACAAGCCACAATAATTGAAACTAGTCGCGTGAGCCTTTAACAGGACGCACTGTTCTTCATTAGTCTTTCGTGTTTCAATGCGCTTTTTCCATATGCCCGTTGTATGTCGCACCTACCGACAAATTGATCGTCTTTAGCCGTACCTCCTCAAGTATGTACCTTGAAGAGCAGCTCCAGCCATAAATGGAGTCCGAAAAGCCAGCGGTCGTCGCCGTCAGAGCCGGCACGAAAGCTTATAATTGATGCCCAAACAGACGGAGGCCTCCATCGCCGTACGTGCCCCACCAGGAGTGCCCGAGGTTCCGAAAGCCTCAGCACAACACGCCGACACGCCGACTGCTAAAGTCGACGCACCGAAGCAAAAACGACGCGTATGCGCAGACCGGGATGCGCAAACCCGTCGGTCCCATCCCCCTTGGGGCAATAAATTGTGAAGAGATAATAAGAACGAACGTTAAAAGGATAGTAAAACCGAAAATTGAAAACAGCAGAAATAATTTCAAGATAATTTACCGTTCGGCGGATGGATGGATGGACGTTAAGACGCGGTTACCTCCCTTTCTGGGGGAGGGGAGGTGTTGGAGGGTTCTGTTGTCTGCTTGTTTGAAGATTCGAATCGAATGAGCAACATGGGCAGCATAACGAGCGTGACCATGGTCGCGAATGCTGGGCAACTATGGTTCGGTCCGCCAGAGCACACGCTATCTCACTCTCAGTGTGCTTACCTTTAAACGTTTCCTTCGACGTCCTTTCGCGCGTTAACATTTCTGGGTTTCCTTCCAACGCCTAGGCTCATTAGGTGTGCCAAATTGCTCTATCAACTCGGGTTTTTTTTTATATCGGGTTCCTCCCAACACACACAAAACATTTAAAATAGCTCCAAAGGAGGTGAACTTTTACCTATGCACCACAACGCACGGTACGAATCCTTGCGCACGCCGGACAACTCGGGACGAAATGCTGCTGTCCCAAGCCGTCGGGGAAATTAACATTCAAAAACATAAAACCGCGCGGGAAAACCCGTTTCTTTTTTCGCTCTCACTGCAAAAACAGCATGTGCAAGCGTCCCTTCAGGGGGAAAAAAGGGCGAATGAAAATTAATGTGTCACTTCCGGCAACAACAGCAGCAGCAGCAGCACCACCACCGAGGGAAGATAAGATTTTATCAACTCGAGCGTGTTGTGAGTTTTGCGGTTTGTGCTGGAAATAGGTGTCTTGTATGTTCGGCTAGTACGTAGCGGGTGTTATGTGTGTCTATATTTGGTGTTTTATAGAATCCGGCCGTTTGTTTATTTTATGTTTGTAAATGAAGTAGTGTCTGTGTTTAGGAGAAAAAAAGGGAAAACTGGTGATTATTTTCGAGCGAACTGCCCCTTGAAGCTCGTTTGAAAGCGTCCATTTTGGCCCATAATTAATATGTTATTATGTTAATCTATATTCAATTTTCCTTCGTCACTCCAGCCGTCGATGGCGATTGCGTGCTGTAGAGTGGTTATAATGTAAGTGTACCTTCTGACCTGTAAAAGCGTATAACAAAACGAGAGCTTTCTTCTATGCATTATTAATCGGGGCTCATTGAAAGTGCCGCGGTTCGTACGGGGTATTATTTGAGATATGTCGATTGAATGAATTATCATTTAATTTCCATAGTTGAACTAGTGAACATAAAAGTTTGAATATAAATTTGAGACTTTGCTGTGTTACCAAAATCTCAAAGTACTACGATTTCGATCAATATGCTTCAAAAGAAGTGAAAAGTTAATCTGAAATTAAACTTTGTAAGCCATTCCGTCCCAACTTGTGCCAAACTATTATCCACAAAACCTCTCCATGGTTTGGTCGGCTGCCTGAGTCCCGCAGTACAATTAAAGTGTCATTATTAACAAAGAACTCACGCTTCAACAGTCATACAAAGTGGTGTGAACAAAAATAAGCAGAAAAGAAAAACCCGACTGCCACTGAGTTCTGGTAGTTTGAGGTAGTTTTGAGTTTTTTCGCAACTTTGAGGCCACGTCAAACGAAAAGGAAAGTAAATTAAGCTCCAACCATTGACAGCAAAGAAAGTGCAGTAGCGGGTTAGACGTGGCGATTGGCAACGTTTCGCAAAATGGCACAATTTGCCGAACGATTCTGAAAGTTTGTAATTTAGTTTTAAAATAATTTTCCTCGTGTTCAATAGCAAACGAATGCTACTTTTTAAAGCTAAATATATTTACACGTCTACAGCTTTCCACATTTGAGTACATTGTTTGCTTTTAACTTCGAATTCACTCGTCGAATTGTTCCATAACGAACGAACAATTCACGGTTTGTAGCTAATTTAATTTGACACAGGACATTTTACGGCATGATTCGCCTATTCCGATTGCCGCTACTTCTCAAAGTTTAAGTTAGCTTTTATGCGGAAACCACGCACCTGTTGTGGTTCCATCGCAGAGAAAAAAAAAACCTCGTGGGGACACTTTTCCACCAACCTGACGGTAATAACGAAAACTTAAAACCACAAACAGTTTGATTGGTCTTTGGAAGCGAATGTCTCGAAATAAAAAGCCAAACACACTCAAAACTTCCCTGCTAGCCCCCCACAATGCTTGTTTCCCCCGGACAGCCACATAAACAAATTCCGGGAGCGAAAAGTTATGCTTAGCAGTTGACGATTTCACCCAACAGTCCCGGGGAGCAGCAAGAAGCAGCAGCGGATATCATTGGCTTGGCAATCCAATTTGGCATCCAATTAATCTAAATTTTCATATACAATCTATTTCTTTCATCTCGTCTCATGTTTCTGTGGAGCGTGTAGCGCATGATGGCTACCGCATTTTGATCGCAGCTTTCCGCTTGCTCCCTTTGATCCTTCGAGTGTGCTGGAAAATGCCTTGGAGAGTAGGAAATAACTTCTGTGTGCGGCATAGATGACACATTGCAGATGGTGAATTTGTTTGATAATATTTTTATCATTTGATGTTTTTATTTTTGGTAATGTTAAATGTATTCAATGTAAACAAATTTCGATCTTTTACTGATGTCGGGAGACATATTGGGTTTTGTTTTTCAATTTTAACTCACTGGTCCTTGGGGGAATTGAACTATCGTTTTGATCTATTTCTATAATAATAATTCAACCGAGAAATAGTTCGAAATATCAAGCCACTATCTTATCACATCTGATCCAAGCCCTCGAAAATATCTCTTGCCTTGTCATAATTCAAAAGAAAAAGCAGGGGTCGCCTTTAAACTATTGCCACAAAACGAAACATAACTCCTAGTTCCGCAGCATCCACCAAACAAAACAAAAAAAGGCGCACGAAAAGTCAAACCCTTTTCCCTTTTCGCAATTGACCACTTTACCGGTTGATTTTTCATTCCATTTGTTGTTGCTCAGCATCACAAAAGGGACGCCAACGAGAAGGAAGGGTTGCTATATAGGGGGCAGAACCGCAGAGAATCCGAATCCAATCGTAATTGAATGAGCACGGAAACGCCGATCTGGTTTGGGATTATTTATGAGATGATCGAGCACGGCTAAGGGAAGCCATCCTCGGAAGGGTGGCAATACAAGGGTTGTAAGTGAGTGTGATATGATTGTAGCCCGTGTTTGGGATGAAGGCTTTTGGCGTTGTTACGGTTGCACCTGTCACACAAGATGAACCGGGTTAAAAAAAATATTAACGACCAGCCAGATAAGTGAGGCGTTCTGGACACTTACAAAACGCCTTATGAAATTCTGTCTTTTTCTATGGATTGTATATAAAAGTAATAGCTGCAATATATATTTTTTTATATGCTCATTGGTTACTATCAAAATCATTCGTTCATATGTTCAAATACTAAAATAGGTTGTGGTTAGTGCTAAAACAGGAGTAGTTAAGGAGTACCAATGATCCTCTGTAACATACGGTCCATGACGACAACAAATCGACCCAAGTGTTCCCTCAAAACCTTCTGTTAGAATTTCTCCTGAGGTTTGCATTTCTCTTCCACGCATTCGTCACCCTCCATTTTCCAACCCAATGCATCGGGTGACCGACGAACCTTCTATCGATTAACACCAGCCAATATTTACACATTGGTTTCCTCTATTAAATAATACAGCCAACAGGAAAAAAAGCAATCGAATTCCAATTGGCATTAAAATTGATTTCAATCGTAAATGTTTGGTTGTCCTTTTCATGTAAATTGCCTTCAATCCATCCTTTGCTGTGGCGGGTTTTTTTGGGGACGAATTTAGGGATGCATATCCCAGAAGACGGAACAGCTTGACCGTATTTTACATTCGAATACATTTTAACTCCTTATTTGCTCAAAGCAAGGTGTGCACATATGTAAAGTTAAGCCTCACCCTACCACCCTCACACAAGGAAGGACTCTCTTTTTTGCCAGCCAAGATTTTATTTTCCCAAATGTAAATTGCTTTGCGAAAGGTCTGCACTGCAACATCCAGTTCTTCAATTGCCACCATCTTCTGCTCGACCGAAGTGTGGGTGGGAGTCGTTCCGAGTTTAACCACTTCCTGCTAACACCCGTAAAACGTTCGCAAAATAAGCCAATTCGTATTCCGGAAGCACCCGTAATGTCCGCCCGCAACCGTCTTGAGGGGTAGCCGCACAGCCACATAGCCCAAAGAGGGATTTCTTCTTGTGGTTTCTTCTCTTACCGCCCTAACCCCAACCGTACGGGGGGAGGGGGCCAACAACGAGGAGATTGCTCTTTCCCCTCCAACCACGCCAACACGAGCCGGGACAGAGTTGCCTTGCGGGCCTCCAGTGTTTTCACGCATGGCAACTGTGAACCTCTGTTTGTTTATGGAGGGCTCACGTTCGGATACGGTTTAGACACGGCTTATTAGACAAATGTGTATCGAATTGGATTTGAATCAGCACAATCATCAAAACCCTCGGTGTTTGGCATTTGTTCTTATTGGGTCGGGTTTGGATCCTCGTGTTTTATCCTCCAAGGGGTGGTAGAATGTGGAGTGTCCTAGCGATATTCCTCTTGCCATGTGAGAGTGAACAGCAAAAAAAAAAGGTCAGTAAAATCGTAAGGATGGTTTGACTCCCAAATTCGGTAACCGCATTACGATGCAAGTGTCAAGCGGGTGTAAAGTTCCGGCTCGAATTCGTACGCAAATGGCGTATGAGGAAAAGGATTGTGCTGAGTGTGTAAAAGGTAAACCGGCATATTGTCGATTAAAGTAAGACACTTTTTACGACGGACAAAGTTCGGCAATATAACTTGCAAAAACGAATACGCAAATTTATGAGCGCTTCACACAAATTCGCGCAAGTGTTTATTACATTCTAAAGATCCTTTTCGGTGTAAACATTTACCACGTAAAAGCGCACATCCTCCGCTAAAATACAGCCTACTGTGGTGTGGGTTTTGAAATAATTTCACGGATTGATAAGCAACCAGCTTCTGCTGCTGGTCGAATCAGTGTGCAACCCTCTGACGAATTTACACCCTCTGACGGTCGTCTCCACACGGGCAACAAACGAAATGCTGTCTCTATTTTGGAAGTGTTTAATTTCAGATTTTCTACCACCGATAACTCGGGCCGGTTTTCCAGGCTTTTGTGTGTGTGTGGTTGTTGCTATCGTGCCTCCTGTTTGTCGCCTCGCCTGACAGTTCCATTTGGTCCAATTCTATTTCCCGCGCACCATGGCAATGGTACCGCTGGATGCTTATGGAACATTCTTATCTGATTCCCTTTGAATTCTCCTTGTTCGCGCATCCGCCAGGATGCCATCTAGACACCGCACCTCAGTTTTTGGGCAATGTTCAAATTGTTCAAACTCATCATCACCAACAGGCTCATCTTTCGGAAGAGTTATAATTGGAAAAACCTCGCCCTCGTGATCGCTCTCGATTCCGGGGCAAACAGCAACCCGCAAACGATGCACACGCAAAACAACCGTACGCAATCTGTTCGAATTCGTCGCCCAACGGGCGAGACGGAGAAGACCCGACCCAAACTCGGGGGAAAGGATTGTCAACCGGAATGAATTAAATTACATTCGTTACAACTCATTAGAAACCGAATGGGTGGATGTTTATGGGTTCGGTATAAACGACAACCACCACCAACACCACCGCTGGTGTCGCTAAGCGTGATTTGCAGTTGGAATAGCAGGACGGTTTTTTGGGGTAGCAATGGAAAAGGGTTGCGAAGTGGGCAATTATTCTCGTTTGGCTTGAATTGCTGCACGGTTAAGAAAATGGTTCTTTACGCACGCAAAAAAAAGGAAAACTATTCTGGCGTTACTTTCTTCCACTGCATTACCTCTGCTAACGCATGCACGCTGTGAGCATCCTTTAACGGGTCCTTATCGTCGCTTCTTCGTTCACTCCAACACGTCCTGCTCATAAATCTTCATCAGGCCGCTATAATGGGCTCCATGTGTCTCACTTATTCTTTTGCGAAGTGGATCATGCTAAAGTAAAAACTATCACAGTTCTGTAAGCGTGTTTCACTGTGTTTCGAAAGTGTGAGTGCACGCGACTACAAGGAGCTATATTTTCAAATTCATCGCTGCCCATTTCTTATTTGCTCGAGCTTTCCTAATCTTCCCGTGCTGAAAACCTATTTTACAGCACAAAACTCGCTTCGTGCACTGTTTCTCCCTTAACCACAATCAGAAATCGATTTACAAAGTTTATTTTCATCGATTCATTCAAAATCCCCAAACCAACGTTGCCAAATAAAACGTAAGAAAACCATGCACGAATGCTCCCCGTTCGCTTCGCACGCAATGAAATCTGATCCGTTGGATTCGATGCTGATTATGATTATTATGCGCCTCATGGCGATGATGATGATGATGGTGATCACGCCTCACGGTGCACGTTTATGTGGTTTTATTGAAAACGTATGTAAACAAAACAAATGGTTCGAAGTGTTTGGAACAATGTTTGTTTCATGTAGCTTTAGTAACATCAACACTTTTTTACACAATCGGAGGTTTTCCCCATCTTCCATTCCGAAGAGAACACGCTCGAATTTGAATACATCCCAACAGTGAAAATCGTTCGGCAAAATGTGCCGATTGGCTCGAATCACCATATTCAAATTCTCATCCCCATTGGGAACATTGCGCGGTTCAATAGATGGTTGCTACAATCTGGAACTACATCAAGCCCGTGGGATGGAGCTGGCTACGTCATGTAAATTGTGTACATATTTTGAATTGTAATAGAGCTAATAAAGGCTTTTTATTGATTTGCCGGGAAATGTGACATTATGCGGGGTGGAATTTATTGGGGCGGTGAAGCCCCAAAATGATGATGACTAAATCAGCTGCCTTGTTAAAGAACCCTGACCTACGCAGCGTTGATATACAAACATCACTCTTTGCGAGCCGTAGAAAATGTCGTCGAAATGTCCAAAGTCATCACCGAAAATTGGCCTTTCTAAAGATCGAGATCTCGAAGAGTCGTGATGGCCGAAGTTGACATAATATAGTTTCAACATCCACATACGCTTCTGAAACATGGACACCCTCCAAAGTTGGTGCACTTCCTTTAGTTATTTGCTTGAGATGAAGATGCTTAGAAGGATGTTTGACCCCACATGTATGATGATTTGTGCGATTAACTCACTATCGCACAACGAATTAAACTCGCCAGGCACCGGTGGGCAGTGGTCATGACGACCCTGCCCTTTTAAAGTCTCTTGGATGGATAGAATAAATGTGATAGACCCAAATTGAGATAGAGTGTGGCCGTTGCCGTTAGAGCAATGTCCGCCAGAAAGCCCCGGGATATTGGATTGGCAGACGACGGCACTCAACCGTGAGCGGCTTAGAAGATTTCTGCAACACACCAAGACAGTAGCTGATAAGTAAGTAAGTTTTACGTCTGGTTTGATTGACAACGTGGTCTAAAAAATATAATGATTAAAATATATTATGACTTTTAAGAAGGAAAGGTATTTCAAGGAATGAGCTATCAAAATCATCTTAAAAAAAGGGGAAAAAACAACAATTCCATCTAGACACAAGAATCACCAGAAGAAAAGGTTCAAAATTGATGAATTATACCGTGAAGTTGTAATCACCCGTTCGGGGTGGTCTTTAGGTGGGAGCACAACTGTCTTAATTGCTATTGTTGATTCATGGTAGTGTGTTGTAGAATTTGTTTTCGCTTCATTTTTTGCTTGTTAAATCCCACTGCTTTAGTTTACTCCTTCATTCTTGGCGAGTGTAGGTAGAGCGAAGCCAAACCCTACTTGCTGATAGCGAAACGCAATGATGAAACCATCCGCAAGTGAAATGAAACGTTAATCGAAATTAAATACCATCGTTGAAGGAAGATCGTCGTGTTCCGTGTGCAGACTGCTATCGCTGCTGCGGAGGTTACGCCCGGGGTCAATCCAATCAACTTCCGGCGCCGTCCAAATCACACACTAGTTTCAGCCATCAGCTCCAATCACTGCATCACCACCCAACCGGGCATGATCATGTAAACAATGAATTAATGAGAGCGATGTGGTAAGGCCACTTCACTGCTTCACTAACCGATTTGTTTCAACCGGATCGTTGGATGGAGTTTTTAATTTCCTGACTGCGGTGGTCTTTGCGGCGGAGTTAGATTTATGATGAAAGTTCCAGTCCAAAAACTCAACTGTACAACCCCATTGTTTTTTCAATCAATGTAGCATTGGCGCCTTTACGTTTGATGCGTTTATCACGCTCTAAACATGATCGTTGCTTAATCTATTCAATTGCTATGGACACACATTGCGCAGAAGATAAATGGGTTTTTAATACAATATTAACAAGCGGCTCCCATTGCAATGCATGAGAAATATGACAATCTTTATATTAAATAAAACTACAATTAACACCAATCGATCTTCAGCATTATCCTCATTATCATCCGTCCAAAACTTGTTTCCTGGTGAAGAATTATTGCCTATTAGAAACGTATTTGAATGCTAATGTTTACTGGCATGAAGAAGCTTCATCTCTTCCCAATTCCAGCAACTTGGACCGGTTTATTGCGTGTCAGCCCACGAGAGGATCGCTAATTACAGATATCGCTAAAAAAACCCATCAGAACATCATTGGACACGACACTTCGCTCTTGCTCGATGGAACATGGTTGACATTGAGTTTGTGATAAGCCCAGAGCCTTGATGTTCTTTACGAGCGAAATGATTTATTGCATGACGATTGCAAGATTCCTGGAATGGAGTGTGCGGCTGTGTTCGTCTATTATCAACAAATTAGGACATGCTGGATAGAAAAAGCAAACGAACGAGTAGCGAAGCATCCAAACGGGCACGAATTTCAATCACCTCTGCCAATCAGAGGTCATTCGGGTGGAAAGCTTCGAGTTGGTGAGAAAAAATCG
This sequence comes from Anopheles marshallii, assembly GCF_943734725.1. NCBI lineage: Eukaryota > Metazoa > Arthropoda > Insecta > Diptera > Culicidae > Anopheles > Anopheles marshallii. The sequence goes on from NC_071326.1 coordinate 543,048, forward strand.
ATTATTTTTTGGGGACCTAATTCCAACGCGCATTCCCATCGGAATAAAGGACATTTAGAGCTGATGCACAGCAGAACAGCATGAGGTTGGTGATCGTACCATTTTATTACGATCAAACACATTACATCGCAACCGAACAGCGGGGAAGCCCGGAGAACTATCAATAAATAAACCACCACCAGCAGGAAATTCTTTCCAGATTCCAAAAATTCAACAAAAAAGCGCAGAGAGAATACATAACACGCACCTAAAAGCTTCCAAATGAAAATTTCAAACACTTTACGAGGTCTGCCTAAGGCCTTTGCCACGGCCAACGGTCATAATGGAGCGTTGAAGTGAACGGGTGGAAATCCACTCTCGGATCACATCGGCAGCGGCTTCCCATTATCCGATTAGTTACGATTATTATTACACCCGTTGACGACATTTCAAACCGGCAGCCGCAAGATTCTTCCATTTCACGCCGCGTTTGGTGGCTGTGCGGATGCATTTTTTTTTTGCTTGGTCGCTTGCCGTTGTGTGTTTAGAATATGATTTCAATAATTTGTCGATTGATTACGAACGGACAGGACGGTCGGGCGATGAAGCAATCGATATGCAAATGTTATCGATCGGAATCGGTGAGGACATTGGAGATGATTTTTTGATGATTTTATTGGCGTGAGTGACCTGAATCAGCGAACTGGCGCTGGAAAGGAATGTGCTATGCTGCACAGTTATGCTTCGAATAGCTGTGATGTTAATGGCTGTGTGTACTGTTGGGATTGGATTCGTTTGAGGGTTTAAAGATGATCAAAAGCACTGTATTTAATAACTTGCTTTGTATTAGTTAATTTAGTACCAACTTAAATTTTCCCTTCAACCAAGATGTACTGTTGGGTAAATTTCAAATGTGCCATGGGGTTTCAACCAGGATGAATAATTTAATCACCAGGGAAAACCTTTAGAAAAATCATATCAAGTGTTTTTCTTATTATATTAGACTTTTTATACATGAAAATATAGGACAGAACCTATAGCAACTCCCAACCGAACCATTCGCTTCTAGGCTGGATATACTATCCAACTCCACTGATCATAAGGAGTCAAGAAAGGTCCAAAATTGCTGACCAAGAGATCAAAGGGTAAAATCCCACACAGAAGAAGAGAAACTCTTCTGACACATGTCACCTATACTTGTGAATGTGTTGATTTCTTTATGTGTATGTTTATGAATAAATTGCATTGGAACTGATGAACAAATTCTTAGTTTTATTGCAATCAATTTTTTTTAGCAATGTCTAGACCGAGCGATCTTACAATTGCTACTTCTGTATTTTGTGCGAGAATTATATAGTCGTTGTAATATATTGTGGTATATGATGCTTTATTAAATGTTTTTTATTTCTCCAATCGTCAGTAAAAATAAATCGTTTCATCAGAGGCATTTCTATAAAATTATGCTTAATAATTTCAACGATCAATATAGTGTCTCGTACTTCATAAACAAATAACTTATTTAACCACCAATCACAGTCAGAATCCTCACACTCACTTTCGCTCATTTAAATGCACTGTGGTCAAACGGAAAATCGTTCTTTCCCAACCCAAAACAAAAGGACATCGTAAAACGACGGCCACATGTAGGTCCAATTCAAGCTCAAGCAGTAAGGCAATAAACCGTAACGGGGCTCCATAAAAGCGGAAAACCGGTGACCCGACCCGATAAATAAAATAAAAACACGTAAAAATCACCACAAAACGATCGTTTTCGGATGGGTTTCGAATTTCACCACTTTCAAAAAACTAGACACATCTTAAATGCGAAATGGTCAACCACGAACACCGAGCGGAAGGTATGCGCGCCCGTACGAATATTCCGAGACGATTTGCGCTACTGGAACTGGAGAGGAAAAGAGGTTTGTTTTTTTTATTCTACCATCAAACCTTTTGCGGTCTGCAAGGCGTTTGAAACGTTGAAGTTTATTATATTTGATTGGACTTGAACGACATTACACGCGGTTGATGATGTTTGGATGACTACCCCCGGGTCGCCGCGTGTAAAAATCGACCGGCCAGTGAGCGGTAAAACCCCCCCTTCCCCGACAGGAAAATGTGCCCTTTCTGGCCAATAACAAATGGGCACAAATTAAGCTGTAAAACGATTAAACTCCTGGTGTTCATGGGCAGCTTTGGATGCTTTGGATGCTGTGGGCTTTTTCGAGCGGTTTGAGATGGTTTATGGTGCCAATCCGTTCTTCTTTGTTGAAACATTGTTTATGAATCCGTATTATGATGTTTTCCCGAACGCATAAAATCGCTAGAGTACCCCCGGTAGACAATTAAACTACCGTTTTGGAGTGAGGCGAGTTTTATCAATGAGTAAAAGGGGTAGAACACTGTTTTTGTTGTGGTTTTTTCATTATTTATTCTTTAATTCCATCCATGCCGTCCATCAAACACGCCACAACGATCTAATTAGAGTGCGAAGATGAGATTATGGGAGAACCTCCTCAGGTCCAGGAGCCCTCATCCGTCGATCGGTCGTTCCAATTACTGCCCCATTATCACGATCGCCGATGCTAATATGCTGGCAAATATTGACAGGCAGCCGATCGTCGTCGTACAACAAATAATTGAATTATAAATCCGTCACCCGTTAGGCTTGGGCGGAGGTTGTTATTGAATTACAATAAAATGATAATAACCGGGCACGATCGACGGCACAGCGGGTGCATGCGGTGTTACGCTACACGTCTAGCAGTGTCTAAGCGACGTCTCCCCGACCGAGGTCGGTGCTGCCGATGCTCGCAGCCGCCCGTTCGAGCTCGAGACGGTTTTGACTGAATAATTGCAATCGGCTCGAAATGATGAGACGCCGCCACAACGGCCAATGCTAATGGCGCTAATAGTGCTGATTGCACGAGAGATGTTGCTCTCGTTAGTTTGCAGCAGCAAACAAAAAGTGTAAACAATTACACCCGTTTGCGCTGCACTACCGTGGCAAAAACACACACTAATAATTGGTTATTTTTCTGCGATCGTGTATGCGATACTTTGTTCAATGATGATTTTTAAAGTGCTGCCCCCTGCCCAACTCTCCCGTGTGTTTTTCTTATTAGCTTTCCTAGAATGAAGGTCCTACCTCGATCATCGTTGGAATCCTCGCTCGGTGGTCCCTGCATGGCGCGGTGAGGTGATATGTTGGGATGCGAGGCCCCATTCAGAAGCCCCCCGGGTAAGCCTGCTCCACCGCCCGCACCCACCCCGACGCCCACGCCCGTCCCTGTACCGCCACCGCCCAGCCCGGTAAGGTTGGGTGGTGCGCCCGGTGGCCCGAACCGGGGCCGCGTCAGGAAGTGTCCACCGAACACATTCGGCACACCGAACTGCAGGAAGGGGGCCCATTGCGGGGGAACGTTGGTGCGGTTGCGGGGGGCGAGCTGGGCGGCAGCGGCCGCCGCATACAGTTGCAGGGCTGGCTGCGAGCCAAGCGTTTGCAGATTCTGCAGCATTCCCTGATGCTCCAGGACCATCTTCTAGGACGATGACGGTGACGTCAACGGCTCAACCGACTGGGGCGCCGCCGGCTGCGAAACCCACATGCGGACGGGCGAGGATGAGACAGTGGACACTCCGTCGAAACAGGGGTCTTTCGGAGGAAAAACACACGCCACCACAGCCACTGCCGCACAATATTGAATATTAAAACAAAACTTATGCGCTATTGTTCACCAAATGGGCAGTAAACAACAACGCATCACGATCACGAGCACACACGCACACAGCACACACGATCGGTAACGACAGCGTCGATTAATCACCGGGTCCACTATGGATCATGCAAACAGTAGCGTTTTCACTTCACAAGATGTTTTCTTTTGGTCGGGCACTATGTTTTCCCTAACAAACTATATCCTTTTCACCATTATCTGACGATTGCTGCATTGCGAGTAAACATATATTGCTTTGTGTGGCCTTTGCCATGTCGCTGTTAGTGCTTTGTTTGTTTACACACACTTTGGGGCATTTCTTTTCACCTTTATTGCACTATAAATTGCACAAATGTAACACTGAAGCGTTTCAAGAGCTGTTTTCCAGGGGATATAACACGGAAATGAGTATATAAATAAAAATGAATTAGATTTTAGTGTAAATAAAACTAATAAATAACGAGAAGAGAGAATAAGCAAATGTTCTCTTTCGCTTTCTCTTGTGTTTTGAACGTTGTATTAGCAAGACGTCAATATGCCGTCGGTAAATGCAGTTGTGAGTACATTCGTGGTCCGTTGCACTTGAAAAAATACCTATGCACAGTTCACATTGTTTTGTAAAATTGATGTAATTAAAACATATTTATCTTATTTAATATAATTTTCTCTTCACATTTTGTTTTCTGTCCGACTGTTTTGTTTTGGTGGATTCAATTCTATTTGTTTGCAATAATTACCCTTCAATCGATTGCAAACAAATAAGGACATCAGTTTTCACGTGTTTTATGTACACTTCTGCTTTAAGCTCTGTGTAAAGCATTATTCAATTTCCTACTGGAATAATAACACTCCATTACCGGCAAATCACTTCCAATTGGGTCTCAACGCACTGAAAAACGAAGGCAATGGTACAATTCTTCGATTTTTCCTTACACTCATCAAATAACCTCCAGTCATCGACAGGCCGCCAAAGGTTTTTTTCCACTGTGTACCACTTGTTTATTTCTACCAACAGCCATGAAAAGGCAAACGGAGGAACTGCAACGGGCACGCAAATACGCCGTGCTGGTTATGTGTGTACGTACGCCTAGTCGTTCCGCGTTCCCAATGACGATAGGTGAAACACCACGACCACCACGCGGCAACAAACGCGAACTCGCCGATCGCTCGCTCACCAAAACACCGGAAAAGTCTCCAAATGGGAATCGAGTTTTCCCAACTAACCCAGTACGACTCACCGCACCAACCAAACATACACTGATGGCCCCGTCGAACGAGTGCCTTTTCAGCAGAAACTAATACTACACAAAAAACGCAAACATTAATGCACCTGGGTTGCACTCGACACTAACCGTACCGTGAGGGAGCGTTGTCCCTTCAGTTCGTGGGAGGAAAATTTTAAAACTTGAATATTTTTTGGAGAATCTTTACAGAATGGTATTGTTTGTAATGACAGACAAATTTCTTTATCGAAATGTATGATTTTAACAAATGTTTACACATAATGTTATATATTTTAACTAATCATGGAACAACTATTCTTTTGTAAATTCATTTACTTGATTTGTGTAGAAAATGTTAGAATTGTTTTTAATATGCTTTATGAATATTTTTTATCCCTTTCACATGTTTTTTTTCTATCCATTGTCAAATATTGCAATCATTGGTTTTGTTCTGTTTGATGTTTTGTTGTTTACGTTTTAATGTTTTATAACATTAATTTAGTTTTTGATTTACTATTCCCTACTAAATTATACTACTACTAAATTATATTCGTTTTCTTTAGTTTAGTAATTTTCTCTTGATATTAACTCAAAGTAAATTAAACAATATTAAAACATTGTGAACATTGTCAAAAAGTTATATATTTAATAAAACTAATTTATGAATAGTTTTGAAAGACGATTAACTATGCAAATAATCACAAAATAAAAAAAATACGTGGAAGTCATTCTATACTAATGAGTGCAATTATAACTACGTTTGATGACCGGATCAGACAGGACACTTTACACTCACTGAGAAATGATTGTTTTTCTTATAGCACGTATTTTATGATTATGCACTTGTGTTCTTTGTACATGTGTCCCTAGGATTTAATCACTCCCAAATGGTTGTAATGCCGAAATGCAATTTGTTTACAAAACACTAGAACGCCAGGATACACACATAAATACACCAATTATCTCATCAGGACACCGTTCTAATGTTTACATTCACAGTATCATAGACGCAGTTGTTGAAATTGATTTAAAGCAATGTGACGAAACAAAGCGAACAAAAAAATTCAATCATACACATAATTTATTACCACGTCACCTTAATCACTCGCGTTAAAATGTATAAACAATCGCTACAGGTCCCGCGCACAGCAGCACACATCGGTTTCGGCCGTTGGATTGCTTGGAAATGAAAAATTTTTATGCTCGCGAGAGGCGGCTCGAGGGTTGCGATGTGTTTTCGATGTTTCCCCACGATGTTTCGGTAGAAAAGAAGAAGAAGAATCGACGAGAATTTCGAGAAAACGCGCCACAAAGGGGGAGGAGCGTATTACAACGTTTCGTGAGATGCGCGAGCCAATCACAAACGTGAAAATCTTACAGCTGGTGCCATGTTGAAATATTTCGCGCTTGAAATGTTTCATGGACGACGGCGCGAACAATGAAACGTGATTTGAAGTGGTTAGTCACAATTTAATTTCAATTTCTCTAATGTTTTTAATAGAAATAAAAGGCCGCACGTCACTACCTTAACAGAGGAATATCATTAAGATCACAAAGAACGTCGTCTCTATCGAAAACAATAGAATTTCCACCATTTCGTAGCTAAAATCCATCATCTTCAAGCATGAGCTTTCTTCATATTTGCCCAAAATTCCCATTTTAATCGTAAATACGCCTAGCTATCATCTTCATTGGTGACACTTTTCGCGTTGCAAAACTTTTAAGGACACTCGTTTCATTTTCCAAACCGTTTCGCATCTGCGGCTAATTGAAAAATAAATGGCTTTTTCTTTTCCAAATCAATCCTTTTCAATTGAGTGCAACTTCCATTGATAATTGACACTCTTGTTGCCGCTCTCCCCTGTCCAACCCGCAGTCCGTAGCTTCTCAACAAGTGGGCCATGATTTTCCGTCAGAACCGTCAACTCCGAAACTCCGAAGGCTGTCCTTTTCTCGATTGTGTCCTGGTCATTGCGCAGGTCCTCGCTCGGGCTTCCGGATTCTCTTGATGCGCATGATTGCCAACCAAGTTCCCCAGCACCCGGTCTCCCAACAGTATCGTTATCATCTTTCTGGCTAATAATGTTGGTACATAAATATTTCCTCGCCGCTTCCCCACGTTTCCAACCTACTGACCCCTGACTCTTCCACCGTTGAATAATGCATCGCATGGAGCCGACGAGTTTGATAGGCGAACACTCACTCACTTCGTCACAAACGTTTCCCGGGGCCGCATAAAACATAACGAGAGCCAGACAAAGAGAGACAGAAAGAGAGAGGTTAAAAGGTTCAATTTCACTCTGTAATTGTATGCGTGCGGGTTTTTGGCTAGGAGCAAAGCGGACAGAGCCGCATGCGATGGGTTGCTTTGATTAAATTTCGCGTTTTGACATCTCGGGAATTGGTCTGTGTATTGAATTTAAGTAGATTGTACATAAGTTTTGGCTGGTCCTCTGGACCTCGTCCCACGCCCTCGTCACGTAAATGCGTCACCGGAAAGGACACATCGCTTGTTTGCATCGTAGTTTTCCCCCATTTGCCATGCATATATTGAAAGCCGTTGTGGATGCTGGAGATTGAACGTGTAAGCGAGCGAGAGAGAGAGGATGACACACAATGCCGCCGAGTGTTTCAGTCTCGTAAAGCCTCAATTTGTTAAATGCCGAAAAGCGAGATCATGTAACGCTCTTCGTGTAGCTCTTCCACAATGATTCATCTCATTTCAATTCGCTGCTATTGCATCATGGAACTGGTGGGTCTGCCATACGTTTTGGGTCCCATATGTGCTGCAGCATATTTGCCAACCTCCCTTACCCCCGAAGCCCGGTCATTCGCTTGTGCTTCCTCACACTGTCGTGAGCAGAAAACAATCTAACGGCACCCCCCATCCCCCTGGCCATGTTTTCTATTTTCCAACCGAGAAAAACTAGGATGATACGAAATTTGTCCTGATTTGAGCAGAGATTCTAGTCCTCTCCGTGCGCGCCCCTTCTTCTCCACACCCTGCCCCCTGTTCCCAGAGCAGGCGGACATGCGCGCCATTTTATGTAGGGGTCATTCTTCTTTTTTATTTATCTCCCATCCTCCCAATCCCGGAAAAACGTGCGTTTTCCTCGTTGACTTTTTCGCACCATATTTCACAATTCGCTGCCCAATTTCGGCTGCCCTTAAGTGTCGTAGAAGGTTCGTACATGAGGGAATGGAGGGGGGAAGGGGGAGTATATGTATGCATTTATGTATGTTCAGCACAAACCAATTCTTCCCTGTGCTCCCCTCTTATACCCCCACCCTTTTCCTATTCACCGATCTTTTTCCGGTAGAGTCTATGCTTTCCGTTTCCTCGACAGCATCGGCACGGTTTCTTTCGCATGGGCCCGTGCTGCATGGGAAGAAGGTGCGCAGATGTCACGTACGGTACTTTAGCGAACGATTCCGGCCATAATAGATCACTGAAACGCAGCACCATCATAAAATCATCGGCCACTTCCAAACGGCAGCACCGCACGGTTTTGCTGCTAATCAGGATTGATTAATTTTTTGTGCCACTTCCTGGTCCGGGCGATGATGAAGATGATGGTTCGGTATAGACGATGTAACGAAGCTGGTACGAAAAGTGAGGAAACTTATAAAAGAAACAAATTTTATACTAAATAGTTTACATTTTGTACACTTAAATACATTGGCAATATCCAGATTTCAAGATTTTCCAGGCTCAAGGCTCAATGTTTTTTTTGGGGACTTAAATGAAAAGTGACCACAAAGATATAATTTGGGGTATGATTTTAATGAAATCTTCTTTTAAATATCAAGATAATGAAATGGATTCAAAAATGAATTTGATCCTTTATATTAGCCAGATTGCTCTTTATGTGAGCCGTAGGTTTGCTAAAATCTCAAACAGTTTGTCAAACAAATTATACAAAGGTTTATTTTAAACTTTATCATTCATCATTCTGTTAAAAGCTCAACGTATGTTTAATCACGTCGTGGAATTTTAAGTACAATTTTCAGTATTTTGTCTTCAAGGCATAAAGAAATGAACTTGAATATAAAAGGTATAGTACACAAGTGCTACACATTAACAACTTTAAGTCGATCAGCATTCAGGTTTTCTGTGTAAACTGGGTACCGTTTTTGCCAATTTTTATTAATTTTGAAAAATACACCTTGAGAGTACATTGAGAAGTTGCGTTTTTGTATGGTGTTGAGTTAACTTGCTACAAACTATATCAATGTTATGTTTCAGTGCATCAGTTTGAAATTTAAATAAGATTTTAACAAATCCTGCAATTTCTAGAAAATAATATAAAAACTGTTTTTTAAATAAACCTTACATATATTATTAAATAAAGTTAAAAATATAAAGACTGTTCTCGTCTTATACCGATTCATCGATGTGTTATATTTTCTATCCTTTCATATTATTTTTTAACTAACACATTCAAAGTAGCTACTGAAGATCACCCAAAAGGTTGTTTTATATTTATTTTCATCAAACTACACTGACCGATTTACGTACAAATGAACGAAGTAAATTAAAATACCCAAACTAAAGCTTGCAAAGTCTGATTAATGAGCAAATAGTGATGCGTTGAAAGCAGGCAAGGTGCCGCCTTGTGTTATTTACCATCCCAGCGCCTTTTTAAACTTTCAACATCTGCTCACCGTAGTAAATAGCTCACGTTTTATGGCAACCCAAACCACGCCGAAAAAATAATACAAAACAAAATGAAAAATGTTTCGCCATTTTAACGTTGCGCAAACGGTCGGTTTGCTACGTAAGTTGGGTGTTGGAAGAAATTATCGCACGACAAGTGGCGAAAGGCTGTCCGGGGCTTGGTTTTTCCTGTCCGATAGAGACGTTTCAATTATCGGCAGCTGAGGGAAAAGTAACATAATCGATTCACAATTCAATCATACGGCGGTACGGCATAAAAAGCGCTACTTTCGGTACGCTGGGATGTGTTTTCACTTGATAAACTTTCAAATTTATGCTGCAGCAATTTGACCGGCGATGCTTTTCGCGCCAGTCGTTGGCAGTAGCGCGCTTTTCGAAAGCTTACAATTGAATCATACCCGAATGCACATAATGATCAAAAATTATTTATCATTTCCGCTGCCATTAACCGACGCTCGATCAAGGGCCAGATAAATGTTAGATGAACAGGTCCTGTTCCACATTTTCATGTGGCCCTCGTTGAGCAGTTGATTTAATATTTTCCCCCCACTGGGAGATCCCCCCCTTTCCACTTCCCGCCCCAAAAGTCCCCGCTCATCGTTTTGGTATGCGGTGCGCATTTATCAATTCACTCGGCCGGCTGCAAGTGGAATCGAATTAGCGAACAATTATAAGCCTAATAGAGTTACTAACGAGTCGCGGTTATATACTCGCTACCGTGTGCCATAAATTACTTATGCAAACCCGGGCCCTCGCCATAACGGGTCACGCTGATGCCGAGTGTGCCAAATCTTGGTTGGGCTGTTTCGGCGGTGTTGGCACCTTTACCTTGGGTCGTTCCATTCCTCTTCCTTCCCGCAGGCCACCGTATGTTCGCCATACGGAGTTGGTTGGAATGCGATAAAATCGATAAATGGCCTGGTGGAAACGAAGCGCACAGCCATTATGGCGAAAAGATACGGCCCCTGGGTAAACCCACCGAACCGGAAACAACGATCGTTGAGCAGCACCAGATGATGATTATTACAGGAGTTTATTTTCAGCTTTGCGCTAAATGATTTTCATTTATGAGGACGTGTTGTGTAGCGGAGCTTCGTCGTTTTCTACACCGGTTTGGATTGGATTTGGTTGTTTAGTGTGTGTGAAGAGCTTTACAAAACTGTGGTTTAGTGAATTATTATTAACTACATGTACCAAATCAAATATCAAACTACAAAAAAGTAACACTATTCGATATTAATTCTTTAATTAAATTTTCTTCCTTAAATTTAGTTTTGTTTGATGAGGTAGAACTCTCCGGTGCCCTTATAAAGATGATTTTCTGCTCATTTGGTTAACTCTTTGTAATTGCAATGTGGCATCTCTGACGAAATTTTGGAAATTGGCGACCATTATAGAGACCAAATTGTTGAAGATGAAATCAAATCAATACTTCATTTTCTGACATCGAACGTAAGGGTTTTTTATACATGTTAAAAAAATTGGAAAATTGACAATAGGTTGCAAAAATGGTCACAAAACCTTGTCCCAAAGAGCCATTTTTTGGAACAAGCTCTGGAACTCTGATGTTCGCTCACTTAAATAATGTGGTATCTAGGAACATAATGATACGTAAAACTACTCAATATTGTGAATCAAATCGGAGTGAGTGAGTTATTAAAACCTATTAACCAACCTCCCTAACTCCTTAACTCCTCGCTCTTTGAATGATTGTAATATGCAAGTGAGTCGCTTATCGTCTTTGACACTCGCACCTATTCATAGTAATGCATCAAGCAACTTCTTCTTGGGAAATGCGACAATGCCTTGATGTTAGGTCCGTAACTTTGGAATGGAGTTTCTCATGAACTTTGGTCAAAGTTTACGATAAAGCAGACGCTCCAAAGATTGTTTGAGTCCAAAAACAAACTGTTTTTTAATCTTGATTCCTTGTTTGTGGCAGAGTCTACTACCCCCTTAATTACTACGAACTTTACCAAAAAGAGGAGAGAGTGTATATTGCTCATAAACAATCAGTTCAATCACATCATCCCCATTTGAACGATCCCCAGTAAAAATGTTAAGCACGTGTCAACCAAATAGATAATATCCAACCCCTTGAGCCATCAGGCTGAGCCCGAATGTGGGCCCGCGTAATGATGTAACTAAATAGTTATGATACACTTTACAATGATTAGTCTACAATCTACGTAACAAAAGCGTCGCAACCATTCCCGCTTAGCTTTGTTCAAACGTTTTGGCAAATCGTTTTCTGACACCGAAAAACTTCATTAAAGTTTATTATCTATTTACAAGCGAATGCGATTGGGAGAGTGTTTATTTTTTCACAGTAAAGCATATGAATAAAGATGAGTTACACGCTAATGTAATGGAAGCGTACTAAACTCCCAAAATGACAACATGCGATGGAAAACAATCGTTTGCAGAATTGTTTTTAATTCGAACACATTACCTCCCAAGCGGGAGTGGTTCCCTTCTCCGATTATTACGGTGAAAAGTTGCACATTAGATGGGTTTGTGTTTTTTTTTTTGTTTTTGCTTCAGCCTTCTGTCTGGTCCGTGAACGCCTCCGAACCCAACCCACCCAAAAACTCCACGACGCAATTTTCTTCCCACCCACCATTATTCATCTTGATTTCATACATCTTTGATGCGTTTGTATATAACTGTATCACGGCTATGTGTACCGAGGGTGAAAGAAAATGCCGCATCTGATCGGACGATTTGGCGACTTTCCAACATCAAAAGACCAAAAACCACCGCAAGAACGTCTTTCACCCCGCCTTACGCCGTTGGAAACGTGTGTGGTGTGGCTGGGAGTGTGATTTAGAGATTGTTTTAATGGAAATTTACACAAGCGGCATTAATAATTCCGTGCGGATTGGTTCTTTATATCTTTCCGGCATGTTTTCCCCCCTAGAGCGGGATTCTATTGAAACGGATGCTTCCGAGCACACCCCAGTTTCTATTAAAAGCTTACCCAATACAAATGGAATGATATTTTGATGGCCGACGAATATGCGTTCCTTTCGCCATGGGAAAGCACGATGTCGTTTCTGCTCGAATTGAATTCATTACATTGATCTGGAAACATCTGATACGAGTTGTTGCCATCTCGACCCATGATCATTACCGGTTTGAGTCGGGGAGAGGCATAAAATTCTTCCTAAATTGCCCTCCCATTTGCAGACCATCTTGTTTTAGTATGGCATATGTCTAAGCAGAAATTGATTCACCCAGAACACGGAGGAGAATGGTTTTATGAAGAGCTTTTCCATTTCCACTGCTGGTGTAATCAAACTGGACTCAATACTAGCTGTGGGTTTTACTTCCACCGATACTTCAGCTGGACGACGGAAACAAACATCTAATTTTCCTTTTCTTTTGGTTCTGATTCAAAAGATAAGAGCCGCACTAAAGGGATAAACACATGGCGAGCCGCAAAAGCATTTGTATTGGTACATTATGGTTCGGTTTCATAATAGATTCGTCCGACTTCTGTTTGCTGAAATAAAGCTGAAAATGAGGCCACACGCTGGGATGGGCCACTGTGGGACGAATGTAAAACAATCATTCGTTACTACAGCCGGATGGACAGAAGAAAAAGTGTAGCTGTATCATATACCACGAACCATGCTTGAAAAACGTGTACAATACATGTTTCTATCACAAACTGCAAGGAAATTGCTCTTCAGAACCGATTTTGCAAATATGATCCGTTTCCTACTGTGCAACCACCCGATTTGTTCGTTCTACGTGATGTTTTCTGCTGATTTCTGCATACATCAGATATAATGGTACGAATATTTCTGAAAGCAAATAGCAACGATTCGATTTATCTGCCACTCTGAAGCAAAACCATCACGAATAGTCATTCTTTTTTTATCTTCTATTTTATTCACATGATTTATAAGATAGCTTTTAAGATCATTTATTTACTTGAATGGATATACGATTCGTTACTAACGATACAGAAATGCATTTTAGATAAAAAAAAATATGGGGAAATATTAACTACCAGCATCAAACATGTTGCCCGATTAAAGCAATTAAAAAAATATAGTTTTCAATTATAAACGTAATACTATGGATGGAACGCAATGACTCTTGTAAATGAGCGAATAACGTCAACGTAACTGGCAGTACAATTGGCCGCACCATGTATCCGTACAAAACACTACGCGCAGTGCGCTATTTACTACATATTGTTTGTTGTGCGTCCGTTGTGTTGGCTTGAAAGGACACGGCTACCACCATTTGTGTTGATTCGTGTAAGGCTCAAATTACAATATTAGAAACTTTAACTACGTAATAGCGCGATGGTATATGATGTTTAATTATCTTTCTTATTTTCTTTAGCGTCAAGCTTTTTCAACTGCTGTCGATCCTCATGAGCGTCGGTTGAATTTTCCTCTTTGCCCATAAGAGCGCGTTCGTCTTCATCGATGCGTGTTTTATCGACAGGATACAACCTAGAAAAAAGACATAATGTAACATAATTCTTCTCAATTCACCTACATTCGCTTGATGTACGTACCATCGTTGGTAGAGATAGACCAGAAACACGATATCATCCCGGAAGCAGGCAAACCGGTGAGCGGTCGGCATCGTTATGATGAAGGCAAACACGTCATCAATGAAAGTGTTGAACGATTTGTACATGAACACACGCCACGGAAGAGCGGCGACCGATTTCAGCTTGTAGTTGATGAACAGTTGGGGCAGCATAAACAGGAACCCGAATGCATACACTCCGTTTGCCATTGAGCTGATTGTCCACGAATACCAACTGTAGACGCATCAGAAGACATCATTATAAAGGGCCTTTGCTACCGAAATGAACCAGAAAGACTTACCTCTTGTGGGGAAGATACAGTAACGAGTAAACAGCTCCAGCAATACACAACGGGTACAGTACAAAGCTTAAATACCGCATCGCTTCCTTGTCCAGCTCCTGCGTATTGTTTTCCTGCGTTTGAATATCGCTCGACACATCCGTGTCTTCTTCGCTCGATCGGAACCGAATGCCTTGGCGCAAACTAATATCGAGCTTTAGGATTTTCTTCGCCTTCCACACCTCGATCAGCGTTCCAATGCCCGTTGGTATCAGAATGAGCAGTGAGGTTTCTTCATCCATCAGATACAAGAATATTATTATGTGGCTGAATGTTCGCCATAGTGTACTTCGCATCGATAGCCCGGCATAGGTACGTTTGTGCTTCCAGAACAGAATATCATTTTTGAACGAAAGGAAATCTATCAGGAGCTGTAAGAAGAATGAGCAAGAGATAAAATGTTGCACTTTGTGAAAAATGGAAATCAAAGTCCGCTACTTACGTGGACACTGCTGATGATGATTGTTCCACAAAGTAAATAAACATTCGTGTCGGAGAAAATTGATTTCACCTGTAATAAAGAACATACAACTAAGACATTGAAAGGTTCTACAGCACCATCAGGCTCGGTACCTCATCGATATCTTTCTCGCTAAAACCAAACCTCGTTAGGTCCGACATAGCCCGTTCGATCTGTGCCAACATCTTGATCTTGCCAACCGAACTGGGCGCGTAATGTATTGTTACGGTGGCTTCCGTTGTTTTCGGGTCGATTTCCACCAGATCGGCTAGCTTTTCTTTGGCGAAATCATTTCGTATTATTGGCATTACCAAATTGTCCGGAGTGATGCGAATGTCTCGTGCCAGTTCCGCTGGTACATCCCTTGGAGACACAGAAAACTGTTCCGTAATGATGTGTATGAACACATTTTGCCGGATGTGGGCGACTCGTTTTTGATTCATGGATTTACTAGGCCGTTTTGTCGTACTCTGGGGAAAAGTATTTAATCAGCACAGTTAATAAATGAAGGTTATCTGTTAGCCTAATTGACCCTCAGGTCAAGAGCCATAGACCGAGACATATTACTGAGATGCAGCAGATGCTATACCCGTATAATCGTACTTACCTTGTCGTTAAGCAAATTGATTGCAGCTGCTTTTGGTAGCATATAGTGCGTCAAGGCAAACTTTTTGATCACCGATGTGCTCTGGCTTCTTACCGAGTCCCAGTCCAACGATTTGGCACTCTTCGTCAGTACCGCAAACATGTAAAGCGTACCATTGGAACGCGTCTCTTTGGGCAAATTGATCGTGTAGGATCTAAAACCAACAAGAAGATGAGATTAGAAAATAATTATCTTTTTATCAGACGTTTAAGTTCCACTCACTTATCAAGCTCAATAAACGGATCGAACGGATTGATGGTACCGAGCTTGGCCACTTTTGCTGCACTGGAAGGGTTTGCAAGCGCGGAAGTGTACAGTGAAAGCTGCAGGAACTTGCCCTTGGTCAGCTGAGACCGGTAACAGGGCGTATCAGTACATTGCGGTGCCCGAAACAGCATGTAAAGTGTATACGTGGAATGTAAAATGTAACACAGGAAAACAATGCCACAGACCGACGATAAGGACATGAGCTTCATCTTATCGTTCGTTTAGGTACTGGGGAGAGAACAAATACAACAATCTTCCAATTTGCTCATGCACAAAATTACATGTTATCACAAATAGTTTGCAAAAGAGAAAAGTAATTATTTTACGGCGCTAGAATCTTTTCTTTCCCGGTATGATTTTGACAACAAATCACAGTTTGTTTACGTTCCAATGCACAGTGGGACTTCCCCAGTACATGCTGACGTTTTTTACTTATCTTTACTTGCGCTCTTTTCATACATTCATTAGAACTAAAGTCATTTAAATGTGTACAAAAATGACCATTTCCATTGGATATCCATTTATTATATGAAGCCGCCCTATATTAAGTCCTATAAAATGTAAATTGCGATCTGACGAACAGATAGTTAACGTATGAATGGTAGATATTTTTCACTGGGCTGAACACGTCAGCTTGACAGTGGAAATCGTATGGGGAAAATAACAACAAATCATTTTTCTATCCATTTTCTACTAACCCAAATCGCACCATAAAAGTTCCAAATTAATCTATTTTGCAGCCTTCTACCAGTGTGCAATAATGGGAAACAAACAAGTGAAGCAACATTTTGAGACTGCAAAGAAAACGGGTGTGCTGAAGATATCGCTACTGCGGCTCGACGAGTTTCCTTCGGCGCTGAAAACATTCCCGAATGTGTTGAAAACATTGGACATATCGGAAAACCGATTCACAGTTTTACCAGACGACATAGCAAAATTCACCCTCCTCAAGCATCTGAACGCTAGCGGAAACAAAATAGCTCTAGTTCCCGAGTGCATCGGCGTCTTGGTGAAGCTGGAAACTCTGAACATGATGAACAATCTGCTCACTTCCGTACCAAGAAGTCTGTCGAGCTGCACCCACCTGAAGCAAGTGATCCTCAGTAACAATCAGATCAACACGTTTCCGGTAGTATTCTGCGAGCTGAAGCAGCTGGATTTGCTAGACCTTTCGAGGAACAAAATAACGGAAGTTCCGCCAGAGGTGAAATCGTTGCAGGTTATCGAGCTGAACTTGAATCAAAACCAAATTACCATCGTCGCCGAAGAGATAGCCGATTGTCCTAAACTGAAGACATTACGCTTGGAGGAGAACTGTCTGCAGATATCCGCAATAAATCCGAGAATCCTAATCGAATCGAAAGTGTGCAATCTGTGCGTCGATGGTAACCTTTTCAACTCCAAGCAGTTTAATGAACTGCAAGGGTATGACGTATACATGGAGCGGTATACAGCAGTGCGGAAAAAGATTTCTTAAGATGGTCCAATTTGATCCGAGCATGATGTATCCGAGACCAGGAAGCTCGCGTTGGGAAGTAATTTATTCAAAAACGATAGATCCGATCCTGTTTAGATATCTGTGCATCCGCCACCTATCACCGTATTTTATCGAAATGCATGCAACGATCATGTTCTTATACACCGTTTGTTGATAGATCTATTTAGTGCGTAAGACGAGACTAGCAGGAATACGCTGATTTGCTGATGTAAAAGAACGATTTGTTATAATTTGCATATTTTGAAATAAAATGTATGTATCGTAAAATGTTCAGTGAAAATCGACACCTCAACTAGGGTGTATTTGTGTTAAATGTTTCGTATAATGTTAAGGGCAATATTCATCAGCCAAAATAAAAATCTCCGTTTTGGTAAAAGCAAGAACTTTCCGTGTCTGTTGCAAGTTCGAATATTTTAAATTCATGTTCGAATTCGCTGAATTTCTCTGTCTCTTTTCTTTTACTCAACTGTCTCCCTTTTCCTCAAATGATCTCTGCTGAACTATGGGATGCAAAGTTAAAAATCTATGACGGTGGGATTTTTATTTCACCAAAACGATCTAATATTGTTATTTTTGTACATCCGATGGCACTTAATCATTTCAGTCCAGTGGAATAAGTAATAACTTAATTTTAAAATTATTTCCAACCACCTTCTGCTGCTATCATTTTTAATTTTCCGTTGTTTAGTTATCCGTTATCAAACAGTGGAAATGTGTGTAGATCCTACCTGGCCATAATGCACTGTGAGAATAACAGTGCGTTCAAATCGGCCACATTCATCAAAAATAAGGTACACACACATCCAGAAGGCACGACATTTTTTTACGACATCAGTGAAGGTAAGAGGTGTTGCAGTGCGTGCTCCTCGAAAAAGGGGACATTTTGGTATAAAAATAAAAACAAGTTTTATCTTTAGTTTGAACTCGGAAAGTGTTTTTAGGATTAGAAATGCATCGTTTCAGAAGTAGAAATCAGTGGAACTAGTGCACGCAGTGAATTAAATTCGTTGCCAAGTAATCGCGTCTTTTGACAACGCGTCACCATTGGCAACAGCGCGTTATTTATTTCATCATCCGTGTGTTGATTTTCGATTCTTTTGTCTTTTCGTGATTATTTACAGTGCATAGCGTCGGTAGTAGCTACTTTATGCGTGTCACAAAGGGCACGCCGTGATTTCCGTAGTACACCGTAGTACGTCCCTTCCTCCCTTTGCTCCGGAGAACTTTCCTAGTGCGGTGAGTGGTGAAGCGTCGCGTCGTTTACGCTGATTTGGCGTATTTTGACTGTAAAAGAAAGTGTGTCTGGGCGTTAATTAGCGTGAGAGTGTGATCTTTGTTTCCCAAAGCCAAGTGTTGCACCTAACGGCGGCATCATGTTTGATGTATTCGGATCCGTGAAGGGTCTGCTGAAGCTAGACCAGGTGTGCATCGATAACAACATCTTCCGGCTCCATTACAAAGCGACGGTCATCATCCTAATAGCGTTCTCGCTGCTAGTCACTTCGCGACAATACATCGGCGATCCGATTGATTGCATCGTCGATGAGATTCCGCTGAACGTAATGGACACATACTGTTGGATCTACTCCACGTTCACCATCCCGAACCGCCTGACCGGAATCGCCGGCAAGGACATCGTGCAGCCGGGTGTCGCGAGCCACGTCGACGGTCACGATGAGGTGAAGTACCATAAGTACTACCAGTGGGTGTGCTTCGTCCTGTTCTTCCAAGCCATGCTATTCTACGTACCCCGCTACCTATGGAAGACGTGGGAAGGCGGCCGGATCAAGATGCTGGTTCTCGATCTCAATATGCCCATCATGAACGAAGAGGCGAAGGAGCGCAAGAAGATCCTGGTCGACTATTTCGCGGACAACATTAAGGGCCACAACTTCTACGCGATGCGGTTCTTCTTCTGCGAGGTGTTGAATTTTGTGAACGTGCTTGGTCAGATTTACTTTATGGACTTTTTCCTCGACGGAGAGTTCTCGACGTACGGTAGCGAAGTGGTACGCTTCACTGAGATGGAACCGGAAGAGCGTGGTGATCCGATGGCCCGTGTCTTCCCAAAGGTAACCAAATGTACCTTCCACAAGTATGGTCCCTCCGGAAGCGTGCAGAAATTCGACGGACTGTGTGTGCTGCCGTTGAACATCGTGAACGAGAAGATCTACGTGTTCTTGTGGTTCTGGTTCATCTTGCTCACCATTCTGACCGGCATCTCGCTGATGTACCGCTTTGCCGTAATTATGCTGCCCAAACTGAGGCTGCTAATGCTGCGCGCTCGCTCCCGGCTGTCGGCGCACGACGAGGTGGAACTGATCGCTTCCCGGTGCCAGATGGGCGATTGGTTCATACTGTATCAGCTGGGCAAGAATATCGATCCGCTCATCTACAAGGAGATCATCTGCGATCTGGCCCAGAAGGTCGAGGGCAAGGAGATCGTATAAAGGGGGCGGAAATCAACGGAAGGATGAACTGAGCAAAAGGAGCATAGGCTGAACGTGAATCATCGTTCGGGAGAAGAATGCATCCGCTCCAGTACACCTTCATCTTTCACCTTCTTTCACCCCTGTCTTCTCCCCCGTTGACATTCTCAACATCCACAACAGGCTACATTTCCTTTCCTTCCCTATCAACCCGCTCCGATCGCGTCGAAGAGCCTAAGAAGAAAAATGCCGAATGAATCATTGAACTTAAATCTACTCTGCCAAACGTCTCTGCATCGTCGTCATATTCCCCCAATCCACGGGTAGGGTATCGAAACATCATGCCCCGAGTCTCAAGAAGCAGCGAAAAAGCAGTACGATTTGCGAGGTTGAGAAGATGTCGAAGATATTCAAACCACCCGCACCGACCAGCCAGCCAGCCAGCCAGCCAGATCCAGCATCTTCTTAAAGCAATCGTCTCAACGTGTACCGTCTTGAACACACGAATCATCTTATGCCGTTTTTGCTTCATCGTCTTTCGTCGATCTCTTCCGACCGTGGTGCCGTGCAGGATAGAACTCAGTTCAGGTAAGCATTGAAACCCATTAGCCATCGCACACACGCGCATCCGACTCTCGATTGCCCAGCTCAAATTCTCTATGAAACAACCAACAACAGCAACTACTCTCGATCTTCCAAGAGAAACTAAAGTGCAGGAAATGGTTGGTGCCACCGGCGAGGGGTGGTACTGAAAGGCGCGAGGTACAGCCCCACCGAACTCGAGGAGGAGAAACATTGATCTGCAGGCGAAAGCGCACTCTAGCAAGCCCTCGGGTTCGCGGATGGTTAAATTATTGGCATTTCCTTTTCCACTCGTTCCAATCGTGGGAGATCGACCCGATCGGTGGTATTGCTCGATCGCACTTTTGTCTTTGAATATGCATAAGCACGATCGCAAAATGATTCATTATGGTGGGGCCGTAGTGAGAGCGAAGAATTTAAATACGAAATGAATCATACGCGTAGAGGACATTTTGGAGTAGTGGAAGGTTTTTGGATATGTGACATTCTCGGGCAATGTTGCTCTATCGCACATAGACATTTCTTAGGGGCCTGTTTTGATGATGGACTGATAATTGTCAGCTATAAGTAGTATAATCATCATTTAAGTGGACAGATCGCATCAAATAATCCTTCATGGCTGCAGATAAGATACCGATAAAGGCACACAAGTGCTGAGCGTGATGGAGAAGACACTAGCGAACAAAGTGAAGAACTCGCCTGGATAATCGATCATTTCGAAGCGAAAGCAAAGGATAAGATAAGGGACGGCGAAAAAACGGGGACACTGCAGACTCTGCGCGAGTTTGTCGCCGTCGGTTGCATCTCCGTAACCTGTTTTAGAGGCGACGCGTTGTAAGATGCATTGCATGTAGATGTGTTGTCCCGGTGCGGCTTTAGACGGTGGCGGCGTACTTTAGCCTTTTGCCTGGTCTGGTCGAGTCGAGTCTCGAAGCCTTCGGAGAGAGCGCGCGCGCAGACCGATCTTCCGTTGCTCACCGCCTTTCGACGCTCATCTTGCATTTGCGCTGTTGCCGTCATTTCCATTCCCATAGAGAGCATAGACCGCGCAGCAATGCTGTGTGGTGGTGTGGTGCTTCATGGCGTTATAGCCACACACAAGCTTGTTATGTTCTTTTTCCATTTCCATTCTCGTACACGGGTTGGGAGTTGGCATCCAGAAAGAAGCGCGCGCGACTGATTGAAGAAGCGAACCTGTGGAGCCTTTGCGCATGAGGAACACGGGAACCCTCTCACTGCAACTGGAGCAAGGTACCGAAGAAAGGGTGGCGAAGGATGGGAGGAAAGTAACAACATCACGGGCAACGTCAGCCCGCCGCCGATCAGTTCCCGGCTGTCGATCGCAAAGTCGGTTGTGAAGAACGACTTTGGAAGCAAGAGTAGAGGGAAAAAATAACACCAACGAGTTGGCCGCTCGCGTTGGTAGCTCTGCGTTCCCATGGATCCACACGCGGTATGTGTGTGCATCCGTCGATCGATAGATGATGTGTGTGTATGTTGGAGGGGTAGTTCTGATGTGCTGAAGAAGCGGTAGTACGTTACCACCGGTGAGCGAAGAACTCTGCCTAGGGGTTTTTTTTCGGGTATGCGTTTTCTTTTATGCGACGTTGCGTTGTTGCTTCTTCCACCCGCGGTTTGTTGACTCAAATCCGTCTCTCTTTCACCTCTCTCATTCGCTACCTGTTCCAAACTCTTCTTTCATTTCATTTTAGGTGAGGTTTGTGCAGCATATTGATCATGCCTTAAAAGCGTATGCTTGAAGCCAGGCCACATTTTGGTTGTGTGCGTTTTATGCTTACCTTTTGCCCGAGCGAACTGCGTGAGACAAGTAACATTGGCCTGGGTCTACCGTGACTGCCTGCGATGGTCGACCATTTTAAAAGGCTGTCAGTCCCTGGTAATGCTGTCAGCGGCGAACCCAGTTTGAAAGTCATCGGTTTGGAATGCGACTACACGTGAAAAAAAGCATTGCCTCGCGTATTGGCTTTGTATGCGTGTTGCATGGCGGTGCACTGATTCGGAGACACCTTTTTTTTGCACCCTTCGAAGCCTCGTGTCTCACGTGCGATCGTTGCGTCTGTTTCGGTGGTTTGTTTCATTCCTTCTAAACGACCGCAATTGTCAGTCGCGAGAGGAGGCTTATTATGTTTTGCCGCGTAATGACTGCTGTGCTCCGTTCCAGCCATTGTCTCCCCGTTTGTTCCCCCATCGGACAAAGCAATGTTGAACAACAAACCAATGAAATGATGGGGTTTGCACCGTTGAGGTGAGTGTGTGTGTGTGGCATGGGAGGGGGGATGAGAGAGCAACGGATGGAAGTGGAGATGGGTTAACATTGAATTGACCCTACGGTCGACGTCGGCGTCGTCGTCGTTGTGAGACCTCTATGGTATGGTTGTTGGGAGGAATTTCCTCTCTCGGACACCTACTACACCTCACCTTCGTTGGTATCGTCAAACGGAGCGATGATCATCCAAGGGGGATGAAATTGGGATTGGTTTAAATTCGGATCCAGTCAATTACTTGCCACAAGCTGCTACTGCGTTGTGGCTTGCGATGCTGCCGATGCTACTGTTGCGACTCGTACAGCTTAGAGCTGATTTAGCTCCCTTCGGAATAAATCACTTCAATTTAGCCAGACGAGAGCACCATTGACCATGTAATCGAAAGATTGCTTTTTCCAAACAACAGCTGTTGAGCGTGGCGGGTTCGTCACCTGTGCGGGACAAGTTATTTTACTTGTGCTGTTGCTCGATACAATTTTTATACGTTTCATCTGCATTCACTCTCTCGTGTGGCCTGTTAATGTAGAAAGCAAATAAAGTGCTTGCTACGAGAGAAGAAAAAAAAGGGACCATTCGGGAGGGCAACATGGCCAATTGAATAATCGATTGGTCCAACCTTCGCCACCGCACGATCTCCGTCTCCGTGTGTGTATGTTCAAGATATGCATACATGTACACGAGCACGCATTAACTCGTTGCATACACAAACCAAACCAAGGGAAAAAAATCCTCAACCAGAGCTGCAAATAAAAAAATTAACTCCTGAAGCCATGCCAGTGCGTCTATCTCCGTCGCACGGTTGCGCACTTTGCACGGAACTAGTTTAAACCTGATTCTTGAGGTCCGATCGACCACCCTCCGCCACTGCCCAGTACACACAGGCTTCTGCATAGCATGAGAGTATTCGACCTGCTTTTTCCATCTCTCGCTCAAGTCTCGTGTAACCCTGGGGGTCGATTATTTTACCGCTTTTGGGTACGAGAACCGATAAATTTGCCTCCGCTACTGGCCGTTTTCGGAGCATAGATTGGGCGACGGTTGACCACGCGGTAGCGATGAACATGTTTTACGATCGTTTGATCGATCGCAGCACCTTTTTGTTTTATGCGTTGTGTTGCACGTTGGGGAATTCTTTTACCATTGCCATTTTGGTGATGCACTTTTTCCTTTCTTCCTTTCTGGGTATTGCCTTCCATTTTTCTGGTGGCTATCGGTTGAAACTGGTTTTTTTAGTGGAATGGGTTTCACCCGGCCGCGGTCGTCATGTGTTTCATCAAGCTTTATGACATTGTTATGTCTTCGCACTACTATGACACAAAATATGTACTCTAGCAAGAGAAAGTAAAGTGGTAGCTGACGTTGGCACCGAGTCGTAACGAGATGTCAATTTATCCCTTCCGTTTAGCGAGTCTGCCATGTTTTAGTTTTTGCAGCATAGACCACAGAGCTGAGTTTCAATTATTTTGCATGATGTACTGCAACCAGTTAGTAGAGGGCATGTCTTGAGAAAAATTGCAAGTAATTTCGATGATTACCTTTAAATTAAACCACCCCGACCAAAGATGTCATTTTCATTAACTTCCACAGTCGTAAATCTATCTTTTACTTGACTCTGCCACAGCTTTATCAAGAGTAATTAACAAACCTGCAAATGCCACACGGTTGCGCAACATCCTCGTCCTACTCGGCCCCCACGTTTCAGAAGTTGAGCAAATTCTCGCAGAGCAGCAAGTGACGTTTACAAATATTTTGTCGCACAGCGCCGGTATGATTTGTTACGATTAAAAGATTTCTCCTCAACCCGCAGAGAAGGGCACACAAAGACCTTCGATTGTGCGCGTGTATAGTTTAGCGTGAAGGAAAACGAAGGAACACGGGAACCCCAATGGAGGAGGGGAGGGGAACAGTCGTGTTCCCATTCGAGTGCCCAGCTCGCTCAGAATGCGACAAGCGCGGCTGCTGTTATGCGGTGGGTTGCGCTGTGTGAGTGTGGCTGGATGGCAGTGTGTGTGACCCAGTTGAAAGCATAACGACGTGGACAAAACCCTACCCACCCCAATTCCGTTTGGAACTCCACTTCCAGCGTGTCTTAATTGACGCCTACAGACGTCGGTCTCGTCTCCACCAGCATTCGTTTATTCCGTCCCAGGGAGGTCATATGGGAAGTTATCAATTATTTACTGTTTTTTTTTGCCTTCCACATCTTCGCCACTGGCTCCGGTAAACCCAGTCCGTCAGATGTATCAGTCGGCGAGGAAGAGAGCACGGAACTAAAAACGCATGCCAGCATCAATGCTAGAATAGTTGCACGAGATTGTGCAAATGAGCGTCGATCAGCTTTTTTTTGTTTGTAATCAAATTGATTGCAAGTAATGTGCCACATGTGTCAAGCAATGGTTATTATTTATTAGCCTTATGGTTTAAACAAAGTAGAACATAAACGTATCAGACGCAGGTCCAAAAACCTCTATAAACAATTCTCAACAACAACATATCAGAAAAAAAGTAAAATCAACAAACGATCGTCCCATCCATTGTCCGGGTTGTAACGCTTCCAATAGAGAAGAAAGGAAACGCAGATGTGATTGTTTTATATTAATTCACACTTTTGCTTACGAAATATGAAACGAAATTGCTTTCGTAAATACCTGTAGCGTCACATTGTTTATTGTTCTCCCTTTTGCTGCTAACCTTCAATGCGTCGGTTTGTTTCAAGACGTTATTTTTTGTTTTAAATAAACATTATGTATCAAACGACACATCACACCAATCAGATAAATGCTTCACTTCACACATAGTTCTGCCGAGCAGCGGTACCGATAAAAAGACAAAAGCGTGACGGTTTGTTTATCTCGGCGACAAAATCATTCTGTAAATATTGAATAAATGTCGTTATCATAAAAGGAATTCCTTCCTATTCGCAGCATACGTGTTGCGCGAGTGCCCCGCGATCGGTCACGACCGAACAGTCGGTGGAGGCAAAACCTCCATGCGCTTTGATAGACGAAATAGTTACACGTGTTTGTTGATAACCGGTCTATTTATTTACACCAAGCTTATGTTTCAGGGGGCCAGATTGATTCTATCGCTAAACGGGCAAATAATCACGTACGGTCGAAAGACATGCTGGGTGATATGCTGGTGAGATTGGTTCACACCTACTGCAATGTATTCAACGAAGTCTCAGCAAAGGGTATTTTGCTTATATACCAATCCAATCCGATCCAAGTATATACCAATCCAATAGCTGTACAGTGGAATAGACGAACTCATCGTACACATTTTATCACTTTGTCGTCATCGTTCGACGGTGCACACTATCTAATCATCGACTAAACTGCGGATTTATGGCAGCCTCTTCACCTGGCCGATAACTGTGTGTCTTTTTTATTGCCATACGTGAGCAACAACAATGCATCGTAAGAGTACCCACGGGAATGGTACTTTGGACATTGTGTTTGCAAAATATCAACACCTTCCTGCACGTTTGCGTATGTGTTGCCTCATACATTCTCTTGTTTTCACAATAGCAACTGACAGACTAATGTAACTTCAGTACCATGACACGATCTAACACTTCCGTCGAAGTTATCCAATCAAGCGGAGTGTTGAATTCTACCGAAACACGTGAGTCATGTTAGCGTCAATTGGATACGAATCTGTTCCCGGGAACTCGATGATAACATAAGCAAAACTTCCGCATAAGCCGCTATCTTGCAAAAACGTAGAAAATAGCAAAAATGTCATTATCTTATCGAATTCTACACGACTAATGTATTGTATGTATCTATTTCTCCTTTATCTTACAGATTATCTATCAGACGGTAAAACGCACACACAACTTATATTTCTTTCCGATGGCTGGATCGTACTGCAGACGGAAGAAATCCATCGCCAGGATTATGGTTCAACTGTGGAATCAATCGTTCGATGCGCGTCCTTGAAAAGAGCGAGCAGAAACACAGGCTGCTCTCGTCATTTTTGGAATTCACCTTCGATACTGTGTACTGTATTTTCTGTTTGTTTTATTTTAGTAAAGCTGCTGAAAAAGACAATCGAGAAGCTGTTCTGTATAAAACGCACGAATGCGAACGAAAAAAGACGAGAAGCGTACGAAGATGTCCTAAAACTCGAATTCGAAACATTTAAAAATATGCTCTGGAATTGCTAGAACGAAACAAAAAGTAGAAAGGAAGAAAAAGGCGAAAGCTTCAAAGACAATAAGTACAGCAGTCTAATGCAGTAGCGAATGAAGAGATAACTCGCGAGGTAAAACTATATATTTTGAAAACACAACTACGCGATACCGCACCGACACATTCCTAAAGACGAAACCTCAATGACTGTAACGATGATGATAGATATTGCCCATGAAACGATCTTTACACTTGATTTCGATGAAATGATTCTGTTTGATAGTTTTTCTACAATTTTTATAAACGCATGGAAGCTAGACCTTCCCGGATAGGTCTATTTTAGTGAGTAAGGCACGTTAGTACACGTAGCGAAGGTAGCGAACGATAGTGAAAGAAGAGCGAGGCACACACACATTAGATATAGATGTAACAAGCAGAACACGAAACGCAATCTCTAGCACCAGCGCGTGAAATCATAGTTGATACGATTGATTTCCGTTTGGTACGTACTCGTAATAAGGTGTAGTAGGATGGGTGTGTGTGGCCGGTTTGATGATTGTTTTGTGTCGTGATATTATCATGCCATAGGGAAGCAAGAACTCACAGAACTTTCTTAACTAACGGAACGGAACGGAACAAGAATAATAACCGTTTCAGCCGATTTTATGGAGGAAGCGTTCGGGACGCATGCCTTTTCCTTGCGTGAAAATGTCCCGCTACGCCATTTTAACATGCATTGAACGATATTTTAAGGTGCAAATAGGACGATAAACAAGAAAGATGTTTGAAAACGTATTTTTTAACGCGTGATTATCGTGGTGAGATAATCGAAATGTATGTGTCTATCTTTTTTTTTTTAATTTTGAAAACTTAAAAACTACACACTCCTTTAATCGTGGTATAATATTTTCGAGATGTAACAGCTTATTGTATTCAGTGTGTGGACTTTTATTTATACATGTGTTTGATGTACGCACAGCATTTGTTTTATTCAGTTTTATTTCGACGTACTAGTACGTTTGCCAATCATGAAGTAGCACAAGCCGGTGTCGTGATTAAGAACTTAAGTATAAAACAGTACAGACAGAGAGAAAACAAAAACAAAAATCCAGTTTGTGACAAGTATTTAATAGAATAGCGCCAATATGTTGTTCTATGTGGTCCTAAAGCTAAATCCTAAAATGAAACCTCAGCATTTATTACAATATCTACCAACCCCGTTTTGAGATCTACCATCCTTAGCTTCCAAACATTTTCGGCGCACTAATAGGGAGGAGATGTAATATCGAGTAGAAGGCTAAATTTTTAAGCACGGTGAAGAGAGCGAGTTTCTTGTGATAAACGTATAAATTATAGAATTTAATAGGGAAATCGTATTTTTCCTGCCAAAACCTTCAAACTTTTCCTTTTTCCCATTTTGGAAACACCCCTATTCCACTTATTCTTATGAAAAACAAAAAGGATTGACAATTGTAAGGTTTTCTTTCATTAGGTGCGTCCAAAAATCGTTAGTGCTAAAACACATTAGGATGTAATTGTAACATTTGGCAAAACGAGTGACAAACGAAAAACAGAGTGGTAGTAATTGGTAATATCGACGAAACGAGATGGAAATTATAATGTAGTCCTTCCAGTCAATCGTTCAGATCCTAACGAGGAGAGTATAGGCACGGCCTGTTCCGGTCGATTCTATTTTCATCATTCCATTAGGCACTCTCTAGAGAGAGAGAGAGAGAGAAAGAGAACAATAGCGGCAGCAGAAGCACCGTTTTATTTCTTTTTAAAATACGATATTAACTCGCATATCACACTGCTAACAAGTAGAGTTGTAGAGAAGCATAGCGATAGATGTGTATATGCATTACATTACAAGAACACGTTGCCATCATCTCGCACATCTTAAGACACAGAACGCTTTTAACGCGCACGCAAGTTTGCATATTTTTGATAATCAATCTTTATCGAAACGTAGTAACATAATGAGCGAAAGGTCGAATATTTTAGAGAGACATTTTACAGAAGATTTACTAGCGAAAACGCAGCACAAAACAATATGATACACAGAACGCATTTTGTAACATTAAAATGTTAAGGACAATCAGTGTAAGACAACTAACGACGGTTAACGTTATGATGAGATGATGGCGCGCAAGAAGATTGTCATCAACTGTAGCACAAGCGTGAAATTGCGGTGAACTGGCAAACTGTGTGCTCTCACACGGTTTTGTCGGACCCGTTCTACTCTTCTCTATCAGTGCCTTTGGATTTGGAGATAGTTTTTTGCTTAAATAAAACTCACGTATGCTATTGCAAATAGTGGTTATTGCGTCTCCTTCCTTCTCCTTCTGATTATGTTATGATGAACGAACGCAGTTGTATTAAATATCGTGAAATTTTCATTTTCCTCTTCCTATTTCGAATTTTCATCCACCAAACGCTGAATTATTGCTATTGTGCAAGCGTTTAAACGTAAACCAGTTGGCAAACTGTGAGCTCAGCAAATGTTGCCCTCCTGCAACTGCATTGTTTTGTTTGTAAGCAGCGAGCACACGCTGAACACAATCGCATCACATAGCGATGGCGGGTCGGGAATGAAATGTGGTAACCAATAAAATGGACAGTTTTATTGTTGTAGAAACGAAACTTTCGTTGTTTCGCCGTTTGCTGGTTGGAAGATAGATGATTGCGGCAAAACGCAAGGCGGATTTGAAATTAGTAATAAATTGTTTAAAATATTGGGTCCAACAATCGGGGGGGTTGGGGTTTGCTGCCCTATGAAGAACGATTACGTGAATAAAGTATTTGTTTGGGTTATGATTTGCACCACACAGGTTCGGGCCGGTAGTAATGTTTTGGGATATAGGCACGAATGCTTCTTCGCAAGCTTTATCGAGCAGCAGCATCCGTGAAATTAAAACCAATCTTGCAAAAAAAAAAACACGACGCAATCAAACAAATGTGTTACAATTATATAAGCAGACGCCATGTTCTATAACTCTTCAACCGACGAAGGGATGGTTTTGAAGTCGTCGTATCATCTGCATACAAGATCTCAACTCATGACCAAAGATAACATCCGAAAATGGAACGATTACATAATTTACTAGCATGGCGAATGGGAATTAGTAGAACTTCTTTATGTAGATGCTCTTCTGTAATCAAACATGCCGAAACGGATAACTTCTGGAGAATATCTATCGAATCGAAGTTAATGTTTCGAAAGAATGAAGGATAACTTCCAAATGGTTGTAGCTTTTGCATACTGTCGATCTGGTTTATATATGTTATATATACCTTATTATTGGTGTTGGCCCATTTGTGGTGAAGGTAACGGCAACAGTCTAAGTACCAATAGCCCAGCGATTGGTTGACTTAAAATCGTTACGTTATGCCAGATCTCGTGAGGTAACCCTCCAGCAGTCCGTTAGAGCTAGATTTGCTAAGTAAGTTCAACAAAGTGTTAGAAGAATAACCTCCTTCAGTTCAACATTACTTTGATTCACCGTAACTCGAAAAGCGTCCAGCAATGAATCCAACTTCAGATAGATTTTCAGTTCTGTATAGGAAGGGGTTAGTCCGAATAGGATTTTGGCAATCAAGAAAACTAGATAAGGCCGAGGGAAGATTTCTTGAGGTTGTAGTAATACCACTGAAGTAATAGAAGGAGTGCTAGTAGACTCACAGGATCTTCTATTGATACTACTGAAGCTACTGATAGTACTAAACTAAGGATAATCAAAGGACGGTCTCACATCAATAACAACCGGGCAGTAGGTGCAGATAGTGCGTTCACTTGCCAAGTGTTTGGCAAGTGTACTCACCGCAAAAAGCTAATGCTCAATTGTTTGTTTATTATTGTTACGTTGAGTGGATGAAAACCTGAAAAAGCGGCGATGCACAAGGCGGCCCACCTTTCAGCAGGCATCATGAGTCAAGAGTCAATTTAGCCGCACTAGCACAAAATTGCGTGTATCCGGTGGTTGTAGCACCGGGTTGGTGGGAAAAAAGAGCTTCCCAACACATACACGTGCGAGTGGAAAGTCTGTCCGCAAAAGTGAAAACAGCATCCGCTGTGACAAAGTGTAAAGGGCACAGAATATTGTCGGTATTACCTCTCAAAAAAATCGTCCCCCCTCCTCCTTCCCAACATTGCCGCACCAAGTCTCTATTGTTGTACTTTTGCCGTTTGCGCTCAGGTGTTTCGGGTTGAGCAACTTTTGAAATTGTTGTTCGACAAAAGGTACGTCACGGTACTTGACAAAATGGGTTGGATGAGAAGGAGAAAAAACTGCCACCCACCGTCACCACTTGTTTAGCGGGAGAAAGATGTAGTTTTTTTGTTGTTGGTTTTGTTGCTTTTAACCAGGAAAAGGTTAGAAAGCAAACGGTCGCAAAGGTGCAGAACAAAAAATTCCGGTTGAACAGTTGAAGAAGAGCATACGTAGTGCGGGACGGAATCATCTTTGTACGGTCGTCAGGGTGGGTTTTTGCTTTTCCCTTTGCGAGCGACACATTTGTGCCCAACATCTTCCACGGTTCCAGCACACCCGGCGGAAGCTATCACGGTGCAGGACCGGAAGGATGAAATGAATTTGCAAAAGAACAAAAATGGCACAGCGGTTTTTTTCCGACGTTCATTCCGACGAGCGATCCCGGAAGGGACATCAGTCGCCCACTTCGTGTCGATTATAGCCTTCGCCTGTCGATTGAGACGAGACCCGACGGCCCGACGTGGGTCTAGCGTGAAGTGGCCGTGCCGGAGCGCATGTTGTGCGCGAGATGATGACAGCAGCAGGCAGGAAATGGCGTCCGTAGCGTTGTCCGGGGCGAGGGGTCGGCCGCACCGAACGGGCATACCCATTTTGCCTTCGCCATCATTGAATCAAGTGTTACCCGACGGAGTGGCCCAGAACATGGGTCGTCGCAGCCCGGGGGCGAAAAACCCGTACCGTTGCCCGAGACAAGTGGCAATTGTGTTTGGTAGCTAATTTCATGCTTTCTTTCGCGCGACAACACAATATGCTGGTGGGTGCAAAAACCACCGCCTTTCCTTCGGGGTCGATGTGTCGCACATTTTCAAATTTCTTTGTCCTGCTTTCACTTCCGGGGAGGGACGGAAAAAAGGGGTGGTAAGGGGACCACGATGGGTGGAGAAGGGGGTGGAGGGGGGGGGGGAATTCGGGTGGCAGACGTACACCACCGCCCCCTTGGAGGTATGTACTACATTTTGCAAACGTTTTGTGCCGCTTCGTTATTTCATTTTAAGTTTCATCGCCGACCGTGTACGGAAGGCGTTCATAAAGTGGCCCTGTTTGGCTGCGAAACGCGCCCGTTACACAAACGCGCAGGGGATGTAGTTTTTCCACACACACACACACACACACAAAACATCCTTGCTTCCCTAGCACGCGTTTTGCACCCTTCCGGCCCAATGCAGCTGTGGGGGCGCAATGTCTGTGCGGTGCCACTTTGCCACACACTCCTGTGGAGAGTAGCAGCAGGCGGAAGGGTGGACACGTTTCCTTCGTGACGGAGGTTTTCCTTTTGCAAAAGAACAGTAGAACCGCTTACCCATTTGCCTCGTTTTTCAATAGAAGACACACCGCAGATGACCGTTTAAGTGCTTCGCCGTTTAATGATACTCTCCCTCGCTGGGTTGTATGGCTTGTGCCCCAATGCCAACGGAACACACGATGGCAAACGTTTATTGATCTGACTGTTTGGCTCGTTTTTCCGTTTGTTTCTGTTGTGCTCTGTGCGTTATTTAATGGTTTTGGTGTGTTTTTGTTTCCCTTGTCTTTTTTTTAATGCGTCGTTCTGAGCATATGTTGTGTTTTTCCTGTGTTTGTAAAATTTTCTTCCCAGCATTAAAGAAACACAATAAAACATGGCGGAATACTCCGGGAAATGCATTGAAGATTGTCAGCCGTCTTAGGCATGGAGCATGGTTTTGATTTTTATTTCATACCACGTGCAGTGTTTTTTTCTTTATTCTCCCTCCAACCAACCTGACCATCCCGTGAAATAAATCATTTTGGAGCAGTTCTCAAGTGCCCATAATGCGAATGGGAAGACTTGACCTTTTTATCCCCAAAAATCTGACCCCCCCCATTTCCACCTGCCTGTTTGTCCGCTCGTTCGTTCGTTCGGTTGTTTTGTTTTTTTAAAGTTGGAGGACTGTTTAGATAAATTTTCATGAGGATAATAACTTAAACCACCCATCCACCCGTCCTCTTCCACGGCCAATGAATAACGTGCCGAGGAATTTATGTTTTATGATATCAATTGTGAGATGAATAAATGTTGGCACATTGGCTTGCGCGTAGGTGGGATTTAAGGTTGCGGTGAAAGGTGAAATAAAAATGTTTATTGAGGTAATCTTTTCTTCCGCGTAGTTATGTCAGGTTGGATGGCAAATGGAGAACAAAACCATCCCGTCGGGAGCAGAAAAAAACGGTACGGTAGGTATTCGCTCAAGGAATAACAATAAAGCAGAACGGACCTGGAGGAAGAAACAAATCTTGAAACGGTGCATGTAAATATTTACCCTCGCGCCACCCCCATCCCTTCCAGCGAGGATATAAATCAAATTTCAATGCGAAAGGAATCATTCATTTCGGGACGGTTTAATATTCATGTTGAATTTAAATTTATTGAACCATGCGCTCCGACGTCCCACGCCCTCATCCCTTCAACTCTTCGCCCCTACTTTCTGCACCACCTTAAAACAGAAGGAAGGATGCATTATACAGAGATGGTGATTTGATTACAAACGATAAATTCAATACTGCCGATCAGTTTTGATGAAGATCAATAAAGAAAAAAACATCATACATCGATACGCCTCGTTGTAGGTGAGCGGATGAGTGGAATAGCTGAATTAGATTATTTATTTATCAAATCATTTTTAAGTGCTGGTTGTGTGTGACCTTCCCGCCGTGGCGTGGCATTCGTGGCGGTTGAAGCGAGTTGATGGAAATGTCCCAGGCAGCGTTCATTGGATTATCCTCGGCGAAGCACCGTTACCGGGACGGGAGCGCACATACACGCATACACGCGAGCGCGCCTCTACACACAGCGGCGAGCGGCAAAATCAGCATCTTAATCTGTGATGAGACAGTTACAGCCAGTGATGTTTTCTTGACACCCGATTTTCATCAATCATGGTTGATTCGGGTGGGGAAGCGGGAAGCATGGGGTGTAGAATCAGAGCCAGCAGAAAAGTTGTGCCGCACACAAGTCCCGCTAACCACAAATCATTCCCGGCTTCGTCTTATGAACTCGCGGACTGATGAAAGAACGATCTCAATTCCGGTGAGTCCCACGGTCGGTTGGTGGCCTCACCATTCCTTGTTGCCCTCCCCATGCCGACTTCTTTTACCACCAGCGTGTGGCGAAAAAAGGAACAAAACTAATGGAGGCGCCTGGCAGCTTGTTAGGAAGCGCGATGGAGACGCCTGGTCGGCCAAGGGATGGCGGCAGAGGCGCTAAAGGTCGACCATTAGGCGGGTCTTGTATTGAATTCATCTAATCTTCTCGATGTATTTAACCTCATCCCATTTTACCTCCCACTCTGTGCCACCTCGCCCAACACACCCTTCCCACCGCACCACCCCGATGGGTTCGATTCATCTCACGCCCAGGCGTACATCAAGAGAGCGGTGAAATGGAAACAATTTTTAGAAATGATTCTATTTACGATCGAACACGAACGACTCGGGGAACCGGTCGGGTGTCTGCGTGTGTCTTACTCCACCCGCCCTCCGCTCCACTCCCATTCGTGGGGGAAGACGGGGGGTTCCCTCTGTTCGTGATGATTTACGTGTGGGATGGAATCACGGTAAACGGCTCTTCTGATGCTGTTGCTGCGGTGTTATCGGCCGGGGTGGATGGTCGTTCCATTTCCAGGGACACTTGTACCGTTGCGTCAACGTGATTGGAATGAGCTAGAAGAATGGAGGATGGATACCAGCCGTCAATTCGTATGCCGCTCTTGACAGGTGGTCTCCGGCTGGGAGGAAGGGATGATTTGGGGGTTCAAGGGGTATCTTTTCGGGGGGAAAATAAAGTTCGCTTCCATTCGCGAGGCATGACGATAAAAGCCGCATCCTTCGCAACGTGTAGTGAAAATCCCGTTGGGAAAACCTACCTCTGTTTTTCACCGATCTCCACAACCCAACACAATGAAATATGTTAAAAAGTTTGATAGAAATCATTTCCCACATTAAAGACGCGGGCAGTGTTTGACTAACCATTTGGCGGCTCTAAGGCCAAACATTAGCACCGGGCGGAGGGTCGTCCCGAGGGTCTAATTTATTTCACTTAGATTAAGACCTCGCAACCCTCCCCAAAAGGTGGGCGCAACCTGGCACAGAATTGAATTCAGCCAGCCCTGACGGTGATGCTTGGAACACCGGATTTCCACACCCTTGTGCAGCTGGCCTTTCATAAACAATGATCGCCGGTAAGGTGTTCCATAACACCGATCGTGACACGTCATCTGCAATGGCATCTTGAGCGGGTGGGGGGGGGGGGGGGTTTAGCTTGCGGCCAACGGGAGAAAAATGAAGGGCAAATAACACAAGACATCGCCACCTTTAAGTGGAAAATATAAAAATACCGCGCGGGAAAACAGGTGGGCGATCTGTTATTTTTTCGAGGGTGCAAAACAAATGAATTATTGTAGCGTGCCCTAGAATTTGAGGTCGGTAACGCCGCGTCGGTTTGGTTGCATTTTCTCCTTTTTGCTTTTCGTCCACTCCCTCCTCCACGTTGGGTATAGTTTTTCGTCCGTGCTGTGCGAGTGGGTGGTTCGTGTGAAGGTTAGTGTTTTCACTTTCACATTCATCGTTTGGGAAATCGTAAGAGGGGGTTTCGGCGTGGTACAGATGGGGATGGAATGAACGGTTGAGATGGGTTTTCAAGACGAAAACTATCCATGCCCATCCAGACACCGACGCCAGCCAGCAAGTGGACAGAAACTCTCCAGCCCCGGTTGCTAACCGGCGAACAGCAAGGTTGGGCTGAATAGAGACACAGAAAGAAAAGGTGGAGTGAAAAAAAACAACCGCAATAACTTTCGTGTTGTCTGTGGTCTGTGGCTGCAGAAGTGTTTAAGTAAGAAGAGCGCAATCTAGCCAAATGGGATTCTTTTGTATTTTGGATTTTTTTTTGAGCTACATTAAAGTACATTCAAGTTGGTAAGCATTGAAGCTCAGATAAAGACAAAATCCATTAAAAACAAAGCCTTGCCATCTTCTCCATCAACAAAAAAATGCATTAAATCGCACCGAAACAAGCGTATCTTGCGAATGGTCACGATCATCCCTTCATTATCCCAATCAATACTTTCTTCCCCGCTTCTGCTGTGCCCTGTGTCGATCGCTTTTGATGTGCCGTACGGGACGGAACAGCGCAGGACACGCAAATTATTTCAATCGTTAAAGTTGGAAAAGAAACTAAATTTGCCCTCAGCTGCTCCGGTTCCAAGAAAACCGGTCCCTTTTGCAGTTCACTTTGATTTAACCCAACCTCAGGGGTTTGTCCCTTCCTTCGGACGGTTTTTGCTTGGTTTCCCCCAAAAAGGCTCCCGCTTGTGCGAACAGTTTCTGCGGTCTTTCTAATATCCTGCAGCACGCTTCCGGGGTTCCCCGTGCATTTTCCTTTCTCTTTGCGTTGCGCTGCCATCATTTCCCGCCCAGCTCGATTCTTTTCACATTTCGTTTGTTTTCCCACTGTTGGCCACATTTGCATTGAAATGGGAATTCATCTTAGAACGGGGTGAACATACGCAGGCACCGCACGCATTGCCGTGGAAGTTCGTGCACATCGTGAAGCAACCCAGAAAGCACAAACTTTCGGCACGAGGTCTTATGAGTTAAAAAAGAAAAGAAGGAAAGTTTTAAATAAACAGAACAAGAACAGAGCTGCTTGTCGAATGAGGGAAGGACCGAGGGGAGCCGTATGGAAGAATACGTGGCATTCCCTGTATCCTTCCTTGTCACACTCAAGCACCGGGAAAATGCGCATGTCGATGCTTAGTTGTGGTGGTGTATGGTCCAGAAAAGAAGAGCATAATGAGCCCCACTTCCTCAACCATTTCCTCTTCCTTCGTGGAGTGACGTGCATTTCTAAAGAACGTCACGAGAAGAGATTACCACCACGAGTAAGCGAGAAAGAAACAGTGTAGGGATTGTAGTAGCCAAGGAAGGTTTGGTGTGGGCTGATGAAGAGGTTTAATGCTCCTTACGTAGTGCGTAGTAAATCCCGCCACAAAGCCCAGCTTCCAGCAGGAATGGAGTGAAACCGGTGGCCGAGGTGGGAAGGGACATGAAAGAGGCCTTTTTTCCCCTGCCCTAAAGCACTTCCACATCAAACCCGACCAAACCATGCTGCTTTGTTTTCGTTGTGCCACTGCTTTCGCTACACATTGCCAAATATTACATCCCTGGTAGGCTGCGGTTAGTAACCATAGTCCTCTCATGTGTGTGTGTGTGCTGCTCATGAATTGCAGTTTCCATTCGGTTTTACTTCACTTCCCATTCAAGCGCGCGGGAAGGAAAGCTAAAGTACGGACAGCGCCATCTGGTGCCCATTGCGCACACTAATGAACGAGCGTATAGAAGGCCAACCAACAATGAGATAAATGTGCAAAACGATGTAGTAAAAGCGAGAAGAAAGAAGACAGCTTCCTTCTTGCTGCATTATGTGCGTGTGTGTGTGGAGCTGTAAGTACATGCAGAGCGTGTAAGCGAAAAGTTCTTTCACTTTATTTAATGTTTACCCTTCAAAGGGAAAAAAGTTTGGTTCGTTTCTAAACTTGGCAGTAATGTTTCTTTTTTTGCTTTTTTTTTGCTGTAACGAGGTTGAAGTTTTCTTTGCCAGAGGGGTGTTTCGTTTGTTTTTGTTGTTGTCGGGCAGTGGGTAACGGGGATGGTACAAGCGATAAAGCATTTCCGGGTTTGCAAATGCACTTTGCGCGCGGCGGGGTCATGCACTGCCGAATGACGTCAACAATGACGTTCGAGTGCACAAACAATGACGTATAATTAGGTGAAGTTGGTGAAACAGCTCGAGCGTTTTTCGCGGAAAGCGGGGATATGGTGCTATGAAATGAAAGCTACAGCTAAAGAAAATGAAGAATACATTTCCTTCGACAGAAGTTAATTAAAATGCGTTCGTGATATAAGCTAAACTTTAATTTCTCATTATAAGTTCTTGAGCTTTTAATTTATCAATGAAAGTTTAATTTTTTATTACAATAATTATAATAATATTAAAAATAGCATGGAATGAAATTATAGTAAAATTAGAAATGTAGCATAATCCTTCAGATTGGCCAAGAGACTTTGTTGAGTTATGTTAGCCTGAAAGTATGCAATTCGTTGTAGTTTCAGTCTGTTATAAAGCGTTAATTCCGAATACTGCATACTTTCAGGCATGGCCAGCAAAGAATATCGACAATTTGAGGACCATGGAGTAGCGTTCGACATTTATACTAAAAGTTTACATATTTTAACATCTTCATAGGAAACAGCAACCAACAGACGTGCAAGTAGGTCGCCATAACATGTGCCGACACGTAACAAACATCAATAATAGATATTAATTATTGCTTGAATTGAAGAAAGAAATAATTAATGAAAAAAATCCTCCCAGTACTACAGAAGCATGGGTATCCCCGATTTAATAACAACTTTTGCCATGATTTCCAACAAAACCCCCCGAAACCGTTTCTTGTTGCCGCAAAGCTCGTTTGTATTCTAATTTTTTCGCTCCATCTGCGCCTTCATCGTGTTCGGGTGGGGCAACAGGGAAGGCGTTTGATCTTTAGCGTGCGCACAAGAGAACAAAAGCCTGCCCAAGTTCCACCCAGCAACCACCGCACCCAGCAGCTCGCATGGAAGATGGCCTTAATTTTAGTAATTTTTTAACAATTATGCTTCAACCTGCACCGGAGCATTAAGGGGCATTCGTGGAATGTGTGTGGTGCAAAAACAGCGATTCAATAGCACACGATACGGGGTGAAACTGAGCAGTGGCAGCAGCATAACCGTGTGCATGAGCCAGCGAAAAGTGACGCTCGGGTGAAATATCAATCTCAGACTAGTTGGGGAAGTGGAGGCAACCTGCAAATCCCCCGGCAGGTAAGCAGCATAGCACCTTGCTGGGAATTGTTCGTGAGCATGGTCCGTGGTCTTTAGAACTTACCGTAACCACGTAACCGGTCCATCGTACGCCGGATGGATGGAGAAATAAACCCGAACGCTCGACGGCAAAGAATTGTTATTAACCGAAAGAAGCGCAAATTTACGAAAGCAAACAAAGGCAAGTTTTCTGAGTTGGGCGGATGATATGAGCGTAAATTTTCTGACGAACAAAAAAAAATGCGTGCTATGAACCTCGCCACATAACAGGCAAGGATGGGCGAGGGGGAAGGGAGGGAGGTGGGGGGAGGAACCGGGCCAGGTAAACCATGTGTCGAGATAAAACGAGATTTTAAAACCCGCAGCATAAGGGAACAAAACAACAAGCAAAAAAAAATGAAAAAAGACATCCGACCCGGTCTAAAATACAGGTGATGGGAAAACAACACATCCTCCGGTATGGAGGGGATGTTTGGAACGGCCAGACCCATCTTCCACCCGCATGCACAGGTCACATGTCACAAAGCAGGGTGTGTGTGTGTGTCTATCTGTCCCATCTCCGGTTTGGTTCATTTCGGGCATTTGCATATGATCGCCAAAATCGGAACCATTTGGACAACAACACGCCGGTCTAAAATGCTGGTGGATAAGGGATTGTTCTTGCTGTTGTTTGCATCATGGCCATTCCGGTGTGATGCGGTGTGTCCCACCGCGTATCGCTGTGTGTGCTTTTCCACCGAAATGTGCCGTCGTTGTTTTGTTTGTTGTCCTGAAGGTGAAAAGATCATTCGCCTTTTTTTTCGTACCCCACCCCTGGAGCAAGGAAAATGGGATTCCCGAAATCGCGGGCCGTTGGGTTTTGTTTAGGTCAAACGAAGGAAAACATATCGATGAATTCGGGAACGGTGTGCTTGCAGCGGGTTTGGTTCAAATTTCTGCTTCAAAATTGTTGACCGATTTTCGTGTTCTTTTTTTTTTTTGTTTTGCTCGAGTAGGATCTTTGTTACGTTGCTGCTGCCCGGAGTTTTGACTTGTTTGAAACCCTCACAAAATGCGATTCCTCAAACCTCCGGGCCGAAACATAACAGGCAAAATGAAAGCAGAATATTTACGGTGGAGCATGTTCGCTTCTTCCTTTCGACGACAGTTTGGGCCGTGCTCCGATTTCGGCATCGGTTGCAGTTCTTTTCTTCTTGGAGGAGTGTGAGAAGGTCGATGGGAGTGGGAAACTGTTCCGTTTTTTGTTTTGTTTTTGGTGCCCACGTGTGCTGCTTTATTTTTCTTTTGTTGTACGCGCGTATGGTTTCACGTTACGCAGGGCTGATGACGCGGTTTTGGGTGGAACAGGGTGGAGGGTGGGTCGTAATCCTGGACGGTGTGTGTGTGGGGCACAACATCAAACAGCGTTTAATAATCGTCCGTACCGTTGTTTTGCGCGTGGCCACCATTCCGTGGCCTTTTTCACGAGGTTGGGAGGGCGTCCACCCACCGTTTTACATACGTGAAACGAGTAGCAGCATAACATAAAAAAGGAAAGCAAAAAACACATACTTCACAAACGCTAAAAGTTCGTTCGAAGCAAATGTACATATCAGCGTCCCTGAAGCAATAATTGCTTGCGGACAGGAGCTGCATTAGATTTGTTGGGTGAGTTGTTTTTTTTTGTCTGCAGGCTAGATTTCAAAGAGCGAGAGAGAAGCTTAATTAGAGCTTGTTTTACGAGCTTCAAAGGGCCCAGGAAGAGCATTATTAAAATAAGGTAATAGAAACATTTGGACCAAAATAAAGGATAAAAAACAACCCCCTGGAAAGGAAATCGTAAGGCGCGAAAATGGCACAAAAACCAGCCGGCGCTTCGCATCGTTTAATCTTGCCGAAGAATGTGAGTTTGTGTGTGTCAGTTTTTTTAAATTTTCCCTTTCGTCAGCAATTATATTCGCCGTCGTGAAACAGTGATGCATAACCGTGTGTGCGGTTGATATTACACATGAGTTACTGGGCTAGAGCATTAAAGCTTGCATGTTTTCAAAGCGAAGCAAACGCTG
Source organism: Anopheles marshallii (assembly GCF_943734725.1). Taxonomy (NCBI): domain Eukaryota; kingdom Metazoa; phylum Arthropoda; class Insecta; order Diptera; family Culicidae; genus Anopheles; species Anopheles marshallii. The sequence goes on from NC_071326.1 coordinate 584,030, forward strand.
ACGGAATATACCGATGAAAGATGACGATGCATCGTATACCCCACCTCCCCTGCGTTACACACACACAGACACACAGAATCAGGATCTCCTTTTCGGTCTACTCTGATGGAAGCGGAGAACAGCAAAAAGAAAAACAGCAACTCCAAAGTCACATCCTCGCCCTGCTAATGGTGGAAAAACGTGATGCAGATCACGGTCGAGCATGGGAACAGAGCACGGTGGTGGGAAAAGCAAGAAATCGTGCACTGTGTATGTGTGTTTCTCGGAATCATTTTCCACTTTTTACCAACTTCACATAGGAATTTCCACGTCCCGTCCATGCAAAAGCGAGAAGCAAAAAAAAGCTTTCCACCACCCAACGAGTCCCCCCCCGAAGGTAGGGATGGAAAACAGTGGCCAGTTCATAAAAGGATGGAACTGTGGAAGGAAATGACAACGGGCAGAGTACCCGTTGAAGAAGGAGGCTAACTTCCTATTGCAATGCGAACTTCATTTTCCACACTAAGCACACATGTGCTGGAGCGGGTGGTTGGAATTGGTGGCGTGGTGGGGTTTTATGGAGTTCCTCCCGAAACATCGCCTCTCCTCTCCCATCCAACAAAAAAGCCGTCTTATCACTTAAAGTAGCCTGAAAGGCATGGGGTAGGTACATCTTTAAGACAAGACAGCACGGTCACAGCTAGCAGCAGGCAACCCAAAATGCAATGAACGTGTGTGAGGCGAGCCTATCGAATGCGATGTATCCTGACTGGCTAAATAGTGGAGAACTCGCTGCCAGAAAGAGAGTTCTACGACAGAGCGGGAAGGAAATTGGTCGTATGTGAGCGTGTGTGTGTGTGTGCTCTGTTTTTTTTTTGTTGCAATATCAAAATGTGGGAAAATATTTACCCTCTGAAGCTCTGGTGAGATAAGGCAAGATACATGCGTGCAGGAAAAAGACCACATACGGTTGTGAAAAGGAAGCTGACTGAGGGAGGAGAAGGGGGATGGGGGGGGGGAGTTGCTTTTTTCTGTTTTTTTTTGAGTCTAGAATGCAAAACGCCAGAAAAGGAAAGCATGCCGTATAATGATGGAAATCGATACGCTAGGCAGCGGGAAAACATCCCCCCACCCCTCCCCACCTTTACTCGCTCCGACTACACCGGATTCTCGGGCAGCTACCGGAACGAAGCGGAACGGTACACGGGGGATGAAGCGCATCAATACAAACGTGCCTTTTGGGTGGAAAAGCCGTGGAAAAGCCGTCGTAAAGCGGGCACTTAACAGGAAAATCGTTTGTGGTGACGATGGTTGATGGGTGGGAGCAGGTGGGTGAGGAAGGGGAAGGCGAAGCGGAAAGGAGAATTGACATTTGCTGCTATTCGTGTCGGTGCCGTGCGGCTGTTCGTGTAAGGTGGGTCAAAAAGTTTCTCCCACCTATTCACCCGAAACAAAAAATTGCGTTAAAAGCAAGTGAAAACGAAGTAAAAACCGTTCATTTGCTTTGAGAAAAATTTGATGTGTACAAAAACATTATTGACTTTTTGCACAACCCACACACGGCGGCGAAACGCGACGTCGAGGGTCATTTGATTCAAATTCGGCGCTACGCAAAGGCGCTACGGCTCTGCGAACATCGGTGCTAATGAGGAGGAAGATGGAAAACTCGTCCCTCCTCTGCCCTTCCTTCGACTCCACCCCACGACACGTGATGGAGTCGCGCGTTTTCCGCATGCTGCACTCACCACAAGAGAACCGGACACCGCATTGGGATATGCCGCTGTCAAACAGGGACGGAATGAGCCGTCTTCCCGCTCTCTTGGTTCGCTTTATTCACTCTCTCTCTTTCCCACTCTCTCGCTCTGTCTTTATCTTACGGATAGGGCACAACCTTGGCACTTTTGGCGATGACGACCGATGGAACGCCCTGGCGGAGGTCGGTGGAAAATCATCATTTCTCTCTGTGTGTGCGTGTGTGCATTGAGGACAGCAGAAGCTGCAGGAAAAACGAGGACGTTCCACACGACCGACCGAAAGAACCGAGACCGATATCGCGCCTGGGGAGCAACCGAAAACCCGTTGCCGATAATTTCATTCTCGAGCTGCTGGCAGAGAGTACCGGTGCTGCGTGGGTCCCGCCGCGAAAAACGCTCGCGTAGTGTTGTGTGTCGTAGGTTGGTGTCGTGGTGTCTCCGCGGGAAGGTGGTGGGAAGGGCGGGAGGGCGAAGGGTGTGGGTGTGTTGTGGTTTTCCATCGGTTCGACCTGTGCTACGACCGGCGGTCAGTCAGTCAGTCAGTCAGTCAGTCAGTCAGTTCGGTCGGTCGTTCGGTCGGTCGGTCGGTCGGTCAGACAGTCATTTCTTCCCTTTTTCCGATAATCGCGTGCTGTTGTTATTGTTTTTCCTTGTTTCCTGTTCATTTCCACGACTCGGCCCGACCGTAAATGGTGAAGAGGCGGACTAAGGGCACAAGGTAATCCAGGAAAATTAACTGGGCACAGGGCGTCTGGTTCGTGCGGTTCATTTGGCTCGTTTTTCCCTGGCTGGAACTGGAACTTCCGTTCCCCGAGCACAAAGTTCCCGACACAGTGTTAACGACGGTCCCCCCCCCCCCCCCCCTACGGCGCGAATAGGAAGGGTCCAAAACATGCACCGCTTGCCCGTGGGTTAATTGTGTACCATTTTCCCGTAAAATATGGACAACAAATTTGTTCGAACCCTTTTCCGTCCCATTAAGGGAGCAACCGTTAATCCCATCTGCTTCATGTCTGCTTTCAAGCGGCAATCCGTTCCGCTTTTTCTCCGGTGGGTTTCTTTGCCTAACACCTGAAAACCGACAAAGTAACGTCCCTGCATGATGCATTACGGAGTGTGAATGTGGAGTGAAAATAGTCGCTGTTAGGGAAAGCGTGCCGCCCGTCGATCGGTTTGGTTGGGGAGGAGGTCACACGGCCAGAACATCCATACTTACGATTGCCGTGGTTTCCTATACTCGTGACACTGACTCCCCATTCCCACCTCCCCCCGACTCCCCCTCCAACCCCTAGTACGAAGATGTAAACATCTCAAAACATGCTTATGATTTTATTGGCCATCGCCATACGACGTCCAACGCCAACGAGTTTCCGCGCCCGTGTCGCTGGCCCAACCGTTCCAAACCCTTCGCGCCCCTGTAGGTTTGTAAACGGCGAATGGACGGCGGTTTAAAATTGGTTCGGCAAATAACGCCAACGCAATGTGTTTTCCGTTCCTGATTTGAAGCTTTTGGTTTTCCGTTGGAACCGCACGGCGATCGGTGGCGTGTGATCGACGAGAACGGTAGCGGCCGGGGCGTTTGAGCCATGCATACGCATTGGATATTTTACGCGCTGCCAAAGACTAAACAACGTTTCGGACGTTTCTCCATTGGACGGGCAGGGAGTGTGGGGGTGGATTTTTCATTTGGCGCGGAAAAGTCAGTAAACGCGATGGGTGGGAGAGAGGGAGAAATAGGAAACATCAGTAAAGGAGGATAGGAACCGCAGACCAAGCCGGAGTGGAATGACGTCCCGGATTGAAGTGGAATTTGAGTGGAAACACTTTCCACCCCCCATTTGGATTTTCATTTTCCCATCGCAGAATTAGAATAGAGCGTGTATGTTTGTACGATGAACGGGGAAAACACCGAAGCAGACGTCAATGTCTGTAAGATCGGTGCTCGTATCCGTGGATCTCGGTCCCGGTTGGGTTCACGGCTGTACCTAGACACACACACATAAGCGTAAACACGGACATACTTGTGTACCTTTTTGCTTCAAGGAAAGCGTAGCATGAAGAAGCTGGGTTTTGAGCTACGATACAGACAGCCAAAACAGTCTGTAAACGACCCTAGCCCTAGTCGGATACGGATCTCCACCAAAGTTGGGACACAGTGGACGTTCACTTGTTGGTATCAACACTGCCGGGTAGTTTCTGCCCGTGTCAAAGGTTTTCAGTAAGCCGACGTGTAAGTGATGTGAGTTTAATGAATTAATCAAGAAAATCCATTCCATGCTGCTATGTGTGTCCGTGGTGTGTCCGTGGTGTGTGTGTGTGTGGGGGTGAATTTCCTCCGGCATTTGCTTCTCCGGTGCTCTCCGGTGTGTTCGATTCGCATCGTACGAGAAGAAGCGCTTGCACTGCATTGCACTCATTGCCAATTTCCCGAGCAGCGCGTGTACGTGATCCGATCGATTGGCCACCGCTGAGACATTCCTGAACCCCGGGCCCAGAGAATGCCAAATGTACGAGAGCTTCAAGACAACCGAGCAGCTCCAATCGAATCGAACAACATAACCAAACAAATTCGACATGTCACCTCCATCGTGTTCGTCTGCGAGTGGGGAGATCCCCTTTTGTGTCCTGGGGACAGTGGCAAATGTTCCTGCACACGACGAACGGCAACAGGAGCAGCAGGAGCAGCAAGGATGGAAGAAAAAAAAGGATGTCATTGCGATGTGTTTCTGTGCGAGAGTATGTGTGAAAAAGAAAGCGACAGACAGATGGAACGCGTCCAAGTCGAGCGAGCGAGACAGGGCGAACGTGCAGTAGCAAAGTGTCTTCGTTGTGCCGGGGATGCGGGCGGTGCACAGTTTGTGTCTTGTGTCGGGTTGTCGGGTGCATAAAACGTGGCACTTTCGAAGCATGTCGTCGGATAATTCATTCTTTTGCGACACAGTCACCGCCTGGTCTTTCCCCATTTCGGTCCCCAGGTCCCATTAACTCGGTCGCTTGTTAGTTTTGGTGCAATGGCATTATGATATTAATTCCAAACCCGTTCTTCAGCACCACCGGCCACCACCCACCATCACCCACACCCGAACTCACCCCGGATCGTATGAATTTCGCACCCGAATTACGGGTCATCTGCCTCGGGTTTGCAATTTTCTCAGGTTCTCAAAGGAGGGGGGGGGGGGGAGGAGGAGGATGAGGCTGGCCGGGAGGGGGGAAGAGTGTCCACCCACTCGCCCACAGCTCCACTCTGACAAAGGCGTACATACACGGCGAATAAAAATAGGGACCGAGCGATTATGCAGAGGCACACTACTGATGCTCTCTGCTGCAGGGGCTAGCATTATACGGTTTTATTTGTAGCCAGCCGAGTAAGGGGTCCTCCGAGTTCATCATCATCGTTACTACTGGAGAGTGATCAAGCTCAGACTGTGACACCGCTTGGGAAGTAAACATTTGCCCTTGCATATCGTGCGATGTGTCCCATTTCTTCATGTCCAATGTATTCCAATCGTCTGGTCAACTAACCAGTTACCAGTTACTTCATACTAACTGCTCACTTACCCACTCGCCCCCATTCTTGGGGTGAAATATATATCTTTGCACATTGCACATTGGTCCGCAAGAGCCCTGACCAGCCGGGAAGCAGCTGCAGTACTTTATTAACACCTTCCGCTCGCTGTGTTGCCGACTGCCCATCGTCCGATGAACCGTCGCAAGTTGCAACTGCGGCATTCGCGCGAGTTAACCGCAACCGTGCCGGACTAGCATCACATTCCAGAACCACAAGTCCAAAGGGAAAGTTCCCGGTGGGGCAGGACACAAAAAAGTGTAAACATTCATCATCCGGCAGCCGTGCTCCGGTGGTGGCGGAGGACCACGACTGAGGCAGGATGGCAGCAATGAAATGCAACGATCGTTAGGCAACTTACTGCTGTTGCTGCAACAACATCCGCTGCTGTATTTATTTGCGGAGCGTGTTGTCGGGTGCCCGGCGCTGTGTGGGGAACGCTGGTGTACGGGTAAACAAATCACCCCGAACGGTGTCGCACTAACGGACACCATCGCGCGAGGACGGTGTTTTCCCGGGGTGGAAAACTCAAATCGTCGTCAATCGTTGTAATGTTTGCCTTTTTTACTTTTTCGCTCTCTCTCTCTCTCTCTCAACTCCACGTCCTTTCGAGGGGTCTGTTTTGGTGGGACCCTGGACACGTTCTACATCGGTAAACCCAAAAGGCTATCAGCAGGCATCCGAGAAAAACGAATAGGTGTCCACTGTTTTTATTAGCTCGCATCGCCGCCATTGGGTCGTTGGGTAATCGGGAAAAAGGGATTTTGTGTCTTTTCGGTTCAGCTTTGTTCGTGCAGTAAAATAAGCAAACGCCACGTCCAAATGGTGCACCGGCATACACCGAGCACGGCAAACCTTAGTGGCAGTTCTAGCCCGTCGTCTCCTGCCCGTACGTCGCCAGCTCGAAACCGCGATGAGAAGGAAACCTTTCGGGTTCCAAAAATATTATCGCCCCGTCAACAAAGACGATGAAGACGGCGACCATGCACGATGACGACAGTTTGGATTAAGTTGCTGTCGCTGCCGTCCGCGTGTTGGCCGAGGATCAATAATTATAATTCTCGACATGTTGTGCTGCTCGGGTCGTGTAACGAACGCGCGGCCCCGGCCGTGTGTTGCACCCGTTGCAACGCGACGGGACGCCTTGCCGACGGACGATCAGGTTTCGTTATGTTATCGCAGTGACTATTCTCTTATTATTATTTTTTTTTGTGTGCCAGCTCTCACACGGTCCCAAGGTTTATCGTTTTGTTTAGATTTTAGTTATGAATCGCCCTCACTGTAAGCAATGGCTGTTGGCTTTTTACATGCTCGCAGGCTGCAGTAGGGCGGTCGCCCTGCGTAGGGAAAACGAGCGAGGGTTTATGCTGCAGCATTATAAATCGTTTGGCTAACAAAACGTACGAGAGGGTCTCACGCTTGTTGGCCAGTTGCGGGGTCGAATAGTGTGGGCGAGCCAGGTCCACCACACCGAGCGCCAACAAACGAAGATCGGCCCCGTTGGCTCCGGACGGTTTGGACAGTGGGCACGTCGTACGAATAAGTGCCAAGACCCCGTTTTACAGACAGAGTCATAATTCGTGACCACGATTTAGTGCTCGTTTAAAGCCGACCTGTCTATCGTACGGCCCCTAACACCTTTCGACCTGTGAGGAACAATCAAAAGACTTCTGACAGTGTCATATGGGAACATTTTTTGTTGGCAGTGAACCAAAACTTCAAATCTCATCCCCAATAAGTAATCCAAGATTTACTAAACGACTGTTTTCGACCAACGTCGAGTATTCAGCTTGTGCGTGTGTATGGACGAGGAACGTCACACGACACCACTTCAGACAACACTTTTTGCCATCATCCAAGTAAGCTCTTACAGCGCAAGTTAAAGCATCGAAACTTTTCTTTGAGGACAAAAGTTGACATCAATATGTACATCGCTTGAGTTTTTTTTTATTGTTGGAGGGGGGATAACTTCGATCTCATCACCGAAAGCTTCGTGCGGAACGGAGGTCCCCGAATGTTCCGAAACTTCTGAAGTACCTGTGAAACAAGTAATAAAGCTAAAGGAAAATGGAAATCCTCAGACAATCACAAGGATTTACGCGATTGATCGTTGTATGTGCTCATCTCTCCTCCTCCCCCCACTTTTTGTGTGAGTGTATGTACGAGTGGTGAAGTGCGTTGTGTGCCCAGGGAAACCATGTGACAGAGGAATGTTGTTGGAGTTTGCAGAACGATTTAAGCTCGGCTACTATGGCCCCCTTCCGACGCGTTTATGCAGCGTGATGCGCTTCTTCGCATAAGGACAGTGTTTCGGTGTGTGCGACTTACGTGCTTTCATGTATCTGTTTACGTGTGTGTGTGTGTTAGCGCTCGTGTATGCGTATATCGTGCAGGCAGTGGCAGTGTTGCCAACCAACGAGTAGCTTCAAACCAGTGGTGGAGTGACTATCTTTCTCTTGTCTTCTTCCGGCACCAGGCTTAGTGCTCTTTTCATCACGCATCATATTTTGTGTATTTACATACTGCTCTGTATGTGTGTGTTTGGATGTAGTGTCGCAACGGGGTGTACTGGTGTGCATAGTGAAGTTTGAATGAAAGGACATCCTCACCACCTCCCCGACTGTTGGAGCAGTAGTAGCCGGACTAAGGAAGGACTATTAATGAAAGAGAAAGAGAGAGAGAGAGAGAGAGAGAGAGAGAGAGAGAGAGAGAGAGGGATATAGAAAGAGAGAGCACGCGAAACAGTGAAAAAGGATACTAATTCCACCACACTGGTAGTGGTGGTAGTATGTGAAGCCGAAGCCCTTCAGCGAGCAATTGTGTCGTGAGATTTTTATTATTATTGAGCATTGTTTCGAGCGTTCTTTGTCCGTTAAACATACAGGCCCTGGCTCGGTATTCCGTCTCACTATCGCCTGAGTTCTGCCAGGACATCGGCAGCCACGTCGTTCGAAAGATATTCCCGAGGACCTTCGCAAACCTTCCACCGTCAAGTAGTTAGGATCGTTTTAATTATCTTCTTCGCTTCACACACTCGGTAGCTCTCTTTCCCGCTCGGTATGTTATGATGCGCTCTTGCTCTGTACTCTACTGTAGTACTCTAGGACACACTGCTTAGCTGCTTGATCTACTACAGCGCTACTGTGTGAGGAGTCGTGCCTTTCGGGCTCCTTCGCCCATAAAATGCATGTCCCCGTAGGACATTCGGGAGACTTCTGTCCGTCTGTTCCACCGTATATGGTGGGCTGATTTTTTATTTATCCATTTATTTATGCTGTGTGCAAATATGGCCGCTTCTCTCTTGGGTCCTCTCTCACTTTGTTTGATTTGCGGATCCGATTTCCCCGCACCATTATCGAGCTTGCGTTCGACGGTACATTCATTTCACGTAACAACCGTGCCCGTTCAATGTGGAACCATTCACAAATGATCTATTCCAAACCTATGCCACTAAGTTCCAGTGAACAGAGCAGGAACTCTTGCAACTCCGTCTTTTTTTTTTTATTTTTGCTCGCTCGAGTAAGCAAAACTCCGCTCAGCGAGACAAGCACCGTAGAGCAGCGTGGCACGCATTACACACCAGCACATGAATATTTAGCCAATAAAGCCCCCCCGAAGGTTCGGTCGGTGAGGATGAGTGTTTGGTGAAATTGCACAGATTGAGCGTGGACGATTGGGAATCGGGAATGAGGGAGCAGGAGCGAATGTGTGAGCGGGCGCCCCGGAGCTAGCAAATTTCGGTAAAACTCAACCGTTTGGAAAAGCATAACGGAGTGAGAACGACCGAGAGTGAGTGAGAGAGCGAGTTTTTGGCAATCCAGTGATGGAATTTCACCGCGTGACGTGGTTGTTTGGGACGAAGGGACAGGGAATGCGAGGTGGGAAGTGCAAAGTGAGAAGGCGCTCGGGCATAGTGAGACATTTTTCTCACCTGCGGATGGATGAGCGAGTGAAATGATACCCCAACGCGGTTCGTGGTTGTGCAACAAAGATAGAGAGCGGCATTGCGGATCTGTTCGAGCGCCTGGCGGATTCGCTCCCATGCCGTCCCAATGTTTTCCACCAGCTCCAGTGGGCCCTTCGTGTACCGTTTCCGGCTCCCTATCATTTCCGTTTCCTCCCGCCTTCCGTTCGCTCGTTGTCGCGGGGGTTGGGTGAAAAAAGGGGGTCAGTGGTGCCAAGCTCTATCTCCGACAGCAACACGAACAAAGGCCACACCGCATTTGCCAGAGCAGAGCAGAGCAGACCCGTCGGTGCAGGAGTTGGATCAAACGGCTAGGATGTGGACTTCTGTGTGAAATTGTTTCCCTCATTTTCCATTTCACCATCGCTCAGCATCGTACCCTCCTTGTCTGCGTTCACGAAGGTAAAACGTGTGTGTGTGTTTGAGTGGGCACTCTCGGATCGCGGTTCGGTTGTGTGTGTGGTGGCCGTATGTATGCGGGACATTTCGGTAGCAGCAGTGCCGTTCCGTGCCGCCTGGTGGCCGAAGAAGTTGTTAGTGTGGCGAGCAGTGTTACGGCGAGCAGGCCGCGCGAAACTTTCTGTGCGATGCGGTACATAGATATTGTTTTTTTGGTCTTCTAGTGTGTGCACGTTGTTGTGTCGTCCGTTGGTGTGTTGTGTTTCGGTGTTTCCGTTTGTTCGGTTTTTGCGTTCGTTCCGCGTAACCGGGTGCGTTTTGCGTTTTGGCGTTCGCTCGCGCGCCTCCACCGCACCGATCCCGTCATCAGCTACCGGGCTCCAGGATCCCTGCTTGGGAAGGGCGGAGGAGAAAGGAGCAGAAGGAGAGGACCAGGAGGTGTTTGAATAAAATAAAAAAACACACATACACACACGTAGTTATACATATACACAAAACCGTACACACGTGGTGCGGTAGGGAAATTGGCGGTCCAGTGGGTCCTTGCGTGCGTGCGTGCGTGCGTTCGTAGGTGTGCGTACATTGTGTGTGTGTGTGCATGTTACCAAGGATCAGAAGGATAGATGGAGAGAGAAGTGCAGAAGACCTCAAGACCGGTCACCGAGATCCAACAGTCTTGGTGACAAATTCTTCTGAACATCCTGAATATCATGGTGCAGTTTAATGTGTGAGCTTTTGTAGCTTTAACTACGTTTTTCGCAAAATGTTATACGATAGTTTTTCTTACCAAAAATGTGTCAAAACTGTAATGAAGGAAACGCATCTGAAAGTGCAAAGGTTATGCTGCGGAAGGACAATTCGCGAAAGGATTTCTGCAGGAAGAAACTCATTCCGTTTGGGGATTTTAAAGCGGAACTGAAACAGTGTTGAACAAGCGAGCAAATCCCTGCAGTGTTATCCACATACACACATGTGCATACACAGGCACACATACACACACATACAGGCACGTGGTCTAAAAGGCACGCGTTGGTGGGTCAGGCGAGTGAGTGAGTTCGTGAAGTACGTCCGTGAAGCGCAACTCAACAATATAAAAAAAGAACGGACAAACGGACATTAGAGTTCGTGGCCCTGGTACTGGGAAAAGTGCAGGAAAATCAAGCAACCTTAACGGTCGATCGTGAAAATGTGGGTGAAAAGGAAATGTAGGTGAAACGGCAAACACCCCCCCCTGTGTTCCCCCAAAAAGCTGTCTAAAAGTGCGGTCGAACGAACGCGGCACCAGACCTGGCGAAAAGAAGATGCCTCGAGAATGCACGTACCGCAACCGTTATGCGGTCGAAGGCCAACGTTTTTCGAGTCGAACCTTTGGTGCACTGTGCTGTGGAAGTGGTCATGAAAAAAACGCAGACACACACACACACACACACTGGAACACTGAGTGGGTGGGCGGGGGAGGAAGAAGGGTCTGCTCAATGATGGAGAAGTTATAGCCTGCCTCTAGAGAGTGCGCCGAGGATATGGATTTCGACCGCGACAGCTAGAACCGGCCATAATCAATTCCCCAATCGCTGGAAGGACCCGTTTCAAGAAATGTGTTTTCCTCTTCCCCTCCTCTACCTACCTCTTCCTCCCCCTACAAGGGATGGAGTTCCTGAGATCAGATCAGAAAACGTAATCGTGCTCTGGTGTGACGTGACCACTCGCGAGTTTCACGACCACATCAAAACCGAAATGAGATGATGATTGGGTTTGGTTGGTTTGGGGTTTTGGGCCTCGATGTTGCAGGGGGTAGGGGGGAGGGAAAATCACCCCGTGTGAAGGAGGGGACAAAAATGCGAAATCCAATGCTGCCGTCCAAATCCGGCCCGGTTTCGCGGAAAACCTCGATGAAGGAAATAATATTATGCTATAATATATCTATGTGTATATAGCGATACGGTCAGGTTGGGTGGGATGGGGCGGGAGGGGGGGGGGGGGGGGGGGTTTCACCGTGCCAAAGCGTTGATGGAAAACGGTGGTTTCCTTTCGGGGCCGGTGGTTGTGACACACACACACACTCACACCAGTTCCTTCTTTCATCTACTGTACCATAAAAAGTTAAAGAGAATCAAGCTGTTGGTGGTGTCTCGGTAGACGGGCTGACGACGACGATTTCCTGGCCGTTTCGTCGATTTCGCCCGGGGGGGGGCCAGTGCGCCCGACATTTGGTTTCGGTTTTTGGTTGGTTGTCTCGCACCGGTTGCGGTAGCGAAAATGAAATCTTTCATATTTGATTCAAGTCGTGCCTGCATCATAAAATCTCGATACCGAACATTTTTTTTTGCGTTCCTCTTCCCCGGGCGCATAGCAATAGCGGCCATTATTCGCATAAAATGGTTGGAGCTGACAGACGAAGCGAGTGCATAAATGATTGATATGCAAAGTATGAAAACGGTAATGGTAATTTCGGCGAGTGTGCATTGGAAGTCCCGAAATGAAATGATGCAAGAAACCGCTCAACTGTGTCATAAAAATTGAGCAACCGTTCTTCGCTCGCCTGGTTCATTAATGTTTTGGAAACAAAGCTGCTAACTGCTTGCACAGGAAGAGTTTTCCTTTTTAAACCGAGGAGCAACGCCTTGCCCCAGGTACGTCACCACGGTTAAGATACAAACATGTTTTGCGACAGAAACACACGTCCTGTCGGTCACAATCATGTGATTACGATGACAAAGCTCGGGAAGAAAATGTTGCTCGTTTGCTTTATTTCTGCACGTGTGTCATCTGCTGGGTGACAGATATCACGCCTGTGTGTCTGTGTGCATTCTCGTTGGATGCAGTGTGCAAGAACGCGACCATGTCCGGCTGGAAGAAGCTTCGGTCAAGCTATTCTATTTTTGCCCAACTGGATATCATCCTTTGTGCATCATCGTCTGTGACAGTGTCCAAAAGAAAAGTAAACTTTGTACAGTAAATCCCTTTCGTCTCCCCTTGTGTTGTTGGGAAAGGTGTTTGGGCGATCGTTTCGCAAAGTTCTTCATTCTGCCACTATTTATTTAGCGTTTTCCATCTACCCTTCCATCTAAAACCTCATCACGATAGGTTGAGGTGTGTGGGTATACACCTTCGGCAACGGTAACTAATCGAAAATACACAGCCAATTGACACCGTTTTACGAACGATTGACTTCTTACGACCTCAGTCGACTGCTCCAGAAATGCCTTCGAGCTGTGAGACGCGTTTCGCGATGTCAAACACCACCAGCCCGACACGTGTCCCATCGGAGTCGCCCGTTCGGATCAGTTCGCCCACACTGCTATTGTCAGTTTCGATGTCAACCTTTAACCAAACCTAGAAACGAAGGAAGGACTTGCATGTCTCGCTGCATGTTTCTTGCCATTCATGAGTTGCCGACTGTGGCATTAGTGGAACACCTTCTCCACATCGCTGACAGGGTAGGGTGGGAAAATTCCCCGGTTTCCCCAATCCCCCCTGCTCCCCACAGCTTTTCCTTCCGCCCGCCGGGAAAACATTCTTTAAAGTGAGTGCAGTGTCCCCCGGGCGGTGGATGACAGCGTTTAGAAATGAACAATGTTAGGGATTGTGTTTTATATGAATAACCAGGCGCCCCCATTATGTTTGGCTCAGCAGTAGGTTTCACTAAAAGGGTGTTCTTTTTTTCGGACAGTGTCAAAGTTGAATTGTTCATGTCAGAGGTTTGCTGGAGGGGTCTTTCGTTTTTTTCGTCGTTTGGATGTCTTAACTCGAGGTTTCGTATATATGCTGGCTTCATTAGTACTTGGTGTCGGTGTTTGATCATTGCTTACTATTGAGGTTTATATTCCAACATTCAATTCCCAACATAAGACTTAAGCTCAGGTGCTGGGGCTAAAGTTTCATGAAGGAAGGTTTGTTAATCCATTTGATTACATCAATTGTTTGGCCCAGTGGTATTCCGTTCCGTGACGTTGATGTTGAACGATAAGGACGTAACGATCATATCGCAACAGCAATATCTTCCGCTGATTTGTTTCTGCCACTGAAAAGACGAACTGTCTGTCAGCAAGACGAAATTGAGACATTTTGAAGAAGACGAATGCACAAATCTAGCATTCGAAAATCAATCATAGCTTCGCTAGAACCCATTCGTCAACAGTCGAACTCATTTGCGTTCTACCTGGAGGAATTGCACCCCAAATTGTGGAGTTGGATGCGAGCTGTAGTGCCCCTGTGTTCGCACTGAAAAAAAACGCCTTCCCTTTGTCCGCGTTTGCCCTTTGCCCATGTCTTTCGAGGCATATGCAAAGGCCAACCTCAATCGTCGAAGCGTAGCGTCGAACAGCTGAAGGACGAGGTCACTCCATGTTTTGCCGAGCGGGGGCCTTTATTTTTTTGAAATGCCTTAAATATTCCTTCGCACAGTTTTGCCATTTTATTTTCCCTTCACAATCCGCATCGGCTGATTTGTGCAGCGCCCGTTCTGCACCCTGCTACGTGTGTGTATGTGTGTGTGTCGGTGCGATTTTCGGGGGGTGCTTTTCGATTTCCATTCAGCGAGAACCGCATCGAAAGGACGAAACGTGGCGATTATATAATAACCGTCGTCCGCCGTCGGTAAGGTTTATCCTGCACACCGCAAACTTCCCTCTCGGGCACTCGGCGGTGTGCGGCTGCGTTCGAATGAGGCCAGAAAATGAGCGACTCGCTTGTTTCGGAGCTGGGAAACACAGCACAAACTATCGGGAGTCAGAGATTGCTAGCAGTCGTGGTGGTCGATGGCGCTGGTGGTGCTGATGAAAACCGTAAAGCTGCAATGGAAATAGAGCTTCCGAGCAGGGAAAAACAGAGAAGGAACATCGCTGAACAGCAGCTAGGAGAGAGCTTAAGTTTTAGGGAAAGATAGGATGCGTCCGTGTGCAGGAAAGAAAGACCCCTTTTCGGTTCTCGGATTCTCGGTCTCTTCGCACTAAGCGGATTTTTCTTGCCCTGTCGCACAGCTGCCGGTGTGTTTTGCGTTGAAGCTCCGCTACTTGCGCACTTCACAAACGTGCCAGATGCCTTTGCCACCACGACCAGCGTGTGTGTTGTGCTGGGAAATCTCGCTTCCCAGCAACTGATAACAGCGGGCAGGCCAGAACGGGACGGAATGCCTCCGGATGCGAACGGCACTGGAAATGAGCAGTGGCGAACGAAGAATGCCGGAGAGAATCTGCCGTGAGCGAAGCGTTGGCAAATGTACGCAAATGCTGAGAGCAAAGTGATGGGAAAATTCGCAGCCCTTGCGGAGTTAGATCTGCAGCGTTTCCACTTGGAGGTGAAAGGAAAACCCCGTCGAATGCTCTAAATATTGAGCGCCTACACCAAGGATAACGCAACGGTGGCAGGTCGGGAGCGGTTAAGTAACGTTTGTGCGCTTCCTGTCCGATCGACGGTGGTGCTTAATGTCAAACGTTTCGTTGTTTGGGAGGACCATGCTGTCCTTTGCCTGTTGTCAATTAACGGGACGCAACCGAGTGAGGCAGAAGGCGGCTGATGAAATTTTCAAAATTGTCTGCATGATTTATTGAATTACTCTGGCTTTACAATGGGGAGCAAGTTTGCCATAAAAAGATTACTAAAACAAAGAGTTCTGTGCAGGGAAAATTGTGCTCTTAAAGATCTGTAATTATTGCGATTCTACTCACATTATTAACGTTAACGCAATATCTCTTCTAGAAGGATTGCTTTATGGCAGAGAAGTATCACACAGCCATAACTCGTTTGCCCCTGTTTGTATGCAAAGAATAGTCATCGAATGGGGATTCAAAGTGATCGTTTGTAGGAAATATAATTGTCAGCAAACGTGTCAGGTCCAGAACGGGGACCAGAAGCCAAAAACGGCACACAGCACAGGACGGTCCTTAATTCATCGGGAAAGCCATTTATGCTGCCAGGTATGCGCGTACATCGAAGTCATCGTCGCCAGCGTCGTCGGTGGCGGTGGCGGCAAATGTCCTCCTTCTGCAAAGTGGTGTGTCCTAAAATCTAAATCAAATCAAACCACAACCGACCCCATAAAACCGGACAACTCGCATTCGCAAAATCCATCGTTGTACTGATGGTTCGCTCCGTCTCGCTCTCTGTCTTCGTTTATTCGCAAAAACCGTTCCGACCTGCCTCAAACCAACACCCCGGCTATTATGCGCCAGAGCAGCAGCATTCGAGCAAAGACAATTTGAGGCATTAGCGGGGGGAAATCGAATTGACCCGCACACAAATAACACGGCTCCCAACACAATGGGTCGTTATAGTGTACGAAACAATGCACGGACCATTGGAGGTGGGGTTTTCCAGTACGTGACAATGGAAGGTGTTTGCGAATGTTGATTGATTCATTTCAACACCCACAAGAGTGGGGCGGGGAAAATTTGGAACTATTGGTATTTGTTGGAAAAATCTCCAACAAAGTTGGAGAATAAAGAATACAAGTAGTTTGTGTTCTTCACTTCAGCGTTTAGACAACCGTAAGCGTTTCTTATTGACGTAAAATATCAAAAACTTTAATATTTTTTGGAGTTTATTTAGGAGTTCCGATAAGTAAAAGTCTTGCTTCAACTATCAAATCAATGTGATTAAAGAAAGAAATCCGTGTAAATGGTTGGTCCAATAGCGCTAGTGTAAAAAATTGGATGATATATTATTTTATGTTTTGCCCATTCTGCCCATTTGTTCTCACCTCGTGACTTTTCCATTGCGACTGACTTGATTTCAATGCACTCGCCGATTAGCCTTCGCAGTCACTTAACAATCCTTCTGTATCCGCATCGCCACGAGTTTACAGGTGAAAAGCGATGCAGTACCGTACCGTCTATCCCTGTTTCTCCATTTTGTTTTGTGGCTCTCTGGTCATCAATAACTAAAACAATTCAAAGCGAAGCCCGACACAGCATACAAAGAGGAGGGTTAAAAAACAATCAGGAAGGAGAAAAAACCTAACCGTTACAAAAATAAATATCACCGACCGCGGATAGCCCCACGTCAGGTGCATCGAGAGAGCTGCAGCTGCAATTGCAACTACAATAGCAGCAGCAGCAGCAGCAGCAGAATGTTGAATTATTCGCAGCAGCAGTTTCGATTTTTGTTTTGTTTTATTTATGCTTCATGATGCATCCGAGGCTGGTGTATGGGAGGCGATAAGGGCAGGGAAAGGAGAGACGAGAACGACCTCGACGTGCCCGGGCATGGTTCCTCGCTTAACGCTCCTTTCGTTCGATCCTTTACCAGCCCGAATGGTGGACAAAACCGCTTACGCTTCAATCGAAATAAAATGCGGCTAAAATAGTCCATTCGTACGCGACCTGCTGCTGCCGTTCCTTGGACGGTCCGGGCCCGAAAAAGAGAGGGTAAGAGAGAGAAAGAGGGAAGGGCTGAGGAGGGGGGGGGGGGGGGGGTCACGGAAAGTTCGTCCGAATGAGAGACGAGAGGGCAGGGGTGGGAAGGTCGTCCTGATGGGCACTGCTTGGCCATGCTGATCCAACACAAACGGGAAAATTGGTCCTTTTTGCATTCATGTTCCGAATCCGAATCCGTGTATGTTTGCTCTCTTTCTCGCGCTCATACACGCTGTCTCACCGGGTGCAATTATCGCCTTGCTTGCTCTCGCACGCCTCGAGCATGTGATAATGCAGTGGAAAGCAGACGGGAAAATCTGATTTGGTCGGTTAAATTTTCGGAAAAATTTATAAACTCACAGTGAAATTGGGTCGATTCTAGCATTCCGTAACCCCTACACACACACACACACACACACACACACACACACATATCACATTTGTCCACCCACCTCACCCTCCAAACTGGTCGTCCATAACCGTACGACGGTGTTTCAGCCGTTCGGGGTTGTGAATGGTTTTCACGTTCGGTGTGAGAGATTTATCTCACAATCGCGCTCACTCTCACTTTTCCACCATTTTGGCAGCGTGTGTGTGTGAGGTTTTCGGGGCATTGTAAATATGTACGTGGGGGGGAAAAGCAGAGAGATCCACCAGATAATATGTTTGACGGGTTTTCCCTTTAATTTGCACTTGCATAACTATTTGATGGTGATGGTTTTGTGCAGTGGTGCGTCCGAATGAGGGGGAAAAAAGGGTTTTCCACCAGCAACAGCAGTATGTGCGCCAAGTGAGTTTGAAAAAGCCTGCCTTGATGTTCACCCAGCACACGTTACGAAACATCAGTGGGTAATGTTTTTGGACACATACAACGGCACAAACACAACCTGTGTGGAGCTTTCGTGTTTCGTTTACCAGATCGGAGAAAGCTCTCGGATGGTCGGGTCTCTTTCCTACACTTTCTTGCTCTGTCTCGCAATCCCTGTAGGCATACTCTTTTTATGACATTTGACAGTTTCGTTTTGCTCTTTGTTTTACTATTCGCTTATTCCAGCAATATTAAAGATGTTTTTATCCCTTTGTTTAACAAAATTATATACTTAAAAGAGAAGCTAACTTACAAAAACTACCTTCCTTTCCCTCTGTACATTTTGTCTCACTTCATTACCCCTCTGTCCTTTTATCGCTTTACATCTTGTATTTGTTCGCTGCATCTCTTTTCCACACACACTGTAGACCGTTTCGTGCTCTTGTGTGCTGTGTCCTTTCCGAGGAGCCACTGGTTCGTTCATGGGATGGAAACGTATAGCCGCTGTCTCTTCATATCTTGGCCCTTATGTTGTGCGTGCGGAAAGTTCTCCCTCCATGCCCTGGTCCTGGCACACTGCCCCCAGGCACTACAAGCAAAAACGGCTATGCATTTATGTGTATTTTGCTTGGGGTGTTCGATAGCTTCACCATTTCTCGTTGCTCGCTTAGTTTAATCAGTGGAGCCACTTTTGTGTCTGTATGTGCTTGTGTGTATAAACTCGTGCGTATGCACGATTTCTCTTTCATCCTGCGGAACTCGACACTTCGGTCCTTGGTGAGGCAAACGGATCCTCTTTTCTGTTTGCTGTTGTTGCCTTCTGTGTATGTCTCCGATTTGTATGCAAAAATTCGTTCAATAATTTTCCCTTCCGTAGCAAAACCTTCCTTGCGTTGCTGTTGATCCCCCCCCCCCCCCCCCCCCCCCTTAACCACCTAAAGGGAAGGATAAGGACACTCGTGTTGGGGGTTTGGTTGAATTATCCACTTCTGTCCTACCAACACACACACACACACACACACACATACACACGTGCACACAATCTCTCGGCGAGATACTTGCAGCTAACAAAGACAAACGATTTTGAAAGCCACTTCTTAGCACTGCTGGCTCGTCTTTTGGCTCGACAGATGAGCAAAAGCAAGCCCAGGGAAGGCAGGACATGAACGAGCTAAATAAGACCAGCAAACAACAACAGCGAAAATGAAAAGGGTGTCCCGATTTGAAGGAGCATCGCCGGACAACGTTTCCATTTGTCCACTCAAATATGTGGCCGCATGTGTCGTCGTCGTCATCTCCGTCGTCGCATAGCCTGGATTTATATTTATGCAACCCAGTATACATAAATATTGTTTGTTATAAATAAATTCCCTTTGCCCAGCACGAGTATCTGGCGCTTGGCCCCTTGTCCCGTTTTTATCGTCCCTTTGTGATGGAGCAAATGAGGCGACGAACAACAAAAAAAAACGCCCCCACCAGCACACATTTTTATAAGCAGATAAACATATTTCTACGACACGAGCAGTTTGCCTCAGAGTGTCCGGGTCCTACCCTTAGGTTGCGCGCTGCACGCCATGTTTTATCTGAGCTGCAGCCCGTAATTGCACTTGTTCTTCAGGGTGGTGGTGGAGGCCACCACCATCGCCACCTTTCCGTTGCTTCCCCTCCAGTTCCATTGGGACTCGGCAAGATTTTTGACTCCGTGTGTAGTTACCGATCCGTTCCCGGTACGTCCTCCCCCTTTTAGGTGGCCTTTGCATAATCAGCATAAACCGTCCGGCTATCCAACAACCGGAGCGGCGCTGCAACGGTCGCGTTTCACTCAAATGTTAAACATCGATTACAACGATTGAGGTCAGGGGCATATTCCGTGTTGTTTCAATAGCGTGTATTTGTTCCATCGAACGAAACATTGGGCCGTTTTTTTCGGGCTGGAATGGCCCAATGATTCCCTCCGTTGTTATTGTCGATAGGGGTGGGTTGATGTTTTATTGTGCCTTTTTTATTGTTCGCCATTGATTTGGCTTTTTTGGAAGGACTCCCCGATTGTACTTGAAGAGACAGAAAAGAACAATAGCACGGGAACAGGCACAAGTGCGCGCTGCAAGGCAAATACTGGCTATTTGTAGTTTTTGTAGTTCCATTCGGAAATTGGGGTGGAATTGGGATGTGAAAATTCGATAGTACAAAAGATCAGCCAGTGAAAACGGATGTGGCAGGAGAGTTCCTTTTGGGCAAGTAATTCTATTATGATGAATTTCGCCAGTACACCCCAACATTTGGGGCCCGCCTGACAATGTCTACATCATACCGAAAATCGAAACCTCGAGAAAAAGCACGCGACAAATCTCGGCAAATCCGTTCGCTCGCATATTCAAATGAGCAGAAAAACCCTCCCCAACACAGCTCGAGGTCGGGGCTTATCAGCTCGTTAAAAACGGGTTAGTTACGGTTGGCTGCCGGCTCCGGGTGTATTGATTAACTTCCCACCCCATCCCCACTTGACCAAGTGTGATTTATGGAGCAAAACATTTGTAAAAAGAGGTAATTTAGTTGTGCTCCCTTGCTAGGCTCTCCATAATCTTGCCCCGGATAGTCCGACAAAATCCACTTTTGCTACTCGGACATAAAAACGGCTCGGAAAACCATTTCCGGCCCGCGGTTTTAAAATTCAAACCCACTCCCAAAAAGGAAAAAAAACGTCATCAAAACGTTTACCCCATTAACCCAACAGTGGAAAGGAGAAAAGGGGTTTGGGATGAGTGGACGTTTCTAGCCAAGGGAGCGACACAAAACTCCAAAGGGGATTATTATGAAAGGCAGTGAAACTTAAGAAGCCGGTAAATATTTTCCCAATCAACGATACGCATCACCACCCTAAAGGGGGATGCGACGGGGGTCGGATCGGGAGGTCAGCGGAGGTTTCGGTGTCGGTTCCACCCGGGCTGTTCTGTTAGTCATGCCGATGAATCCGAGCCCAAGACCCAGATGATCCGATGAATGCACGATTTGAATGATGAGCTTTAAAGCCACCCTCTAAGAGGACTTATGCTAGATTGAGCGGGGGCTAGATTTTCAGAATCTGCAATTTAAATAGGAACCTATTATGTGTCAACTGTGTCGCAAAGACCAAACCACCAACACCCTCCACTTTGCACCATTATGGGTGGTCGGTGGGGGTTGTTTGGGGGTATTTCCCATATTCATGTGCTTATGATTATTATGTTGGCAGCGGAGAAAACGGAAGCCGGAATAAATTTATGAACACTGCACAAACAATAGACCAACGGACCACCGGGAGTGTGGTGTGAAAATATGAAATTTTCGTCTTTTATTCTGTTGGCTTAGCGTGAAAAGTTCGTGCACTAGAGAGAGACAGAGAGAAAGAGAGGAACACTCGCTACGAATGAGTGATCTTGTGTTGTTTTATAATTTCTTCTCCCAAAAGCAGCGGGACCCCGGAATCTGTTCCATATTCATTCACTAACCTAGATGCACTTATTAGCAATTCCCGACATTAAATCAATCTTAAAACTACTGCAATGCAACCGGGACGGATATTGCTGGAAGGATCACTGCAGGTGATGTCTGGCTGTATTATCAGTTGTCTATCGTGCTGTTCCAATAAAGCACTGATGTCGTTGAACTAATAAGGACATTCTGTTTTTGGCACCAAACGGCTCGAAGAAATGGTACAATCTTAGATAGAGTTGTTTACCGGACGAAGAGCTAAAAACGCTCAAAAACACCAACATCGAGCGGTCTGTCAATCAACAGCGGCAGGTACAGGAAATATCCTACCGAAGGGAGCGACTGCGGAAGCCATGGAAAATCGTAAAAAGAAGCAAATGATTTACAGCAAATGCGGCAGTTTGCCGTTGCTCGGCCGGTTAAATGATATTTATGTAGTCTAGCGCCGCGTTTGCGAGAAAGACGATTCCCCCCTGGGGAGGAGGTTTGGAGTCCCGGTCCCGGAAATAGCCTACCGAAAGCTGTCTTTCAGCGACGGACCCACATCCTGTACACCGTCGCGAGTAGTTGACGATGATGTGCACGTTCCATTCATAATCGTCACAAGTAAATGTCACGTTCGACTGTTAGCATTAACAGTAACTTGGTACGTGCGTTTCCCGGCAGGCCCCACAACTTTATATTGCACCAGTGCGCCCTCCTTATCATACCGGCTCGATTCCTTCTTTAACTTATGTTCCCGGCCGCGTGCCGTTGTTGCTGTAGTGCCTCGCTCGTTAAGTGAGAAATAAATGTTGAGTAATCTATTTGACGAGCATTTGACGAAAATTCCGCAAGACGAAAAGTGACTGGCAAGACGTAACCAAGTACAGCGAAGGGACGTACCTATACTACTCAGCTTTAGATTGTATATGTGAACCTACGTAAAAAAAAACAACTCAACCAAACTTCACATGGTTAGCCTCGAAGTAGTACAGAGCAAAGAGCAAAAAGAAAGTTGTACATAAAATGACATACTTTCTTTGTCATATCTCTCGTCAAACCTTCCGGAAATTCGTCACATTCGAACCCTTTTGTAGTGTGGAAATTGAAAATAGTTTCTTCTGCACGGTGTACATTTTGGGGAATACTGGGTTTGCCAAATATAACCTTAGCGTATTTAGGGGTGGGGATTAGCAAAAAAATGAAAAGAAAAGAAAAGCTGTCACCAGTGTTTTGTGCACAAGATAAAGTATGTTCATTTCCTGCCGAATAGCTTATGGCACTCGCGACATTTACATAAGCCACGGTGAGGGAAAAGTCGACTGTTTTAAATGACTAGCTCGCGGTGTGTTCCGATTCCACCAGAACACAAACGACAAGCCGCCGGTGCTTTAAATTTAGATTACATTTGGAAGGGACCCCAACACACCTGCACCGGTGCGAACTCGCGAGACTCGACAAAGTGCCCCCAGGGGTTGACATGGGTTAATTCTATCACTTGCGAGTCCTCAGCCACTGGACGACCTGCGTCCTAGCGCCTAGCGTAAGAGCTCGTCACTTATTTATCCTATTCTTTCCGTCTTTGTTTTTCTCCCTAATCTAATTCCATCAACAGAACAGGCCCTGGAATGGAATGAAGCGCTGGACGACTAGCAGTAGCAGCCCGTAGCAGTGTTGCCACGCAGATAACCATCAACCAAGCCAGAGTGAAGGGACTAGATTCAATTAATAGCCCGTCGTCGAGAACCAGCACAGATCGCTCGCTACAGTACAGGTTGTCATTGTTTGTCACGCTAACGGAGTAGCCAGCATCATCAGCAAGCACCGCGATGCGTTGTGGTACAAACACTTTACCGTCGAACCTTTAACAGCTCGGGGCAAACAGCACGGTCGAGAAGCAATGCAGTAAAGCCTTTCGGGATCGTGGTTACGTTCGCGTAACGCACCGAGACACACTACAACGAAGCTCGCACAATAAGTCCGAAGTCCCGCGTGAAGGTGTAACGGCGCCCTGAAACGATATGCGCTGTGACGGTGGCAACGTTCCAGCGTGTGCAGCGGCAACAAACAATGGCTGTCAGCGATCGGTGGCAGCGGCATTGCATCCATCGGGTTGAGCTGTGCTCGGACAATACGCGTCCGTCCGGGAACGAGCAGCACTTGAGCCTTGTCACGTCAAACGTGCCTGGGTGTGAGACGACGACGGCAAGGAAGCAGCAGCCCAGCTGTCAATCCGTGATCCATCGTCGTGCGGTGGTTTAGTGTGAGTGCGAGCCCTGATGTGCAGAGCGGCAGTCCCCGAGCAACTGCGAGTGCTAATTAGCGAGCGAACGAAACAGGTCTAAGACTACAGCGAGCGAGCGAGTGAGCGAGTGAGTGAGTGGTGAGCAAGTTAGTGAGCGAATACGGTAACGCAACGACGTGAACGTAACATTCGGTACCCGGGGAAATGGTGACTTCACTGCCGAAAGCAATCATCGTGCTTCCTTTAATCCTTGGCAGGCCCGTGCAGCAGTGAGACAGGTGCATTGCAATACAGAGCGAGTGTGTGTGTGAGTGTATGTGTGATCGTAGCACAACAACATGCCCCACAATGGTGTCAGCTTTTTGGCTGCCAGGGAAACATAACCTTACGCGGTGCCGAGCGAACGTGTGGTGGTAACGGTGTTGGGTGGTGTGTGTATGTGTAGAAAACCGTGTGCCAGGACCGAGTGTGCAGTGTCCAGCGCGGAACAGGAACCGGGGAAGGGTGCCCGAATGGTACCCACAAAAGCGCACGATAGCAGTGGCCCCGGCTACCACTAATGAGGACGACGATTCCCGCGAGGACGGTACGGCATCGCTTTACATCTGCAACGACGGCCAACGGTGCAAAAGCATGGGGTGACGCTTCGCTGTAACCGTATCGAACTATTGTTATTATTGGTGCGTTGATGTCGTTACGGACATTTTTCTGTTTTCCGTTTTGAGTGCGCGGTACGTTACGCCAGTAGTACACGAGGCAGATAAGGCACGTGTGTGTGTGTGTATGCGTGCGTGCGTGCGTGAGTGTGCCTGTGTGTAGTGTGAAGTTACTCCCTTCCCGGTCCCCCTCCGTCACCCCATCACCCTTCCGGTCAGCACGTCACGTTGTGTCAATTCTGGGCAGATGGAGGAAATGAGCTACTTAGCCGTCGTCCCTCAGCGGAGCTGGTAGTGGAGAGTGCGTGTTTGTGTAAGGTCTGTGCCATAGTGGAGTGGTTTCTTAATCTGCATATCGAAAATCAGTGTGTCAGTGTTCAGGGCCTGGTAGGATTGCAAGATAGCAGGAAAAAAGACACTGAGCCTATCGCCTGAAGTGACGCTGTGTAACGCTACGTAACGCTGCAGGTCTACTTAGCTGTCAAACAAACACACACATACATCATGTGCGGAGTGTAGAACGGTGATACCGCGCGTATGGTCGTTTAGTGCGCTGGTGAAGAAATAGCAAACGGTTTGTTTATTTCTATAGCAATATTACACCGTGTTGGGCCAATACGCGCCCTGTAACAATAACAAGCACGCGTGGTATTGGTGAGCACACGGTCCAACAGTGCCAGCAAACGGTGTTTCGAGTGCTTTTCCCACAGTGATCTTAGTGCTAGCAGATTGTCGATAACATGCCAATATGCCCGTTCGTCGCAATCGCATCACTCCAGACCAGTGGCGAGTTTAATTAACGTACTAAAAATATACCCACAAAAACACCGGACGGCATCATCGGTACATCGGCTCGATCGGTGTGAGTGACCCCAATAGGAATCCCCAAACTCCCCACGGTTATTAACTCTCTCGTGCACAGGGTTGCGGGTCAGCGGACATATTTTGCGAAACCTCCGGCTCCGATAGCAGCTCACTCAAATATCTTTCCGAAAGGAAAAAAAAAAACTGACACGAGCGAGACCTGGGATAGCGTGATTGGTTGTGGTTCAGAGGCAGTGGCAGAGAGTGAGTTTTTTTTTTGTATTCATTGTTGTCTTCCTCTTCCGTTCCGTTCGATGTTTGATTTCCATTCGGAACCTATTGGCCGTTCAACCCCAAAGGTGGTAAAATAGTGACTTGAACATGAACTACGCTCCGGTGTTAGTGTCCCGATTGCACATGATGGCAAGATATGGTGTAGACGGCCAGCACCATCAGCTACTGGATGTTCACAATTACTGTAGCCAGCTCGGTAGCAACGGATGTAGTTCTAGCATCGGCCAGCGTGCCGTCAGCAACGTGCAATGATGGCAAGGCTCCGAGTGTGCTAGAATTTTGGTCACATAAATGTTCAGTGATTGTGATAATCGTAAGAGTTTTAAATCATTTCGGAGTGCCTCGTTAGTGAGCTCATTACTCGACAGCGGCGGATCGAAAAAGATACACCCGCTGGATCCTAGTATCACGCTTGAGTTCGAATCAACCGATGCTCCTGACCGCGGGAGCATTCATGATTCCTCCAAACTGCTACACATGGGCAGAGCTAGTTCCAGCCGAAGCTCGATTGATTCCAGGAGAGGACTACAACACAAGAGGTT
This sequence comes from Anopheles marshallii, assembly GCF_943734725.1. Lineage (NCBI taxonomy): Eukaryota > Metazoa > Arthropoda > Insecta > Diptera > Culicidae > Anopheles > Anopheles marshallii. The sequence goes on from NC_071326.1 coordinate 609,845, forward strand.
CGTATAGGCGCGCGCGTACCCGCACTGTCCCGTGTTTGTGTGTTTCTGTGTCCATAGCATAACGTCATCCTTCATCCCGTACCATCCGCGCGGTTGCTGATTAAAAATCAATTTAAAATCCCCTTTTGTCACCCGCCCCTCCCCAATGTAACACAACCTAACAATCAGCGGAAGCGACTGGCAGCTAAGGGGAAGTGTGCCTCGCATCGCATAACTCATCGTCCACCGTTATGCTGACGAAGGAAGCATTCGTCCATTTGGCTCCCAACGTTCCGACATTGTGATATTTCTGCCTAACCATCATCTCACCCACCCCACCCCAACAAATGAGTTCGGTAAAACATCCCGCCAACACTCAACCAACGTGCTCGGCTGTTACTATCGTAATTACAGTAGCCAAAGGACTTACCTGGTGTACTCTTAATGACCAGACAACCATAGAGACGATGCTAACGTTAGCGTTGGTTGATTGATTATGATGTTACTCCAAACCCCCGGGACTTGGATCGTCGTATGCTCCGGAGATTCTCCAGCGGTTCTGTGGTGGGGTTCCTTACCCAAAACCGTGCTCCTTAACTTTAATATCTTGCCAGCATCTCAGCCATCCGGTGTCCAAGGACTTCCGAGTGCTAGCGTTTGCACGCTTTTTTCTTTACACTTTGCGCCCTTACCCATCCGGTTCGGTAGGCGGAAAAGCTTTAATTCATCTTCATTAACACCTCTTTGTGAGAGTTATCACATCGTTCTGCTACCCGTCGCCTCTACGTCCGAACTGTTACGCCGTAAATGTGAGCGCGGATCTTGCTGCGGCACCGACTGAACACGATGGCAACAAGTTAAGCAGCAACGGTGCTAATACTTAATTTGCTCTGCTGATTATGATTTCATACATTTTCTTAACGTTCCTGTCCGGTTCCCGGTCTCGGATCCGCTGCGACACGGAAACTTTTATATGCGCCCTTCTCCAGAAGGAAGTCATTTTGCTTCGGAATGATGTAATTATGAGTGATTTTAACCTTTGTGGTGATGAATCACTCATCACCGCACGGCATTTAATAAGGTTGTGGTGGTGGGTTTTCTTTTTCGTGGGGTCCTATGAAAGAAGGAAAAAATATCAATCACATCTTTTTAAAAAATGTACGACTGTCCCGAGATGATTATTTTAGGACCAGAGCAAGCGCTGTTGTACACCTGACAGGGATGTTGTTTTAGGGCGGCAAGATCTCCATGCCTACTGCAGTGAAGCGTTACAGTGCTTTCTTATTATGTTTTATTAACCTTTTGCGGATTGTTTCGGTACTCTTACAACTCAAGCTGTCTCTCGTGTGTGTGAACAAGATACCCTAACCTGATAATAAGGCCACATTCGTAGACTAGTATCATACGACTTGAATATCAAATCGCTAGATTGTACACGCAACAATGATCATACATGAAAAAAATGTTGTGTTTTTGCGAAGTTAAAAAAAATCTCCCTTTTAATAAACAACAGATACCAAAGTATAACCTATTACAACTAATCGTATATTCTTCTTCAGGAAAAGCACAAACCGAATCTAGCATGCGTATTTTGACAAACACTGGTCCCCAAAACTACTACACAGATTCACACAAAGTGCTAACAAAACTTACGGCCTTTTAAGATACAGTTAGGTTTATCCAGCAACAGGGGTGAGTCGTTACTCTTTACTTAGCAGACCAGTTTTGTTTTCGTCATTCTTCCTTTTTCTCATCTTCTTTTTCCGTTCCGAATCTATTGTTATCCATTTAGCCTTGTTTTTTTCTTTGGTAATCTTTTACATAATATTTCTAGTATATTGAGACTGCAGTTTTCATACTACCTTGGTACTTATGATACACCTTTTGTAGAAGTGCGGCCAAATCGCTCTCGCTATGATTTGTTTTGGATAGAGTTTTATTATCTCATTCTACTCTTTTATACTTTCTCTCATTCTCAATCTATCTCTTCCTATTGCTCCTTTCTTATGGTATACTTTGTACAACTTTTGAACTTTTTCCATAATATTCATTTTACTTATCGAAGGGTACACCTCGCTCACTGGCAGAAACATGGTACCCTAGTAGACTTTCAGTTTGCATGAGTATATTTTGAATCATTTGAATCAAGTTTTGATCCTGTCACACTATGGTTTACTCCATCTTTTTCCATAGCAATTTTTAATCTCAGAATGATGTCTGTAGGTCATCCAATTTATGTAATTTTTCAACCTTTTTTTTAACAGACTTTTAAATCATTGTAAATCATGTTGGTTTCAGGATGGTTTGATTATCTATTTGATTTCCATTTTCCAACCAATTGTTTTAAGCAACCTTATTTAACTCATGATTTCGCGAACCACCATTCGTTATTGACTACTACCAACTACAGCTCCGAAGCTTTATTAGTAAGAGAATAGTTTAGCGATTCTTTTGTACTATTTCCCTCCTTTTTACTATTTCAATTGTAATATTCGTATGTTTGATTCATTTTGTCATATTTTTGCCCTCATTCTGCTGTAGACAATTTTACACTCCCATTAGCCCAACGCCCCCCCCCCCCCCTCGCTTACGAACAGTATATAAAGTCAGTTACCAAACTATACATCAGGGTTAAAATCACACATGGTTCATACTGTGACAAAGTACGAAAGCGGGCAACCGGCCATTAGTATATAGAAATCAATGCTTACCTGCGACGCTTCTCACATTGTATTAGATTTGGAGCTGAATTTCACAAGTTGTTCCAGCTAAAGTTAAATTATGTATTAAATGGAAACAAAGCCCTTGTCTATTGACTCAAGAAAGAAGTTATGAACATATTTTGCAGTTTGGCCTAGTTTGTTGTTTAATTTGCATTTGAAGCAATCATTACACATTTTAGTTGAAATATATTTTACATTAAGTATGTTGCAATTCATCACACAAAGCATTGCGGTGCTCTAGGGTTTGTCGTCCAATTTTTCTCAAACATCATCAAGCAACCAAGATGCATGTATGCAAGATGTGCCAACGATATGTTTTGTTTTGACATGTAAGCGTATAGGAAAAAAAAATCTATACTACGACAAACTAGCGAGTTTGGCAGGTTTTTCTACTACAACGTCATATACTAGCATAGATTCTTGTCATTTGTCGTTTACGACAGGTTCTAGAGCACCGCCTAAGTATGATTACAATGAGTTTCGTTATGTTTTTGTTGGTGTATCTTACACTACCTTCAGTTACACATTATAGTAAGACAAGATGGTACACATTGTAATGCTTAGGGCACATAACAACGTATCCATTTGCGATTAACATTTGTGAGGAGATACTGTACATGATTATTTAACGATGGGAAAATCAGCCACACTTTAGACGATATCACTTTTCTACCAATTTTATTGAACGATATAAATTATGCAGGTGCTTAAGGAAAATTTATTGTACTTCTACATCGATTGGTAATCCACAAACACCACAGCCGCACTCATACTCAAGCACACAGCTCTGTCGTAGACAACAAACGAGGGCATCAGCAATCGGTAGTTGATGAGATACGATTGGCGAATAGTAGGGCATATGGATTGGACTGCACAGGAAAAACCACCAAATTCAAACCCTGCGCGGAAACACACCGCATTTGCTTCGCAGTTGGGAAGCCCCGGCATAAATAAATATACAACTCACCAGACGGACCGGTAACGAGCGCAGGGGGCCGATAATAATCTTCCCAAAAGATCGAGCACCATTCAGCTACCGAGGCAACCGGCCAAATCCCATCTCAAAAAAAAAAATCTAAACAAACAACGCTTAAACCGATACACGATCTGTCATACGCGGTCGCCCATACGCGGTGCATTAGTCATCAGATCAGCATTTTGACGGCACATAACAAAAGTTTTCCGCATTGTTCCATATTGTTGCGCAAATACGTTTGGTTTTTAATTACAGCTTCTAGTTTTTCGCTGCCTCCAACCACCTTTCACCACTTACCTCTATTTACCTTGTTCAAACCTGGTTCGATAGATTGATGCACATTTTACCTTCAACGCTTCTGTAATGACCAATCAAACCCGATCAATAACAAAACAGCAAAGAAATTTTCGCTGCAGCTACACACAGCAACACGTACACTTCACCCCCAAACCATCTACCAACAAAACAAAAGGGAGTTTCCTTTGCAGTGCGTTCACATTGCTAGCTCACTGCTGGTACGAGGCGTTTGCGAGCTAGTAATTGATTGGATTTGTCTTTAAGTGGAGTGAAATTTGAAATCTGTAAAGCAAAACAATTAACAAAGCCTTTGAAACTCCCTTTCCCACACGTAACTATGTATCAAACGAGCGCATACGCTTTATACACGCCACAGCATCGCCAGTATCCGGTAAAATGTAAACACTGTTCTCAGCAGCAAATAAATTTGACCACCACGCCACTCAGTACACAATACAACAAAACGCTATATTTCTCGCACAATTCAATTTTCCGTAGCTTTTGAGTAGCGCGATTCTAGCAAAACGATCGAACTAAAGCTTCCTTACCGATCGGACCGATATTATCAAAGAAAAAAACACAAAGACCGGCCCGAAGAAGAAAAATCTTCCCGGGTCGATGGACGATGAAAGTGGGGTCCATGCAACAAAACCACTGCACAACGGCGAACATCAACATTAATCAGTTTTCCGACTTTTCTTCTCTCTTTCTCTTTCTTCTGGTCTGCCGTGCGAACCGTCCGACACCTTCCCGTCGGTTTAGATCATTTTCAAAGAAAGTCAAAACAAATCTAGCTGAAGGAGTGCCATCCTATTTTAGAAAGAACCAGGGGGGGCCAACTCAGAGAGCCCCCATAAATTCACCTTCTAGTAGTAATATGGAGTTTTTAAGAGGCGTTTATGCATTTATGCAAGTGAGTAGGTCATCGGTGAGTATCACGATACACGGAATGTATTGAATAACACTCTAGCTTTATTTATACCTAGCTACCGTTCCTAAGTGAAAGGTAATTTCAACTTATCGACACAAAAGTGTGGCGAGCGATTTTCCTGAAGATCTCCTAACAATTTCGTCTGACGCATCCAGTTATGTCGAAATGTTCTCCCTAAGCCCCAATCTGACTATTTACCTAACCCCGAAACTCCTCTAACCTCAACTTTTGCTCCCTCATCCCGCACAGGTAAACCATGTAAAGACAGATTCTTCAATTTTTCGACTACACACGAATGCAACGGTTATCCTCTTGGTAACGTTTTCGATCGCAGTTACAACAAGACAGTACGTCGGAAACCCAATAGACTGTGTACACACTCGGTAAGGTCATCAGCCAAACAAAACCGGGGTGTCTTCCTGCATAATGAGCATCTTCGTTGCTTCTTTACCTCCCGTTCCATACCACCCGGCAGAGATATTCCAGAGGACGTCTTGAACACCTATTGCTGGATACACTCAACCTACACTGTGGTGGATGCATTTATGAAAAAGCAAGGCCAGGAAGTGCCGTTTCCTGGGGTCGACAATTCACAACGAAGCGGAGCGCTAACGATAAGACACACTAAATACTACCAATGGGTAGCATTTACGCTGTTTTTTCAGGTAAGTGCACTCTCGGTGCCGTTTGCATCGAAAGCACCCAGACCCTCACCAGTGTCACCGTTTCCGTTGCACGGTGTCCATCGTTCGTCTTTTTCTATCTCTTGGGTTGGTTTTGTTTTTTTTTATCCATCACCGCTCGTTTTGATTTTTCTCACATCCACACACTGTACCCTGTGTGCTTCGATAGTTTTTCTTCGTTTTTGAGTGTGAGTTTCATTATTACTAGGCGCAAGTCGTCGCAAGACTCGCGCGCATTCTCTCCTTCTCTCTGTCTCTTTATCTCGATGTCAAATGCACTGCCAACACGTGTGTATCAAGCCGATGAGTGTTAATTGTTGTGCTGAAGCATTTCTGAGTGTTTGTCGTGTTTTAATTGCAACGTTTTTTTACCTCCACTGCTCCTCCACCACCCACTGGTCAATTTCCAACCACACACTGGGGTATCCGGACTGGGCAACACCAGTCACCACAACACTTCCTTCTCCGTGCGTGCTCCAAGTTCCTCCACGTTTCGGAAAGACCACCACCACCATGGTCGACATCTGTTTTTTTTTTTAGTGCCTTTTTCGTTGTTGTTTTCTACCCTTCATTTTCCATTTTGTGTCCGTCCTCTTTTGAGTTCCAATTCCGATCCCGATTGTTCTGAGATGTCAACTGCAATGCGACCAGTTTTCAGGCCAACTATCTCCGAGTGCTTCTCAAGGATGTGCTCGTCCTCGAGGACAGTATGTTTTTTACACACACACACCATCCATACATATACACACATACACCTTTACTCAACCACCCCATTCACAGCGAAAAGCGTGGAACGAAGGGATGGGAGACTGGGATGATGAAGAAGAGCGGGGAAGCACTCGGAACGACGAGTCATCTTGAGGCGAAGGATTACTAGACTTTCAGTGATTGTCTTTCGTTCGAACTAGGATGACTCTTGTAGTTTCCACTTGAACGCTGATCGTCGGACAAGGACAATCGTCAAATGTGCTTCCGGGCGCAAGCAGTTGCTCCATGAACAAACGTTTACGTCGTTAAGTGACGTTCTCAAGCCATTCCTTCGACTCGTACCATTTCCGACCAGATAGTATCGTTTTAAGCTACTAAAGAGACAACAATATTTTCCTGCCGTGTGTATCCAGCCTTTCCGTTCGCAACGTAAGGGACGTGGGAACAGTTTTGAAAGTAAATAAATTCCTGCTAAGCGTGTAGCAATTAGAGAAATATTTAGCCAGGATCGATGCGCGGCTCCACATTTTGCCCCCATCATACCGGGTGCGTGTTGGTTAATTTGTGATCCCCGGGCTAATGATATGCTTTGGCTTTGATCCCGAACGCAGATTTACCATCTAATCTTGCAATCATAAACACTTGTCACACGAAACAATTAACTACACGCAACGCATGGTCGGATCGGATAACACAAGACCCCCCCAAGAGCAAACACACTGAAGCAGAGGAGTGAAAGGAAATTAAAATTTACCGCAGCCCGCAGCGGTACGTTCATCGGTCACGTGACGGTTTCGTTTTGTAAGTCACGATTGTGCTAATTTGATCGTTCCGTTGACAAAATCAGCGGCACTTTTTTTATTACCGCTTCATTAAGCAGCACGCAACCGTACCCAAGTGCACGCTTGCAGTAGCGCCATTTGGCGCCATCGCCCTGTTCCCTTTTACCCACCCAGACAGCGTTTGAAGCCGTTGAAAAATTCATCATCCCGCAGCGGTACGGTTGCGTATCCGCGCGATTTGGCTGCGTACGTATTGACGTATCGCCCATACGCTAATGCCGGCGGCATACGTTTCTAACCCTGTACGAAGAATCTGCTCCTCCTTCGGGGTGTATTAAGCCGCGTGATGTGGGGTAACATTCCGTTAAAGTCATCCCCCAAAAAAACGAACGTACAGCAGCTCGCGCGACTGCCGCGTTACGGAGATGGCAGATGGCCCCCGACGGAACGACCCGTATAAGCGTATAACCGTGTGACGTAATCATTTTCCGATAGCTTTCCTCCCCAGGGAGGGAACACGGCAAAATGCTGATTTTTGGTGTTCATTTTAAAGCAATCAGCATCCATTTATAACGTCATCATCATCATCATCATCATCGTCGTTCGATACACGCACACGGGTATGCACAACGTGGATGTGATTCCTTCTTTTTTGCCGCAGCAGATCCGCAACGCTTGTGTTGGATTGCTTTCACTGATGCCACCGAAAGATACCGGGCTGCTTCCCGTATTTCGTATGTACACACACACACACGACCCAAGGGTAAACAACGCATTTTAGCATTTCTTTTTTTTTGAGTGTGAGTACATGTACGTATGTGTACGTGCGTCGTACGTTAAACTCTTTCCAATTGGTGGAAAACGGAAGAGGAGAAAAAAACCTCACGCTGCTCAACCAGCTTGGCAGATGGTGGTGCGCCCTCTGCCGTCAAATCGGCAAAGCTACATTTTTAAATCTGAACTTGAGCACTAGGATGCGAGCGTTACAGATACTGCCCGTAACGCACTTCTAATCTTCTCAACTCAATCCCATCTGCCAACTGTAAAGGAATGATGGTTTCCCCATCGCAGCGCCAGCCGCCATTATTGGTGCAGCCCCGATCGCTGACAATGGCAGGAGTCGTCGCAGCGTTGCCAAACTCCCAAAGGACAACGGTCCGATAATGAGCAGTGAAAGCTTACGTTACGGTGACACAAAGCTCAGCCAGAAGCAGAGAAAGCGGGCATTGCGATAAGATTTAATTCCTCTGCAACAGTTCCGGGCTGTATCTTTTGTTCCGCTTTTCGGCGTGTGTGTGTGTGTTGCGTTTTTGGAAAGAATTACTGACCACAACGTCACACTGCGCACAACAAAAAAAGGAACACAACACTGGTGGGAAATGCATTTACCACATTGAACCGGCCGTACATTGTTGGATGACTTTCCGTAGTGAAAGTGCACATGTTTTATGGGGTGTGGAAAACTGGAACGAGAGGCGCGCACCATGCCATGCCCAACCCGATCGATCGTCGGTGAGCGAATCGTACGGGAATCGATCACACTGGGCGTAAAAAATAATGCCACACATACACGCTCGCACCCCGTCACGGACTCGGACCCGTGGAAAACTCTTACTTATGTATTAATATACACATAAAGCGAGCATTTTCTCAACAGGCTGGTGTGTGCGTATGCGAAAGAGCAGGAACGGTGCCTACTGACCCTGTCGCACGCGGAGTACTCCTATTGAGAATGCATTGGTGGTATCAAGCGTGCAAAAGAATTAGCCACGAGATGTTGGATGCTGCCAATTGGAGGCAAAACGGGAGAAAACGAAAGAGAACGAATGAATTACTGAAAACTCGGGGAGCAACGCTGTATGATGCTTTGTGTTTTTCCGCTGTTTTTTTTTTCTTTTGCTGGCTTACACACAGTGAAAAGAGTTCATGGCTGAGAGCAGGAGATGCATCGTCCCGAAAAAAGAGGGGGGAAAAATCAAACTACATACTAAGAATGAGATAGAGAATTAAAAATATCAGCAGTGTACGCACAAATCCGTGGAAAAACCGCGTCACCACGGAACAGGCGGGATGCGGCGGTCTGGCGGGAAAGGGGAGACAAAACCTCTTTTTCCGCCTGTTTTGGTTTTGCGGGTCCGGTCCGGTACGCGCGTCTTGCTCATTCCTCTCCGGGGGCCGCGTCTCACCGGAATGGGATAGGAACTCCCTTAGAGGCCATGAGAGCAAACAGAACGCGCGCCGTGCAACGCACACATTACGTATTTATAAACATTTGAAAAATCTTCAACAACCCAGCACACATGTCCACGGTGAGACACGTCGAGGGGTTTCCCCCCCTTCTCGTACCCGTCCGCCTATGGTTGTGTGCGTGCGTGCGTGTATATGTGTGTTTTGGGGGTAGAATGATGGTGCCAGGTCCATCTATCGGATGCGGAGGCCAGCCAGATTGGCCATGGGCCACGCCACGGCGAGAGATATTTATGTTTAGAGCAGCGAGTGCGTTACTAGTGTGAGCCGAGGCGTCGAGACGCGAACAACGCCGCGTTCGGGTCCCGGTTTTTCGTGAGACCGCGTGAGATACGGGCGCGCCAGGTCGGGCTGCGTACGTCCCGATACCGTCCCGTCCCGTTCAGTTCGTGCGTCCCGTCCGACGATTTCCTGACGTGCGTGCGTTTGTGCGTGTTAACAATTAATTCCATCCACTGCTTAGCCGTTCGCTCTCCCCGTTGCCCTCCCCCCAACCATTTTGGTGGTCAGTGAGTCCCTCCACCCGAAACATTCCTTTTCCTCAACTGCGAAAGCTCTGAAAAGGTCGAGAGCGGGAACTGATCCGATCGTGAATCTGGTGAAGCTGATTCGATGCCGAAACATTATAAAACGCCAGTCCTCGCCAGTTTGGATTGGTACACTGCAGTACACCGTGGTACACCGCCTGGTGTGAATCTGTGCCCGATAGAATCGTTCAAGTTGTAGAGAACGGCGAGAAATACATAAAAATGCGCGCGCGTGCGGCTAATGTTGCCCATCCGCCTCGTTCTGTCTGTCTGCTGTCGTCCGTCTGGACTGGGCTGCTCGGGCGGCTCGGTTCGGTAATGATGAATATTTTTAATTACACGGCCTTTTATCGGACCCGCCCGTCCGTCTGTCCGTCCGTCCGTGCAGCCCCGGCCGTCCGTCGATTCGCGCGAGCGACGTTGTTTTGATGAAAGGCAGTCCCGGCACCTTGTCAGTTTCGTCAGTGAGCTTCCTTGCAGGCGTTAAGTGAGCGCATTCATTAATCAAAACGCAAATATGTGAAACGCGTGCAGGTTATTTGTTTTCCCCGAAAGCGAATACAGGAATGCTGGGGAAGCGTGTGCACACTAATCATCGGCCCAACCCAATCGTTGCGTCTAATTGAGTTGGTCAGCACCTCGGGGCCCCCTCCGACGCCCCGATTGACCGATCACGCTATTAGCCGTTGTGTTTTGTTGAAACGAAGCGAACACAGTTCATTATTTCCCACCCCCCAAAAAACCCGTTGTTTGACATGCAAGTGAGCGCTGATGACTGCACTGTCCTCTGCCGATGGCTGTGACGTCCATGAAAATGGCTGTCACACTTGATTATGGTGTACAGCGACTGCAGCTGCACGTGAAGCACTCTGCACCGCATAGCACGGGCAGCAAGTTGCGAAACGGCAGCAAAAGTGCCAGTCAACTGTGACTAACGCATTCAACTTCATCTTCGATATTGAATCGAACACAAAAAAACGTGACGCTATCGGGATGCGCTGACTCACTCGCTGCCACCTGACGCTGACACATCGTTTGGCGAAAACAAAACCACTGGCACAAACAAAAAAGATCGTTGCACTGTTTCGCAAAGGGTGTAATCAACTGCCGAAACGAAGCCAAGAAACGGCAGCACTCTCTGGGCTGGAAGGAAACTCCTGGTAGGAATTACCGGTCGCCTGCAGCGTCGCGGCGTACGCTGTGCCGATTCTGTCACTCGCGAAGGCTGCGTTTGAGTTGCGAGGCTGTGTTGCGATTATTCGTATCCGTTGCGAAGCAATTGAATTAACCCCCGCTTGAGCCTGGTTTCGCCCACACAAACAGTCACGTCACGAACGTCAGAACCCTTTTTCCCGGAGGCTGAGCAGATACCCCGAGCCGAGGCCCGGAAGCAGCTAAGCCCCGGGAGCTGCAGTTGATGGGTGGAAATCGAATTGATCGATCGGTAAGGGAGTAATTCAGTCAGACGGCGACGGTTCATCGCATCACCTATGGCATCCAGGATAGAAGAGATGCCAGCAACGGGTTTCTGCGAACCGGGCGATGCCGTGGACGATGATGTCGGAGGTTTCGGATTTCATCATTACATGCCGACATCTGGGAACTCCCCATTAGCCGTTTTTGGCACACCACGTCACTGTCACCCGAAATGTCCCGGATGACGAAGCTAAGCAGGGGTGAAGTAAAGACCAGGTGGAACGGCTACTCATTAACGAGCGTTGCCGTTAAATCTGCAGACACCGGTCAATCGACGATGGTTGCTGAAAGGGAGCTTAGCTGATATTTTTACGCTCTCTCTCTCTTTCTCTCGCACATACACACTCGCTGCAACCACATTCCCATCTTCTTCCATCGAGATCGGGTTGCTACTTCCCACCTCCCCCCCCCCCCCTCCCCCCTTCTTCCACACAAAACATCCCTCGTCTCATGCTCACGGGAAAACAGCATTATTCAGCACGTATATATATAAATACTGGCCAATTTATGTGTGCACCTCGGAACGGCGCACCTCGGCCTGCGAGTCGATTTCTCGGGGCATAAAGATTTATACCTCGTACATGTGTGTATCATATGGCCGTCGCTCCGTACCGCAACGCTCCGTACCCTTTCCTCCCCGGCACCCCGGACACGCTCCCCATACACACGGCGCAGCGTGAGGAAAACTTCTTCATTGCCGCGGCAGCGAAATATGTGAACTTCGTGTACGTGCGTGCGCGTGCGTTTGTGTGTGTGTATATAGGTTTCCCGGCAGTACACTTCGTGGTCGTGATCGTACGTCGCTTGATCGTGCGTATCCACGTTCGTGCTTAACGGCGCTGCGGTTTATTCAGCGTTTTTCCTTTTCGATTTACCCGCCACCCGTTTTTCCTTTCCCCCCGCCTACTCGCCCGAATGCTCATCGATATCCAATATGCGGTGTATGTGCATAGGTGTGTGTGTGTGTGTGTATCGTGTATGCCACGCCATTGGAACGAAAAATCGCTTCATTACGCTACACGTGTTTCGATGTCGGGTGGACGTCGATTGTTAAATAATGCTGTAGCTCTGCGCTCAGTGTAGCTCAGTGCTCGGTGGGCGCGTTTTGGATTTATTAAAAACGCCCCCATTCCACCGGGATGACTCCTGGGCAAATCTTGGCCTGCCTGGGTGTGCAGTCACCTGGAGTGAAAAGCGGCCGTCCGGACCGAAGCAAACCGAATGTTGCGGGGCCGTCACCTAAATCATTCCGATCACACAAATTTACCCACCTTCGCACGCTCGCCTCCCCATGAGCACGAGCGGCGAGCACGAGGTGCTGACGGGTTGATGCCGGTGGGTAATAATTGGAGAGTTATGTTTATGACCAGCACCAACGGGTTAGCGATCATTTTAAGCTCAATTCCTTCGGTTACGCCTCCCCGGGTGGTGCCGTCCGGGTTGGGATCGCTTTAAATGCCAATGAAGAGCGTTTACATCATTTCCGTACCGATCGGCTCTTTTGGCTGTGGGTTTGGTGTGGGATAGTTCCAACGGTTTGCTGCTTCCAAAACGCGGTCCCGCGGAACAGGCGGATGGCGGATGTTAATCGCTAGTATAAACCCACAGCAGTCCCACATATTGACATTGACGATTTGCGTGCTCTTTTTCAAGTATTTCAAACATATCGTACCGGGGCTGATCGATTCGAGCACCGGCCTGACATCGAAGAATCGATCGTGCTCTTGAAGAGCGTTTTCCCGTTTGATGTTTTACCGCATAGCGAACCACACACACGCACACATGTTTCACTTCCGCGATCGATCTTCGTTCACATCCTGGTCGCGCTTCAAAAGCATAACAAATGACTGGGCGTCGAATATTTCCCGCTTGGGCGATACATTTCACACTGGGTGTTTGTGTGTGTGTTTGAATGTGGACGTACGGGGTACGGTGGGAACGCGCTGAATGGAAAAAAGGGCAAAGCAGCAGCAACAACAACGGCAGAAACTGTCGAAGATGGCCGTGTATACACGGGGCCCATTAAATCAAACACTGGACCCGCAACCGCTTTGCTATTGTACCCGTGAGTACCGTGTTCTTTATTTCTTGCCAACCAAACCAGCCAATTTCCATGGAGGGCGTGATCGACGCCCGGACGCAATGTTTGTGTTTGACCAAACGATGCGCACAACCATTGCTAAGGGTGGCGTTGTTGGCAGCCCGCGTGCTAAATAGCGGCCATTTTTCATACCGTGCGGTTTTTGTGCTCCGGGCCTTTACTTTGTTCGCCTAACCTTGGCGGGATGGAAACAATGCAGCATCCGTAATGCGTTCCATCCGGCACAGTACGGAACGCACGCTGCGCCCATTTTTGCCCGAACCCGCCGTACAGTGGCCATCGATCATCGCAAGGATCATTTGCTGGAAGTTGCCCGTTAAGCACGAACGGATCGTTTATTCTCATCGTGTCGTGGTCCGGCGATCGTTTTGTTGGCAGCCGTGCAGTGCACGCGATCGTCGCTCTTAGTGTGAGTGCAAGTGTTTCTGTGTGGTAACACACTCTAATGATATGGAAGTGATATTGAAACAAAAAATACTTTACCGGCTTTGGGTGCTATTGTTGGGGATGTTTGGGCTTATTGAATTACGTGTAAACTTCAGTGACGTTGGGATCAAGAGTTAAGACACAGACATGATGTGGATGTATCTGGTAGTATTCCAAGAATGGTTTTAGTCTTTGAATTTCGCTAAATGTGCACGCGAATCAACATCTAGTTTTTCAAAGTCCATAAAAATGTTTGTAGTTTAGTAACAACTGCCACGAATATCATGCTCGATTGCGCAAATGAGTATTTGTGTTCATTATATGAAGCGTTTTCAGCATGAGATAAATCATTCCTTGCTGAAAAGCCATTCGAATCATGAGGATACCCTCTAAAGGATCATGAATTTTTGAATAACAATAAATCTTTAATGATTTCCGAATCTTAGAAGATAAAACAACCTTTTAATGTACAAATCTTTAAACTATTCTAGTTTTTCGAAGACGATTCGCAACAAGTTTTCCATGTTGGAATTTTGTAAGCATATAATTGACACGATCAGTCACCCTGCAGTCTGACGAGTGAATCGGACACTCTTACTGGGCAATCCCTTGAGTTGAATCCTTAAAAATTCATGCATCGTCGGCGAATTGCTGGAGATTTATGAATTTTGAACGCCTCAGAGATTGACTGTTTGAAGCTGTTTTAATTGAGAATCAAGATAGAGAATCATTCATTCCGTTCAAAGAACTCTTTATCTATCGCTCTATCGCTCGCTCCGTTCAGACGCATGAATCTAAACCATATTCATCCAGAGCTAGTTCTATTTCATCTGTTGCTGTACTCTGTAATGAGCGTATTATGACCTATCATAGATATGACATACGAGCGGACAAATCTCATTGTAATTGTAATCTGGTTCATCATTTGCATCATGATTCACACACACACGAACACATTTTTCACACCTTTCCCATCGAACGCACACTATCCTGATGGTAATGTTTCGTTTTGCAATCTTCACCCACTGTACCGCACCACGCGTTACACATTATTTTTACAACACATTTTGCTTATTGTATTTTCACATTCACACATACACATACAAACGCAGCCAATACACATGCAAGCAACTTGCTAAACGGTTGTTACACTTTCCAATTGTATGTTTCATTGTCACTAAACGGTTGATTTAGCTCTTTCTCCGACTCTCGGTGTGTGTGCGTGCGTGTTTTTGTTGGTGTACTTTTCATTTCCCATCTCTAAATCACTCATTTTCCTCTCGTTCTTCTCTACCTTCCCCTTACTTCGCTTGGCGACCACGAAAATAGCAAGGATACAGAGAACCGATCACACCACCAGACCACCAGTGGGTGCCAGGCGTGCGGGAAACCGTATAAGAGTGTGTGCGTGTGTGTGTTTGCGTGTGTGTGATTGTATGTCTATGAAGAGCTCCATATGCTTACTTCAAGGTACCTAGAGAATTTTTCCTACCATTTTTCCTCTCTGTCTGTGTCTCGGAGGGATGATTTCTTTTTTTGTCCGTGTGTCATTGAACAATTTTGTGTCACTGCTTGTGCCTTACTTTCCGCTTCCGTCATTATTCTTTGTTTCTCCCTTCAGTTCCGTTCCCCCCTTTTTGTCTTGCACACTCTACCAAACATCCCAGTGGCAATTCTGCGAAAGAATTACAATTTCCTACCCGACCAACGCCGGGCCCTTTGCCAGGCACGATTCAATTCGCTACATTATCGAATGCTCGAATGCTCGTTATCAGATTTCATTTCGATCTTTTGGCGTCTTGTGTCCCAGGGCCGGCTCCCGTACCCGGCTGCACACAGTGCACGGAGCAATGGGCAACAATAATAGTGTATTCATTGCAGATCATTGGTGTGTGATGTGTTTTCGGAATCGGATTTTCGGTCCCTGTCGGGGCCTGTCGAAACAAGTGTACCACGGCTTGTCGTGTCTGTTTTACATCGTTGGCCGCTTGGTACGGTGCCTAACAATGGGAACTCAAGTGACAGAATAATCTAAACAGAAGCGCAAGATGCGAATTTCCATTTCCACCCAATCACGCACCTATTGACGCTATGCATAACGATACAGAAGACCATTAATATCGGAAACGTGATTCTTATAGTAAATCCTCCATGGATTCGTGTGATATACGGACACGAAGATTAGCATCCGAGATGTTCTTGTGCGCCCGGTTGGCGTTCAAACAACGTTACAATTTTTATCCGTGAACTTTCGCCGCAACCTGCTCCTATTGGATTGTTTTACTTTTCCGACACGGACGACGCGGCTGCGAAGTGCAATAACTGGCGCTCGTTAATCAATGCAGATGGTTGGAATAATCATACGCGATTGGAAAACCGCTCCGCTTCCAGAAATGTGGGTCTCTTCGGTGGGTTAAATATGAATTGTGACAGCGGTGCGACCAAACTCATCGGCAATCGTTCACACAGGCTTGCTCAAAGCTTCCATGGCGCGCGATTCGAATGCGAAACACCGGATTCGGGTCGAGCCCTCGATCCGACGAGACTATACCCGCCAACCCACCGGGGTGTCTTGTTACTTTCGTTGGCCCCATATGTCTTGGTCGGCGTGTGTATTTGCTCGGCTGCACCGGGGTGGTGAACGAGTACACGGCTGTCTCTCCTGAAGGAGATGGTTGCAAATGAGCAAGGGAGAGAGGGAGGAGGGGAAGGGAACGGGGTGGGGATAAGGGGATACAACGGAAGATGGAAGACGCTCGTCTTTCGCAGCCGATGGTACGATTCGAAGACGAGTTTCCAATCAGTCACAGGCCGCCGTCGGCAGCGGAAGCAAGCGAGCAAGCAAGCAAGCAGCAGCAAGCAGCAGCAGCAGTAGTAGTAGTAATAGTAGTGGTAGTATGCAAGCAGTTGACGTCTGTTGGCAGAAAGTTCGGCTGACAGAAGTACGCGCGCGAAACACGACGTCCGTACGCGGCTGCCAACAGACAGCAGACAGCAGCAGACGGTGTGCGTGTGTATCGGGCAACGTGGCCAATCGTGTCTTACGGCAAAATTGGACGTGCAGTTAGTTGCATTTTCCGCGAGGAATTATTTGACCAAACTGCCCTTCAACACGATCGGGTTTTTGTGACCGGATCGAATATGTGTTTTTTCTTCTCTTAATTCTATTTAGTATTTGTCTTGCTATGTATTTGTGAGTGTGTGAGTGTGTTTTTCCGTGTGTTTCGTTGTAATGCGATACATCTGGACTGGTTATCTGCATCAGCGGCAATGTACCAGTCGCTTGCAAAACCGATTCCTTCACGTAAAGATCACGTTCGCTTCAGTTTCCCAACTTTACTCCCCGTTTGAAGCTTTCAGCCGTGCGTTTGCGTGCGTGAGATGCTCATTGTTCCATCTGTTTTACTTTCGCCTAGCATCTTACACAGGCGATCGAGGAAATCGCAGCGCTGTAACTTGTCCGAGCTTGTCTCATCCCCTCCGCGATAGGTTGTTTGTGTCGTGCGGTTGAGAGTGGCCGCCACGCATACAGAGCGTCAGTGTAAGGAAAGGATAAAACATCGTGTACACGATTTGTAGCAGCGGCAGCTGTGTAGTGAGTTGTTGGGTTGAACGCGACACAAGTATACGAAACGGAAAGCTTTCCGCGCTCGGTGCCAAAGGACGAACTGTTCGCCAAATCTTTAACGCCAAAGTGTTGACTGCCGCACGCGGAAGCAATGGTCTGTGAGAAAAAGCATGCCTTAGCAACAGTGGCTTCCGAGTGTTGCGCTATCGTCAGTGTGCTACCGTAGCTATCGATCGTCACGCTTCCTTCCTTCCGTTACCCATCTCCCGTATGCCAACCCGTGCGTGCAGAATCGTGAACACCGGGGCAATATGGTGGTGAACTGTTTCACTAGAACATTGGGCAGTCTTCCGTACCGTCACCGCGACTATTACCACTATTGCCGTTTAATGGACGAACTGCTGGACGATAGAGTAGAGAACGTGCAACCGTTCGCTCCGCACACCGTTGGAAGTCGGCCGAAAGTGTCCAGCGATCGGCGAAACATTCATCGCACCATCACGAAACATTTAAGTGGAGTTACAGCTTGCCCTGAGCAGGAGAACGTCTTCCACTAGCGATTCCTTGCGAGATTTGTGCTTAATTTGGTGTGAGGTCCAATTGCGTTTAGCTCGATATCAACCAGCATATCACATCACATACCCAACGCAAAACAGTAGTCGCAGTAGTCAGCCTAGCATTAAGCATGACCTCGGTGCCTCGGAATTAGTGCCTAGGTTTTGTGTAAGCGTTCCGTGTGCGTGCGTGTGTGTGTGCCACTAGTGTCCAGGTTGTTTGTGGCTGTACGTCATGCGCTAGCGAAACCGGTCTCTGGAATAGCAGTGTGGTCCTTCAGGCTTCCACTGGCTGGGACTTGGAAACCGTTCGATCGTTCAAGCTAATCAAACACTCGCCACGAACCAGCGCGGGAAGCGCACGACAGGGAGGATCGGCGGAAGGATCTGCCCGCACCGTCACGTCCAGCGAGAGCCCCCTAACAGCTTCCCCCGGTAGGAAAGATGTTGGATATCTTCCGTGGCTTGAAGAGTCTCGTTAAGATCAGCCATGTAAATACCGACTCGCCCGTGTTCCGACTGCACTACTCGATCACCGTTATCATACTGATGTCCTTCTCGCTGATCGTCACCACGCGCCAATATGTCGGCAACCCGATCGATTGTGTGCACACGAAGGACATACCGGAGGATGTGCTGAACACGTACTGCTGGATCCACTCGACCTACGCGCTCAAGAGCATGTTCCTCAAGAAGGTCGGCACTGAAGTACCGTATCCGGGCGTCGGCAGCTCCGAGGGCAAAACGTTGGATAAGAAAATTTACAAATACTATCAGTGGGTCTGTTTCTGTCTCTTCTTCCAGGTGAGTTTGGCTCCGCGGTGCGGGGCCGATACCGTGTGCGTGTGTGAATGTTGCTTTCGAGTGAAGTAATGATAGTGGAAGCGAATTAAAATTCCGCCTCGTCGCACCGTTTGTTTGCTTGCCGTCACATAACACCGTAACGCTGTCGTAAAACAGCGCGGCGCACCATTATCGTGCCACTTACTTACTTCTGCTACTTACAAACTAGCCGTACCACTCTTTATGGGTCGTTTGATCGGGTAATTGAAGGTGTATAACATCGGCAAAAACAACTGTTCGAAATCTTTAATGCCGATTCAGTCAAACCAAACGGACACTTCATCAGACACACGCTGCCACGCTGCTCCGACTGCAAATCTCGGCGAATCCTTCCTGCCATTGGGCGTGGGAACGGCAGTGGGGGATTTGGCCCCGAGGGAGCGAGGTTCCGTTTAACAACACGTTGATGAATTGGCTAACCATTATTTCAATCGCTTCTCTGTCTCGATCATTTCCGTGTAACGGTGCTGTAAACCGTCTCGCTCACCGTCTCGACCATCCATCCACCCACCCAACAGCACACACACACACACATAAACACGTACACAACGTCCGGCGCACATAAATGGACGGAATTCTTCGGTTGTGTTCTGTGTTTCGTTTGCGCTAGAAATGTCGCAATTACCACGTCGTCAAATGGCAGGCAATAAACTTCTGCTGGCTGTTACCGTCCTCGCCGCTGTACGTCCTTGAAAACGCACACCCTCTTGCACACCCGGCAATCCCCCCCCACCCATGTCAGCCTCTTTTCTGTAACCGTCCATTTTGACGGCCGTCACCACACGTCACCTCTTCTAGCAACTCCCCCTCCCCCGTCCCGTTTTCGTCACAAACGCTGCCATTTGTTGTTTGTAATATTTTCGTTGTGTTCGGAATGCTCCGCGGCCAGTGAACGGTGGCCCGGTGTAAGCAGGAGCAGTAGCAATTTTAATTGGCTTTGGCTTCGATTTGAGTACATCCTGGGATGAAGTCGACACCCGACACACCACTATCCGTTCCTTCCCCGGTCAACCAGTCAGTTGGGTGATGTGCTCGGAAGATTGCGGCCGCGCCCTGTTTCATCCTGTCTCTCAAGCGAACCTGTCAGACGAAACCGTGAACCCGATGCGACTGGCCGTTCAAACGAAATTAGCGCTTTATGTGCGAGAAAATCATTGGGGATTTGTGGAACTCTCCGGGAATTGGTTGAATGATGCAATAGGGAGTTTTATTGTATTAAAAAATCGGACAATTTTTTTCGTCTCGTGTTGCTAAATGTTGGAAAACACTTACTCACCGAATGGCATCAACTGTCTAAACAATAGCTGCATGATTCAGACCCGAAATGGAATTCTGTATGATTCAACATTACAATACCTTCATGTTAGTCACCAGCGTCAACAGTAGAACATTCTACAATTCCTTGGGTCGTGCAATATCTGGGCACTATACCCCTCTCTCTCTCTCTCTCTTTCCCACCCGGTTAGTGCCCCCGACAGTGAGCGACCATGTCATCGCACTGTGTGATGTGTATTTATTTACCTTATCACATTTTAAAAGCACGTAAATCTCAAACAACCAAGTGTCGGTACGTCTCGGCCAATTGCTTTTTTTGTTCTACCCCACCATTGCTCCTCAATTTCCGCATGGTCTTAATGGACGGCGCACAAAACGCGTGTGTGTGTGTGTGTATGAGGATTACGATCCATTTCGATGCGTGCTCGATTGCAGTGTGATTTGGGTTTTTTAAATAAATATCATTCAAAGAGAAATGTCCGTCCCCTTGCCACGGGGCAATGTGCGCATACGATGGTGAAGCAAATGGAGGCGCCCGGTTGCTGTTGACGCAAGGGACTCTTTTTATTATATCTATATTACTTCCTGACCCGCAGTGGATCCCCACTGTCACGTGCGTCTCTCCCGTGTGCCTCCCCGTTCCCTCCCCTCTCTTCCTCTTTCCCACGCATGTATGCACAGTGGGTTTTCGTTCCCTCCTCTCGACCCCTGCCCAACCCTCAAAACCCTGCACGATCCTGTTCACAATGCACACAAGTGTGTACACTGTTTTGAATTTATTGTCGAATATAAATTTGAGAAGCTATTCATTTTTCGCGGCGCGGGGTGTACAGTGCTGTAAATCTGGTACCAT
Organism: Anopheles marshallii; assembly: GCF_943734725.1. Classification (NCBI taxonomy): domain Eukaryota; kingdom Metazoa; phylum Arthropoda; class Insecta; order Diptera; family Culicidae; genus Anopheles; species Anopheles marshallii. The sequence goes on from NC_071326.1 coordinate 630,794, forward strand.
CCGTGCCAGCAGATTTGACGTTTTGTTTGGTCTAAGGGAGCCCGGATCTCTACCGCCGATCCGTCCCCTAAAAACCAAACGCCAGCCCGGGACATCCCGCTGGGGCTGGGAATTCGGTAGAGCTTGCAAACACCCGTGAGCAGCACCCGTGAGTCTGTTTATTGTGAGCATATTTTGTTGGACATGTTTTGTTTTTTCAAATCGGACTTTTCAACTCAAATATCGGACCGTTGGGAACTTTGTCGCCAATCTACCCATTTTGTCGTCGGTGGTGCTTAATGATGGAGTTTTTGCTTTCATCCTGCTGATGTATACGCTTCTGTTCGGGATTTGGTGGAAAAGTATCGAATCAGCAAACACAAAATCTCATCGCTTCGAGCGTTTTTTTTTTGTTCAGTGGTACTTGCCCTCCACGCGGGGTTTTTGTGTCAACCGGTCGGTGACGAACAAACAATGGCTGCCACACGAGCGTGCTTGCGTGTGTGTGTGTGTGTGTGTACATCCTAACGGTGTTGTTTATTGTTTTGCAAAGTATATGTCCGAACGTGTGTATTCATCGATAATTTATCGTGTTTCGGATACCGGCCGTACGTTCCATTTATAGCGTCGTTCGTCGGGCTTTTGAGGAAAGTTGCAGATGAAATTTATTACTACCAAATACCTTCTAAAGTACATAAAATTAACGTTTCATTCAATTGGTGTGTACATGATGCGTGAGTGTCTGTGTTTGTGTGTATGTGCGCGGTTTTTTTTATTCATTCCCCTTCGAAACATCTCATTGTTTACGTGGCGCGGCTGCACAGCCAAGCCACACAAAAAATAACTATGACATCACAGTTCTCGCAACCATTATCCTACTTTTTCAAAGCAAATGAACGGACCATGACGGACAAATGGCTATAAAAAAATAAATAAACCCCCCACCCTCCCCCTTCTCCCCGCACTCTAAGCCTCCTGAGTCCCGGGGGAATCATTTGGGACGGTTGTGCAAAACGGAGACCAATTTAAACATTGCTCCCTATCATTTTCTACCGCCCAGCACCAGCAGCGGCAGCAGCACTGCTACCTTCGAATTTATTTTGCATGAAATCGACTCAAATTTTAATTTTATTTTTCCTAACTTTTCCTTCTTTTTTGCCGATGTTGTGTGCCTGCTTGAGTCAAAAGTCAACCGAAAGAGATTTTGAGCACCAGCCCAGTTCGGGGCGCAAATATGAACCTGAAAAGGAGAAGAAAAATGGGACCAAAACTACAAAGCGGTTTGCAATTGAAATGATTCACCTCAATTGTCCCCGGTGAGAAAGTGAACCGTTTGTGAAGCAGAAGCACCAGCAAAACGGGCAAACCCCAGAATGCACCAGATGTGACCGAATTTTAGAGGCAATCTTGGTCGGTCAAACAAGCACGGATGGGGGGATGGGGGGATGGGGGAAAACCTTGAGTCGGTCGCAAAAATAATGCAACGTCGGTGGGAGAGTGTGGAAGGGGGGACACTGGGGATGCACTCGAAAGAAAGTGGAAACAGAGGGAAAAACGAAAAACGGGCCAATGAAAGCAATGCTCCCAATCTAGAGCGGTCTAGCGCTCTATGTACCGAAGGCAGTGTGGCAGAGAGAATTTCTATGTGGTTTGGATAAAGGATTATGCTTTGCCGCCCCCCTCCGCCCCCCTTCTCCTCTTCCTTCACCCACCTTGATCCCCTGGTGT